>NC_091984.1:160037015-160639515 GCF_044704955.1 Pristiophorus japonicus
GAGGCGGGTAGGGAGGAGGCGGGTAGGGAGGAGGCGGGTAGGGAGGAGGCGGGTAGGGAGGAGGCGGGTAGGGAGGAGGCGGGTAGGGAGGAGGCGGGTAGGGAGGAGGCGGGTAGGGAGGAGGCGGGTAGGGAGGAGGCGGGTAGGGAGGAGGCGGGTAGGGAGGAGGCGGGTAGGGAGGAGGCGGGTAGGGAGGAGGCGGGTAGGGAGGAGGCGGGTAGGGAGGAGGCGGGTAGGGAGGAGGCGGGTAGGGAGGAGGCGGGTAGGGAGGAGGCGGGTAGGGAGGAGGCGGGTAGGGAGGAGGCGGGTAGGGAGGAGGCGGGTAGGGAGGAGGCGGGTAGGGAGGAGGCGGGTAGGGAGGAGGCGGGTAGGGAGGAGGCGGGTAGGGAGGAGGCGGGTAGGGAGGAGGCGGGTAGGGAGGAGGCGGGTAGGGAGGAGGCGGGTAGGGAGGAGGCGGGTAGGGAGGAGGCGGGTAGGGAGGAGGCGGGTAGGGAGGAGGCGGGTAGGGAGGAGGCGGGTAGGGAGGAGGCGGGTAGGGAGGAGGCGGGTAGGGAGGAGGCGGTAGGGAGGAGGCGGTAGGGAGGAGGCGGGTAGGGAGGAGGCGGGTAGGGAGGAGGCGGGTAGGGAGGAGGCGGGTAGGGAGGAGGCGGGTAGGGAGGAGGCGGGTAGGGAGGAGGCGGGTAGGGAGGAGGCGGGTAGGGAGGAGGCGGGTAGGGAGGAGGCGGGTAGGGAGGAGGCGGGTAAGGGGAAGAGGGGAGGGGAAGAGGGGAGGGGAAGGGAAGGGGGGGAGGGGAAGGGGAGAGAGGGGAAGGGGAGAGAGGGGAAGGGGAGAGAGGGGAAGGGGAGAGAGGGGAAGGGGAGAGAGGGGAAGGGGAGAGAGGGGAAGGGGAGAGAGGGGAAGGGGAGAGAGGGGAAGGGGAGAGAGGGGAAGGGGGGAAGGGGAGAGAGGGGAAGGGGGGAAGGGGAGAGAGGGGAAGGGGGGGAGGGAGAGGGGTCGGGGAAGGGGAGGAGAAGGGGGGGAAAGGGGAGGAGAAGGGGAGGAGAAAGGGGGAGGAGAAAGGGGGAGAGAAGGGGAGAGAAGTAGAAGGGAGGGGGAGGCTGAACGGACTGGGCCCAGCCGGGCCCAAGACTTCGGGCAGGGCCCGTCCCCAGCACCAGATTTACAGGTAGGTGCCGTAGGGTCGGGTCAGGTCGGGTCCGGGGGAGCGTGGGTCGGGGTCGGGAGCGCGGAGGGGGGTCGGGAGCGCGGAGGGAGGTTGGGTTGGGGGGGGCGGAGGGAGGTCGGGTTGGGTCCGGAGGGGGGGGGGGGGGTGGGCGTCGGGAGCACGGGTCGGGGGTGGGGGGGAGGAGGTCCGGCGGATTGGTTCGGGTCGGGGGGAGGGGGAGGGGGCAGAGGGAGGTTGGTTCGTGTCGGGGGCGGGGAGGGGGGGGGGGAGGTCAGATTGGGTCGGGTCGGGTCCGGGGGCGGGGGCAGGGGGGGGGGAAGCGGGGGTCGAGTCGAGTCGGGAGGAAGCAGAAGCTGGGCGTGGGAGGCAGCCTTATGCACGCAGCCCCAGTGAGGCCATTCGGCCAGGTCTAGGGGCTGCGTGCTTCGGGCCCCTCCCACAGCACGCATGTGCAGAGGTCCCGGCACTGTTTTCAGCGCAGGGACCTAGCTCCGCCCCCCACAGCTCGTGCTGCGCCGCGTCCAGCTCCAGGAGGGCCTCCAGGGAGCCGGAGAATATGTACGTTTTTTTTAGGCGCACTTTGTGGCGCTAAAAACGGGCATCCAGGTCGGGGCTGCGCCGTTCTTGGCGCGGCCCGAAATTTGGGCCCATAATCTGGTACCTGTAACAACCAGCATAATACTGTGTGTTGACATAAATAGGTCTTTGTGACAGCAGCATCTGGCTGATGTGGGAAAGGGTTTGGGTGCTGGATTTCAGACAATGTTTGTTTACCCTCTCAGTAACATTCCATGGGATTGTTATCTTAAAACTGTTTTAATATCACGAGGGTCTGTGCTCCTTTGCTGGTGATAGATTGACTGCCTAGCCTCAAAAGTAAAATAAAAGAGAGGATTCGTGGAGTTTATTTGGCAGTTCTCCATGTGTTTCTGGGCCGAGCAGATGGAAGAACTCCCTAAGTAGGTGGTTTACCTATTACTGGCAAGAAACCATGCTATTACAAGAGGTAGCTTGGAACTGGAACAATAACTGCCTCATTAAGCAGTAATACCCCATCTATATGCATTGTACATTACTACTTGTGCTGTACAGGTATAGTATTTGCCTACAGCTTAGCTATTGTAAATTATTAATTTACAGCCTGTACCAAGTGGTGTAGCATTTGATACTTTCTGCTGCCCTAATTGACAGAAGGTATAGGGAGAACACAAAGTGAGTAAGCAGTGTTACTGGCCCCGGATACGTACATTCCCATTTCTCAAGGGGAAACGGCCCACTGAGTGGGGTTTGATAGAATCATTGACAGACAAACTGTGATTAAAAAGCTCGAGCCCAAACAATTAGTGATGCCTGAAGTAGGATTTATATCAGTCAACAGGCCAGTCATGGTACTACACCAAAGTAAGCAATTAACAATATTGTGAGGAAAAGAAAGAATAGGAATTGGCTCGACTTGCAGTGGAGGAAAGCGTGAGAAGCTCAAATATGAGGCTGAATTGTGCAAACTGGCATTGCTGGTGGAAAAGGAGTCAGCATAAAGTTGACAACAAAAAAGAGAAACAGCGAAAGCACAAGGGGAAATCGTGGCAGCATGACAGACCTCAATAAACATGAGACCAGTGACTTTGGATCCAAACGACCCAGCCATATTCCAATCTTTACTAAATCTAGTCCCATTCCAAATTTTACGGCAAGGAATGGCATAGATGAATTGTTCTGGTGTTCAAACTATTAGCAAACCATCACAGGTGGAGAAAGCAGTATGGGCCAAGGGACTGGTGCCCATCATGGAGTATCAAGGCACTGATTGTGCCGATGCGCGGTACCACGCAGGTGAAGCAACTCTTGCTCATTCTGATCTCATTCTACAAGCTTATGGGAGGTGAATTTAAAATATTACTTAAAGTAAATGTTCATAGTTAGAGAGAAATGGAGATAGAAATGAAAGATAGTTCGAAAAAAGGCTTGCATTTATATGGCGCCTTTTTCGACCACCGGACATCCCAAAGCGCTTTACAGCCACTGAAGCACTTTTTGAAGTGTAGTCACTGTTGTAATCTGGGAAACATGGCAGACAATGTGCGCACAGCAAGCTCCCACAAACAGCAATGTGATAATGACAAGATAATCTGTTTTTTGTTATGTTGATCAAGGGATAAATATTGGCCAGGACACCAGGGATAACTCCCCTGCTCTTCTTTGAAATAGTGCCACGGGTTCTTTTACATCTACCTGAGAGAGCATCTGAAAGAGGACACCTCCTCATTACAGCCTGGAATGTAGGCCTAGATTTTTGGAGTCAAGTCTCTGGAGTGGGACTTGAACCCACAACCTTCTGACTCAGAGGACCTAAAGGGCTAAAGTGCAATAGAAAGAAGGAAAGATCTTGAATTGATATAGCGCCTTTCACAACCTCAGGGTGTCGCAAAGCGCTTCACAGCCAATGAAGTATTTTGAAGTTTAGTCAGTGCTGTAATGAGGCGTGTCACAAAGTGAGCGACTGCTGATCCAAGAGCGAGTCCAGGAGACCGAGTGTTGCCACGAGACTCGAGCATTCGGACTTTGTGCCGTGATAACCATCTCTCAGAATATGCCACAATATTTACATCCAGTCACTGTGAATGAACAGCCATGAAAAGGCTTGCATGATATGGGCTGTAGTCTGTTAATCCTACAACAGAGGTGGGAATGCTATCGGTTTCTAGTGCTTGCATTCATGGCATTTTGGGGCAAAATTATGTGCCCTTGGCCAAAGTGAAGATAGATTATCTATTTTATAAGAAGCAACTACAAAGTCACAGCTAGGCTTAAGTCTGATACATTATTAAAGAATGACTTGAATACTAATACTTGCAGGGCAAGGGTGTGGGACTAATTGGCTCTTTCAAATGGCCTCCTTCTGCACTGTATGATTCTACGCAGTTACTGAGAGTCAGGCCTGGAAAGAAAAGAAAAGCCAAGGCAAGGCAAATCAACCTGGCTGCTGCAGTGGATCTTGGTGGGTGTTGTTCAGGAACAGGGGTGAACAAGGGTTTTTCCAACTCAATTCAAGTCCCGGGGCCAGGACACCCTCGTGGTAACTCCAAGCACAAAAGAAGCATATGGAGAGACAGCCAGTTTCCCTGAAAAAGACACTCTATGCACAGCTGTCGAAGGGAATCTGGGGAAGTATGAGCCAAGTGCAACTGGTAGAGGCTCAATAAACAGATCCAAGACTAGAGGTAGTGGAGGAGCAGGCAGGCAGGCAGGGCGGAACAGAAACAGCAGGCTGAAGAGCTAGTGCAATGCTTTCAGCCAATTTCCATCAGGCAATTTCCTGGTAGTTGGCCCTCAAGGGTAGGCAAGAGCAATGCATTGCCAATGAATGCTGCAGGAATTAAGTGATGAAGTTGTTAGAGTGGGGGCAACATGTCATTCAAAAAGCCCATGAGATCTTCTTGTGGGATAGCAGTGGGGTGAGGAGGGGATGAGAAATGTGCGAAATATAGGCGCTGGTTCATTTATTTTAAAAATGCAATGTCCCGTTACAATGTCTTTTGGATGAGATGTTAAACCGAGGTCCCGTCTGCCCTCTCCGGTGGACGTAAAAGATCCCATGGCACTATTTCGAAGAAGAGCAGGGGAGTTATCCCCGGTATAATCGCAAAATACCGCGGATGCTGGAATCCGAAACAAAAACATAAAAAATGCTGGAAATACTCAGCGTGTCAGGCAGCGTCCGTAGTGAGAGAAACAGGGTTAAGGTTTAAGGTCCGAGACCCTTCGTCACAACTGGAAAAGTTAGAAATGCAACAGGTTTTAAGCAGGTGCGGAGGCAGGGAAAGTGGGGGGGGGGGGGGAGATGGGGAGGAAAGAACAAAAGGGAGGGTCTGTGAGAGTGTGGAAGGCAGGAGAGATTAAATGCTGCAAATCAGCACGGCAGAATCATAAACAGCTGCTGCCTGAAAAAATAGAGGCAGGGGTTATGGTCTGAAATTGTTGAACTCGATGTTAAGTGCAGAAGGCTGTAAGCGAAAGATGAGGAGCTGTTCCCCGAGCTTATGTTGAGCTTCATTGGACCAGTGGAGGAGTCAGAGGACGGAGATATCGGAGTGGGAGTGGAGTGGAGAATTAAAGTGACAGGCGACCAGTCACGCTTACAGTCTGAACGGAAGGTGTTCTGCAAAGCGGTCACCCAACCTGCGTCTGGTCTCCCCAATGCAGCGAACACAGTATACTAAATTGCAAGAAGTGCAAGTAAATCGCTGTTTCACCTGGAAGGAGTGTTTGGGGCTCTGGACAGTGGGAAGGAAGTAAAATGGCAGGTGTTGCATCTTCTGCGCTTGCATAGGAAGGTGCCGTGGGGAGGGGAGGGGCTGTTGGGGGTGATGGAGGAGTGGAACAGGGTGTCGCGGAGGGAGCAGTCCCTTCGGAATGCTGAGAGGGGAGGGGAAGATGTGATTGGTGGTGGGATCATGCTGGAAGTGGCGGAAATGGCGGAGGATGATCCGCTGAAGGTGGAGATTGGTAGGGTGAAAGATGAGGACAAGGGGAACCCTGTCGTGGTTCTGGGAGGGAGGGGAAAGGGTGAGAGCAGAAGTGCAGGAAATGGGACGGACACAGTCGAGGGCCATGTTAACCACAGTAGAGGGAAATCCTCGGTTGAGGGAAATCCTCGGTTGAGGAAAAAGGAAGCTATATCGGAAGCACTAGTGGAAGCTGGCATTGTCAGAACAGATGCGGCGGCGACAGAGAAACTGGGAGAATGGAATAGAGTCCTTACAGGAAGCGGGGTGGGAGGAAGTGTCGTCCAGGTAACTCTAGGAGTCGGTGGGCCTTTTGTGGATCTCACCAGTGCTCTGGCCAATATTTATCCCTCAATCAACATCACTAAATCAAAAATGATCTGATCATTCTGACATTGCTGTTTGTGGGAGCTTGCCTTGGCTGCCATGTTTCCTACATCTTCATCATCATAGGCAGTCCCTCGAACGAGGATGACTTGCTTCCACACGAGTTCACAGATGTTTCAATGAAGGACCCAATGTTCCAGTCCTGAACTCCAATTGAGGGGGTGGAAGATGCCTGTGCGTGGATTTTTTTTTAACGTGTGGTGACTGTTGCACACCAGCCCCCACACGGGCTTGATAGAACTAGGTCTTGGTCCAGTGGCAAGGGTTAACCAGGACGCCTGGAGATCTGCTCTGCTGCACGGACCTAGTGCGCACACATATTGCAATGTGGGCTGGCCCGTGCTGCCCCTGGGCCCTCGGCTCTTTTGGGGCCCGTACCCTCATTCATCGCACCTCCACCACGATCACTCGCTGCTCCTCCGCCACAAACATTCGTCACACCTCCGCCACGATCTCTCGCTGCTGCTCCGCCACAAAAACACTCGCCGCTCCTCTGCCACACACCCGCACCAAGTACTCGCTGAACCTCCGTCACGATCACCCACGATCCCTCATTACTCCTCCGCCCTGATCACTCGTCGCAAGTGCGCCACGACCTTCCCGTTCCTCTGCTGTACCAGGGCCCCGCCGATGCTCCTGCCCATGCTCCAAATGGCGACCTGGGTCCTACATTACAATGTTTCCTACATTACAACTACACTTCAAATGTACTTCATTAGTTGTAAAGCACTTTGAGATGCCTGGAGGCCGTGAAAGATGCCCTTTCAAGGGTTAATTAGATTTGAGTACTCTGTTCCAGGTCTTTCAGATTATGGACTATACTTCTGATGGACATAATTAGTTGATGCACTGTGACAGATAACAGTGCCTTCGGGGGCGTGAAATAAAAGCCTGGATTGCCCAATTGGCTTTAAAATGTCAAATGGAAAAGCCACACTCTTGGACCCTGTAATAGCCAGCATATCTCTACACCTAGATTCATGTTTACAAGTTTGCTAATGGATTGGTGTCTGTAAACTATTGATTTACACATAGCAGCAGCCCGTCATGTCAAGAGTTTGCTAGAAAAAGCTGGGATTCATTAAACATTCATCCTACATGTATGTGTTGTAAGCTACTAATTGTGATGTACAGTAGGTGTCTGTATTTCTGCGACAAAAAGTTATTCATATGTAACTGAGAGGTTGTAACTATCAGAAAAGATTGAACTGGCTGGGGCTCTTTTCTCTAGAAGAGAGAAGGCTGAGAGGCGACCTGATAGAAAGGGCTTGATAGGATAGACATAGGGAAGGTGTTTCCAGGTGTGGGGAGTCCAAAACTAGGGGTCATCAATACAAGATAGTCCCTAATAAATCCAATAAGGAATTCAGGAGAAACTTCTTTACTCAGAGTGGTGAGAATGTGAAACTTGCTACACAGGGAGTAATTGAGGCAAATGGCATGGATGCATTTAAGGGAAAGCTGGATAAAGACGTGAGGGAGGAAGGAACAGAAGGATAGGTTGATAGGGTGAGATGAAGAGGGGAGGGAGGAGGCTCGAGTGGAGCATGGAACAGTTGGGCCGAATGGCCTGTTTCTGTAAATTCTATGTAATTAAATTGGACCTGACGATGTGAAAGGCCTTTGTTTGTTTGTTCATTCATACAGCCATTGGTGGAGAAACCAGAACGAAAGAGCACAAAGTGGAACAGGCACCTGTTGCAAATGCATGAACGGCAGACTTGTGAGCTCAAAGGCAGCAGGTAAGTAAAAGCCCGGACAAGTATTTCTCATAAAAATCAGCCATTGGTTTTTATTGCTGATTCAGGGTTTTTTTTATTATATCTTTTATCACATTTTAATTTTAGTGTTTCAAAATAGGAGAGAAAATCAATGGAAAAAAACTTGACTCAAAAAGCCGGTAAATTCAGAGAAAATCAATAAAAACAAACTGGATTTTGAATTTCAGTAAATCTCAAAAATAAAACAAGCAGGAGACTTCAAAGCAAAATTTTCCTACATTACAACAGTGACTACACTTCAAAACAAAAAGTACTTCATTGGCTGTAAAGCGCTTTGAGACGTACGGTGGTCGTGAAAGGTGCTATATAAATACAAGTCTTTCTTTTCAAAGTAACAACGGGTAATTACTTACACCGTTTGCAAACAGACTTTTATGGGTATATCCATCAGACTCTCACTTAACCTCCCCTTGATAGTATCATTTGAAGCTAAAATAAAATTGATAAACCTAAATTTGGTGTTGTGGCCGCAGCCACTTGCCTGCCACCATGATGGCGGGGTAATAAATATTGCTGGGAGATGAAGCACAGGGGCACAGCTGCGATTGTGCTTTCAGTAAACAATGCATGGGTGTGTGACCGAGCCAACCTGCCATTGATGACCTCAGTTTATAGGGGACTAGCAGTGTAACTGGACAGGTACCTGTATCAGCACGCTGCTTCCATGTCTAATTAGGACTGGAAGACCAATTTTTGCTGCAGTGTAAAGAATAGTCTTCACAGCAGTTCTTAAAGACGCAAACAAAACTGCACGTTGCCCAGCCTTGGTCCCTTTCCCTGCCAAAACTCAGGCGACATGCATACATGTCTGAAACTGATGTTTGGTAAGAAACCGATGAAAAATTACCACTTTTTATCTCAAATTCGTGAGGAAATCAGTTGTTAACTGATTCACCTTCCAAAACTATCAGGCAATTTATCAGTGGAAATCAGCAAAAACAAACTGTTTTAATCATCCCTATTTCAGCTTTTGAACCAACTCAGCAATTTTTAATCATGCCTCGGCCCAATTTTATTCAAATATTCTTAATCTTAATTTGCTAATGACTGCCTTGTCGACAACCCTCATGCCTCCCTTGCACCAAATGTTGCTATTAGTGGAAGGAAAGTCTCTCTATGGCTCCCATCTCTAGTCTCATCTTTTCTATTATTTAATTATCTCTTTCTTTTTATCTGCATTCAATTTTCTTTACAATTCACCTTCTCCTCTGTTCTTCCTGCTAGCCAAGGTCCACTATGGTCACCTTCACTTGGAGCAACAACGTTACAGCTTCGAACCTTTCCAAGGACAGCGGCTCCGATAATAAGAAAGAAAGACTTGCATTTTATATAGTGTCTTTCACGATCACCGGACGTCTCAAAGGGCTTTACAGCCAACAAAGTACCTTTTGGAGTGTTGTAATGTGGGAAACGCGGCAGACAGTTTGCACACAGCAAGCTCCCACACACAGCAATGTGAGAATGACCAGATAATCTGTTTTTTTGTGATGTTGATTGAGGGATAAATACTGGCCAGGACACCGGAAATAACTCCCCTGCTCCTCTTCGAAATAGTGCCGTGGGATCTTTTACATCCACCTGAGGGAGCAGATGGGGCCTCGGTTTAACGTCTCATCCAAAAGACGGCACCTCCGACAGTGCAGTGCAAGGTAGCCGGGGGGGGGGGGGGGGGGAGAAAAGGGAGATTTAACGGCCAGGAAACCCCATACCTGTTTTAAATTCTGTTTCCCGGTTGCAGCCAGCCAGATTGAAAGCTGTCAGATGGGAAGGCCTGCGAGCTCAGGCCCTAGCCAGCGATCAGTCATCGGGAGGGGGCGTGGGCGGAGTTGGTATGTCAGACCGATCACGCACTAAAGGTCCAAATTTTGCCACAAATTAACGAAATAAAACCGGAAAACCTTATGTTGGGGCGGGGTGGGGTGCGGGGTTGGTCAGACAGTTCGGGTCGTGCAGTTGGACAGATCACGGGGGGGGGGGGGGAGGGGGGATGCGAGACGGAAGGGGGAAGGAGAGGTGGGAAAGGAGACAAGGAAGGAGGACGTTTTTGGTCATGATGATCTGCCCATCATGAGTGTGGGGCAGGCTTGATGGACCAGCTGACTGTTAATTTTGCATGTTCTGGGCTTCACATCCCTGGATTCCCTTACCTCATGAAAATTTCAGGTAAGGTTTTCGTTTCTATTTGTCCCATTTCCTGGTTAATTTTTGGCAAAATTTGGGCCTGTTTATTAGAGTGAAAATTATGGTTTTAGGTTTTAAAACTTCCTTCTCTCAATACTGCATCACAAGCTGATAATGGGAGTTGGAATTACATAGTCTTTGCAGCTGGGTTTGTCTAAAATATGAAAATTACATTGGCTTGTGCAAAAAAAATCCATTGAACCATTGAGAACTTTTATAGTACAAGTAACCACTTATTAAGTTGCTAAATAAAAGATTTTTTTTAACATAATACAATGATGCTTCTGTGTTTCTGCTTTTAACAGGCACCTGGAGAAGAAGCTGAACACTGCAGAGATGGCAAACAGTTCCACAACGCAAGGGCATGTGACAGTAATGCAACAGTCATGCCATCGACGGAAGTCAGTTCACTGTGTGCATCGTCAGAGCATCAATCCTCATCAACAAGTCTCCTCCTTCATAGGCAGTCGAGGATGACTTGCTTCCACACTAACATGAGTTCTCAGGTGGCTGATGAGACTAATGCAGGACCTACAGTCTTATGTCACAGGTGGGGCAGACGGTGGTTGGAGGGACGGGTGGGTGGGGTGCTTGGTTTGTCGTACGCTCCTTCCGCTGTTTCTACTTGACTATTGCGTGCTCCCGACGAAGACACTCAAAATGTTTAACACCTTCCCGAATGCTTCTTCTCCCACTTTGAGCAGTCTTGGGCCAGGGATTCCCAAGAGTCGGTGGGGATGTTAATTTTTTTCAGGGAGGCTTTGAGCGTGTCCTTGAAGTGATTTCTCTGCCCTCCTGAGGTTCGCTTGCCGTGACGGAGCTCGGAGTAGAGCGCCAGTTTTGGGGAGCCTTGTATCAGGCATGCGGACAATGTGGCCCGTCCATCGGAGCTGATTGAAGCATTAATCACGCTCAATGCTGGGAATGTTGGTCTGAGAGAAAACACTGCCAATGGATTTGCAGAATTTTGCAGAGGCAACGTTGGCGGTACTTCTCCAGTGCTTTGAGGTGCCTGTTGTACATTGTCCATGTCTCTGAAGCATATAAGAGGACGGGTATCACTGCTCTGTAGACCATGAGCTTGGTGCCGGGTTTGAGACCTTGGTCTTCAAACACACTTTTCCTCAGGCGACTGAAGGCTGCACTGGCACACTGAAGGCGGTGTTGGATTTCGTCCTCGATGTCTGTCCTTGTTGACAGGAGGCTCCTAAGGTATGGAAAGTGGTCCAAGCTGTCCAAGGTCTTGTCGTGGATTTTGATGATTGGGGGACAGTACTGTGAGGCGGGGGTGGGTTGGTAGAGAAATCTGCACTACGCTAACTCCAGTCAGTGTTGCGCTTTCCATCCTGCCAATCACACGGTAAATAAACAAACCCAAGACATCCAAGCATTGCATGAGATAACAGAGGGCACCCTCGCAAAAAAACTCTCCACCCGTGCCAACATCAGCAGACGTACTGCAGCAATCCAAAAGGAATTCATGTGGATGAGAATTTGTCTTTCGGAAAGGGATAGATCACTTATGCTGCGTGTGATAGGATTACTTGGTCTGCTTCCAGACTGGGCAGATGGGATGCTCCTGATCACTGGGGGTACCACCTGTCTGTTGCTGTTGCATAAAGGCTTTGAAAATTGCATTCCGCGATGAGCTCAAGAACTCCGGGGAACAGTCCCAAATGCATAGGAACATTGATGTTGAAAACCTGATGAGTGTAAGCATGTTCAGATCCCAATTGCACTATGGTATCAATTACAGGGCTCAGGTTTTCCATCATAAACTTCCACTGTAAAAGAAAAATACGTTCTTTACTTCAGTGTTGAGCCTCGGAGTATTTACATTTGTTCCTGCAGCTTCGTGACCCGAGCCGAAATTATGGTTAAGAAACGCCAGACCCCAACGAATATGCAAAGGCTGCGGTTAATGAGTACCAGCTACTTTGATCACTGCCAGGGATCACTGTGGAATTCAAGTTGACTGCAAAAAGCAAAGGACTGGCACTTTAAGTTCCCATGCATACTCGAATGCCTGTTGAAGTGAACTTATAAAAGTTTTCGAGCAATTCCAGGAAGCAAATGTAGGGACCCGAGCGAGAACAAGCACTGGAACACAGCTTCACATTTATCAGGTCCTCATGTAATTGGCAGAATTGTTCAATACACACAGTGTTAACCCTAACTCTGATACGTGACCCCAAACGGTTTTTAGACAGCGCCCATCACTTTCAGCAAGAGTGCAGCAATGGATACACATTACAGGCCTCCACCCCTTCTCCCTCCACTGCCATGCTTCACCCAGCCTGACTTCAGTCGTAGAAAGTAAGAGAGACCTCGACAGCTGGGGCACCTCCATCAGAGGGTCACAGGACCCAAAGCAAGCGCTCTACTTGGAGCTCCTTAACAGCAAACGAGCCAAAGGTGGGCAGAGGAAACGTTTTAAGGACACCCTCAAAGCCTGCCTGATAAACATAGAAAATAGGTGCAGGAGTAGGCCATTCGGCCCTTCTAGCCTGCACCGCCATTCAATGAGTTCATGGCTGAACATGCAACTTCAGTACCCCATTCCTGCTTTCTCGCCATACCCCTTGATTCCCCCCTAGTAGTAAGGACTACATCTAACTCCTTTTTGAATATATTTAGTGAATTGGCCTCAACAACTTTCTGTGGTAGAGAATTCCACAGGTTCACCACTCTCTGGGTGAAGAAGTTTCTCCTCATCTCGGTCCTAAATGGCTTACCCTTTATCCTTAGACTGTGACCCCTGGTTCTAACCTGTCTAAACCCATCAGAATTTTAAACGTTTCTATAAGGTCCCCTCTCATTCTTCTGAACTCCAGTGAATACAAGCCCAGTTGATCCAGTCTTTCTTGATAGGTCAGTCCTGCCATCCCGAGAATCAGCCTGGTGAACCTTCGCTGCACTCCCTCAATAGCAAGAATGTCCTTCCTCAAGTTAGGAGACCAAAACTGTACACAATACTCCAGATGTGGCCTCACCAAGGCCCTGTACAACTGTAGCAACACCTCCCTGCCCCAGTACTCAAATCCCCTCGCTATGAAGGCCAACATGCCATTTGCTTTCTTAACCGTCTGCTGTACCTACATGCCAACCTTCAATGACTGATGTACCATGACACCCAGGTCTCGTTGCACCTCCCCTTTTCCTTATCTGTCACCATTCAGAATATAGTCTGTCTCTCTGTTTTTACCACCAAAGTGGATAACCTCACATTTATCCACATTATACTTCATCTGCCATGCATTTGCCCACTCACCTAACCTATCCAAGTCGCTCTGCAGCCTCACAGCATCCTCCTCACAGCTCACACTGCCACCCAACTTAGTGTCATCCGCAAATTTGGAGATACTACATTTAATCCCCTCATCTAAATCATTAATGTACAGTGTAAACAGCTGGGGCCCCAGCACAGAACCTTGCGGTACCCCAGTAGTCACCGCCTGCCATTCTGAAAAGTACCCATTTACTCCTACTCTTTGCTTCCTGTCTGACAACCAGTTCTCAATCCATGTTGGCACACTACCCCCAATCCCATGTGCTTTAACTTTGCACATTAATCTCTTGTGTGGGACCTTGTCGAAAGCCTTCTGAAAGTCCAAATATACCACATCAACTGGTTCTCCCTTGTCCACTCTACTGGAAACATCCTCAAAAAATTCCAGAAGATTTGTCAAGCATGATTTCCCTTTCACAAATCCATGCTGACTTGGACCTATCATGTCACCCCTTTCCAAATGCGCTGCTATGACATCCTTAATAATTGATTCTATCATTTTACCCACTACCGATGTCAGGCTGACCGGTCTATAATTCCCTGTTTTCTCTCTCCCTCCTTTTTTAAAAAGTGGGGTTACATTGGCTACCCTCCACTCGATAGGAACTGATCCAGAGTCAATGGAATGTTGGAAAATGACTGTCAATGCATCCGCTATTTCCAAGGCCACCTCCTTAAGTACTCTGGGATGCAGTCCATCAGGCCCTGGGGATTTATCGGCCTTCAATCCCATCAATTTCCCCAACACAATTTCCCGACTAATAAGGATTTCCCTCAGTTCCTCCTCCTTACTAGACCCTCTGACCCCTTTTATATCCGGAAGGTTGTTAGTGTCCTCCTTAGTGAATACCGAACCAAAGTACTTGTTCAATTGGTCCGCCATTTCTTTGTTCCCCGTTATGACTTCCCCTGATTCTGACTGCAGGGGACCTACGTTTGTCTTTACTAACCTTTTTCTCTTTACATATCTATAGAAACTTTTGCAATCCGTCTTAATGTTCCCTGCAAGCTTCTTCTCATACTCCATTTTCCCTGCCCTAATCAAACCCTTTGTCCTCCTCTGCTGAGTTCTAAATTTCTCCCAGTCTCCGGATTCGCTGCTATTTCTGGCCAATTTGTATGCCACTTCCTTGGCTTTAATATTATCCCTGATTTCCCTTGATAGCCACGGTTGAGCCACCTTCCCTTTTCTATTTTTACGCCAGACAGGAATGTACAATTGTTGTAGTTCATCCATGCGGTCTCTAAATGTCTGCCATTGCCCATCCACAGTCAACTCCTTAAGTATCATTCACCAATCTATCCTAGCCAATTCACGTCTCATACCTTCAAAGTTACCCTTCTTTAAGTTCTGGACCATGGTCTCTGAATTAACTGTTTCATTCTCCATCCTAATGCAGAATTCCACCATATTATGGTCACTCTTCCCCAAGGGGCCTCGCACAACGAGATTGCTAATTAATCCCCTCTCATTACACAACACCCAGTCTAAGATGGCCTCCCCCCTAGTTGGTTCCTTGACATATTGGTCTAGAAAACCATCCCTTATGCACTCCAGGAAATCCTCCTCCACCGTATTGCTTCCAGTTTGGTTAGCCCAATCTATGTGCATATTAAAGTCACCCATTATAACTGCTGCACCCTTATTGCATGCACCCCTAATTTCCTGTTTGATGCCCTCCCCAACATCACTACTACTGTTTGGAGGTGCAAAATGGGGAAGTGCAACATCCCCACTGACACCTGGGAGTCCCTGGCCAAAGACCGCCCAAAGTGGAGGAAGTGCATCCGGGAGGGTGCTGAGCACCTCGAGTCTCATCGCCGAAAGCATGCAGAAATCAAGTGCAGGCAGCGGAAAGAGTGTGCGGCAAATCAGTCCCACCCTCCCTTACCCTCAACGACCATCTGTCCCACCTGTGACAGGGACTGTGGCTCTGGTATTGGACTGTTCAACCACCTAAGAACTCATTTTAAGAGTGGAAGCAAGTCTTCCTTGATTCCGAGGGACTGCCTAGGATGATGACAGGACCGTCCTCAGCTTTCATCAATTCTTCATAGCATGAAATATCATCTCCCTAAACATCAGAGTGGACTCCTGTCTGAGGCTGAAGCAGACTATTCGCAGACTATTTGACCCTGAAATGAGCTTTCAACCACATATCCACAGCATAGCTATGACCGACTATTTTCACCTCCGTAACATCGCCCGTCTCCTCTCTGCCCTTGCCTTAGCTCATCCACGCCTGCTTTACTTGACTATTCCAACGCACTCCTGGCTGGCCTCCCACATTCTACCCTACGTAAACCTGAGTTTATCCAAAACGCGATTGCCCGTGTCCTAACTCGCACCAAGTCCGGCTTACCCATCACCCCCTGTGCTCGCAGACTTACATTGGCTTCCGGTTAAGCAACACCTCAATTTCAAAATTCTCATCCTTATTTTCAAATCCCTCCATGGCCTCGTCCCTCCCGAGCTCTGTAATCTCCTCCAGCCCCACAACCTCCCACCCCCCGAGATGTCTGCGCTCCTCTAATTCCGCCCTCTTGAGCATCCCTGATTATAATCGCTCAATCATTGGTGGCCGTGCCTTCTGTTGCCGAGGCCCCAAGCTCTGGAACTCCCTCCCTAAACCTCTCCGCCTCTCTAATTCTCTTTCCTCCTTCAAGACGCTCCTTAAAACATACCTCTTTGACCAAGCCTTGAGCTAATTTCTACTTAAGCCGCTCGGTGTCAAATTTTTCATCTCATAATCCTCCAGTGAAGCACCTTGGGACGTTTCACTACGTTAAATATGTTGTTATTGACTTCTGACAGACAACGCCCTTTTCCAGAATAGCTCACCTACTTGACTATTAGTTTGGCCACACTGAATGACTCAAGCAAACAAACTTCTCGCTTCCTTATAAACGATTAATCATTTCAGTAACACAATTCACGAGAGACTACAGCACAATTTCTGGGTAGCTAGGTGGTAGCTGCCCTCCCCAGTGAATCAGGTGGAGTAGACACAAAAACGTGAAAAGCAGAATTATGTTTATTTTTTCAACTTGTGGCATTCTCAACAACAGAATCACTCACTCAAGTAACTCCGAATCACATTTGTACAACAGCCTTAGTTTCCTGCCCACAGGAGGTTGATAAGCTGAGGATATCGTAAGCAGAGGATGACACTTTGTGGCCAAGTCTCTTTCCTGATCACCATCTCCTGAGCCCTTGCTGGATAGTGTGCCACAGGATCAGGCTTAAATATGGCGATCTCCACAGTCAAGTAGCCCAACACTCAGTGGTTAGGTTCATGTATGAGAGATGCCCATTTGGTTGAGGTACCAAAAGATGCTGTTGGCACCCACAGGACTGTAACCTTAAAATAGACCTCTCTGACCAAGCTTGGTCACCTGTACTAAAGTCTTCTTATGCCCTTCGGTGTCAAATTTTTTCTTATGAAGAAAGGTTGAGCAGGTTGGGCCTCTATACTCATTGGAGTTTAGAAGAATAAGAGGTGATCTTATTGAAACATAGAAGATTCTGAGGGAGCTTGACAGCATAGATGCAGAGAGGATGTTTCCGCTAGTGAGGGAATCTAGAACTATGTGACATAGTTTCAGAATAAGGGGTTGCACATTTAACTCGGAGATGAGGAGGAATTTCTTCTCTGAGGGTCGTGAATCTTTGGAATTCTCTACCCCAGAGAGCTGTGGAGGCTGGGTCTTTGAATGTATTTAAGGTGGAGATAGACAGATTTTTGAACGATAGGGGAGTTATGGGTTATGGGGGGAGCGGGCGGGAAAGTGGACTTGAGGCCAAGATCAGATCAGCCAAAATCTTATTGAATGGCGGAGCAGGCTCGAGGGGTCAAATGGCCGTATCCTGCTCCTATTTCTTCTGTAACCAGCAAGGATCAGGGTTTTCAGAAGGGGGGGGGGGGGGGAGGGGGAAAGAAAATTTGGGGGAAAGAAAGACACTGAAGGTCGACTGCAGAGAATCCTGTTGCATTTGTAAGAGCAAATGTTCTGGGATATTGCAGGAAATCACCAGGGCTGGCCTTACTTAAAGACAACGAGAATTCCACCTCAGATGGCAGTTTTTCTTGGAATGGAAAACGCAATAACGCAATCAGCAATCAGCAATAACAACTTGCATTTATATAGCGCCTATAAAGTAGTAAAACATCCCAAGGCGCTTCACAAGAGTATCAACAAAATTTGACACCGAGTCACATAAGAAGATATTAGGATAGCTTGGTCAAACAGGTAGGCTTTAAGGAGCATCTTAAAGGAGGAGTGAGAGAGGTGGAGGGGTTTAAGGAGATAATTCCAGAGCCTAGGGCCCAGGCAGCTGAAGGCACAGCCGCCAATGGTGTAGCGATAAAAATCAGGGATGCGCTAGAGGCCAGAATTGGAGGAGTGCAGAGATCTTGGAGGGTTGTCGGGCTGGAGGTTTTACAGAGATAGGGAGGGGCAAGGCCATGAAGGAATTTGAACACAATGAGAATTTTTAAATTGAGGTATTGCTGGACCGGGAGGCAATGTAGGTCAAGCAGCATGTGGGTGATGGGTGAACGGGACTTGGTGCGAGTTAGGATACGAGAAGCAGTGTTTTGGATGAGCACAAGTTTATTTAGGGCAGAAGATGGGAGGCTGGCCAGGAGAACATTGAAATATTCTCGACTGCAGTGGGGACATTAAATAAAAGTCGTTATTTTTTTAAAAATTGGAGTTGAAGTTTCAGCAGATTGAAAATGTGCTGCCTGAGCACCATGCCCGATATAACTGGAAGTCCCAATGCTCTTGGGCTGCAGGAAGAAAATTCAACTGCCCCATCAGCACGAATGTGAAAAGACAGCACTGCAAACCAGCAGGGGTCGGGCGCGAGGCCGTGGAGAGTGGGAAGAGCTAGTTTTTGACACATTTATTGTACTGATTATATGCCATCTACTCCAGCCCGCGACAGATCAGAGTCGACGTGTTCTTGCGACTCGAATTCCCACGTAAATGATTGTCCACTGCCTTTCCCCAAGTACATTCAGGGAGGATGTGTAATAACGAGAAAAATTACAGTTGCTTGTAGATCGCTTTGCTGAACAACTATGCTCAGGAGGTTAAGAATAGGGATCTTTGTGATCCCAAGAACAAAAACTAGCGAGCAATCTCGGAACAAAAGTGCATGCAGCAGGTTGCAACGTTTAGGAGATTGCAGAATGTAGTACAGCTAAGGAAGTCCATTGCATTGCTTAATTTTCATCATGCTTCGGACCTTGTTGAGAAGCCAGAAGCTGTGGAGGAACATGGCTGAACCTTGGATTTTATAAGAGCGTTAAAAATAAAAATACGAAAATGCCTTTGACTTATGAAGTTCAAATTCCTGCATTACCCCAACTTACCCAGCCTAGCATCCAACTACATGTGGAACTTCAGAAAAAGCAAAATACTGTGGATGCTGGAAATCTGAAATAAAAGCAGAAAATGCTGGAAATACCTATCAAGTCAGGCAGCATTTGTGGAGAGAGAAACAAGAGTTAACGTTTCAGGTCGATGAGTTTTCGTCAGAAGTTCTGCTGAAAGGTCATCGACCTGAAACTTTAACTCTGTTTCTCTCTCCACAGATGCTGCCTGACCTGCTGAATATTTCTAGCAGGTTCTGTTTTTATTATAGAATTTCTCTAGTGTGTCTAATTCCACTCCTTATCTGGTAGATTATTCCAAGTGTGTATTACTCTTCGACTGAAGACATTTTTCAATTTACTTTTCACTAATTTAGTTCCTTTTGGCTTGACTTGCCTTCAAGTAATATTCTGGCTTCAACTTATCTAACCCATTTAATACTTTCCATCCTTCAGTCAGATCCTTAATGTTGGCACCAGACAGTGGAGCTTGACCCTTATCACTGCCACCCACTAGCTCGGGTTTTATTCACTCCAGGCCTTATTCCACAATTTAATGCTAATACCTTCAACAAGGGGGCACTGAACAGACTTATGAGCTACGATTACCAGAGCTCCCTCACATCACTGATGTAGAATAACCCTATTATCCTACCAGAAGCTGAACGTGCTTGGGTATGCAATATGTTTATTTGTTAAAGCAGATCACTAATAAACTGCTCTTCTGAGAAAATTCTTAGCATGGTGCCCATCAATCAATAGTCTGTCATTTGTGAAGTACGATTTGCCAACACACTGGCACCTGTGGTTCTCCCAGCAACGATTACATCGGATATACGGCACAGAAACGGGACATTCGGCTCAACCAGCCAGCATTTAAGCCCCACTCGAGCCTCCTTCCGTCTTTCCTCATCTAACTCTATCAGCGTAACCCTCGATTCCCTTCTCTCGCATATGCTTGTCCAGCCTCCCCTTCAATACATCGATACTATTCGCTTCAACCACTCCCTGTGGGAGCGAGTTCCACATTCTCATCACTATTCAGATGCTGATTCTTTATACAGGTACCAGATAAAAATAACTCTGTCCAGGGTTTAGGAACAAACCGAGTTCCACAGGGCCTTTATCATCACCATAGGCAGTCCTTCAAAACGAGGATGACTTGCTTCCACACCAAAAAAAAGGATGAGTTCACAGGTGTTTCGAATGAAGAACCCAAACTACATCCTGAAGAGTGGAAGATGCCTGTGCGTGGATTTTTTTAACGTGGGGTGGCCGTTGCACACCAGCCACCACACGGGCTTGACAGAGCTAGGTCTTGGTCCAGTGGCAAGGATTACCCAAGACAACTGGAGACCTGTTCTGCTGCACGGACCTAGTACACACACATATCGCAGTGTGGGCTGGCCCGTGCTGCCCCTGGGCCCCGAACTCACGCCTCCCCTGGGCCCCGATCACATCCCTCCACAGTCTCTCACAGCTCCTCCGCCCCGACCTCGCCGCTCCATCAGCAAAGAGTGATGTCAGCAAGGTCCGGATCGGTGATTGGAGCATGGGCAGATATAGCAGGGCCTTTATAATGAGCTGATGATACCAAGTTATCTGACCAGGCAAGGAAGCTAAATCAGCATTCAAAAACATTTGGACTAATTTAGCAGATGGATGAAGGAATGGCAGATGGATCTTAATGCAGATAAACTGAAGGTAATGCATAATTGAACAGGAAGCAATAGCGTGCACAATGAAATCCTTGCATGCTGGGATATCCTCCTCACACAAAGGACTCACCATAATTGTATCACCAGATGTTTCCAATTACTCCCTGGGACCGGAATGAGTTAAACTGTCTAATAGACTAATTGATGTGTTAAAACGAACAGGCTAGGAAGAACTTGAGAAGCCCAGAGGGTGGTGGGGATCTGGAACTCACTGCCTGAAAGGGTGGTAGAGGCAGAAACTCTCACCACATTTAAAAAGTACTTGGATGTGCACTTTAAGTGCCATAACCTGCTTGTCCAGCCTCCCCTTAAATACATCGATACCATTCGCTTCAACCACTCCCTGTGGTAGCGAGTTCCACATTCTCATCACTATTCAGATAGAAAATGGGATTAGGATGGGTGGCTCTTTGTCGGCAGGCATAGACACGATGGGCCGAAATGGCCTCCTTTCGTGCTGTAAATTTCCATGATTTTATGAAGCCCTGATATCAGAATTGTTGTCTTTTCATTGTGATTTAAGTGCAGAACAGCAGATAGATGTGTAACACTTAGCTGGAAAGCTGCTCCTTGTTATCATCATAGGCAGTTCCTTGAAATCCCTCAACTTGCTTTCACTCCAACAGTGAGTTCTCAGGTGACTGTACAGTCCAATACGGGAATTACAGTCTGTCGCAGGTGGGACAGACATTGGTTGAAGGAAAGGGTGAGTGGGGAGTCTGGTTTGCCGCACGCTCCTTTCGCTGTCTGCACTTGGTTTCTGCATGCTCTTGGCGACGAGACTCGAGGTGCTCAGCGCCCTCCCGGATGCTCTTCCTCCACTTAGGGCAGTCTTGGGCCAAGGATTCCCAGGTGCCAGTGGGGATGTTATACTTTATCAAGGAGGCTTTCAGGATGTCCTTGAAGTGTTTCCTCTGCCATGTAGGAGTTCCGAGTAGAGCGCTTGCTTTGGGAGTCTCGTGTCAGGCATGTGGACAACGTGGCCCGCCCAACAGAGCTAGTCGAGTGTGGTCAGTGCTTCAATACTGGGGATGTCGGCCTGAGCGAGAACATTGGCATTGGTGTCTCTATCTTCCCAGGGGATTTGCTGGATCTTGCAGAGGCATCGTTGATGGTACTTCTCCAGTGCTTTGAGGTGCCTGCTGTATATGGTCCACGTCGCTGAACCATATAGGAAGGCAGGTATCACTACAGCCCTGTAGACCATAAGCTTGCTGCCAGATTTGAGATCCTGGTCTTCAAACACTCTCTTCCTCAGGCAACCGAAGGCTGCGCTGGCACACTGGAGGCGGTATTGGACCTCGTTGTCGATGTCTGCCCTTGCTGATAGCAGGCTCCCAAGGTATGGAAAATGGCCCACGTTGTTCAAGGCTGAACCGTGGATTTTGATTACCGGGGGGGGGGGGGAAGTGCTGCGTGGCAGGGTCATGTTGGTGGAGGATCTTTGTCTTACGGATGTTTAGTGTAAGGCCCATGCTTTCGTACGCCTCGATGAAGCTTGGAGTTCGGCCTCTGAATATGCGCAAACGCATGCGTCATCCACGTACTGTAGTTTGATGACACAGGATGGGACGATCTTGGATCTAGCCTGGAGGCAACGAAGATTGAACCGGTTCCACTGGTTCAATAGTTTAGTTCCACTCCAGTGGGGAGCTTGTTGAGAGTGAGATGGAGCATTGAGGCGAGGAAGATCGAGAAGAGCGTTGGCGCGATGATGCAGCCCTGCTTGACCCCGGACCGGACGTGGATTGGGTCTGTGGTGGATCCGCTGGTCAGGATCATGGCTTGCATGTCGTCGTGGAGCAGGCGGAGGATGGTGATAAACTTTTGGGGGGCAGCCGAAACGGAGGATGACACTCCATAGACCCTTGCGTTTAACAGTGTCAAAGGCCTTTGTGAGGTCAAAGAAGGCTATGTAGAAGGGATGGTGCTGTTCCTTGCATTTCTCTTGCAGTTGTTGCGCCTTAAAGATCATGTCCGTTGCATCCCGTAGTAGACGGAATCCGCACTGTGACTCCGGGAGGAGCTCCTCAGCCACAGGGAGAAGACGGTTGAAGAGAATTCTGGCGATGACTTTCCCAGTGGCCGACAGCAGGGAGATTCCTTTATAGTTGCTGCAGTCGGACTTATCCCCCTTTTTAAAGATGGTCACAATTATGGCATCTCTGGGATCTCCAGGCATGCACTCTTCCTTCCAGATGAGAGAGATGAGGTCATGCATTTGTGTCAATATTGCCTTTCCGCCATACTTTAATGCCTCAGCGGGGATTCCATCCGCTCCTGACGCCTTGTTGTTCTTGAGCTGACGGATGGCCTTTTCTACCTCATGCAGGGCTGGGGTTTTGCTGAGATGGTTGCGGGTAGCATGCTGCGGGATGGAGTCGAGGACACTCATGTCAAAGGCAGATTCTCGATTAAGGAGATCTTCAAAGTGCTCCTTCCAGCGGGCCCTGACTCCCTCGGTGTCCTTGATGAGTGTTTCCCCGTTCTTGGCCAGCAGTGGGGTGGGGCCTTGAGCCATAGATGGATTTGACTGCGGTAAAGAATCCTCGCACATCATGGCTGTCGGCCAGCTGCTGAATCTCCTGTGCTTTCTTCATCCACCAGCTGTTCTTTAGGTCGTGGGTTTTTTGTTGGACCTCGACCGTCAGCCATCTGTAGAGCTGCTTTTCTGCTCCCGAGTTGGGTTGCTGCTTTAAGTTCAGAATTGCCCTGCGCTTGTGGTTTATTAGCTCCTGGATCTCCTGGTCATTCTCATCAAACCAGTCCTGGTGTTTCCTGGTTGAGGTACCGAGCGTCTCTTCGCAGACACTGGTTCTGGTGGTCTGGAGGGCAAACCAAGCGCTGTGGGCACTCTGCGTCTCGGGGTTATCAAGGGCCACCAGTGAGGCGCTGGTTGTATCGGGCTCTCTTAGCTGGTTCTTTGAGTGCCCTGGTGCTGATTTTTCTGCGGCATTGCTTCTGTTGCCGTCGTCGCTTTGGGGCTATATTAATGTTTATGACGGAATGGATTAGGCGATGGTCCGTCCAGCAGTCATCGGCTCCTGTTATGGCGCAGGTGATGTGCACGTCCTTGGATTCCTTCGCTCGAACGATGACGTAGTCGAGCAGATGCCAGTGTTTGTAGCGAGGGTGTTGCTGCGATGCCTTGTACTTGTCCCTCTGGCGGAACAAGGTGTTGGTGATGGCAAGGTCGTGTTCTAGGCATTTTGTCAGGAGCAGGGTACCGCTGGAGTTGGTTTTCCCTACCCACTCTCTGCCGATCACGTCTCCCCAGAGGTCCGTGTCCTTACCGACTCTGGCGTTGAAGTCACCGAGGATGATCAGTTTGTCGTCCGTAGGGACACAGGACAGGGATTGTTCGAGGCTGGAGTCGAATGCCTCTTTGGCCTCATCTGTTGCGTCGAGTGTTGGGGCATATGCACTGATGATTGTGGCGCACTGGTTCCAGGATAGGGTGAGCCAGAGAGTCATGAGTAAACTAGGCCTATAATTGTCTAGAGTTTAGAAGAGGTGATCTCATTGAAACATACATAATTCTTACAGGGCTTGACAGGGTAGATGCAGGGAGGATGTTTCCTCTGGCTGGGGAGTCTAAAACCAGGGGACAGTCTCAGAATAAAGGGTCGGCCATTTAGGACTGAGATGAGGAGAAACCTCTTCACTCAGAGGGTTGTGAATCTTTTGAATTCTCTACCCTAGAGGGCTGTGGAGGCTCAGTCTTTGTATATTCAAGGCAGAGGAAGATAGATTTTTGGATATTAAGGGAATCAAGGGATATGGGGATAGTGCAGGAAAGTGGAGTTGAGGTAGAAGATTAGCCATGATTGAATGGCGGAGCTGGTTTGAGGGGCCGAATGGCCAACTCCTGCTTCAAATTCTTATGTAACAGGTTATTTAACAGGTACGCATTTAGGAGCAATGGTTCTGATCAGATATCAAAGGGATGGGTAGCATGTATGTACGGACAGCATGTCCAGGTGGAGTTTAATTCGATCGATGAGTGTAAACACATAAACTGGCGTAAAAAAGGGATCCAAATGCAGAGGTTTGTCTCCCAAACTGCAGGAAATCCCTCGCCATATTTCATTGCTGGTGGCAATCCATGCTCAGTGTACCAGGACAATAATTATTAACATAAAAATATCAGTCGGGGGAAAATCAGAACAGTCCTGTCTTGTCAAAATACTTATTTTATTACTTCATTGAGGTTTAAGATTTCAAGAAAGTTTCTAGAAGTCCCGCCCTCAAACAGCCTGATGAGCAATTGGATACTGATTCTGAGCCCTCCAGCACCATTCTGCAATGGGCTAAGTGGCGATCACAGTGCCGTTAATTCCACAAATTCGATCCAGTCATTGAATTTAGTGGGGGGGGGGGGGCAATGATAATTAGCTGCTCAACTGTTTTGACAAGGGTCTCCGTGGAGCAAGTTATGGCAAGGTGCACATAATGGCAGACATCATTCATGTTGTAATTTCTGCACCGTTTTGAGCGACTCCCCAAGACCAATTTCACCCCCAGCATTTCTTACATATTGTGCGGGATTCAGCACTCGCCTACCTTGCACTGTTTTTAGTCGCTGGAGAAATACCACCAACAATGTCTCCGCAAGATCCTGCAAGTCCCCTAGGAGGACAGACGCACCAACGTTTTCATCCTCGCTCAGGCCAACATCCCCAGCATTGAAGCACTGACCACACTCCACCAGCTCCGCTGGGCAGCCCACATGGTCCGCATGCCAGACACGAGACTCCCAAAGCAAGTGCTCTACTCGGAACTCCTTCACGGCAAACGAGCCAAAGGTTGGCAGAGGAAATGTTACAGGGACACCCTCAAAGCCTCCCTGATAAAGTGCAACATCCACACTGACACCTGGGAATCCCTGGCCAAAGACCGCCCTAAGTGGAGGAAGTGCATCTGGGAGGGCGCTGAGCACCTCGAGTCTCATTGCCGAGAGCATGCAGAAACCAAGCACAGGCAGCAGGAAGAGCATGTGGCAAACCTGTCCCACCCACCCACCTGTGAAAGAGACGTGGTTCCTGTATTGAACTGTTCAGCCACCTAAGGACTCATTTTTAGAGTGGAAGCAAGTTGTCCTCGATTCCGAGGGACTGCCTATGATGATGATGATGATGATAACTGTTTTGAGATGAACCAGTTACCTGTGCCCAATCCCACAGAGACACCATCAGGTGCCTCCTCTCACAGGTCGGTGCCACTATTGTCAGGTATGGGTTGGCCAATTCAAAAGGTTTTGAACAAAAACTAACAGAAATCAAAGCCAAAAAATAAAATCAAGAGAGAAAAATAAAATCGAAGGAAACTGCCATGCACTGCCCTCAGTTAGAGAAGGCAACCAGTGGGTTTGGCAGACACATGCTCCAGGATCAGTTAGGTATGAACTCAAGTTTTAAACATTCTGCACAATGACAGGACGTTCATTCGCTGGGGTGAAGAAAAAGAAAAAAATCTGGGTGCGATCATTCACTCTAAATTGCTCACCAATGTGATGTGGTTATCAACCAAGTCAAACAATTCTTGGGCTACATTCCAAGGGCACTGGACTTCCAGTCAAAATACACTATTTTAAACTTCATTACTGAGGCCACACTTTCTTTTGGACACCATACCTTGAAAAGGTTTAGTGTCAATGAGCCAAATTGCCTCCTTCATGATGCAAAAGATCAAGAATAGTACAATATATATTTCATCCGCAAGTGGTTTGGAATCACAAACAGACAGCATAAATAAATATCAAACAAGCAGCAGCTCACAGCTATTCCCTTAAAATCTGTAGGACTGAAGAAAGAGCTGGGAAAGAGGCACTGTGGCTGTAGCAGACACTTCCTACTTTGGCCATTCTTACTGAACAAAAATCAACATACAACCCTATAAAAGAGAAGTGCACAATCCTTAGGTTTGATCAATCTTTTCCTCCCGTGGGAAGCAGCAGCATCCATGGGCTTTTTTATTGTCACAGTGCCATCGCAAACAAATGACAAGTTTCAGTGCACTGTTGAGTTACATCTCTACGGATTGCCGAACATTTGCTTGTGTATGCCTATAGTTTAACCAGCAAGTGAAGGCATATGTCCAGTGCATTCAGACCTTAAAGTAAGACTTAAAGTAAGCCAACAGTCAAAGGGTTAACAGGCTGTACTGTTTTGTAAATTGACCAGCCTAGTATGAACTTGATGACCATGGCCCTACCACATCTGGAGTGGTTGCCTCACTCTTTTCAAATGCTAATGTCAACCTTTTTGCAGGAGTGAAAAATCCATTTCGACCCGAAACTCGCCATCAAAAACACGTTGTGTGATAATGGTTGAACAATTAAGAAGCTGGAGACCCGCTTCAAGGACACCCTCAAAGCCTCCTTGATAAAATGCAACATCCCCACCGACACCTGGGAGTCCCTGGCCAAAGACCGCCCTAAATGGAGGAAGAGCATCTGGGAGGGCGCTGAGCACCTCGAGTCTCATCGCCGAGAGCATGCAGAAATCAAACACAGATAACGGAAAGAGCGTGCGGCAAACCAGTCCCACCCTCCCTTTCCTCCAACCACTGTCTGTCCCACCTGTGACAGAAACTGTAATTCCCGTATTGGACTGTTCAGTCACCTAAGAACTCAGTTTTAGGGTGAAAGCAAGCCTTCCTCGATTCCGAGGGACTGCCTATGATGGAGACCTGAAAAGCTGGAGACTCAAAACTTGCCATCATTGTGTGTGATAATGGACTATTCACTGACCAAGGATGGGGAAGTGACCAAATGATACATCAGAGGGAGGGGTTGCATCATTCATCATCACAGGCAGGACCTTTTGTATCATAAAAGGGATGAACCTTGGCAACTGGCAAGGCAACTGCGGGCAGTCTTGGTCAAACACACATATGGAAACATGCTTCCCTGAGTGACTGCTGGGGTGAGTAGAGTTTAAAGGTAAAGAGAGTTACTGTTCAAAGTTAAAGGAAACAGTGCAGTGATGTTTGTTATCCGTAGTATAAAAGAATACGGAGTTGTGAGCGTTGACCATTTTTACCCCACCGAACGGGTTCAGGTCGGATTGTGGAATTAGAGGAAAGAGAAAGGTGCAGGTTCACCTACCTACACCATTAACTTTAAATCAGCGATGTCCAATGGAAATCGCCGACTAATCGCAGGCGACACCATTTTAGGCACGTGCAGTAATTTCAGTATTTGTACTGCACACAAGAAAGGTAAATGTACTTCACACGTGTATATTTGCTGAACAAACATCTACCACCATTCCGTAACGAAGGGAGTAAAGCACTCAACGATCCAAAAAATATACTCTACTTTTTTGTCTTACCATTTTACCAACAATTGCACAAGTATTGAGATCACATGACCAATGACTGTGTCTATTATTGATTTCTATATTTACTGATCAGGAATGCAATTAGCCACATGTGGCTAATGTATTGGACAAATCTGCTCTAAGCCAATGATGATATCCAGGATCAAAAATATATATTTTTTAACTGGTTTTATTCTGGGTCAGAGGGCATGAGTGTTTACTTCCAATCGTCTCTAGTCGCAGCCACATGACAATATACACGGCAATCATGCGTATGTTCAATGCCTTATAAAACAATGCTGCTTTTATAGAAGTGTTTTGCCCTCAGCTCTATTCAAGAAGAGTGTTTTTTTTAAAAAGCTCGTTACATACCTTCTTCTTCCTCGTCATCCTGAGGGGAAAGGGTTACGCTGGCCTGCCTCCCGTGGTACAGCATAAAGCCAATTGCGGCTGGAGCAGCTCGATCTCTCTCGGACTGCTTCTGCAGGGACGCCACTTCATACATCGTGTCACCGGTGCCGGCGTGGCCTTTGCCTTCCGACTGCAAGAGAGAAAAACTCTTGATAAGCCGTTGGAGATCAAAATGAACGTCTTCTGAGGCCACAGAAATGATTGGTGGCACTTAAATGGTGCAATAATCATAGTGATTCGGTGCAGTAAAATAGGTTTTGCCGATGAATATACCAGCTGCCAATCTGCCATTCCCAAAGGCAGGTAAACAGATTCCATCAGGTCACAATGACAACCATTACTGAAACAGATTATCTGGTCATTATCACATTTCTTTTTGTGGGAGCTTGCTGTGCACAATTTGGCTGCTGTGTTTCCTACATTGCAACAGTGACTAAACTTCAAAAGTATTTCATTGGCTGTGAAGCAGTTTGGGACGTCCTGAGGTCATAAAATATAAACGCAAGTCTTTTTTTTATATTACTGGCCGGCCTGACTAAATAATCAAAGGTTGTGTGTCCTTTGATAATTCGGTAACATTACTACTATAATGAGCCTTTGATGTCACGGAATAGTCTGTGGCGTCACGTGGTTTACGCAGACCCGCTCCTCAAATCAGGGGCACAGTAAGGTGCGAGTTTTAAGCAGGCACATAGGGCTTTTTGAACTTTGGGGCTCGGAGTTGAGACCCAGTACAATTTGACTCTCATCTTACTGTGTAACCCAGCATGTAAAACAATGTGAAAGATAGAAATTCAGTAACTCAGATACACAGAAACTTATGCATATCAATAATGTAGCATGTACAGAAGCGTTTGTATACAGTGCAAAATGTAGAGAAGCGTTTGCATACAGTGCAAAACGTACGGAAAGATTTATGTAAACACATCGCTAAACATATACAAACAGACACAGTGCAGAACATACATACACATGCAGACAGTACATAACGAACAGGAGTGTGAGCAGGTAGACTGAAGCATAGGCTAGCAGAGAAATGGGGGAAAATGAGTGAGAAAGAGAGACAGACACAAAGAGATCAGCACAGGGACAACATTGAGAGAAAGTATGTGATAGCAAGAGAAAGGGTGGGAAAACAAACAGAAATACACAAAGGACAAAGAGAATGAGGGAAAGACAGACATGGTCACAGGAAGAGAAACAAGATTTAGATTTTACAGAGCAACAGCTTGAGAGAGAAACGTGTTTTGAAATGGAAAAAGCTAACCATAAGTAACTTTAATTCCCCGGCTTCCCTCCAAGTCTTTGCTGGAATGTGGGGACAGGGTTTCCCCTCAAGAGCCAAGTACACGATTGCATTGGGGAATCTCTGGCTGAGCTACAAACTGTTGGCAGATCCCACTAAATTTGCATCACACTGCCCTCCTCAGGTCGATAATTTTACAGATCGCTTTCTAAGTTCCTTTTTAAGGAACGACAGTAAATGCATTTGTTTGTAAACAATACTGAGCGTGGCGAATTTCGATCACACACCAGCAATATTTAGATGCCATTCCTTGTACTGTAAGTCTCTATATCAGGCGCTGTATTCAAAAATACCACCCAGAGACCACCCTAAGTGGAGGAAGTGCATCTGGGAGGGCGCTGAGCACCTCGAGTCTCGTCGCCGAGAGTATGTAGAAAATAAGCGCAGGCAGCGGAAAGAGCGTGCAGCAAACCTGTCCCACCCTCCCTTACCCTCAACGACTATCTGTACCACCTGTGACAGGGACTGTGGTTCTCGTATTGGACTGTAAGCCACCTAAGGACTCATTTTAAGAGTTGGAAGCAAGTCTTCTTCGATTCCGAGGGACTGCCTATGATGATGATGATGCATTAAGACACGCTGTTCGGGTTAAGGTAGTGCTTCTTGTACCTAAAACTCTTTCCACTCTAACTTCGGTGCATTACTGGGTTGTTTTCTTAGCGATTGATTGAAAACTCACAGTTGATGCTGTTCTTTTATATGTTGTGCTTGTTTGCTACACCATTGCAGCCACTAAACTTAGGTTCCTTGCAAAAGACCAATATAATCTCATACTTCTGCTGAGAACCCATGTTTGCAATAATACTGAAAACCATATAGATACAAAACTAGTCTGTACAGACTTCAGCCCAGGCTCAGTGGGTAACACTCTTGCTTCTGAGTCAGACGGTTGTGGGTTCAAGTTGCACTCCAGAGACGTGAGCCCATAATCTAGGCTCACACTCCCAGTGCAGTGCTGAGAGAGCGCTGCACCGTTGGAGGTGCCATCTTTCGGATGAGGTGTAAAGAATGGAAGAGCTATAGTGGTAGGGGATTCGCTAGTCAGGGAAGCAGACAGGTGTTTCTGCGGCCACAGACGTGACTCTAGGATGGTATGTTGCCTCCCTGATGCCAGGGTCAAGGATGTCACTGAGCAGCTGCAGGACATTCTAGGGGGAGAGGGTGAACAGCCAGAGGTCGTGGTCCACATTGTTACCAATGACATAGATAGGAAGAGGGATGAGGTCCTGCAGGCAGAGTTTAGGGAGCTAGGAGAGAGATTAAAAAGCAGGACCTCAAAAAGGTAGTAATCTCCGGATTACTCCCAGTGTCACGAGCTAGTGAGTACAGAAATAGAAGGATAGAGCAGATGAATACGTGGCTGGAGAGATGGTGCAGGTGGGAGGGCTTTAGTTTCCTGAGGCATTGGGACCACTTCTGGGAGAGGTGGAACCTGTACAAGCCGGACGGGTTGCACCTCAACAGAGCAGGGACCAATATCCTTGCAGGGGGCGGGGGGGATTTAAACTAGCTTGGCAGGGGAATGGGAACCTGAAAATAGATTCAGTAGGGAGGGGAGTAAAGCTGGAATTAGAAAGCAAAAATAAAGAAAGTGAGTTTGAAGGAGAGAGGAAACAAGCAGGAAAAAAGGTTAAAAAACAAACTTAAAGGCACTTTGTCTAAATGCACGTAGCATTTGTAATAAAATAGATGAGTTGATGATACAAATTGAGACAAATGGGTATGATCTGGCAGCCATTACAGAGACGTGGTTGCAAAGTGACCAGGACTGGGAATTAAATATTCAGGGGTACTTGACAATCCGGAAGGACAGACAGAAAGGAAAAGGAGATGGGGTAGCTGTATTGATAAAGGATTGAATCACTGCAATAGTAAGAAACAATATTGGCTCAAATGATAAGGATGTTGAAACAGTTTGGGTGGAGATAAGGAACAATAAGGGGAAAGAGTCACTGGTGGGCGTACTCTATAGTATTAGGCAGTCCCTCCTATCGAGGATGACCTGCTTCCACACCAAAAAGGGATGAGTTCACAGGTGTTTCAATGAGGGACCTGACATTCTAGGTCCCAAACTACATTCTGAAAGGTGGAAGATGCCTGTGCATAGATTCTTTTAACGTGGGGTGACCGTTGCACACCAGTCACCACACGGGCTTGACAGAGCTAGGTCTTGATCCAGTGGCGAGGGTTAACCAAGACGACTGGAGACCAAGCTCTGCTTCACGGACCTAGTCCGCACGCGTGCTCCTACTATCCATAGATTGCAGTGTGGGCTGGCCAGTGCTGCCCGAGCCCTCGGCTCTCCTGGGTCCCGAACCCTCGCCTAGTCTATAGGCCCTCTAACAATAGCGACTCTGTTGGTCGAAGCATAAACCAGGAAATAATGCGGGCTTGTAAAAAGGGAACAGCAATAATCATGAGTGATTTTAACCTCCATACTGATTGGACAATTCAAATTGGTCAGGGTAGCTTTGAGGAGGAGTTCATAGAGTGCATAAGGAACGGGTTCCTTGAGCAGTATGTAAAGGAACCAACCAGGGGGCAGGCTATCTTAGATCTGATCCTGTGTAATGAGACAGGATTAATAAACAATCTCATCCCCTTGGAACGAGTGACCATAGCATGGTTGAATTTCAAATTCAGATGGAGGGCAAGAAAGTTGGATCTCAAACCAGTGTACTAAGCTTAAATAAAGGAGACTACAAAGGTATGAGGGCAGAGTTGGCTAAAGTGGACTGGGAAAATAGGTTAAAGTGTAGGACAGTTGATGAACAGTGGTGTACATTTAAGGAGATATTTCACAACGCTCAAGAAAAATATATTCCAGTGTGGAGGAAAGGGTGTGAGAGAAAAGATAGCCATCCGTGGCTAACTAAAGAAATAAAGGAAGGTATCCAATTAAAAACAAGGGCATAAAAAGTGGCCAAAACTAGTGAGAGGACAGAAGACTGGGAAGCTTTTAAAAGCCAGCAAAGAATGACTAAAAAAATTATTAAGAAATGGAAGTTAGACTAAAAAGGAAAAGAGTGGTTAAAGCAAATGTTGGTCTCTTAGAGGACGAGACCGGGGAATTAGTAATGGGGAACATGGAGATGGCAGAAACTCTGAACAAATATTTTATATCAGTCTTTACAGTAGAGAACACTAACAATATTCCAACAGGATAGTCAAGGGGCTATAGGGGTGGAGGAACTTAACATAATCACAATCACAAAGGAGGCGGCACTCAGTAAGATAATGGGACTAAAGGCGGAGAAATCCCCTTGATCTGATGGCTGGCATTCTAGGGTCTTAAGAGAAGTAGTGGCAGGAATTGTGGATGCATTGGTTGTAATTTACCAAAATCCCTTGGATTCTGGGGAGGTCTAAGCAGATTGGAAAACTGCAAATGTCACACCCCTATTTAAAAAAGGAGGCAGACAAAAAGCAGGAAACTTTAGACCAGTTAGCCTAACATCTGTAGTTGGGAAAATGTTGGAGTCCATTATTAAAGATGCAGTAGCAGGACATTTGGAAAAGCAAAATTCGGTCAGGCAGAGTCAGCATGGATTTATGAAGGGGAAGTCATGTTTGACAAATTTACTGGAGTTCCTGAGGATCTAATGAACAGGGTAGATAAAGGGGAACCAGTGGATGTGGTGTATTTGGACTTCCAGAATGCATTTGACAAGGTGCCACATACAAGGTCACTGCACAAGATAAAAGTTCATGGGGTTGGGGGTAATATATTAACATGGATAGAGGATTGACTAACAGAAAACAGAGCGTCGGGATAAATGGTTCATTCTCTGGTTGGCAACCAGTAACTAGTGGGGTGCCGCGGGGATCAGTGCTGGGACCCCAACTATTTACAGTCCATATTAACAACTTGGAAGAAGGGACTGAGTGTAACGTAGCCAAGTTTGCTGACGATACAAAGATGAGAGGAAAAACAGTGTGTGAGGAGGACACAAAAAATCTGCAAAAGGACATAGACAGGCGAAGTGAGTAGGCAAAAATTTGGCAGATGGAGTATAATGTTAGAAAGTGTGAGGTCATGCACTTTAGCCGAAAAACATCAAAGAGCAAGTTATTATTTAAATTGAGAAAGATTGCAATGTGCTGCAGTACAGCAGGACCTGGGGGTACTTGTGCATGAAACACAAAAGGTTAGTATGCAGGTACAGCAAGTGATCAGGAAGGCCAATGGAATCTTGGCCTTTGTTGCAAAGGGGATGGAGTATAAAAGCAGGGAAGTCTTGCTTCAGCTATACAGGGTATTGGCGAGGCCACACCTGGAATACTGCGTGCAGTTTTGGTTTCCATATATACGAAAGGATATACTTACTTTGGAGGCAGTTCAGAGAAGGTTAACTAGGTTGATTCCGGGGATGAAGGGGTTGACTTATGAGGAAAGGTTGAGTAGGTTGGGCCTCTACTCATTGGAATTCAGAAGAATGAGAAGTGATCTTATCGAAACATCTAAGATTATGAGGGGCTTGACAAGGTGGATGCAGAGAGGATGTTTCGGCTGATGGGGGAGACTAGAACTAGAGGGCATGATCTTAGAATAAGGGGCCACCCATTTAAAACAGAGATGAGGAGAAATTTCTTCTCTCAGAGGCTTATAAATCTGTGGAATTCAGTGCCTCAGAGAGCTGTGGAAGCTGGGACATTGAATAAATTTAAGACAGAAATAGACAGTTTCTTCAATGATAAGGGGATAAGGGGTTATGGGGAGCGGGCGTGGAAGTGGAGCTGAATCCATGATCAGATCAGCCATGATCTTATTGAATGGTGGAGCAGGCTCGAGGGGCCGTATGGCCTACTCCTGTTCCTATTTCTTATGTTCTTATGTAAACCGAGGCCTTGCCTGTTCTCTCAGGTGAACGTTAAAGATCCCATGGCACGATTTGAAGAAGAGCTGGGGAGTTATCCCCAGTGTTCTGGCCAATATTTTATCCCTCAATCAACAGCACTAAAACAGATTATTTGGTCATTATCACATTGCTGTTTGTGGGAGCTTGCTGTGCACAAATTGGCTGCCCCTTTTCCAACAGTGACTACACTTCAAAAGTACTTAATTCGCTATAATGCTCTTTGGGACATTCTGAGGATGTAAAAGACGCGATATAAATACAAGTTCTGTCGTTTACAGCTGACTGGAATATACTAGCCTGGCAACTCTTCAAAATGTTCTCAAATCCACATATTGATAAAGATCCTTCAATGCAGTTTATTAATAACCACAACTTGCATTTATATAGCACCTTTAACACTGAAAAACATCCAGAGGCGCTTCACAGACTTCAAATCAGACCAAAATGGGCACCAAGCCAAAGGAAGAGATATTAGGATTAGTGACCAAACCTTGGTCAAAGTGGTAGGTTTTATGGACAGTCTTAAAGTAGGAGAGACATGGTGCAAAGGCAGAGAGATTTTGGGAGGGTATGCAAGGGATTAAGGCCCAGGCAGCCGAAGGCAAGGCCACCAATGTTGAGGTGAAATGAATGCACAAGAAGCCAGAGTCGGAGAAACATACAGTTCAGGGGTGGGGTGAGCTGGGGGTAGGAGGTTACAGAGATAGGGAGGGGCAAGGCAAGGCCATGAAGTGATTTAAGCACAAAGATGTGATTTTTAACTTGAAGTTTTGGGGACTGGGAGCCACTGTAAGTCAGCAAGGACAGGGATGATGGGTGAGCAGAGTTTGGTGGGGATAGAGTATCAGTTCAATTGCTCAATAGTTTAGAGTATGTAGGGTCTCAATTCAATTAGAACTGAAGATCCTCTCTAAATTCATTCATACTAAAGGCTGCACTTAATGAGATAGCACGACATATTAACACAGCTCTACCATGGAGACTGCAATGAAAATGATCCCAGTGACTGTACAATGGGGATTACAGTGAGTTATCCCAGTGACTGTACAATGGGGATTACAGTGAGTTATTCTAATGACTGTACAATGGGGATTACAGTTAGTTATCCCAATGGCTGTACAATGGGGATTACAGTGAGGTATCCCAATGGCTGTACAATGGGGATTACAGTGAGGTATCCCAATGACTGTACAATGGGGATTACAGTGAGTTATCCCAATGACTGTACAATGGGGATTACAGTGAGTTATCCCAATGACTGTACAATGGGGATTACAGTTAGTTATCCCAGTGGCTGTACAATGGGGATTACAGTGAGGTATCCCAATGGCTGTACAATGGGGATTACAGTGAGTTATTCCAATGATTGTACAATGGGGATTACAGTGAGTTATCCCAATGGCTGTACAATGGGGATTACAGTGAGTTATCCCAGTGACTGTACAATGGGGATTACAGTGAGTTATTCCAATGACTGTACAATGGGGATTACAGTGAGTTATTCCAATGATTGTACAATGGGGATTACAGTGAGTTATCCCAGTGACTGTACAATGGGGATTACAGTGAGTTATCCCAGTGACTGTACAATGGGGATTACAGTGAGTTATCCCAATGACTGTACAATGGGGATTAGTGAGTTATCCCAGTGGCTGTACAATGGGGATTACAGTGAGTTATCCCAGTGACTGTACAATGGGGATTACAGTGAGTTATCCCAGCGACTGTACAATGGGGATTAGTGAGTTATTCCAATAACTGTACAATGGGGATTACAGTGAGTTATCCCAATGACTGTACAATGGGGATTACAGTGAGTTATCCCAATGACTGTACAATGGGGATTACTGTGAGTTATCCCAGTGACTGTACAATGGGGATTACAGTGAGGTATCCCAATGACTGTACAATGGGGATTACAGTGAGTTATCCCAGTGACTGTACAATGGGGATTACAGTTAGTTATCCCAATGACTGTACAATGGGGATTACAGTGAGTTATCCCAATGGCTGTACAATGGGGATTACAGTGAGTTATCCCAATGGCTGTACAATGGGGATTACAGTGAGGTATCCCAATGACTGTACAATGGGGATTACAGTGAGTTATCCCAGTGACTGTACAATGGGGATTACAGTGCGTTATCCCAGTGACTGTACAATGGGGATTACAGTGAGGTATCCCAGTGACTGTACAATGGGGATTACAGTGAGTTATCCCAGTGACTGTACAATGGGGATTACAGTGAGTTATCCCAGTGACTGTACAATGGGGATTACAGTGAGTTATCCCAGTGACTGTACAATGGGGATTACAGTGAGTTATCCCAATGGCTGTACAATGGGGATTACAGTGAGGTATCCCAATGACTGTACAATGGGGATTACAGTGAGTTATTCCAATGACTGTACAATGGGGATTACAGTGAGTTATTCCAATGACTGTACAATGGGGATTACAGTGAGGTATCCCAGTGACTGTACAATGGGGATTACAGTGAGTTATTCCAATGACTGTACAATGGGGATTACAGTGAGTTATTCCAATGACTGTACAATGGGGATTACAGTGAGTTATCCCAATGGCTGTACAATGGGGATCACAGTGAGTTATCCCAATGGCTGTACAATGGGGATCACAGTGAGTTATCCCAATGGCTGTACAATGGGGATTACAGTGAAATATATCTGAACTGTACAGTGTGAAGTACAGTAAAAGATATGCAAAACTGAAATTATGAAATGTGAACCCAGCTTTCACTTTGAGAGATTGACTGATGAAGGACTGATTCCTTCATTATCAATCTACACACAAGTCTCTCTACTGTACTGTGTGTTGCATAGATGGAATCTGCACTCTATGGCATTGCAATTAGTGCAAGTGTACACCAAGGAAATTAACCTGAGCCTGGAGGAAACTAAACCCCATGGCAAATCAAACTCCCCATCAGCAGCTACTTGTGATTGTAGGTTGCCTGAAACTGGCCCTGAATCACCAAATCAGGGAAGAGTAAAATGAACCCGCAAAAACAACCATAAAAAATGCAAGTCTTGTTATTAAACTGCAGGTCAGCCAGCACCTGAAAAAAACATTTCTGATTGAGAAGTTAGTTCTGACAAAGTGTCTTAAAATCAACGTTAACCTGCCCTTTCTCTTTTCACACATTGATGGCCCTGCTGTGTAGTTGCAGTACCTGTTGCCGTCAGTTTCAGTTTCCAGCAGCTGCAGTTTTTCTTTCCATCTTTACCACTTGACTCAATGGCCCGACTGGTTTAGGCAAAGACAGACCATGGGTTTATATAGCGGAATTCACACCCTCAGCTCTGCACATCCAACAAGTTACCTTTGAAGAGCATTCACTGTTGTTTTGTAGGCAGACATGGCAGCTAATTTGCGCACAGCAAGGACCCACAAACAGTAGTGAGATGAATGACGAGTTAATTGGGGATGTATGTCAGCCTTGAAGTTCTGTTTCTCTCTTCATTGTGATTTTCATTTGTCTCTTTCATCCTCTTCCTGCTTGTTTAACGGCAGTGTATTTTCCAAAATCCATTTCTATTTCCCCCGTGGATTTCAGGTGAAATTTCGCCTTTTCCCTTTCACGTCCACTCGGAATCATTGATATCTCAGAGATTACGATGCTCCTCTGAATTCTGCTCTCACTATTTCATGCAAACAACCCTTTATTACATGTCATTGCATGCATTCTTTTAGCCATTGCTTGCGTCAGCCTAGGCTCAGTGGGCAGCACTCTCACCTGAGTCAGAACGTCATGGGTTCAAGCCCCACTCCAGAGACTTGAGCACATAATCCAGGCCAACACTCCCAGTGCAGTACTAAGGGAATGCTGCACTGTCAGAGGTGCCATCTTTCAGATGTGGCACTAAATCGAGGCTCCGTCCACCCTCTCAGGTTGCTTCAAAGATCCCGTGGCACTATTTAAGACAAGCAGGAGAGTTCTCCCTCATGTCCTGGCCAATATTTGTCCCTCAATCAGCATCAATAAAAATAGGTTATCTGTTCATTATCACATTACTGTTTATGGGACCTTGCAGTGCACAAATTGGCTGTCACATTTCCAAAATTACAACAGTGACCATACTTCAAAAGTACTTCATTGGCTGTGTAGCACTTTGAGATGATGCCAGGGCATGAAAGGCACTATATAAATGCAAATCCTTTTGTTTAAAATATTACTGTTAATCCAGTCAGCAAATTATTAAAAAGGTAGTGTAATCACTAACCCACCAATCAGGGCAGACACTGAAGTGGAACTATTGCTTCAGCACAACAATCTGCTTACAGAAACTACTGCTGAGAGACAAAACAGTTTAATAACATACCCAAGAATGGAACATATTTTACGTTGGTAAATAAATTTCATAGAATTGCCTTGTATAGTGCTACATTTTGCTGCAACACAGCTCTCCAAGAAAAAGTATGCACCTCACCAGCTCACTATGGGTGGAAGATCCTGTGACTACTGATCGGGAGACTTGCCTCCTCTATTCTGCATGCAGTAGGTTTTGGCTCATTCTGGCAAAGGATTAGCCCTCTTTAGTATTGGGAGTACTCTCTACAGTGTCTGTCCCAGGAACGAGGCCGTATAGTAGTCTGGAAGTTTACTTCTCATTGTGGCCTGTACTCTGAGGCAGCTCTACTGTACAGCACGTTGTTCAAAGATATGTTTGAAACATGGATTCTGTCAGCACAGCAGCCATGAATCCAAGTTCCTTAGCCACTCCACCCCACCCTACTCTACACAACAGCAGCCTGCTGCCTGCCCATTCAATGGAACAGTGTAGAGGGAGCTTTACTCTGTATCTAACACCGTGCTATACCTGCCCTGGGAGTGTTTGACGGGACAGTGTAGAGGGAGCTTTACTCTGTATCTAAACCGTGCTGCACCTGCCCTGGGAGTGCTTGATGGGACAGTGTAGAGGGAGCTTTACTCTGTATCTAACCCGTGCTGTCCCTGCCCTGGGGTGTTTGATGGGACAGTGTAGAGCGACACTTTCAATTTCAGGCACTCAAGTGTTGCATTTTCTTCGCCATGTCAATCACAAAACTTAGTTTGTCAGTGTTTTGTACAAATTACAATTGCGAGTGAACTTGTCTGTAAACCAATGTAAAATAGCTTTGTGATGTAAATATACTGAGCACTGCCTTGAGAGATTACTGTAGTGGCTGCCTGACTATGGATTATAATGACTGCTGTAACATCTTTATACCGAGCAGGAGACATGAATTATACTCTTTAAAAAACATTATAAGACAGAAAATTAAAATAAACCCAGCTGCGACGTGCTAAAAATAACTGTTAAACTTTCAAGAATGATTCATGACTGGTAATTTCAACAATTCATTGCAAATTCATGCATTATGTAGTAAAAATAATTGCGAAATGAAGGCATTCAGCCTGCCACTGCCTATAGCACACTATAATTATCAGAATTCATACTGAGGGCGTAACCTACAGAAATGGTTTACTGGTTTCAAAAGGGCAATTTTTTTTTTAAGTTAGGCCAGTAAGAAGGACTTGCATTTAAATAGCACCTTTCATGACCACTGGATGTCTCAAACGATTTACAGCCAATTAAGTACTTTTTGGACTGGAGGGTAGCTAATGTAACACCACTTTTTAAGAAAGGAGGGAGAGAGAAAGAAAACGGGTAATTATAGACTGGTTAGCCTGACATCAGTCGTGGGGAAAATGTTGGAATCAATTATTAAAGATGAAATAGCAGCGCATTTGGAAAGCAGTGACAGGATCGGCGTTTCGAAGGGGATCTCATAGAAACATAAAATTCTGATGGGACTGGACAGGTTAGATGCAAGAAGAATGTTCCCGATGTTGGGGAAGTCCAGAACCAAGGGACACAGTCTAAGGATAAGGGGTAAGCCATTTAGGACCGAGATGAGAAACTTCTTCACTCAAAGAATTGCTAACCTGTGGAATTCTATACCGCAGAGAGCTGTTGATGCCAGTTCATTGGATATATTTCAAGAGGGAGTTAGATATGGCCCTTATGGCTAAAGGGATCAAGGGGTATGGAGAGAAAGCAGGAAAAGAGTACTGAGGTGAATGATCAGCCATGATCTTATTGAATGGTGGTGCAGGCTCAAAGGGCCGAATGGCCTATTCCTGCACCCTTCTATGTTTCTATGGAGTATAGTCACTGTTGTAATGTGGGAAATACAGCAGCCAATTTGCACAAAGCAAGCTTCCACAAACAGCAATGTAAGATCAGATAATCTGTTTTTGTTAGGTTGATTGAGGGATAAATATTGCCCAGACGCCGGGGAAAACTCCCCTGCTCTTCTTCGAAATAGTGCCATGGGATCTTTTACGCCCACCCGAGCGAGCTAATGGGGCCTCGATTAAACGTCTCATCTGAAAGATGGCACCTCCGACAGTGCAGCGTTCCCTCAGCTTAGATTTTTTTTTGTGCTCATGTCCCTGGAGTGGGACTTGAACCCACAACCTCCTGGCTCAGAGGCGAGGATGTTACCCACTGAGCCACGGCTGACACAGTAAGGCACAAAATTATGCTGTTTTGTCATGTAGCTGGGAAAATACAAATAATCTGGTCAGACTTGCCAGATTAGGTAAATATACCACAGTGTCGCACTGAGACATAGAACAACTTGTGTTTATACGGCACAGTTAAGGCAGTAAAACATCCCGAGGCACTTCTCCTTTTCAAGTGCGTATCTAATTTGCTTTCAAAAGTTGCTCGTGAACCTGCTTCCACCACACTGATGATTTGCGCCTTGTCGATGGAGAAGAGGCTCTAAGAGGTCAGAAGGTGCCCTCCTGGTCTTGGAGTCACAGAGCTTTTCAGCTGCTGCTCAGGCTGACCCCAAAGATGTTGATACTGGCGAGGTGACACTGTTGAACCACAGGGGAGGTGGTTGGTCTTTTTCTCGCTGGGGATGGTCACTGTCTGGCACCTATGTGGCAGTAATGATACCTGCATCTTGTCAGTCCAAGCCTGAATGTTGTCCAGGTTTTGCTGTAGGCTGGCATGCACTGCTTCATTATCGGAGGAGATGGGAATGGAAGTGAACACTGGAACCGGAAGCGAACTGCCCCACTTCTTACCTCCACCTCCAACCCAAATTTCGGCCCCGTAACTACTTTAACGTTAAATCCTACACAGCCTTACATTAGTGCCTAAACCGTTCAACCTCCTCACGAGCAAAGGCTGAGGCTTCAAGAGCTTTATACCTAGTCTAACAAGTGCAAGGGATCAGGCAAGTGAGTTTTCTTTTTATTCATTCCTGGGATGTGGGCGTCGCTGGCAAGGCCAGCATTTATTGCCCATCCCTAATTGCCCCTTGAGAAGGTGGTGGTGAGCCGCCTTCTTGAACCGTTGCAGTCCGTGTGGTGAAGGTGCTCCCACAGTGCTATTAGGGAGGGAGTTCCAGGATTTTGACCCAGCGACGATGAAGGAACGGCGATATATTTCCCAGTCAGGGTGGTGTGTGACTTGGAGGGCAACGTGGGGGTGATGGTGTTCCCATGAAAGGAAGAAAGCAAGTAAGTAACAGTATGCTTGGGACCCAATTGACAATAATGGCGGTTGAATGCAATAGTGATAATGCCAAGCACTAATATCTTGATTTCAAACTTGAATTGTCACTACGGAAATCAAGGCAAGCCAATTAAAACAGAGCTAATTGGCAAACATTAAACAGCTATTGGACTCATTGCTCAGTCACACTGGGCCTTCCCCGAATGGCCCAACGTGCTGCAGCTTGCTGCTCCCATAATGGTAACTATTATCTGCACCATTTCATGAATGCCGATAGGGTAGATGATTTATCCCCAGGCCCCAAGGTAGATGATTTATCCCCAGGGTAGGAGATATCTCCAGGCCCCAGGGTAGGAGATTTATCCCAGGCCCTAGGGTAGGGGATTTATCCTCAGGGTAGGGGATTTATGGCTTGGTAACTGTACAGCCGCTGAAGCATTTTATGCAGAATTGTGACTCTCAAATCACACTACGGGTGGTTAGCTGTCAATGTTGTTGCTATTCAGAAAGTGCTTCCCTTCCACAATCCCGAGATAGGGTCTTTTTTTTGTTTTCTTCTTCAAACCCGTACCTGTTTCAGCTTCATGTAGAACGCTTCTGTGAAAGTTTTTCTGCTGAAGTACCAGAACCTCTCATTGGTTGGATACACACGGACCACCGTTTCCAACTGAAAGCGGACTGGCTCTACCACCTCAGTGATTACCAAGTCCACTGCCACAGTCATGTACACCCTTTTATCTGTGCGCAAAACAAAACCAAGCTGCATTAGTCAATCGGTATTGTCTTTGCATAACATTTGTCAGGCTACTGTTGCAGATTCCAGCTTTACTCGGCTGTAATTTCTGCCTATACTGGCAGAGTCCGTCACCTAGATCGTGGCTGATCTGTACCGTAACTCCATTTCCCCTTGATTCCATAACCCTTAATCTATTAATCTATCAACAAAAATCTATTAATCTCAGTTTTTACATTTGCAATTGACCCCTCCAGACTCAAAACAGCTTTTTGGGGAAAGTGAGCCAGATTTCCACCACCGTCTGATGAAGAAGTGCTTCCTGACATCACCCCTGAACGGCCTAGCTCTCATTTTAAGGTTATGCCCCCTTGTTCTGGACTTCCCCACCAGAGAAAATCGTTTCCCTCAATCTAAGCCATCGACTCCTTTGATCATCTTAAACACCTCAATTAGATCACCCTTTAATCTTCCACACCCGAGGGAATACAAACCTGGTCTATGCTACCTGTCCATAACTTAACCATTTTAGCCCGGATATCATTCTGGTGAATCTGCTCTGCAGCCCCTTCCAAGGCCAATATTTCCTTCCTGAGGTGCAGCACCCAGAATGGAGCGCGGTACGCGAAATGCACTCTAGCCAGAGCTTTATAACTGTAACATAATTTCCGCCCCTCTTTATATTCCAACCCCATTGAGATAAAAACATTGCATTTGCCCTTTTAATCATTCCTTGTACCTGTCCAACAGCCCCCAGCGATTTCTGCACCTGGAGTCCCAAATCTCTGCTCCTCCACAGGCTATTATTACAGTTCCAGCTTCACTAAGCTGCAAGTTCCGCATTTACCGATCTTTACCTGACTCAGTTACCTTTCCATTCAAGACAGAGACCGTCGCCCGTTGCCCACCAATGCCCCCACTCCCTGGAACAAGCTACTGGAAAACGATTCAATTTACATTGTTTTCTCCATCATGGTCCTTCTTCATCTCTGTTCTCCATCTGTCACTGGACTTGTCACAACTCCATTTGCCTCCTTTCTTGGTCACTGAGCACACCACACCTCCACTAGGCCTCTTGCTCTGTCACCAACATCCGCCTCACCCAAACACAGTCCCCTTTCTTCATCATTAGACAAGCCCCACCCAAACACAGTACCTTCCCCAGTCACTAGACAAACCTCACCCATAAATAAACCCCTTCCTCGGACACTGAGCATTTATCTTTGCTTGACCTCTTCGTCTGTCACTGGATGCATCTCCCCTCTACTTGGATCCTTGCTCCATCAGTATGTATACCTCACCCAGCAATGGCAGAGTTGGAGTTTGAAGTGGACCTACCCCAGCACATCAATATACCGCATGCTGCCTTCTCAGTCTTCTGTTCCTCCTTGTCTACTTTCGTTCTGAACTTTCTGTTGGTTATGTGTCACTTTTATATCTCATTGTCTTTACCTCTTTTAAGGCACTTTTAACGTAAGCGTGACCAAAAGACCCCACTTTTTCAGGGGTAAAAACTCAGTTCACTGAGATCAGCAAGAGGCTTACATTTCACAACAGCACTCTGGTAAAGAGGAACAAATTGAAAAACTCAACTGGCTCTGCAGGCCAGGACTTAGCCCCAATGCTCCCGAGACCGTACCAGTGATGTGCTCTCGTTCCCGAGGCAGCTTTCAGTTAATACCATGATTCATTTTTAAACCTGGAGCATATGTTTCCAATCTACAATCCTCAGACCTAGTCAATCCATAGGGGGATCTTTAATTTCTGTATTTCTTGCTAATTATTTTTGATGCTGTATACAGTTTTTTTTGTTGCAGTGTTTTCACTTTGAGTTGCTGACAATGGCTTGCAGAAGTTAGGACAGTGGGCCCCTAGGACTGTGGCAATATTTGCAAGGGTTTCCCCATGTATAAGCACTGGAGTGTGAACAGGACAGAATCAATTACTCCTCATGCAGTATCCTGACTGACAAAACAATGTAACAAAGGCAGTGGATTATAAGAAGCAGCTTTTGAAGCAGTGAAATACCTTTCGGGGTTTCTTCATTCAGCGCCTGAAAGGCAGGGCCATTCGGGTTCCACGTTCCCGAGATGATGTAAGACTTCCCATCAGCGCTCTTTCCCATGGACTCCTTACATAGAAAAAAAAATAAAATGAACAGATAGGGAGACTGTGTGACTAGAAATACCCTGCCCAACTCCTGGAAATATTATTGATTGAAGAGCATCGTCCCTTCAAAGCTTTAGATTAACACACCAACAAATCAAACATTCAGATGACAGCCACCGGGAGAAATCCTTATTTGGTTCCAGCTTGGCTCATGGAAGCACTCTCGTCTCTGAGTCGGTAGGTCATGGATTTAAGGCCCCATTTCAGGTTTCAGCACATAATCTGAGCTAACACTACAGCACGGTACTGAGGGAGTGCTACATTATCATGGGTGCCATGTTTCAGATGAGATGTTAAACCGAGGCGCCGTCAACCCCCTCAGATGGATGTAAACGATCCAATGGCACTTGAAGAAAGCAAAGGTGTTTTCCTGGTGTCCTGGCCAACATTCATACCTCAACCAACATCACCAAAATTAGATTAACAGGTCATTTATTTCATTGCTGTTTGTGGGATCTTGCTGAACACAAATTGGCTGTTGAGTTAAATTATAAAACAACAGTGACTGCACTTCATGTACTAGATTCTGAAGGGGATTGACAAGGTAGATGCTGAGAGGTTGTTTTCCCTGGCTGGAGTGTCTAGAACTGGGGATCGCAGTCTCAGGATAAGGGGTCGGCCATTTAAGACTGAGATGAGGAGGAATATCTTCACTGAGAGGGTTGTGAATCTTTGGAATTCTCTGCCCCAGAGGGCTGTGGGTGCTGAGTCTCTGAATATATTCAAGGCTGACATAGATAGATTTTTGGACTCTAGGGAAAGGGATATGAAGATAGGGTGGAAAAGTGGAGTTAAGGTCGATGATCTGCCATGATCTTATTGAATGGCGGAGCAGGCTCGAGGGGCCGTAGAGCCTAGTTCTGCTCCTATTTCTTATGTTATGTTCAAAAGTAATTCATCAGCTGCAAAGCGTTTCAGGATGTCCTGAGGATCTCAAAGGTTATATATAAATACAAGTTCTTTCTTTCTATTTCCCAATATCCAAACTCTATTGCTCCGACAGGTTCTCCAGCCATCCACAGATTTGCCAAATTACGTGACACAACAGTAAAAGCAATGATTTGACAAGCAGAGTGGAAATCAATAAAGAACAGAGATTAGACTGTCATGTCTAAGGCCGGCAAGTACCCAACTCAGGAAAGAAAATAAAGTACTTGCATTTATATGTGTCTTCCACAAGCCATCCCAAAACGCTTCGTAGCCAATTAAATGTGTTTGTTTTTTAAATGTAGTCACTGTTGTAATGTAGGGAATGCAGCAGCCAAATTGCACACAACAAGATCCCACTAAAAATGGGATAATGACCAAATAATGTGCTTAGTGATGTTAGTTGAGGGACAAATATTGGTCAGTACAGTGGGGCGAGCTCTCCTCTTTTGCATCCACCTGAGAGAGCAGACGGGGTCTCGGCTTAATGTCTCATCCGAAAGACGGCACCTTCGGCAGTGCAGCACTCCCTCAGTACTGCACTGTAATTGCCAGCCTATATTAGATTATGTGCTCAAGTCCTTGGAGTGGGACTTGAACCCACAACCTTCTGACTCAGAGGCAAGAGTGCTGCCCACTGAGCCACGGCTGACACTTGTAATGTTAATATCACCAGATTTCGCAAAGTATTGTGGGAGTATTGTGGGAGTACCGAGTTCCGCCCGTCAGTGTGTGAGCCTTGCCCAACAGCTGCAGGTATTTTTCTTGACATTTCTTTGTACGTTCACCTGTTGATCATAACTTCAAATGTGAAAGGTTTGCTCACTCCATAAACTCACCATGTCAAGCAAGTGCATGTCACTGTTCCGCACATTTCTCCCTGGGCTCAGGAGCATGCCGAAACACCTGGAAAATGCAAAGCACTGCAAATGTCATACAACACTTCAAACACAGAAGGAAACTTAAACGGTTCAAGTTATTAAATTAGACCGCAAAATCTGCACCCATGTCAAGATGGCCCCGGCCTTTGGATCATTAACAAAGTGTGAGGTTTCCCATCTAGCAATTGAGCCACAACCACATCCCACTTTAACACCAGCCCATATTTTCATTCACAAGTTCACGTTGTGGCCCACATTATCAGCAAAATATTGTGATGCTGGTAAATCATAAACATCTCTATTCTAATGCTGCCACACTGATTGCTGCAACTACCTCTGGCCAGGATGTCATCTAGTGGTGGAAATTAATAACAGAACCATCCCCTACTGAAAGTACATCCTCCCGTCAGTTAATATTAAAGGGTACAATTTTCTGTGCGAGGGGGTGGGGGGGGATGGTGGAAGACGATTTCTGTCCACAGATTATAAAGCTTACTTATGGACAGTGGATTACTCTTCTCTGAGAATTAAACCCAGAGACAGTAACTGTGATCTGCGACAGAGACAACTTATATTTTAACAGACAAGACATTCTATAGCACTCTTAAAAAGGAGGTATACACTGAAATTATGTTTTTTTGGGAGCATGCTAATTCAGTTAGTCACTAATGGAGAGTCAAATGCTCCCACTCAAGCACATTCTGAGAAAGGAACTAGAGTCTGATGACAGGAAGCTGCTCGGATGTAATGAAGTAAAATCTATATACGTTAGAGAGTTCACACATCAAGGCACGCAGGCAATCTCTTTACCAAGTATTGAGAGAAGTAATTTAGAGGTAAAGATAGAGGTGTGAAACAGCGATTTACTTGTACTTTTTTCAATTTAGCATACTGTATTCACTGCTCACAATGTGGTCACCTCTACATTGGGGAGTCCGAAAGCAGATTGGGCGAGTGCTTTGCAGAACACCTCCATTCAGTCCGTAAGGGTGACCTTGAGCTTCTGGTCGCCTGTCACTTTAATTCCGCACTCCACTCCCACTCTGATATCTCTGTCCTCGGCCCCCAACACTGGTCCAATGAAGCTCAACGCAAGCTCGAGGAACAGCACCTCATCTTTCCTTTAGGCATTTTATAGCCTTCTGCACTCAACATCGAGTTCAATAATTTCAGACCTTAACCTCTGCCCATATTTTGGTCCCTTTCTTCCCTTCTTTTTTTTTTTTAACACCGCCCCCCCCACCCCCTCCCTTTTTTTTAATTTTTATTTTTCTCTGTTTCCCATGACAGCTGGTAATTATTCTGCCATTCACACCCTATCTAGACTCATCTTTTGTTTCCTAACTTGTGCCATTACCATCTCAATTAGGCCCATCATCCCTTTTGTCTCTTAAATCTCTCCTACCTTCCCCCCTATCAGATCTTCCAGTTTATTCTTTCCTCCCCTCCCCTTTCCCTGCCCCTGTACTTCCTTAAGAATCTGTTACACTTCGAACTTTTGCCAGTTTTGACAAAAGGTCATCGACCTGAAACGTTAACTCTGTTTCTCTCCACAGCTGCTGCCTGACCCGCTGAGATTTCCAGCATTTTCTGTTTTTATATTAGAGATATTTACTACAGTCGTAACAATGCTCCATTTCCTAAGCACACGTGTGCAGGCACATACCTGTCACATTTACTTCCCAATTATGCATCAGTTGTACAGAGCCTTGGTCAGACCACATCTGGAGTACTGCGTTCAGTTCTGGACACTGCACCTCAGGAAGGATATATTGACCTTGGAGAGGTTGCAAGGCAGATTTACCAGAATGATACCAGGGCTTAAGGGTTAAATTATGAGGAGAGGTTGCATAAACTTGTCTTGTATTCCCCAGAGCATAGAAGATTAAGGGTGACCTGATCAAGCTGTTTAAAATGGTTTGATAGGATAGGTAGAGAAAAACTCTGGTGGGGGAATCAAGAACAGGTCCCAATCTTAAAATTAGAGCTAGGCCGATCAGGAGGGAAGCTTGCCTGCTTATTTCAAATACTAACGGCTGATAATGATTGAGGTGTTACGTCGGGGGTAGATTTTCACTAATGGGTAGTAATCTGACGGAGTGGATCGACCTGCCTGATTTACATTCCACTGAAATCAATACATGAAAGCCAGTCGGGTTCGATAAATGGTGGGCAATCTGTTCTGCCAGATTACTGGACCAGTATTTCAACATAGAAAACGCCATAAAATCGCCATGAAAGGACTGCAGTATTTAACGATAGGCAGCCAAGTGCACAGTTTGCTGAAAATACAGGGGGTAGATAAATCCCCAGGCCCGGATGAAATGTATCCCAGGTTGTTAAGAGAAGCAAGAGAGGAAATAGCAGAGGCTCTGACCATCATTTTCCAATCCTCTCGAGCTACAGGTGTGGCGCCGGAGGACTGGAGGACTGCTATCGTTGTACCGTCGTTTACAAAGGGAGTACGGAATAGACCAAGTAATTACAAGTCAGTCAGCCTAACCTCAGTGGGGGGCAAATTATTGGAAAAAATTCTGAGGGACAGTATTAATAATCATTTGAAAAGGGACAGATTAATCGAGGACAATCAGCATGGATTTGTTAAGGGAAGGTCATGTCTGACTAACGATTGAATTTTTTGAGGAGGTAACAAGGAGGGTCGATGACGGTAACACCTTTGATGTAGTCTACATGGATTTTAGCAAGCTTTTGACCAGGTCCTACATGGCAGACTGGTAAGAAAAGTAAAAGCCCATGAGATCCAGGGCAAAGTGGCAAGTTGGATCCAAAATTGGCTCAGTGGCAAGAAGCAAAGGGTTATGGTCAACAGGTGCTGTTGTGACTGGAAGGCTGTTTCCAATGGGGTTCCACAGGGCTCAGTACTGGTCCCTTGCTTTTTGTGGTATATATCAATGTAGGGGTCATAATTAAGAAGTTTGATACAAAAATTGGCCGTGCAGTTGATAGTGAGGAAGAAAGCTGCAGGAAGATATCACTGGTCAGGTGGGCAGAACAGTGGCAAATGGAATTCAATCTGCAGAAGTGTGAGGTAATGCATTTCGGGAAGGCTAACAAGGCAAGGGAATACACATTAAATGGTAGAACACTGAAGTGTAGAGGAATAGAGGGACCTTGGAGTGCATGTCCACAGATCCCTGAAGGTAGAAGGCCAGGTCAGTAAAGTGGTTAAAAAGGCATACGGGATACTTTCCTTTATAAGTCGAGGCACAGAATACAAGAGCAGAGAGATTATGCTTGAACTGTATAAAACACTAGTTAGGCCACAGCTAGAGCACTGCGTGCAGTTCTGGTCACCACATTACAGGAAAGATGTGATTGCACTCGAGAGGGTACAGAGGAGATTTACGAGGATTTTGCCAGGACTGGAGAACTTTAGTTAGGAGGAAAGATTGGATCGGCTGGGGTTGTTTTCTTTCGAACAGAAGAGGCTAAGGGGAGACTTGGTTGAGATATTTAAAAGTATGAGGGGCCTAGATAGAGTGGATTGGAAGGACCTACTTCCATCAGCAGAGGTCAATAACCAAGGGGCATAGGTTTAAGGTCATTGGTAGGCGGTTTAGAGGAGACATGAGGGGATATTTCTTCACCCAGAGGGTGGTGGGGGTCTAGAACTCATTTCCTGAAAGGGTGATAGAGGCAGAAACCCTCACCACATTTAAAAAATATTTGGATGTGCACTTGAAGTGCGGTAATCTACAGGGTTACGGACCTAGAGCTGGAAAGTGGAATTAGGCTGGATAGCTCTTTGTTGGCCGGTGTGGACACGCAAGGTCCTGCAAATCCACTGGGAGGATCGACGCACCAACGTCCTTGCCCAGCATCGAAGCGCGGACCACACTCAACCAACTCCGTTGGACAGGCCACATTGTCCGCATGCCCGACACGAGACTCCCAAAGCAAGCACTCTACTCGGAACTCCTACACGGCAAACGAGCCACAGGTGGGCAGAGGAAACGCTTCAAGGACACCTTCAAAGCCTCCTTGATAAAGTGTAACAGTGTAACATTCCCCATTGCAACTGGGAATCCCTGGCCCAAGGCCGCCCACAGTGGAGGAAGAGCATCCGGGAGGGCGCTGAGCACCTCGAGTCTAATTGCCGAGAGCATGCAGAAACCAAGCACAGACAGTGGAAGGAGTGTGCGGCAAACCAGGCTCCCCACCCACACTCTCCTCTCCACCTTAATCTGTCTCTCACTCTACCTCAATCTGTCTCACTCTCTCCTTCTCTTTTACCTCAATCTCTCACTCTCTCCACCGCAATCTGTCTCACTCTCTCCACCTCAATCTGTCTCACTCTCTCCATCTCAATCTGTCTCACTCTCTCCATCTCTCCACCTCAATCTGTCTCACTCTCTCCTTCTCTTTTACCTCAATCTCTCACTCGCTCCACCTCAATCTGTCTCACTCTCTCCTTCTCTCCATCTCAATCTGTCTCACCCTCTCTTTCTCTCCACCTCAACCTGTCTCACTCTCTCTTTCTCTCCACCTCAATCTGTCTCACTCTCTCCTCTTTTACCTCAGTCTGTCTCACTCTGCTTCTCTCCACCGCAATCTGTTTCACTCTCTCTTTTATCCAATGTCACTCTCCTCTTTTACCTCAATCTGGCACACACTCTCCTCTTTTATTTTACAGCAATCTGCCTCACACTCTCCACCTCATGTTGGCGCACTCTCGTTCAAAAAGCACACTCACCTCTGAGTCAAAAGGTTGTGTGTTCAAGTCCCATTTCAGAGACATGAACCCACAACTTTCCAGGTGTGCTGACCTGTTGGAGGTGATGTTTAACCAATGATTGGTAGAAAAAGGGATGAGGTCCTGCAGGCAGATTTTAGGGAGCTAGGCAAGAGATTAATAAGCAGAACCTGAAAGGTAGTAATCCCCGGATTACTCCTAGTGCCACGTGCTATTGAGTACAGAAATAGGAGGATAGACCAGGTGAATGTGTGGCTGGAGAGATCATGCAGGAGGGAGGGCTTCAGATTCCTGAGGCAATTGGGACCGGTTCTGGGGGAAGGAGAGAGTGAGACAGATTGAGGTGGGACCTGTATAAGCCGGAAAGTTGGGGCCGGGACCAATATCCTTCCGGGGAGGTTTGCTGTTGGGGAGGGTTTAAACTAGCGTGTCAGGGGGAATGGGACCCTGAGTGTAGATTCAGAAGGGAGAGAAGTGAAGCTGGAAATGTAAGGCAGTAAATTAGTGAGTTTGGAAGGCAGAGGAAACAAAGGCTAGAAAATAGACAACAAATGGGTTTGGCAGTGCTTAATGATATATACTTCAATGCAGCAAGTCTAGTGAATAAGGCAGATGAGCTGAGGGCACAGACAGGCATGTGGAAGTATGATATCATAGTTATTACTGAAACATGGCTGAAAGAACATTCCTGGTTACAAAGTTTTCAGACGGGATGGGGGGGGGATGAAAAGAGGGGGGGGGTTGCAATATTGGTTAAAGAAACAATTACAGCTGTGAGGAGGGATGATATGTGAGAAGGATCATCAAATGCGGTCATATGGGTTGAACCAAAGACCAAAAAAGGGGTGAACACACTGCTGGGAGCGTACTATAGACACCCAAACAGTCAGAGGGAGATAGAAGAGCAAATATGTAGGCAAATTTATGAGAAGTGCAAAATCAATAGGGCAGTCATAGTCGGGGATTTCAACTACCCGCAAATTAACTGGGATAGAATCAGTGTAAAAGGTACAGAGGACACAGAATTCTTAAAATTCTTTCAGGAGAACTTTTTTAGCCAGTACGTAGCAAGCCCCTACGTGGTGGTCCTGACCTGCGTTGGAACATCTGCGGCAGGTCGGGGCTTTAAAAGGAGCAGCGAGCGGCATGGCGGCTCTGACCTGTGTGGGAACATCTGCGGCAGGTCGGGGCCTTAAAAGGAGCGGTTGCTGATTGGGGCGTGGGCAGGTACAGCGGGAGCGGCGAGGTCTGGGCAAAGGAGCGGTGAGAGATTGCAGAGCGATGTGATCGGGGCCCAGGAGAGACGCGAGTTTAGGACCCAGAAGAGGCGAGGGCCAGGGGCAGCACGGGCCAGCCCACACTGCGATATGTGTGCGCACTAGGTCCGTGCAGCAGAGCTGGTCTCCAGTTGTCTTGGTTAACCTGTGCCACGGGATAAAGGTCGAGTTCTGTCAAGCCCGTGTGGTGGCTGGTGTGCAACGGCCACCACACATTAAAAAAATCCACACACAAGCATCTTCCACCCTTCAATATGCAGTTCAGGACGTGGAATATTAGGCCCTTCATTGAAACACCTGTGAACTCGTTGAACTCATTCCTTTTTGGCGTGGAAGCAAGTCATCCTCGATTCGAGGGACTGCCTAAGAAGAAGAGAAGAGCATACCCTAGAGAGGTGGTGGTTCTGGACTTGGTTTTGGGGAATGAAGCTGGGCAGGTGCAAGGGTTATCAGTGGGAGAGCATTTTGGTGCTAGTGATGATAATGCAGTTAGATTTAGCGTAGTTATGGAAAAGGACAAAGATAGATCAGGAGTAAAAGATCTCAATTGGGGAAAGGCCAATTTTACTAAGCTGAGATGGGATTTAGCAAAAATGGACTGGAAACAGCTAATTGAAGGTGTCAGAGCAGTGAGAGGCATTCAAGGGGGAGATAGTGAGGGTTCAGAGCAAGTATGTTCCCACAAAGGAAAAGGGTGGGACGCACAAATCTAGTGCCCCCTGGATGTCAAGGGGCATACAGTGTAGGATAAGGCAAAAAAGAGAAGCTTAAGTCAGATATCCAGAGTTAAATACTGCAGAATGCCCAGAGGAGTATAGAACTTGCAGGGGTGAAATTAAAAAGGAAATTAGGAATGCAAAGAGAGGGTGTGAATAAATACTGGCAAGTAAAATCAGGGAAAACCTAAAGATGTTTTGCAAATACATTAAGAGCAAGAGGATAACTAAAGAAAGAGTAGGGCCTATTGGTGACCAAAAAGGTAACCTGTGTGTGGGGACGGAAGATGTGGGTATGGTTCTTAATGAATACTTTGTATCTGTCTTCACAAGAGAGGGATGTGTCCGGTGTTTTTTTCCAATTACCTAGGAAAACCAACACATTTTTTATGTTTAGTCTCTGAGAAAATAGGAAGATAGGAACACGAGGAGGTCATTCAGCCCCTTAAGCCTGTTCTGCCATTCAATGAGATCATGATTCATCTGTGTCTTAAGTCCATTCACCTTAGCGAGCAAAAATCTACTGATCTCAGATTTAAAATGAATATAGCGAGCATCTACTGCTTTTTGTGGGAGAGAATTCCACACTTCTATCACCCGTTGCAAGAAGTAGTGTTTCCTATCTTCTCTCCTGAATGGCATGGCTCTTATTTTAAGGTTATGTCCCCTTGCCCTAGACTTCCCCCACCAGCAGAAAAAGTTTCTCTCTATCTACCCTATTATCAATTCCTTTCAAAATCCTAAAAACCTCAAATCAAATCATCTCTTAACCTTCTATATTCCAGGGAATACAGGCCTAGTTTATGTAATCTGTCCTCATAATCTAACCCTTGGAGCCCTGGTAATATTAAGGTGAATCTGAGCTATAATCCTTCCAAGGCCAATATATCCTTTCTAAGGTGCGGTGCCAGCACTGTACACAGTGCTCCAGATGTGGTTTAACCAGGGCTTTGTATAGTTGTAGCAAAACTGCCTCCCTTTTATATTCTAGCCCTCTCTGTAATTTTATGCTATATACTATGCCACCAATTTTTGTGTTGTCGGCATTATATGGCTCTCTTTTGTGTTATCCAAGTAATTAATAAATTTAGTGAATAGTTGAGGCCCCAAGCACAGATCCTTGTGGGACACCACAAGTCACTTCCTTCCAGTTCATTCCTACTCTGTCTTTTACCACATAACCAATCTCCTAACCAGGTCAATAATTTGCCTTTGATTGCATAAGCTTTAATTTTAGTTAACAGTCTCTTATGTGGAACCTTATCGAAGGCCTTCTGGAATTCCATATAAACTACATCCGCAGACATTCCCTTGTCTACTACTTTAGTTACTTTCTCAAAAAATTAAATTAGGTTCGTCAGACATGACCTGCCCTTTACAAGTCCATGTTGGCTCTCTCTAATCAGTTTAAATTTCTCCAAGTGCTCAGTCACTTTGTCCTTAATTATAGATTCCAATAACGTCCATAAACCAATGTTAGACTAACCGGTCTATAATTTCCTGGGTTCTCCCTCTCACCTTAAATAATGGGAGTTACATTTGCGATTTTTCAATTGAAAGGAACAATCCCTAAATCGAGAGAGCTTTGGAAAATTATTGTTAAAGCAGCCATTTCCTTAAAACCCTGGGAGGGAAACCATCAGGTCCTCCTGGGGATTTGTCAGTCTTTCGTGCCATTATTTTTTCTAATACTGTTTTCATCAACTCCCATTAAGCATTGTAATCACTTTACAGGAGCTTTTTTTCCCAAAACGTGTGAAAATGCACTTTTACTACCTCATATTTGCATCATCCCAAGAAGAAATTCCAGTAAACTATGTTGAAATCTACACTTTTCAATTCTAAGGAAACTTTCAGTGAACGTGTCCACTTGGCTTAGCTGATGGCACTTTTGCCTGAGTCAGGAATTAAGCACACAATCTCAGCCCACTCTTCAGTGCAGCACTGAGGTGCACTGTTTAGAGGTGCTGTCTTTTGGACCTTAAAGAGGCCCCGGCTGCTCACTCAGATGAACAGAACTCTACTGGCATTTGAAGCAGAACATACCCAACATTCATCTCTCAAATACCACGACCAAAACAGATCAACATTTATCTCATTTATAAGACCTTGCTGTGTGCAAATTGTCTACCATATTTGCGGAGAAAGCAGCAGTGATTAATTACACTTCAAAAAAAGTCATTCACTGGATACGTAGCAGTTTCAGACATCCTGAGATAAGGCACCTATAAATCTAAGTTCTTTCTTTTTCTCTCCCCCATTACATATGCATTTGGTGCAATGAACCTCAATAATTGCTTCTCCTGCAACCCTATCTATGTTGGGTGCAATGAAAGCAATATCAAGATGCAAGTATGTTCTCACAAAAAGCTAACGGCTGCAATTAGACAAGCTAAAAATTATTTGTACTGTGCAGATAGTCAAAAAATTTTTGCTGGGAACATCTCTCAATGTTTCACTGGTGAGGTGTTTCAGTTTATCAAGTCATATTTCAGCCCAATGTTTTTCTATAAAAGTTCTGCGTAAACCTCTGAAAACATAATGTAAAATAATAGTGAAAATAGCCATCTTTTGTACTATATTTACTTGCTGTATTCACACCATGCATAGTCTTCTCAAAACACATTCCACATTATCTAGAAGCTCGTGTATACTTTTAACATAATTTGCTAAGCTATGTTTGTGAGACAGCATTTAATTAGGTTAGCGAATAACTTCAAATTAAATTCCGAATAAATGTAATTTTAAAGCCAGAGGGAAAAAAATCAGCTGCAAAGGGTTTTCTAGTCTACATCTGATTTTGGCAGAGTGCATTTAAATATTTGCAGATTACAGTTGTACTAAGGCAGAAAGTTAATCAAATTGATTATAGAAAACTCTTGATTTGGACTCTAAATTATTGGAACAGTCCCTTTGGTGCAGCATAAACAGGACAATCCTATTAACTGCTGAGATGGCATCTGGAAAATTTCCCCGTCAAGGGATGTATTAAGCAGACAGTTGCATGGAAAGGTTAGTGTAACACAGTGTGCAATAATACAAGAAACTCCAATACCATTTACAAGTTTAGTCACAGTTCGCACCTCGTTAGCTACCCAGCAACCTATACCGAAGGTGCATATATGTGGGGGTGGAGTAGCCTGCTGACTTTCACTGTACAGGCGCACCGTGAAGATTGAGCACCTAGGCAAGACATCACGGAGCTACCAGCTCCCATCATGAGTCAATATCTTCAGGAGATGCGGCACGGGGATGAGATTTTATACAATGCCGTTATGTAGTAGGTTACTACAGATAGCAAAACCAGCCAACCTCTAACCCCTCTGTCAACTGCACCACAACTGTAGCTGATGTTCACCCACTGCAAGTCCTTAATAGAAACCATTTCACAGTTATTTTACAGGGTCAGATAATAAGCTTACCGCTCAACAGCGAGCTCACTGTTCGATGTTTGCTGCACGTTGATAACTAATTTCTTCTCTATCCCCTGTCGCAACTTAAAATACAGTTTCTCTCTGTCCTTCGGTACAGCACTGTGAATACAATAGGAGTTATTTCAGTTTCCAGCGTTGTCGGTCACATCAACACTCGCTAGACGTTATCGTGAGATGCCTGGGTCTGAGGTAAATTTAAGATAAAACCCAGGAATGTGATGTATGCACATGCTGTGAATGTTAGTTCACATCTGAAATCTACTCCAAGGATATTGGTAAACAACATGTAGATGAGAACACAGAGAAAAATCACTTTATAAAGGATCAATAAATACTACTTTTCAATGTAAAAATACAGCTTAGTGCATTTTAAAGCAAAGAACCTACTTCATATATTCGCAAAATATCTGAAATTAATATAATCCTTTTAAGAAAATCGAACAGCGGCAAAGAATTATAGCAACATTAGGAACTTATGCTAAATCTTTATAAAACACCAGTTAGACCTCAAGCTAGTGTATTGTGTCCAATTCTGGGCACCACACTTTAGGAAGGATAATAACAGAAGAACATAAGAAATAGGAGCAGGAGTAGGCCATACGACCTCTCGAGCCTGCTCCGCCATTTAATAAGATCATGGCTGATCCGATCATGGACTCAGGTCCACTTCCCTGCCCGCTCCCCATAACCCCTTATTCCGTTATCGGTTAAGAAACTGTCTAAATCAGTCTTAAATTTATTCAATAACGCAAGCTTCCACAGCTCTCTGAGGCAGTGAATTCCACAGATTTACAACCCTCAGAGAAAAAATTCCTCCTCATCTCAGCTTTAAATGGGCGGCCCCTTATTCTAAGATCATGCCCCCTAGTTCTAGTCTCCCCCATCAGTGGAAACATCCTCTCTGCATCCACCTTGTCAAACCCCCTCATAATCTTATATGTTTCGATAAGATCACCTCTCATTCTTCTGAATTCTAATGAGTAGAGGCCCAACTTACTCAACCTTTCCTCATTAGTCAACCCCCTCATCTCTGAATGCCAAGGTCTTGAAGAGGGTGCAGAGGAGATTTATTGGAAGGGTCCCAGGGATGAGGGACTTCGGTTATGTGGAGAGAATAGAGAAACTGGGATTGTTCTCCTTGGAGCAGGGAAGGTTAAGGAGAGATTTAACAGAGGTATTCAAAATTATGAGGCGTTTTGATAGAGTAGATAGAGAGAAACAGTTTCTACTGGTAGGAGGGTCAGTAACCAGGACACAGATTTAACATAATTGGCAAAAGAACCAGAGGGGAGATGAAAAGCAATTTTCTTTACACCTGAAAGGGTGGTGGAAGCAGATTCAATAGTAACTTTCAAAAGGGAATTGGATATATAGTTAAAAGGAAAAATTTGCAAGGCTGTTGGGAAAGAGCAGGGGAGTGTAGAATTAATGGGTAGCTCTTTCAGAGAGCTGGCGCAGGCATGATGGGCCAAATGGCCTCCTTCTGTGCTGTATGATTGTAGGATTAGAAAGCATGGGACAAGAAATTGCTTCTGCACGATCACTTCTTCACCCCCTCATCGCACACAAAGAAAAACACCAACATGCCATATCCTACCTTGCCTCCTGGACCAGTTTTCTCAATTAGTATTGTGTTCATAGCTCCAGAGGCTGAATGTAACACCGGCACTGATTAAGAGCAGTAGGGATAGAGATGGGCCCTATAACAACCGGATTCTGCCATTAGGGATGATTAACAGCCCCATGTGTAAACTTGGGGATCCTGTTTGACCCCAGGTTGAACTCTAAATCCCATACCAAAACATCACCAAGACCCCTAACCTCTATGTCATCACCTGTCTCAGCCTCGACCTCACCTTGAGCCACCATTGCTCAAGGCGTCATCCATACTTGCATGACGCCAGACTTAACTTCCTCACTGGGCTCTTGAGCTCTGTGTCACAAAGTTTCCAACCCACATTGTATCCCACACTAAGTCCCGCTTATCTATCACTTATCCTCCAGCCTCCATCCGCTTCCTACATTACAACAGTGACTACACCCCAAAAGTACTTCATTGACTGTAAAGCGCTTTGGGACGTCCTAAAGTGGTGAAAGACACTATATAAATGCATATCTTTCTCTTTGCTTTCATCCACGCATCAAATTCAAAATCCTCATCCTTATTTATACCCGCTGCAACCTCCTCCAGTCCTACGTCTCAGCTTGTGCTCTTTTGCTTTTCCATTCTGGCATCGTCTGCACCCTTGTCTCCCGCGACTTCACCATCAGTAGCAGAGCCTTCAGGCCCACTCTCTGGAACTCCCTCAACCCCTTGTTGGCCATGTTATGGTTATCTCACTGCTCGTCTACGAATGCTCACTGATCGATCCTGCTCTGTGAAACTCCTTGGGACAGTTTCTATATTAAAGATAATGCATAACAGACCAATAGTTTATGCAGGGTTTATGCAGCAGTGTCCTCTAAATGAAACAGAAAGAGAGCTTGTGAGGTCTTATTTAAATGGAAAGCATTAATTTAAGACTCCAAAGTCCAGGCCGACACTCCAATGCAGTACTGAGGGAGTGCTGCAGTGGAAATGCCATCTTGCGGATGAGATGTTAAACCAAAGCCCCCCCCCACCCCACCCACCCACTTAGGTGGGCGTAAAAGATCCCATGGCACTATTTCGAAAAAGAGCAGGGGTGTTACCCCGTTGTCCTGACCAATATTTATCCCTCAACCAACTTCACTAAAACAGATGATCTGGCAATTTATTTCATTGTTTTTATGAGCTTGCTGTGCGTAAATTGGCTGCCCCGTTTCCTACATTATAACCGTGACTACACTTCTAAAGTACTTCATCAGCTGTAAAGCGCTTTGGGAGCTTATGAAAGCCGCCATATAAAGGTCGTGAAAAGCGCTACATGAATGCAAGTTTGCCTTTCTTTTTTTTAAACTTTAAGACTGACTAATGACAGAGGGGCAATCACTGCAGCATTACCAATCGCCCACACTACACCACACCTTCAAGTGTGGGGGCTCGGCACCAATCCCCAAAGTACCATTATCCCTGCGCCCACTTTGAAATCACATACACTTCAACTTCGATTCACCTGAAATTGCCTTTTCCATCGTCCTCCTTCACTTCCAGAGAAACAGTGAAGTTGTAGCTGTCACTCTCAGGACTTGCATCGCCCATGTCTTTTACTTCAGCTGTTTGTTTGTAAGATCGGCGAAAAGCAGTGGAAAAACTATACAGAATTCGACTGACCTAGACGGAGAGAGAGATTTTCAGGTTTAGATCCTCAGCTTTTGACTGTAATGCTCGTCTCCCACATGCTCACTTATAAAGCTCTGTACCCCATCTGGAGTTGTGCATTCAGTTCTGGGCACCGCACCTCAGGAAGGAGATATTGGCCTTGGAGCCGGTGCAGAGCAGATACACCAGAATAATACCAGGGCTGAAAGGGTTAAATTATGAGGACAGGTTACATAGACGAGGCTTGTATTCCCTCACGTATAGAAGATTAAGAGGTGATCTAACTGCGGTGCTTAAGATGATTCAAAGAGTTGATGAGGTAGATAGAGAGAAATTATTTCTTCTGGTGGGGGAGTCCAGAACAATGGCACATAACCTGAAAATTAGAGCTAGGCTGTTTAGGAAGCATTTCTTCACACAAAGGGGAGTCGAAATCCAGAACTTTTTCCACCCCCGCCTAAAAATAAAGCTGTCGGCTGGGGTCAATTGAAAATTTCAAGGCTGAGATCGATGGATTTTTGTTGAAAGGATATCAAGGGGCGGGTAGATGGAGTTAAGATACAGATAAGCCATGATATAATTGATTGGTGCAACAGGTTTGAGAGGCTGAATGTGCTACTCCTGTTCTTATGTTCCTTATATATTGCACCCATTACACAACACAACTCTCCGCCCTCTCCCAAAAAACAGCGTAAATTGGTAGGCTTCCCCACTGGTTCAGTGGGGTCGTCCAATGCGAGCGAGGAGCAAAGCCCGAGAGACCAAGTTAAATGATGTCAACCAGGGCCATGGTCGGAGCACTACAGTTAACCTCTGTGGCCCTGGGTTAGGAAAGATTGAGCCAAGGCGCCTGCTCCTGATCACCGTCTGCCAACTATACAGGTCGAATTATAGATGTGTGGGCGAGAAAATGATTGGGGCAAGCTGACACGCCTCGTATGGTTGAACAGCCTACTGGTACCCACTGTCAAGGAAATAATGGCTACTTGATTGAGATGCAAGCCGATGGCAGGGATTCCGAACTGCACCCACCACTTCGCAGGAGCAGGAGGAAAGATAAAGTTGCCAAAAACAATTATTTACTGGTCCATCTGCCATGGGATTGCAAAAAGGAAGTGAGGAACGAGTGCAGTCTTCAGGTGAAGCAGAGCTGGAGGACACGTAGACTTAATTTAATTCCCATTTTCAAGACACAGATTCTGTCCCAGTTTTTTTTTTACGCAATACCTTGATTTTATATCATTTGTAGTTAAATAGTAAAACAGCAATTTGGGTACAGCCAGATATGGAATAGGGGTTTTTCTACATTATAAGCTGAGGAGCTGGAGGCACAAAAGACTCACGACAGTGCCTCCACTGACAGGAGGGTATGATTACAGCATGGAGCATTTGCAAAGGTCATTTCCATTAACAGCAATTTGTATTTATATAGCACCTTTAACGTAGTGAAACGTCCCAAGGTGCTTCACAGGAATATTATGCGATAAAAATTTGACACTGAGCTGCATAAGTAGAAGTTAGCACAGGTGACCAAAAGCTTGGTCAAAGAGGTATATTTTAAGGAGCATCTTGAAGGAGGAAAGAGAGGCGGAGAGATTTAGGGAGGAAGTTCCACCAATTGGCACGACCACCAATGGTTGAGCGATTATAATCAGGGACGCTCAAGAGGGCAGAATTAGAGGAACGCAGACATCTCTGTGGGGCTGGAGCAGATTACAGAGATAGGGAGGGGCGAGGCCATGGAAGGATTTGAAAATAAGGATGAGAATTTTGAAATTGAGGCGCTGCTTGGGGAAGAATGACCATAATATGGTAGAATTCTTCATTAAGATGGCTCTGCTGCACAGAAGGGCGGGAAAAAGAGTGGGAGAGCTATAGTGATAGGGGACTCTATTGTAAGGGGAATAGATAGCAGTTTCTGCGGCCGCAACCGAGACTCCAGGATGGTATGTTGCCTCCCTGGTGCAAGGGTCAAGGATGTCTCGGAGCGGTTGCAGAGCATTCTGGAGAGGGAGGGTGAACAGCCAGTTGTCGTGGTACATGTAGGTACCAACGATATAGGTAAGAAGTGGGAAGAGGTCCTACAAGCTGAATTTAGGGAGCTAGGAGTTAAATTAAAAAGTAGGACCTCAAAGGTAGTAATCTCTGGATTGCTACCAGTGCCACATGCTAATCAGAGTAGAGGGAGCAGGATAGTTAGAATAAATGTGGCTTGAGCAGTGGTGCAAGAGGGAGGAATTCAAATTCCTGGGACATTAGAACCAGTTCTGGGGAAAGTGGAACCTGTACAAAAGGGATGGTTTGCACTTGGGCAGGACTGGAACTGATTTCCTAGGGGTAACATTTGCTAATGCAGTTCGGGAGTGTTTAAACTAATATGGCAGGGGGATGGGAACCTATGCAGCGAGACAGGGCGAAGTAATATGGAGTCAGAAACAAATGGTAGAAAGGTAAAAAGCAATAGTGGAAGGCCGAGTAAACAAAGGCAAGAAACAAAAAGGACCACACTACATCATAATTCTAAAAGGACAAAGGGTGTTAAAAAAACAAGCCTGAAGGCTTTGTGTCTTAATGCAAGGAGTATCCATAATAAGGTGGATGAATTAACTGTGCAAATAGATGTTAACAGATATGATGTGATTGGGATTACAGAGACGTGGCTCCAGGATGATAAGGGCTTGGAACTCAACATCCAAGGGTATTCAACATTCAGGAAGGATAAAATAAAAGGAAAAGGAGGTGGGGTAGCATTGCTGGTTAAAAAGGAGATTAATGCAATAGTTAGGAAGGACATTAGCTTGGATGATGTGGAAGCTATATGGGTAGAACTGCAGAACACCAAAGGGCAAAAAACATTAGTGGGAGTTGTGTACAGACCTCCAAACAGTAGTAGTGATGTTGGGGAGGGCATCAAACAGGAAATTAGGGGTGCATGCAATAAAGGTGTAGCAGTTATCATGGGTGACTTTAATATGCATATAGATTGGGCTAACCAAACTGGAAGCAATACGGTGGAGGAGGATTTCCTGGAGTGCATAAGGTATGGTTTTCTCGACCAATATGTCGAGGAACCAACTAGGAGGGGGGCCATCTTAGACTGGGTGTTGTGCAATGAGAGGATTAATTAGCAATCTCGTTGTGCGAGGCCCCTTGGGGAAGAGTGACCATAATATGGTGGAATTCTACATTAGGATGGAGAATGAAACAGTTAATTCAGAGACCATGATACAGAACTTAAAGAAGGGTAACTTTGAAGGTATGAGACGTGAATTGGCTAGGATAGATTGGCGAATGATACTTAAGGGGTTGACAGTGGATGGGCAATGGCAGACATTTAGAGACCGCATGGATGAAATACAACAATTGTACATCCCTGTCTGGCGTAAAAATAAAAACGGGAAGGTGGCTCAACCGTGGCCAGAAATAGCAGCGAACCCAGGGACTGGGAGAAATTTAGAACTCAGCAGAAAAGGACAAAGGGTTTGATTAGGGCAGGGAAAATAGAGTACGAGATGAGGCTTGCAGGAAACATTAAGACGGACTGCAAAAGCTTCTATAGATATGTAAAGAGAAAAAGGTTAGTAAAGGCAATTGTAGGTCCCCTGCAGTCAGAATCAGGGGAAGTGATAACGGGGAACAAAGCAATGGCAGATCAATTGAACAAGAACTTTGGTTCAGTATTCACTAAGGAGGACACAAACAACCTTCCGGATATAAAAGGGGTCAGAGGGTCTAGTAAGAAGGAGGAACTGAGGGAAATCCTTATCAGTCGGGAAATTGTGTTGGGGAAATTGATGGGATTGAAGGCCGATAAATCCCCAGGGCCTGATGGTCTGCATCCCAGAGTACTTAAGGAGGTGGCCTTGGAAATAGCAGATGCATTGACAGTCATTTTCCAACATTCCAAAGACTCTGGATCAGTTCCTATGGAGTGGAGGGTAGCCAATGTAACCCCATTTTTTAAAAAAGGAGGGAGAGAAAACAGGGAATTATCCTGACATTGGTAGTGGGTAAAATGATGGAATCAATTATTAAGGATGTCATAGCAGCGCATTTGGAAAGAGGCGACATGATAGGTCCAAGTCAGCATGGATTTGTGAAAGGGAAATCATGCTCGACAAATCTTCTGGAATTTTTTGAGGATGTTTCCAGTAGAGTGGACAAGGGAGAACCAGTTGATGTGGTGTATATGGACTTTCAGAAGGCTTTCGAAGGTCCCACACAAGAGATTAATGTGCAAAGTTAAAGCACATGGGATTGGGGGTAAGTGTGCTGACGTGGATTGAGAACTGGTTGGCAGACAGAAAGCAAAGAATAGGAGTAAATGGGTACTTTTCAGAATGGCAGGCAGTGACTAGTGGGGTACCGCAAGGTTCTGTGCTGGGGCCCCAGCTGTTTACATTGTGCATTAATGATTTAGACGAGGGGATTAAATGTAGTACCTCCAAATTTGCAGATGACACTAAGTTGGGTGGCAGTGTGAGCTGTGAGGAGGATGCTATGAGGTTGCAGAGTGACTTGGATAGGTTAGGTGAGTGGGCAAATGCATGACAGATGAAGTATAATGTGGATAAATGTGAGGTTATCCACTTTGGTGCTAAAAACAGAGAGACAGACTATTATCTGAATGGTGACAGATTAGGAAAATGGGAGGTGCAACGAGACCTGGGTGTCATGATACATCAGTCATTGAAGGTTGGCATGCAGGTACAGCAGGCGGTTAAGAAAGCAAATGGCATGTTGGCCTTCATAGCAAGGGGATTTGAGTACATGGGCAGGGAGGTGTTATTACAGTTGTACAGGGCCTCGGTGAGGCCACACCTGGATTATTGTGTACAGTTTTGGTCTCCTAACTTGAGAAGGACATTCTTCCTATTGAGGGAGTGCAGCGAAGGTTCACTAGACTGATTCCCAGGATGGCGGGACTGACATATCAAGAAAGACTGGATCAACAGGGCTTGTATTCACTGGAGTTCAGAAGAATGAGAGGGGATCTCATAGAAACGTTTAAAATTCTGACGGGATCGAACAGGTTAGATGCAGGAAGAATGGTCCCGATGTTGGGGATGTCCAGAACCAGGGATCACAGTCTAAGGATAAGGGGTAAGCCATTTAGGACCGAGATGAGGAGAAACTTCTTCACCCAGAGAGTAGTGAACCTGTGGAATTCTCTACCACAGAAAGTTGTTGAGGCCAATTCACTAAATATATTCAAAAAGGAGTTAGATGTCGTCCTTACTACTCGGGGGATCAAGCAGTATGGTGAGAAAGCAGGAATGGGGTACTGAAGTTGCATGTTCAGCCATGAACTCATTGAATGCAGTGCAGGCTCGAAGGGCCGAATGGCCTACTCCTGCACCTATTTTCTATGTCTCTATAAGTGACACAGTTAAGTCAGAGACTAGGGTCCTGAACTTAAAGCAAGGTATCTTTAATGGTATGAGACATGAATTGGCTAGAATAGACTGGCGAATGATACTTAAAGGGTTGACAGTGGATAGGCAATGGTAGACACTTAAAGATCACATGGATGAACTTCAACAATTGTACATCCCTGTCTGCCGTAAAAATATAACGGGGAAGGTGGCTCAACAGTGGCTAACAAGGGAAATTAGAGATAGTGTTAAATCCAAGGAAGAGGCATATAAATTGGTCAGAAAAAGCAGCAAACCTGAGGACTGGGAGACATTTAGAATTCAGCAGAGGACGACAAAGGGTTTTATTAGGAGGAGGAAAATAGAGTATGAAAGTAAGCTTGCAGGGAACATAAAAACTGACTGCAAAAGCTTCTATAGATAAGTGAAGAGAAAAAGATTAGTGAAGACAAATGTAGGTCCCTTGCAGTCAGAATCAGGTGAATTTATAATGGGGAACAAAGAAATGGGAGACCAATTGAACAAATACTTTGGTTCTGTCTTCACCAAGGAAGACATAAATAACCTTCCGGAAATACTAGGGGACCAAGGGGCTAGCGAGAAGGAGGAACTGAAGGAAATCCTTATTAGTCAGGAAATTGTGTTTGGGAAATTGATGGGATTGAAGGCCGATAAATCCCCAGGGCCTGATCGTCTGCATCCCACAGTATTTAAGTGGCCCTCAAAATAGTGGATGCATTGGTGGTTATTTTCCAACATTCTATAGACTCTGGATCAGTTCCTATGGATTGAAGGGTAGCTAATGCAATCCCACTTTTTAAAAAAGGAGGGAGAGAAAAAACAGAAAATTATAGACCGGTTCGCCTCATCGGTAGTGGGGAAAATGTTGGAATCAATTATTAAAGATGTAATTAGCAGCGCATTTGGAAAGCAGTGACAAGATCGGTCCAAGTCAGCATGGATTTAGTAAAGGGAAATCATGCTTGATAAATCTTCTAGAATTTTGTGAGGATGTAACTAGTAGAGTGGACAAGGGAGAACCAGTGGATGTGGTGTATTGGACTTTCAAAAGGCTTTTGACAAGGTCCCACACAAGAGATTAGTGTGCAAAATTAAAGCACATGGTATTGGGGGTAAAGTATTGACGTGGATAGATGACTGGTTGGCAGACAGGAAGCAAAGAGTAGGAATAAACGGGTCCTTTTCAGAATGGCAGGCAGTGACTAGTGGGGTACCGCAAGGTTCAGTGCTGGGACCCCAGCTGTTTACAATATACATCAATGATTTAGACAAAGGCATTGAATGTAATATCTCCAAGTTTGCAGATGACACTAAGCTGGGTGGCAGTGTGAGCTGTGAGGAGGATGCTAAGAGGCTACAGGGTAACTTGGACAGGTTAGGTGAGTGGGCAAATGCATGGCAGATGCAGTATAATGTAGATAAATGTGAGGTTATCCACTTTGGGGGCAAAAACAGGAAGGCAAATTATCTGAATGGTGACAGATTAGGAAAAGAGGAGGTGCAACGAGACCTGGGTGTCATGATACATCAGTCACTGAAAGTTGGCATGCAGGTACAGCAGGTGGTGAAGGTGGTAAATGGCATGAAGGCCTTCATAGCAAGAGAATTAGAGTATAGGAGCAGGGAGATCTTACTACAGTTGTACAGGGCGCCTTGGTGAAGCCACACCTTGAATATTGTGTACAGTTTTGGTCTCCTAATCTGAGGAAGGACATTCTTGCTCTTGAGGGAGTGCAGCGAAGGTTCACCAGACTGATTCCCGGGATGGCAGGACTGACATATGAAAAAAGACTGGATCGACTAGGCTTATATTCACTGGAATTTAGAAGAATGAAAGGGAATCTCATAGAAACATATAAAATTCTGACGGGATCGGACAGGTTAGATGCAGGAAGAATGGTCCCGATGTTGGGGAAGTCCAGAACCAGGGGTCACAGTCTAAGGATAAGGGGTAAGCCATTTAGGACTGAGATGAGGAGAAACTTCTTCACCCAGAGTGGTGAACCTGTGGAATTCTCTACCACAGAAAATTGTTGAGGCCAATTCACTAAATATATTCAAAAAGGAGTTAGATGTAGTCCTTACTACTAGGGGGATCAAGGGGTATGGCGAGAAAGCAGGAATGGGGTACTGAAGTTGCATGTTCAGCCATGAACTCATTGAATGGCGGTGCAGGCTCGAGGGGCCGAATGGCCTACTCCTGCATCTATTTTCTATGTTTCTATGAGATGAGGAGAAACTTCTTCACTCAGAGAATTGTGAACCTGTGGAATTCTCTACCACAGAAAGTTGTTGAGGCCAGTTCGTTAGATATATTCAAAAGGGAGTTAGATGTGGCTCTTACGGCTAAAGGGATCAAGGGGTATGGAGAGAAAGCAGGAATGGGGTACTGAAGTCGCATGATCAGCCATGATCATATTGAATAGTGGTGCAGGCTCAAAGGGCCGAATGGCCTACTCCTGCACCTATTTTCTATGTTAACCGGAAGCCAATGTAGGTCAGCAAGCACAGGGGTGATGGGTAAGCGGGACTTGGTGCGAGTTAAGACATGGGCAGCCAAGTTTTGGATCACCTCAAGTTTACGTAGGGTAGAATGTGAGAGGCCAGCCAGGCATGCATTGGAATAGTCAAGTATAGAGATAAGTCATGGATGAGGGCTTCAGCAGCAGACGAGCGTATCATTGTGGATGTAAGAATTTATCATGGAAAGGGGTGTCGCAGTTGTGTGTGGCGGACTGGTTGGGCTGGGTTCTCTTTACCTTTCTGCCATTCTTCATTGGTTTATATGTAACCTTCAGGGCTGCTGACCGAAGGCCGTGCGGCTCTTTGTCAGCCGGCGCGAACATGATGGACCAAAATGGCCTCTTTCCGCGCTGTAAGTTTCTATGTTTCTATGTAAAAGTTGACACCAAGATTATGGCAACAAGTAGTAAGGCTTTGCAGGCAGAAAGTGCATACAGACAAGATGTTTAATACATTTGTCACCGAGGATATTACTTGGTTCTCCTATAAGAACATAAGAAATAGGAGCAGGAATAGGCCATACGTTCCCTCGAGCCTGCTCCGCCATTCAATAAGATCATGGCTGATCTGATCATGGACTCAGCTCCACTTCCCAGCTTGCTCCCCATAACCCCTTATCGATTAAGAAACCATCTAGTTCTGTCTTAAATTTATTCAATGTCCCAGCTTCTACAGCTCTCTGAGGCAGCGAATTCCACAGATTCACAACCCTCAGAGAAGAAATTTCTCCTCATCTCTGTTTTAAATGGGCGGCCCCTTATTCTAAGATCGTGCCCTCTAATTCTAGTCTCCCCCATCAGTTGAAACATCCTCTCTGCATCCACCCTGTCAAGTCCCCTCAAAATTTTATAGAAGATAAGATCACCTCTCATTCTTCTGAATTCCAATGAATAGAGGCCCAACCTACTCAACTTTTCCTCATAAGTCAACCCCCTCATCCCCGGAATCAGCCTAGTGAACCTTCTCGGAACTGCCTCCAAAGCAAGTATATCCTTTCGTAAATACAGAAACCAAAACTGCACGCAGTATTCCAGGTGTGGCCTCGCCAATACCCCGTATAGCTGTAGCAAGTCTTCCCTGCTTTTATACTCCATCCCCTTTGCAACAAAGGCCAAGATTCCATTGGCCTTCCTGATCACTTGCTGTATCTGCATACTAACCTTTTGTGTTTCATGCACAAGTACCCCCAGGTCCCACTGTACTGCGGCACTTTGCAATCTTTCTCAATTTAAATAATAACTTGCTCTTTGATTTGTTCTGCCAAAGTGCATGACCTCACACTTTCCAACATTATACTCCATCTGCCAAATTTTTACCCACTCACTTAGCCTGTCTATGTCCTTTTGCAGATTTTGTGTGTCCTCCTCACTCATTGCTTTTCCTCCCATCTTTGTATCGTCAGAAAACTTGGCTATGTTACACTCAGTCCCTTCTCCCAAGTCGTTAATATAGATTGTAAATAGTTGGGGTCCCAGCACTGATCCCCGCAGCACCCCACTGGTTACTAACCAGAGAATGAACCATTTATCCCGACTCTCTGTTTTCTGTTAGATAGCAATCCTCTATCCATGCTAATATATTACCCCCAACCCCGTGAACTTTTATCTTGTGCAGTAACCTTTTATGTGGCACCTTGTCAAATAAATGCCTTCTGGAAGTCTAAATACACCACATCCACTGGTTCCCCTTTATCCACTCTGTTCGTTACATCCTCAAAGAATTCCAGCAAATTTGTCAAACATGACTTCCCCTTCATAAATCCATGCTGACTCTGCCTGACTGAATTTTGCTTTTCCAAATGTCCTGCTATTGCTTCTTTAACAATGGACACCCAACATTTTCCCATTTCCTGGTGGTATTTGATGAACAAAAGTCAACTTCACACATTTTATTCAGTCAAATCACATCAACTCCATCCACTCTTGTGACACTTGGGCAGATAAATACAGTACCCTTCAGGTGAAGATCAGGTAGACTGAATGGCTGATGGTACTTAGCTTTGCAGCATCACCGCTGTTCTGGAATGATTTTCAAGAAAGATGTCAGGGCTGCCTAAATTTTTAGTGTCACTTCTTGAATTGTGTTTGGCGAAGTAGCCATCAGCTTAGCTAGCTACTGATGGGCCCTCCCCACTCCCATCCTACAAAGTGGCCTTTAATAAAGCCAAGGCTTATATTCATAGCAAGCAGAATTTCAAAACTCTCATTTTATAACACAGTCAGTCTGGCTAAGATTCGGTACAGCCTTATCATTTGAAAACAAACCACAAATGGGGCTCACTGGCTTCACAGAAGAATTAAGAACATATACTGTTTTGATGAAATGGGAATTTAATGAAGGAGATTCACTACATCATTTCAGTTCGTAAGGAAAGGAAGCATTATGAGTTTTAAATATCAGTGGAATCTTAATTCAGGCACGTCAAGATTCTTTGGGATCCGCACACCCACTCAAAATGGTTGCAATAATTCTTTGAGAATGCAAACGTGGTCTGACATCAAAGGAGGTGCCCGTGTAAGTCTCTGCCATTCACAGCAGAGACTGTGCACGAAAGACTGTCAAAATTAATGCTCATAGTGCAGCTGGCTGAATCAGGACAGATATTTAGGAAATATTTGGGTATTTAGGCAGGAATACAAAGGTGAGGAAGTGATGCTTCAGTTGTCTGGAGTACCACGTTCAGCTTTGGGCACATAGCAAATAGGTGCAGGAGTAGGTCATTCGGCCCTTTGAGCCTGCACGATACCTCAGGAAGGATATATTGGCCAGCACAGATTCACCAGAATGATACAGGGGCTTAAAAGATTAAATTATGAGAACAGGTTGCATAAAACTTGGTTTGTATTCCCTTGGGCTTAGACGTTTGAGGGGTGATCTAATAGAGGTGTTTAAAATGATAAAGGGATTCGATATAGACAAACTACTTCCTCTGGCAGGGGTGTCCAGAACAAGGGGACACAATCTTAAAATTAGAGCCAGGCCGTTCAGGGGTGATGTCAGGAAGCACTTCTTCACACAAAGAGTAGCGGAAGTCTGGAGCTCTTACAGCCCCCAAATCCACCTCCAAAAGACTGGATGTTGAAATTTTCAAGATTGAGTTCAATAGATTTTTATTGGGCAAGAGCATCAAGGGATATGAAGCAAAAGTAAATGGAGCTGAGGTACAGATTGACCATGATCTTATTGAATGGCGGAACAGGCTCGAGGGGCTGAATTGTCCCACTCCTGTTAGAGGCCTAGCTCTAAATTTAAGATAATACATATTGTTCTGGAGTCCCCCACCAGAGGAAATAGTTTCTCTGTACCTACCCTATTGAATCTCTATCATTTTCAACATCTTAATTAGATTATCCCTCAATCTCCTATACTCAAGAATTACAAGCCAATTTTATGCAATTTGTCCTCATAATTTAAGCCTTTTAGCCTCAGCATAATTCTGGTGAATCTCCGCTGCGCCCCCTCCAAAACCAATATATCCTTCCCGAGATGTGGTGCTCAGATCTGAATGCAGCACCCCAGATGCGGTCTGACCAAGGTTCTGTACAATTGAAGCATCACTTCCATCCCTTTGGATTCCAGCTCCCTTGAGATAAAGGCCAACACTCTTATTAGCTTTTTCGACTGATTTTTTTTGTACTTGACCACTTGCCTTTCGTGATTTCTGTACATGTACACATCTCTTTGTTCCTCCACAGATTCTAGTTTCTCATCATTTAGAAACTGCTCAGATTTATCTTCCTTGGATCCAAAGTGGATTTCCCCTCACTGAACTCCATCTGGCACAATTTTGCTCACTCACTTAATTGATCGATGTCCGTTTACAACTTCCAGCTCCCCTCTGCACAACTTATTGTAGAATAGAATCATAGAATAGTACAATACAGAAGGAAGCCATTCTGCCCATCAAGTCTGTGCCGGCTCTTTCGAAGAGCAACCTAGTTAGTCCCACTCCCCGGCTCTTTCCCCACATCCCTGCAATTTTTTTCTGCTTCAAGTTTTTATTCCATTCTCTTTTGAAGGCTACTACTGAGAATATGTATCCACCGCCCTATCAGGCAGTGCATTCCAAATTCTAACCACACATTGTGTAAAAACGTTTTTCCTGATGTTGCCTCTGGTTCTGTTGTCAATCACCTTAAATCTGTGCCCTCTGGTTATCGACCCTTCAGCCATTGAAAATTTTATTTTTATTTACTCTATCTATCCTTCATGATTTTAAATACCGTGATCAAATCTCCTCTACATCTTCTCTGCTCTTCTCTGCTCGAAAGAGAACAACCCAGCTTCTCCAGTCTATTCACATAACTGTAATCCCTCATCCCTGGAACCATTCTCTTAAATCTCTTCCGTACCCTCTCCAAAGCCTTTGTGTCCTTCCTAAAGTGTGGTACCCAGAATTGGACACAATACTCCAGCTGGGGCCGAACTAGTGTGTGATAAAGGTTTAACATAACTTCCTGACTTTTGTACTGCAATCTTGAAATACAATTCTCTATTTCCTTATCTAAGTGATTGATAAGTATGATGAATAGCTGAGGCCCCTGTACCTGCAGGAGCACCACTTGTCCCATCCTGCCAATCAGAGTACGTACGTTTTATCCCTACTCTCCTACCTCCTAACCAATTTCTAACGAATGCCGCAAGGTTGCCTCCAATTCTATGTACTTTTATTTTTGCTCATATTCTCTTGTGCGGCTCCTTATCTGAACATACGAACAATGACAGACAGGTAAAGACCAGCTGGTCCATCAAGCCTGCCCCACTCAATTGCGATACTTTGTGTACAACATATACACTCCACCCCACCCCAAACCATGTGATTTCATGGGAGTGGCAAAAAAAAAAGAGATCTAAAACCCAGACCAATTTGGGCGGAAAAAATCTGCGAAATTCCTCTCCGACCCAACTAGGCAATCAAAACTAGTCCAGATCACATCACTCTGGACATTAAATTCCCTGCAGTACCTACCTTCTGTAAGAGGTGATCTCCGCCGCAGCCAGAAACAAATCCAGCTTTCGCTTGAAGGAATTCAGCGAATCTGCATCCGCCATGAGGGGGCAAGCTTGTTCCAGAGGTCGACTATTCTCTGGGGAAAGAATCATCTCCTAACCTAGATCTAGCCCTATACAACTTAAATTTGTGACCCCTAGTCCTGCCTAACCTATTTAACTGAAATAAACTGTCAGCTGAAACACAGTCTGTTCCCTTCATTATCTGATAAACCTGAATCAGATCCCCTCTAAGTCTATGCTGCTCTGAGGTAGAGTCCCAACTCTTTTAGCCTATCTTGATTACGAAGATGAAGTAACTAGCGACACTGACAGCACTCTGTGTAGGCTCTGTCAAGAGCAGTCTTCTGTTTTCCAGGATCCAGGCAGCTGATCTCCAGGATCATGTGGAAGTCCAGAAAGACAACATTCATAGACATTCTCATATCCAACCATGTTAGTGACCTCTTCAAAAAATTCAACTAAGTAGTCAGACATGAATTATCCTTCACAAATCCCTGCTGATTCAGCTCAAATTTCTAGAAATACTCAACACTCTGTTTCTAAAGACAGATTCTAGTAATTTGCCCAGAACTGACATTAGACTGCAGTTACCTGGTTTCTCGGTCTCACTATTCTTAAATAATGGAGAGCCATTTGCAATTTTCCAATCCAATGGTACCATTCCCAAATCAAGAGTGCTTTGGAAGATTATTACTAACGCACCTGCAATTTTCTCACCTACTTCTTTTAATACCCTGGAGTGGAAACCATCAGGTCCTGTAAATTTTCTCTATCTTCAGTCTCGTTATTTTCTCCATTGCAAAAGTCTGTCATTCCCTTATTGTTGATTACAGTATCACCTGCGTCTGTCTTTAATGAGCCCACATTGCCCATAGCCACTCATTCGCTTAATATATTTATAAAAACTTTTACTATTAGATATCCCTTGCAAGTTTCTTTTCATATTCCTTTTTGCTGTTAATACTTTTTGTGTCCCTTTGTTGCTTTTTATAGCTCTCCAAGTCCTCTGGTTTTCCACTTTTCTTTGCATTTCTGTAAGCATGAATGAATGTTCAGTTTGCTGAACAAATCCTACTGGCCTTGGGTTCTTCTAAATTTGTACCAGGAACCCAACTAGACAAGCTCACTTCTGAACATTCTAAAACAAAGCCACCCTGTTTTCAAACATAGTCTTCCAGCATTGGAGAAGTATCCAGTATGCCTTTCCGAATGGTCAAGAGTCTTCACACTCTTTAAAGTTCCGACAAGTATAAAAACACAAAATCCTTCGGTCATGACTGCCGCTCAAGGCCCACAAGAAGATCAACCTGTTTGAAGCTGGAAAGACGAAGTTCACGGCTAAAATACTCATGTTGAAAAGGCTTACCATCAGACTAAGGCGAAGCTGATGTCAACAAAAAACAAGAAATTCAAAAATCCAAAACTTTGCAAAATAGCAAGTTGAAGAGAAGCAGCAAGAGGAAAATGAGAGAATATTTCCCTGTGGGAGATCAACAACAAGGCATGGCTAGTCTATATATGAGCAAAGAACTGGAAGTGGTTGAAAGGATGTGGTATTTATAAGATGTGGGGAGTATAACAAATGGGGATTTTCAGATACAATTCTAATCATTGGTCTATATATTTTAATATCCAGGTACTGGAAATGGGTAGTCCCTTTAAATATTGGTTACTGCAAGAATTGGGGGTAGACTCTACTTCCCCAAGGACTGTAGAAATTACATTCCACTGATAATGCGTCTACAGGTTGCTGTAATTAAATAAACAGCAGCTTTAATATCCTAATGTTTGTTAACTGTAAAGTCATTAGTCTTGTTCTGTCCGAAAAGCTTCTCTGATATCTATCTGTATGCTCAGCCTGGGCGATTAGCAGCTTAACCACTCATCAACCCAGTTGATTAGACACAGTGTGGGCTAGCCCATGTTATCTCTGGCCCTCGCCGCTTCTGGGCCCTGAACACGCGCCTCGCCTGGGCCCCGATCGCGTCGCTCTACAATCTCTCGCCTATCCTTTGCCCCGACTGTACCTGCCCACGCTCCAATCACCGATCTGGATCTTGGTGACGTCCCTCTTCAGTACCGTTGCTCTCCTGCTCCAGCACGCGCTGCTCCCTGGAGTGGTATGCCACCACGCTGCTCCTTCCGCTCCTCGGCAGGCTCCGATGGTGCTCGCAGGCCGCTCAGCCTGCTTGGCCAGGCCGCCACACTCGGGCATCTTCCACCCTTCAAGATTTAGTTCGGGACCTGGAATCTTAGGTCCTTCATTGAAACACCTGTGACTTTTTGACGTGGAAACAAGTCATCCTCGATTTGAGGGACTGCCAATGACGATGATGATTAGACATTGATTCCCTTTTGTACTAGAAACTGAGGGAAGATTGGAGCCAGCAGCTGCCTGATGCGGGCTCGGTTCTGACGAAGGCTATATATGCACCTGAACCATTAGAACCAGTCTTTCCTCTTCACAGATGTATCTCCAGCATTAACTTTTCCGGGGCAAAGGTGCAGATCCACTTGGTCCCAGAGGCACGACCCATTCACCACAAGGCGCGAGCGGTACCTCACATGATGAGGGAAGAGAGTGTAAATCGAGCTGGACAGGCTGCAACGCGAGGGCATCATCTCCCCAGTGGAATTCAGTGAGTGGGCCAGCCAGATTGTTCCAGTACTCAAAAATGATGGCACAGTCAGGATTTGCGGCGATTATAAAGTAACTATTAATCGGTTCTCACGACAGGACCAATACCGGCTACCTAAGGCAGGCGACCTATTTGGACGCTGGCAGGAGGCAAGACGTTCACCAAGCTCGACCTGACTTCGGCCTACATGACGCAGGAGCTGGAGGAGTCTTCGAAGGGCCTCACCTGCATCAACACGCACAAGGGACTGTTCATCCACAACAGATGCCCCTTTGGAATTCGGTCAGCTGCAGCGGTCTTCCAGAGAAACATGGAGAGCCTACTCAAGTCAGTACCACGCAGGTTTGTTTTTCAGGACGACATATTAGTCACGGGTCGGGACATCGTCGAGCACCTACAAAACTGGAGGAGGTTCTCCAGTGACTGGATCACATAGGGCTGCGGCTGAAGAGGTCGAAATGCGTCTTTATGGCAACAGAAGTGGAGTTTTTGGGGAGAAAGTTCATGGCGGATGGCATTCAACCCACAGACGCCAAGACAGAGGCTATCAGGAACGCGCCCAGGCCACAGAACATCACTGAGCTGCAGTCGTTCCTGGGACGCCTCAACTATTTTGGTAACTTCCTACCGGGGTTAAGCACCCTCTTAGAACCCCTACATGTGTTATTGCGTAAAGGTGAGAACTGGGTATGGGGAAAAAAACAAGTAATTGCTTTTGAGAAAGCCAGAAACATTTTATGCTCCAACAAGCTGCTTGTATTGTATAACCCGTGTAAAAGACTTGTGCTAGCATGTGATGCGACGTCGTACGGAGTCGGGTGTGTATTACAACAAGCTAACATTGCGGGGATGTTGCAACCTGTTGCCTATGCCTCCAGGAAATTGTGTTGGGGAAATTGATGGGATTGAAGGCCGATAAATCCCCAGGGCCTGATGGACTGCATCCCAGAGTACTTAAGGAGGTGGCCTTGGAAATAGCGGATGCATTGACAGTCATTTTCCAACATTCCATAGACTCTGGATCAGTTCCTGTGGAGTGGAGGGTAGCCAATGTAACCCCACTTTTTAAAAAAAGGAGGGAGAGAGAAAACAGGGAATTATAAACCGGTAAGCCTCACATCGGTAGTGGGTAAAATGATGGAATCAATTATTAAGGATGTCATAGCAGCGCATTTGGAAAGAGGTGACATGATAGGTCCAAGTCAGCATGGATTTGTGAAAGGGAAATCATGCTTGACAAATCTTCTGGAATTTTTTGAGGATGTTTCCAGTAGAGTGGACAAGGGAGAACCAGTTGATGTGGTGTATTTGGACTTTCAGAAGGCTTTCGACAAGGTCCCACACAAGAGATTAATGTGCAAAGTTAAAGCACATGGGATTGGGGGTAGTGTGCTGAGGTGGATTGAGAACTGGTTGGCAGACAGGAAGCAAAGAGTAGGAGTAAATGGGTACTTTTCAGAATGGCAGGCAGTGACTAGTGGGCTACCGCAAGGTTCTGTGCTGGGGCCCCAGCTGTTTACACTGTACATTAATGATTTAGACGAGGGGATTAAATGTAGTATCTCCAAATTTGCGGATGACACTAAGTTGGGTAGCAGTGTGAGCTGCGAGGAGGATGCTATGAGGCTGCAGAGTGACTTGGATAGGTTAGGTGAGTGGGCAAATGCATGGCAGATGAAGTATAATGTGGATAAATGTGAGGTTATCCACTTTTATTGGTAAAAACAGAGAGACAGACTATTATCTGAATGGTGACAGATTAGGAAAAGAGAAGGTGCAACGAGACCTGGGTGTCATGGTACATCAGTCATTGAAGGTTGACATGCAGGTACAGCACGAGCTTAAGAAATCAAATGGCATGTTGGCCTTCATAGCGAGGGGATTTGAGTACTGGGGCAGGGAGGTGTTACTACAGTTGTACAGGGCCTTGGTGAGGCCACACCTGGAGTATTGTGTACAGTTTTGGTCTCCTAACTTGAGGAAGGACATTCTTACTATTGAGGGAGTGCAGCGAAGGTTCACCAGACTGATTCCCGGGATGGCGGGACTGACATATCAAGAAAGACTGGATCAACTGGGCTTGTATTCACTGGAGTTCAGAAGAATGAGAGGGGACCTCATAGAAACGTTTAAAATTCTGATGGGTTTAGACAGGTTAGATGCAGGAATAATGTTCCCAATGTTGGGGAAGTCCAGAACCAGGGGTCACAGTCTAAGGATAAGGGGTAAGCCATTTAGGACCGAGATAAGGAGAAACTTCTTCACCCAGAGAGTGGTGAACCTGTGGAATTCTCTACCACAGAAAGTTGTTGAGGCCAATTCACTAAATATATTCAAAACGGAGTTAGATGTAGTCCTTACTACTAGGGGGGATCAAGGGGTATGGCGAGAAAGCAGGAATGGGGTATTGAAGTTGCATGTTCAGCCATGAACTCATTGAATGACGGTGCAGGTTCAAAGGGCTGAATGGCCTACTCCTGCACCTATTTTCTATGTTTTTATGTTTCTATTTCATAGAATCATGGAAATTTACAGCACGGAAGGCGGCCATTTCGGCCCACCGTGTCCGCGCTGGCCAACAAAGATCCAGCTCTGGGTCCGTAGCCCTGTAGGTTACGGCACTTCAAGTGTACATCAAAGTACTTTTTAAATGTGGTGAGGGTTTCTGCCTCTACCACCCTTTCAGGCAATGAGTTCCATTTCTTGTTCCCTGTTCTTCAATTCTTCTGCATTATGAAAGAGTGAGACAGGGGGAAGACGAGGGAGGGGGAAGTGAGGTGACTTCAGGGGAGGTCATGCATCAAACCCTACAAAAGTCTTTGTCAAGAGATGTTATCAGATTGATTTTACTACAAGCTTTATCATGAGCCGCGCATTTGTTATTTCCGTCATTTGGAGAGGAACAGTCAAATTCTATAAATCTGCTGCTTGACTTTGCTACTGATCTATTTGCTGTTAATCCATCTGTTAAGTAGTTTTTAGCCTAAGCCATGGTCGGAGAGTGTTTATTCAGCTGCAATCACCTGCGTAACGCTTCAAAGTAATTCGCTGCATGTAACGTGCTGTGAAACCTCTCTGAGAGAAGGGAGAAGGGGCTTTATAAATTCAGGGCTGTTGTTTCATTAATTACTCTTACATTATTTTTGCACAAAAAATGTCAAGAGAAAAATGAAACAAATAAAAAACAACTGATGGTTTCTACTTTACTGCACAAATATTTACAAGCTGATTTTGAAAACTGAAATCATTTCAATGCTCAGCAAGGGTTAAAATACAGTACTTACGGCTTCTTTGATCTCACAGCAGAACATGTGAAGCTGGAACTCATCTGTACTGCAATAACTTTCAGTAAATGCAAAGCAATTACTCTCCGAAGTTCCATCAATGTCTCGGACACAGAACAACACTGTATATATCGGAAATGCGGCTATCTCTGTGGTTGTAGCCTGATCTATTATCCTGAAGGGGGGAAAAACAGGAATGCAGAACTCAGTTTAAAGACAGTGAAAAAACAATGGTTCTTGAGTTTTTAAAAACAAATATAAAACAAATTTAACATGTGAACACTTCATACCTGAGATTAATTAGCCCCGATTGGGGTAGGTTGACTTTGCCATTTTACAGAAAGAAGCATTTATTCTTGTGATCTGCAAAGGTAAGCATGGTCCCTAATTACCTAAACACCATACTCTGTAGAATCATACAGCACAGGAGGCGGCCATTCGGCCCATCGTGCCTGTGCCAGCTCTTTGAAACAATCATCCAATTAGTCCCATTGCCCCGCTCTCTCTCCACAGCCCTGCAAGTTTCTCCTTTTCAAATTCCCTTTTGACAAAATTAATAAGGCTGTTAAAAAAATATACAGTATCCTTCTCTTTATAAGTAGAGGCATAGGTTCAAAAGCAAGGACGCTATGATAAACCTTTCCAAATCACTGGTTAGGGCTCAGCTGCAGTATTGTGTGTCCACTTGTGAGCACCATACTTTAAGGATGACAAGGCCTTAGAGGAGATTTACTAGAATTATACCAGGGATGAGGGATTTCAGTTACATGGCGAGACTAGAGAATTTGGGATTGTTCTCCTCCGAGAGATTTAATAGAGGTGTTCAAAATTTATGAAGGGTTTTGATAAGAGTAAATATGAAGAAATGGTCTCCAGAGGCAGGAGGATCAGTAACCAGAGTACACAGATTTAAGATAATTGGCAAAAGAACCAGAGGGGAAGATGAGAATTTATTTTACGCAGCGAGTTGTTGTGATCTGGAATGCACTGCCTGAAAGGGAGGTGGAGCAGATTCAATAGTAACTTTCAAAAGGGAATTGGATGTATAAAAGGAACTGGAATACAAAGCTAATATCAGTATTGGTGACCATGAAGCTATTGAATTGTCTTAAAATCCCAACTGGTTCTCTACCCCAGAGGGCTGTGGAGGCTGGGTCATTAAATATATTTAAGGCGGAGATAGACAGATTTTTGAACGATCGGGAGTGAAGGGTTATGGGTAGCGGGCAGGGAAGTGGAGTTGATTAGATCAGCCATGATCTTATTGAATGGCGGAGCAGGCTCGAGAAGCCAAATGGCCGACTCCTGCTCTTATTTCTTATGTTCTTAATGTCCTTTAGGGAAGGAAATCTGCCGTCCTTACCTGGTCTGGTCTATATGTGATTCCAATATCACAAAACTGTGGTTGACCCTTAACTGCCCTCTGAAATGGCCTAACAAGCCACTAAGTTGTATCAAACCGCAACAAAGAAGATAATAAGAATAAAACCGGACAGACCACACGGCTTTGACCGAGGCATCAGATTCGGATATGACAACGGCACACCAGCGCAGTCAACCCTGCAAACTCCTCCTCCCCAGATCATCGCAACCTCAGGTAAGCACCTCCTCCCGGTGGCGAGATACTCCAGGGAGCAGCACGAGCAAGTTGGTGACTGCGGCGAAGTGGAATTGGGCGACTACATTAGACGTCACTGGAAAGCAGGGAAATGATTGGTTGGCGAGTTCTCTCTTCTTTCTTGCTTAATTAATTAATTAACTGTTTACTAAATAGCAGCAGTGTGTGTTTTACTAAGGGTTAGAATTCTGTGGTATTGGTGGGACTAAAAATAAAACTTAATGAATGAATTAAATACATTAAGATGGCATGACAGGTGATGTGTCAGTGCTGCAACATGGTGGACCTCATTGAGGTCCTCGAGCTGCAGATACTTACCGCAGTATCTGCACCAAGTATCTGCAGCTCGAGGAACTTCGGCTCTGCATTGATGAGCTGGAGTCCGAGCTGCAGACACACCAGGGAGGGGAGAGTTACCTGGAACACTGTGTTCCAGGGGGTAGTCACACCCCTTAGGTTAACTAACTCAGATTTGGCTAGCGGTCAAGGACAGGAGGGTGTGACTACAAGCGAGGCAGGTAAGGGGATCCAGGAGTTAGTGATGGAGGAGCATCGGCCCTTGCTCTTATCCAACAAGTTCGAGGCTCTTACTCCCTGTGTGGACGAGAGCAGGGACTACAGGGAGGATGAGCAAACTGACCACAGCACCGTGGAATAGGAGACCATTCAAGCGGGGGGGGAGTAAAAAGAAACATTGGGACGGTATCATTAGGGGGATAGATATGATTCTCTGCAGCCGTGAACATGAGTCCCGAAGGCTGTGTTGCCTGCCCGGTGTCAGGGTTAAGGACATCCCCTCAGGGCTGGAGAGGAACTTGGAGTGGGAGGGGATGATTCCAGTTGTCGTAGTCTACATGGGTACCAACGACATAGATAGGACAGACAAGAAGATTCTGCTAAGGGATTATGAGCAGCTCGGGGCCAAATTAAAAAGCAGAACCACAAAGGTAATAATCTCTGGATTACTACCCGAGCCACAAGCAAATTTACATAGGGTAAAGAAGATCAGAGAGCTAAACTCATGGCTCAAAGACCGGTGTGGGAGAAATGAGTTTTGGTTCGTGGGGCACTGGCACCAGTACTGGGGTAAGAGGGAGCTGTTCCGTCGAGACGGACTCCACTTAGACCGTGCTGGGACTAGCGTCCTGGCAAACTGAATAACTAGGGCTGCAGAGAGAGAGCTTTAAACTAATTAGTGGGGGGGGGGGGGGGGGGGCGGCGGCGGGGAGGGGAGGTTCAGATGAGCAGAAACCTAAAAGCTCAAAGAACAAGGTGAAGGAAATAGAGCAGGGTAGCATTGGGGGAAACGAAAACCAAAGCGTGACAGGAAGGGACAGAATCTATAAAGATAAGAGTGTATCAGAAACTGGGTAAGAAAATACATTTAAAAGCTCTTAATCTGAATGCACGCAGTATTCATAACAAATTAGATGAGCTGTCGGCACAAAGAGTTACAAATGGGTATGATCTGATAGCCATTACAGAGACGTGGTTGCAAGGTGACCAGGACTGGGAGTTAAATATTCAGGGATATTTGACAATCCGGAAGGACAGACAGAAAGGAAAAGGAGGTGGGGTAGCTCTATTGATAAAAGATGGAATCACTGCAATAGTGAGAAACGATATTGGTTCAAATGATCAAGATGTTGAAACAGTTTGGATGGAGATAAGGAACAATAGGGGGAAAAAGTCACTGGTGGGCATAGTCTTTAGGCCCCCTAACAGTAGCGACTCTGTTGGTTGGAGCATAAACCAGGAAATAGTGGGGCTTGTGAAAAGAGAACAGCAATAATCATGGGTGATTTTAACCCCCATATTGATTGGACAAATCAAATTGGTCAGGGTAGCCTTGAGGAAGAGTTCATACAGTGCATAAGGGACGGGTATGTAAAGGAACCAACCAGGGGGCAGGCTATCTTCGATCTGGTCCTGTGTAATGAGATAGGATTAATAAACAATCTCATCCCCTTGGAACGAATGACCATAGCATGGTTGAATTTCAAATTCAGATGGAGGGCGAGAAAGTTGGATCTCAAACCAGCGTACTAAGCTAAAATAAAGGAGACTACAAAGGTATGAGGGCAGAGTTGGCTAAAGTGGACTGGGAAAATAGATTAAAGTGTAGGACGGTTGATGAGCAGTGGCATATAAAAACAGATAGCAAGAGTTTTTATAGGTATATAAAAAGGAAAAGAGTGGCTAAAGTAAATGTTGGTCCCTTTGAGGTCGAGACCAAGGAATTAGTAATGGGGAACATGGAGATGGCAGAAACTCTGAACAAATATTTTGTATCAGTCTTTACGGTAGAGGACACTAACAATACCCAAGCAGTGGATAGTCAAGGGGCTATGGGGGGGGAGGCGGAGGAACTTAACACAATCTCAATCACTAAGGAGGTGGTACTCAGTAAGATAATGGGACTAAAGGCAGATAAATCCCCCTGGATCTGATGGCTTGCATCCCAGGGTATTAAGAGAAGTAGCGGCAGGGATTGTGGATGCATTGGTTGCAATTTACCAAAATTCCCTGAATTCTGGGGAGGTCCCAGCAGATTGGAAAACTGCAAATTTAACGCCCCTATTTATAAAAGGAGGCAGACAAAAAGCGGGAAACTATAGACCAGTTAGCCTAACATCTATGGTTGGGAAAATGTTGGAGTCCATTATTAAAGAAGCAGTAGCAGAACATTTGGAAAAGCATAATTCAGTCAGGCAGAGTCAGCATGGATTTATGAAGGGGAAGTCATGTTTGGCAAATTTGCTGGAATTCTTTTGAGGATGTAACGAACAGGGTAGATAAAGGGGAACCAGTGGATGTGGTGTAGTTGGACTTCCAGAAGACATTTGACAAGGTGTCACATAAAAGGTTACTGCACAAGATAAAAGTTCACTGGATTGGGAGTAATATATTAGCATTGATAGAGGATTGGCTAACTAACAGAAAATAGAGAGTCGGGATAAATGGTTCATTCTCTGGTTGGCAATCAGTAGCTAGTGGGGTGCCGCAGGGATCAGTGCTGGGACCCCAACTATTTACAATCTATATTCATGACTTGGCTCAAGGGACTGAGTGTAACGTAGCCAAGTTTGCTGACGATACAAAGATGGGAGGAAAAGCAATGTGTGAGAAGGACACAAAAAACCTGCAAAAGGACATAGACAGGCTAAGTGAGTGCGCAAAAATTTGGCAGATGGAGTATAATGTTGGAAAGTGTGAGGTCATGCACTTTGGCAGAAAAAAAAACCGACGAGCAAGTTATTATTTAAATGGAGAAAGATTGCAAAGTGCCGCAGTACAGCGGGACCTGGGGGTCCTGGTGCATGAAACACAAAAGGTTAGTATGCAGGTTCAGCAAGTGATCAAGAAGGCCAATAGAATCTTGGTCTTTATTGCAAAGGAGATGAAGTATAAAAGCAGGGCAGTCTTGCTACAGTTATACAGGGTATTGGTGAGGCCACACCTGGAATATTGCGTGCAGTTTTGGTTTCCGTATTTAAGAAAGGATATACTTGCTTTGGAGGCAGTTCAGAGAAGGTTCACTAGGTTGATTTCGGAGATGAGGTGGTTGACCCATGAGGAAAGATTGAGTAAGTTGGGCCTCTACTCATTGGAGTTCAGAAGAATGAGAGATGATCTTATCGAAACCTATAAGATTATGAGGAGGCTTGACAAGGTGGATGCAGAGAGGATATTTCCACTGATAGGGGAGACTAGAACTAGGGGGCATAATTTTAGAATCAGGGGCCACCCATTCAAAACTGAGATGAGGAGGAATTTCTTCTCTCAGAGGGTTGTGAATCTGTGGAATTCCTGCCTCAGAGAGCTGTGGAAGCTGGGTCATTGATATATTTAAGACAGAGACTGACAGTTTCTAAACCGATAAGGGAATAAGGGGTTATGGGGAGCAGGCAGGGAAGTGGACTCAAGTCCATGATCAGATCAGCCATGATCGTATTGAATGGCGGAGCACACTCGAGGGGCCATATGGCCTACTCATGCTCCTATTTCTTATGTTCTTATGTTATGTTCTCACTAACATCTAGGGACTTGTGCCAAAAGTGCCCCACAGACTAGTCAAGCAACAGCCTGACATAGTCATATGCACAGAATCATACCCATCAGCCAACATCCCAGACTCCTGCATCACCATCCCTAGGCATGTCCTGTCTCACGGCAGGACAGACCCAACAGAGGTGGTGGTTCAGTGGTATAGAGTCGGGCGGGAGTGACCCTTGGAGTCCTCAACATTGACTCTGGACCCCATTAAGTCAAACATGGGCAATGAAACCTCCTACTGATAATAACCTACCGCCCTTCCTCAGCTGATGAATCAATACTCCTCAGTGTTTAGCACCACTGAGAGCAGCAAGGGCACAGAATGTACTCTGGGTGGGGGGTCTTCACTGTCCATCACCAAGAGTGGCTTAGTCACACTGACCGAGCTGGCTGAGTTCTGAAGGACATAGCTGCCAGACTGGGCCTGCGGCAGGTGATGAGAGAACCAACACGAGAGAAAATCCTACTTGACCTCGTCCTCACCAATCGACCTAAAATAGCTCTATAAGCATTCACCTAGGCAAAGAAGCACAACCACCAGCTGAACTGATGTAGTTTACGGCCAGATCGCCAGACAGATTCAGGGAATTAGATCGACACTATTTTAGAGATGCAGGTTAAGAATACTGTATACAGAAACATGCAGGTGCATGGAATTGGACTGTGCTGCCACAGCATGGGAAAGGGTCGACATACAACTGGCAATAGTCAAAGCGATTTCTAGAACAGAGCAACTGTGCTAATTTGCACAAAACTAAACAAAGGCCGTTAAAGCTGAAGGGCTGTTCAAAGTCTACTGACCATCTACTTCTTCAGCAACACTGCCTGGATGATGCATTTGCAGAGTTACTGATAGCAAACTGAAGGAGATAGCACATGGAGAGTTTGACAATTAGTGTTACAAATACTTAATCAAGCGTAGAATATTATGAGAGAGTTAACTGCATTTATTTTAAACATGAGAAATAAGAAAGGACGCTGGAAATACACAGCAAGTACATCAGCATCAGTTTGAGAGAGGTGAGCGTTATTTCCCAGCTTTCTTTCGGTTTCAGACTTGCAGTTCTTACTCGTTATCTGAACTGTGTCTTTTTTTGTGACACCAATCCTGTTGCTCTGCCCATATAGTGCAGGGACTGCGACAGCACACAAAGCAAAACGAAGATTTACAGCAAAAGCCACTTTAACATAAACCAAACTTTCACCAAAAAAAACAGGAGATTAAAAAAGTACCTGAACTTACAGTAGTGTCCATAAAGAACAAAACATCAAACTAGAAGGGTTTTAATGCATCTAAATTGCTACAACTAATTTGCCCTCTTTAACAAGTAAAAACACAATGTTGCTCACTGGATTTCTGCACAATTTACAGAACAATGTACAAAATATTCTGTAAGCAAACAATCGCAATCTACACTTACTAAACACAAGCAACATTCCTGCACAATTCAAACTACCAATTATTGTATATGTTTGGCTATTCACCTAGGCAGGACGAGGAACTATCAAACACAACTTTTCCTGATAGCAGCCATTGCCCTTCCAGTGCAGTTCACAGTACAGGGTATTTGTTTTACTATGTGTATTTACTGGGTAAATGTTGACTGTATCCTTAAATGCCTGTTTGGCTCAGTTGGTAGCATTCTTGCCTGGGAGTCAAACCACATAATCTGGGCCGATGCTTCAGTGTGCACTACAGACGTGGAGTTCTGCACCGTCGGAGGTGCTATCTTTCAGATGAGATGTTAAACCAAGGCCCTGTCTGCCTGCTCAGGTGGACAATAAAGTTCCTATAACTATTCGAAGAGGAGCAGAGAGTTTCCCCAGTGTCCTGGACAAGATTACTCCCTCAACAAACACCATCGACACTCTGACTGGTTATTTATCTCATTTGCTGTTGTGGGACCTTGCTGTGCATAATTAGCTGCCACGTTTGCCTACCAAACAGTGACTACAGTTGAAAAGTAATTTGTTGGTTGTGAAGCACTTGTAGACATCCTGAGGATATGATAGAAGTGCTATATAATTGCAAGTTTTTTCCTCAACCGCTCTGAAGGATGGCCAAGCTTTCCTGACTGTTATAGGTTGAACTTCCCTTATCCGGAATCCTCGGGACCTGGCCTATTCTGGATAAGGGATTTTTCCGGATGAGGGATGGTCACATTAAATTGAGTGGTACAGGTACTGAGCAAGGGGATATCGGGGCTGGCTTGGGGTTGGGAGTGTGGCAGAGAGATTATGGAGGGGGGCGGTGGATCGCGGGGTCAGGCCAGTGATTGCAGGAGTCGGCAGCAAGGAAGGACTTCAATTTGTTCATGTCGGAGTTCTGCACATGCGCCACCCGATGGCCGGGAATGGCTCCGGATGAGGGGCGGTTCCCGATCAGGGAGTTCCGGATCAGGGAGTTCCGGATCAGGGAGTTCCGGATTAGGGAGTTCCGACCTGTAATTTAAAACCAGGGAACTTGTATTTCCAAATGTTTAAATTGCGTCCCCCCCCACCGATCCACCCATCTCCAGTTTCATTGATCAACATTCATTTTTATATAGTTTAGACCCAAGCAAAAATTTTCCACGTTGAATCTTCATTTAAAAAACTGTTGGACATATCTAGTTTCTCACTCAAGGTGACACGTGGGTACACAAGATATACAGTATGACAGCAAGAGAAATGGAGTATGCTAGACACCTAAGCCCAGTCACTGGCTGCCACTTTCCTGCAGTCTATTATCCCCAACAACTTGCATTTATATAGCACCTTTACATCATCATAAAACATCCCAAGGTGCTTCACAAGAACGTAATCTGACAAAATTTGACACCCAGCCACGGTAGGAGATATTAGGATAAGTGATCAAAAGCTTGGTCAAAGAGGTAGGTTTTAAGGAACATCTTGAAGGAGGAGAGAGATGGAGAGATTTAGGGAGGAAATTCCAGAGCTGAAGGCACGGTCGCCAATGGTGGAGCGAGGGAAATTGGGGATGCGCAAGAGGCTAGAGTTGGAGGAATACAGAGCGATATCAGAGGGTTGAAACAACACTTTTCTGACGGATATCCAAAGTGACAAGGACTGAGAAACCAGTCCACCTGACCAGCGTCAGCCAGACTCGCATACATGTTTAGTGAATAACAGCAATGCATGCAGGAGCTTTCATTCACAGGCCTGTGAGATTCATAAAACAGACATTCCCTTCTGAAACTCCGAATGTAAAGGCAGCTAAAAATTTTGATTTTCAAAGCTAAATACCTGGCTGCAGCAGAGAAGTGCGACAGTGCAAGGTAGGCGGGGATTTAGAATACCACGACTCAAGATACAAGCTCAATTTAGGAAGGATATCAAGGCCCTGGAGAGGGTACAGAGGATGACTACCAGGATGATACCAGGGATGAAGGAGTTTAGTTATGTGGAGATTGCAGAAGCTGGGATTGTTTTCCTTAGAGCAGAGAAGGTTAAGGGGAGACCTAATAGAGGTATTCAAAATTATGCGGGGTTTTGATGGAGCAAGTAAGGAGAAACTGGCAAGTGAGTCAGTAACCAGAGGTCACAGATTAAAATAATTAGCAAAAGCACTAGAGGATAAATGAGAAATGTCTTCAAACAGAGGGTTAAGATCTGGAATACACTTGCTGAAAGTGTGGTGGAGTCAGATTCCATCGAAGGTTTTAAAAGGCAATTGGACATGTACTTGAAGAGGACTAACTTGCATGGTTTTGGGGGAAAAGCTAGGATGTGGGACTAAATTGGATAACTCTTTCAAAGAGCCGGCACAGGCATGATGGGCCAAATGGGCTCTTTCGGTACTGTAAGATTCTCTGATTCTAGTGCAGATACTGAAATGTGGCCATTTGCAGAGATTCGAATGAGGAGCTGCATGTGGAACGGTTGTGCAGTGTTGCTGATGGAAGGCTTAAGGCAGTGACTCAGCAGAAAGAGATAGTAAATAGTATGACTGCAGGCATTGATAATGAATGCTAATGTGAGTGAGGCAAAAGACTGATTTCTCTGAGGCAGCTGAATGACGACTTTTACTGAAGGTGGGTCAATGTAATAGATGCTCTGATTACAGGTCCAGTCTTAACTAGTTACATATAATTTGTTATTTTAAATAAAGGTGAAATTGGGTCCCAGGGAATTCAAAAAGTGGCAGATGTGTAAAACGAAGAAATGTTCTTGATGTGGTCAAAGGAGACTGGACTTTTATTTTCAAAAGAGACTATATTATGAGCAGTTTGTGCAGTCAAAGCAAAGAACAGTACTAGAGTATATTTAACTAAACATATTTGAAATGTAGTCAAGTTCTGTGGAACTATTATGGTGTAATGAATAGTGATGAGAGTTCAGTGTGGAGCCTGTATTAGTGCTGCTGGCAGGGCTGGGAGGGGATTGATTTCCATGGCCAAGGCATTTCAAATGCACAGCTACAAGTGCTACTCAGCCCGGGCGGGGTCAGATCGCCACCCAACACAGAAACAATAAGGTGAGCTCTTCGAAAGATTCCAAAAGAAATCCTTAACCCCTGCACCACGGTAAGGTGTCTCACCACGCAGAGGGTCCTATCCTTCCCTTAACACTCACCATGTGTAACTTTCACAGATACAGAGGTATAAATCTATTGTGCTGCTATTTTCCCAATCCCGAGCATTCACGTGATCACAGAAATTTACAGCACGGAAAGAGGCCATTTCGGCCCATTGTGTCCGCGCCGGCCAACAAAGATCTATCCAGCCTAATCCCACTTTGCAGCTCTGGATCTGTAGCCCTGCAGCTTACGGCACTTCAAATGCATGTTCAAGTACTTTTTAAATGTGGCGAGGGTTTCTGCCTCTACCACCCTTTCAGGCAATGAGTTCCAGACCCCCATCACCCTCTGGGTGAAGACATTTCCCCTCAAATCCCCTCTAAACCTCCCCCTAATTACTTTACATCTATGCCTCTGGTTATTGACCCCTCTGCTACAGGAAATAGGTCCTTCCTATCCACTCTATCCAGGCCCCTCATAATTTTATACAGCTCAATCAGGTCTCCCCTCAGCCTCCTCTGTGCCAAAGAAAACAACCCCAGCCTATCCAATCTTTTTTCATAGCTAAAATTCTCCAGTCCAGGCAACATATTCACAAAGTTACATCTCAGCAGGGAGTAGGAAGGAGGTGCAAGGCCCTACTTCTGTGAGTGAACAAACTCCAGTATATTAGTTGTGGCTTCATGCACAAACGCACAATTATTTGCAGCTAGTATAAGACACCAGATTACGCAAGGTGCATTATTTACACAAGTGTAAAATATGTAAAGCAATATTTAAAATGAAAGTCTTAGCATTGACTTGGTTCCTGCTTTTGTCTTAGAACTAAACAAGTGTGTGCTCGATGGTGGAGTTGCTACTTTCCTTGTTCCATCCTCATTTTGCACATTATACATAACTGCACACCTCACCAATAATACTCTGCGCTCAGTATCTGGTGAAACATAATGTAGACTCGATAGGACTGATTGCACAATTTGGCGCACCTGGCAAGGAGCGGCTATCATCGGGGGCACCAGATTGTGAATTCAACCCTAATCTTTACACATAGGTACATACAGCAGGTAGTTACAGAGCCTGACTTACATGTAATAGTGTAGTGCAATACTCTTTTCTTGGTATTTAAAAGCAGAAGTACACAAAGAAGCCTCAACACACTTTCTACCATGCCACATCTTTCAGCAATGTGCATGAATGTGTACTTCACTAATAGACTGTTAGCAAATATAAGGACAAACAATTTCACAGACTAGTTTGATACAAAGCTCACTTTTTCAAAGTCTGAAGAGCTAACCAATGCACGAGAAGAAATCACAAATGATGCTACCTTCCTTTGTTCGTAATAGACTAAACTGCTCCTTAACTAGAGGTGTTAATGGGCAATAAATACTCAAACAGCACTTGCTCTAAGGTCGGTACATTGCCTCTATGTAATGTGATTAGTAACTAGAGAGAATCTCTAAGACCAAAACTAGGGGCCATAAATATGAGAGAGTCACCAATAAATCTGAGAGAGAATTCAGGAGAAACTTAAGAATATGGAACTTGCTACCACATGGAATAGTTGAGGCGAATAGTGGAAATGTGTTTAAGGGAAAGCTAGATAAATACATGAAGGAGAAAGGAAAAGAAGAAGGATATGCTGATAGTATTAGAAGAGGAGGCTTGGGAAGAGGCTCCTGTGGAGCATAAACGCTAGCGTAGACCAGTTGGGTTGAGTGGCCTATTTCTGTGCTGTAAATTCTGTTATTCTATGCAAGATAATATTGGAGAAACTATCACAACTTTGAAGTGCAGAACAGTGATACGGTGTATTTCCAACACAGGTATAAAGCCGGGAAAGATACCAGGTGATGGTTAGCTGCTTCCACATGGCGGTGAGGGAATGGGGGCAATAAAGATCTGCGGACGTGTCACTCACACACCCCACACATCTGGTTATGCAGCAGCATTTGCAAAAACTTGAAAGCAGATCGCCTGCTCACACTCTCAGACACCGTAAGGGCTGGGACAGGCAGTAACAGGGAAGAAAATGGGAAAGCCAACAAAAAAAATGGATACATGTTCAAGTCAGGATGGTATATATCATGGAGAGGAACTTGGAGGTAAGGGTGTTCCCATGACATCTTGTCCACCTCAGTGGTCGAGGTCACAGGGGAAGCAGGTACTGTTGAAGTAAGCTTGGTGAGTTGCTATAGTGAATTCTGTAGATTATACAGATTGCAGTCACAGTACACTGGTGATGGAGGAGGTAGATATGGAATTCAATGGAAGGGAAACAATTAAGTGAACTCCTCCGTCCTGGATGATGTTGAGCTTCTTGACTGTTGTTGTGGCTGCAGCCATCCAGGTGAGTGGTGAGTAACCCAACACACACTTTATCTGAGCCTTTTTAAAGTTCCTTCCTGGGATGTGGGCGTTGCTGGCAAGGCCAGCATTTAGTGCCCATCCCTAGACAATGGAAAGGCTTTGAGGTGAGACACTTATTGCAGAATATCCATCTTTCACCCTGTTCTTGTAGCCATAGTTTTGATATGGCTGGTCCAACTCAGCTTCTGGTTTTTTAACCAATAAGGGAATTAAGGGTTATGGGGAGCGGGCGGGTAAGTGGAGCTGAGTTCACGGCCAGATCAGCCATGATCTTGTTGGGTGGCGGAGCAGGCTCGAGGGGCTAGATGGCCTACTCCTGTTCCTAATTCTTATGTTCTTCTGTTCTTATTAATGTTGGGGAGGTCCAGAACCAGGGGTCACAGTCTGGGGATGAGGGGTGGGCCAGTTGGGACCGAGATGAGGAGAAGCTTCTTCACCCAGAGAGTGGTGAACCTGTGGAATTCTCTGCCGCAGAAAGTTGTTGAGGCTAATTCACTGGATGTGTTCGGGAGGGAGGGGGGGGGGGGGGGGGTGGAGTTAGATGTGGTCCTTGCTACTGGGGGGATCGGGGGGAATGGCGAGAAAGCAGGAATGGGGTACTGAGGTTGCATGATCAGCCATGAACTCATTGAATGGCGGTGCAGGCTCGAAGGGCCGAATGGCCTATTCCTGCACCTATTTTCTATGTTTCTATGTTTCTGGTCAATGGTAACCCGCAAGATATTGATGGAGAGGGGAATTCAGCAGTGTTGGTGCCGTTGAAGGTCAAGGGAAGATGACTGGGCTTTCTTCTTTTCAAAATGCACTTGTGGCACAAATATCACCTACCACTTGTCAGATCAAGCCTGGATACCATGGTCTGCTTTAATATCAGAGTTGTTATTAATGGAACTGTTGAATGGTGCGTGAACATCCCTGTTCCTGATCTAATGAAGGAGGAAGAATCATTGATGAAGCAGCTGAAGATGGGTGGGCTGAGGATGTTTCCCAAAGGAAGTCCTGTAGTGATGTTCCAAGGCTGAGGTGATTGGTCTCTGACAGCTGCAACCTCTTACTTTGCATCAGGTTTGTCTCCAGCCACTGCATGGTGTTGTTACCTTTGATCTACACTGATCCCAAATTTGCTAGGGCTCCTTGGTGCCATTCTCGCTTGAATGCCACATTGATGTCCAGGGCAGCCACTCTCACCTCTCCTCTGACATTCAGTTCTTGCTTGCATGTTTGAATCAAGACTGGGATGAGTAGTTCTGGCATCATCCAAACTGAACATTGATGAACATGGTGAGCAGGAGCAGCAATAGTACTATTGACGACTCCTTCCATCACTATATTGAGTCTGATAGGGCAGCAATTAGATTTATCCTGTTTTTTTGTGGATAAGCCATACCTTGTACTGGAACTACCCATCATCATAGGCAGTCCCTCAAAACGATGACGACTTGCTGCCATGCCAAAAAGGATGTTTCAATGAAGGACCTAAAATTCCTGATCCCGAAATACATCCTGAAGGGTGGAAGATGCCTGTGCGTGGATTTTTTAATGTGTGGTGGCCGTTGCACACCAGCCACCACACGGGCCTGACAGAGCAAGGTCTTGGTCCACTGGCTAGGATTAATCAAGACGACTGGAGACCAGCTCTGCTGCACGGGCCTAGTGCGCACACACTGGAACTACCACTTCACTTCTGAAACCTGGTTCTGTTCCCAACCCAGGCTGACCTGAAGAAAACTGTCTCCCTCTGCTGATCACTACAGTCCTACTGACAGTGAGTTTGGGCACTGGGAATCTGCAGAAAACTGGACCATAGTTCAACATAATTGACCGTCTTACTCTGAGAACTTTGGTATTTCAAATGGAAAAATATCACACTGATACGCAAAAAAAAAGTGATCCTCTGTGGATGTGGTTACCCGAGAGCAGCTGATGCTGACACTGTGTCACACTTCAAAAAATGTGCCTTTCCCAAGGCAGACACAGCACTCACCTTCAGCACAAGACAAAGAGTTCTACGCCATCTTTGGGATTTTATTTGTTAAACTAGTGATAAGTGTCCCAATTGTTAGCACCACCTCATCGGTGAAATTGATAAATAACTGGTGTAATTTTAACTGAACTAAATGGCCAGCCTACCTTACAGATCCATCTGCTACATTAGGCACATACAGAGTAACGTGAATAGGAACTTGGCAGTGGGTACGCAGGTTGGCCATGACGCGAAGAGCCTCTGCTTCATTGCGTGGAGAAGTCACCCTCGCGCACCCCAGGTAGGTTAACTTGTTGAATAGCACACTCTCCTCTTCCTCGGTGCTGGGTGATGCAGCTTTCGGTGCAGGCAGCTCTGTGGAAAATACATACGAATTAATACTGCTCACGACAGGTACAAATGACATCATACGTGCAGCACTGATTCCAGAAATAAAAGCAGAAAATTCTGGAAATACACACCAGGTCACTCAGCATCTGTAAAGAGAACAGAGGGGTTATTACGTTTTGAGAGCGTACCCTTCAGTAGACAGTAGATATTGGCAAAAGGTTGCCTACCTGATAAGATCTCCTTGTTTTTAAGGAGCATTGTCCAGAGTGGACTGGGACACACGTGTAATGTATTTGCTTCATTGGTTCTTTGCTTAAGAATTCATAGCAACACGTTGCTGTTAAGAACTAGTTGGTTTATTAGCAAAGGTTTAACAATCACACTACACATTACCAGTTCATCCACCAGGCTCACAACCACCTGCCTCGTCATGGACCCCCTGAACCCAACTGGGGTTTTATTGAGTCCTGTGAACATCGCGTGACTGGCTGAGTCACTCACAACTCAACAGCTCCACCAACCTGTGAACATACACTTTCTTTCTGGGAAAACACGCATCAAGTGACAATCACGATGTCACAACATCGGAAGCATCCTTCCTGTGGCCAACCCCTGTGCAGTATACAAGGGCACAGCTTAGCCTGCAGCATCAATGTATTGCAAATACATTCCTAATGTAAATTAGGTCCACTCCCTGCAATGCCTGAGTGGGTGAGAGTGCAGTGTATGAAGTGTGCTCATCAGAAGGTTGAAAATGTAATCTAAATATAAGTAATATAAATATAAGTAATCTTTCTTTATTCTATCAATCATCTCCTCCGCCGTTGTTGGAAACAACAACTTGTATTTATATAGTGCCTTTAATGTAGTGATACGTCCCAAAGCGTATTATGCGCTAAAAATTTGATACCGAGCCGCATAAGTAGAAATTAGCGCAGGTGACCAAAAGCTTGGTCAAAGATTTTAAGGAGTGTCTTGAAAGAGGAAAGAGACATAGAAAGGCAGAGAGGTTTAGGCAGGAAGTTCCAGAGCTTGGGGCGTAGGTAACAGAAGGCACGGCCACCAATGGTTGAGCTATTATAATCAGGGATGCTCAGGAGGGCTCAATTAGAGGAGTGGAGACATCTCGGGGGGTTGTGGGGCTGGAGGAGATTACAGTGATAGATAGGGGCAAGGCCATGGAAGGATTTGTAAATAAGGATGAGAATTTGGAAATCGAGGCGTTGCTTAACCGGAAGCCAATGTAGGTCAGCAAGCACAGGGGTGATGGGTGAGCGAGACTTGGTGCGAGTTAGGACACGGGCAGCTGAGTTTCGGATCACCTCTAACATAAGAGCATGCGAAATAGCAGGAGTGGGCCATTTGGCCCCTCGAGCCTGATCCGCCATTCAATAAGATCATCGCTGATCTGATCCTGGCCTCAATTCCACTTTCCCGCCCGCTCCCTACAACCCTTGACTCCCTTATCGTTCAAAAATCTGTATCTCCACCTTTAATATATTCAAAGACCCAGCCTCCACAGCTCCCTGGGGTAGAGAATTCCAAAAATTAACGACCCTCAGAGAAGAAATTCCTCCTTATTTCTGTCTTAAATGGGCGACCCCTTATTCTGAAACTCTGCCCCCAGTTCTAGATTCCCTCACGAGGGGAAACATCATCTCTGCATCTACCCTATCGAGCCCCCTCAGAATCTTATATGTTTCAATAAGATCACTTCTCATTCTTCTAACCTACAATTAGATTCGGCCCAACCTGCTCAACCTTTCTTCTTATGACAACCCCTTCATCTCAGGAATCAACCTCGTGAACCTTCTTTGAACTGCCTCCAATGCAAGTATAACCTTCCTCAAATAAGGAGACCAAAACTGTACGCCAGGTGTGGCCTCACCAATACCCTGTACAGTTGTAACAGGACTTCTCTGCTTTTATACTCTATCCCCCTTGCAATAAAGGCCAATATTCCATTTGCCATCCTGATTACTTGCTGTACCTGCATACTAACTTTTTGTGTTTCATGCACAAGAACCCCCAGATCCTTCTGTGCTGAAGCATTTTGTAATCTCTCTCCATTTGCTTTTTTATTTTTCCTACCAAAGTAGATAACCTTTGTAGATTCTAGGGGCCGGATTTTCGCCAGATTTGCGACCGAGTTTTTGCCGCGATTTGACCCTCTGCGGCGAAAACCCAGTCGGCGGGATCCTCGGGTACCGGTTTGCAGCTGTACTTCCAAGTACCGCCGGGGAGAGGTGCGTTGACATGCAACGACGTAGATTGCGCTTGCGTCGTACTTTCGGCACTTTCCCGACCCGCACGCCGCGCCCAGAATACCAACAGGGTCAAACCTGTCAGTGCAGCCCTGCCAGCAGCGGTAAGTATGAAAACCTGCAAAAAAAAGTAAGTTATTAACGTTTTTTTTTCAGCGATTAGATAGATAATGGTCATGTAAGTTTTTTTTGTGTTCTTGGATTGTTTCGTTTTTTTTTGTTTTTCCCCGCTCCCAAGGCCTCTGTCGCAGCGCTCCCGGTCCCAGACTAAAGTTGCCGAAACTCGTGGTTTGCCCGCGAATCATCGTGCAACGCCTCCTTTACCGCCCTGGCGCAGATGTAAAGGCCGAAAATTCGGCCTGAAAACCGTAGCACAGCGAAAATGGTAATTTTGGCATAAAACTACCGTTTTTGCCGAAAACCAAAAATCTAGCCCTTTGCGTCCTCCTACAACTTGCTTTCCCCACCTATCTTTGCATCATCAGCAAATCTGGCTACATTACACTCGGTACCTTCAACCAAGTTATTGATATAAATTGTAAATAGTTAAGGCCCCAGCACGGACTCCTGTTTTCTGTTAATTAGCCAATCCACACTTGTATTAGCCCCAACCCCGTGAGCTCTTATCTTATGCACTCATCTTTTAAGTGGCACCTTATCGAATGCTTTCTGGAAATCCAAATACACGACATCTACTGGTTCCCCTTTATCCACCCTGCTCGTTACATCCTCAAAGAACTGCAGCAAATTTGTCAAACATGATTTCCCCTTCATAAAACCATGCTGACTCTGCTTGACTGTATTATGATTTTCTAAATGTCGTGCTACTACTTCCTTAATGATGGACTCCAGTATTTTCTCAATGACAGATGTTAGGCAAACTGGTCTATAGTTTCCTGTTTTCTGTCTCCCTCCTTTCTTAAATAGGGACGTTACATTTGAGGTTTTTCAGTCCGCTGGGACCTCTCCAGGGAATTTTTACGTAGGGTAGAATGTGGGAGGCCAGCCAGGAGTATGTTGGAATAGTCAAGTCTAGAGGTAACAAAGGCATGGACGAGGGTTTCAGCAACGGATGAGCTGAGGCAGGGGCGAAGACGGGCGATGTTACGGAGGTGGTAATTGATGGTCTTAGTTATGCAGATAAGAGGGAGGTGTTTATAAGGGAAGAGATTCTAGCTACCAGGACAGAGCTGCCAAATGAAACCTCTCCATGGCTGCTACAATAATGTTTGGTGAAAGTATGCGAGTTACTCTATGCTGCTGTTTTGAATTATATTGGCCCCAAATTGAGGTGGGGAATAACAGAATGAATGGTGTTCGCTGTTATTAAATCTTTGAAACTGGGATTTCCACGTTAGGACGCGCACGTGCTAAATCCTGAAGTTGCAGTCAGTCATTGGCTGCTCCGACATTGGCTGCGCTGTGGCCCCACCTCTCCCCCCCATACCATAGCCAGCAATCGGTATAATCAGGGAAATCAGTGACACTGACCAAAACTTGGGCTTTTCCGCAGTAATATCGCTGTTAAATACCCTATTAAATGTTAGGCCTTGTTGGATTAGGTGTAGTTTGTTCATATTAATTTCAGGTTTATATTTTCCCCATGTGAAAGCCCCAATTTTTGTTTTGCTCTTTATAAAATTTTTTTTTTTTTTTTAAAGTCAGAACAGGAGCTTCTTCATTTCCTAGTCTGTCTCTTCTGCACCGTGATTGGCTGCTTAGATGGCTTGTTTACGTCATCGCTCGCGCTATGGAATTCCCACTAAACGACACTGATCTCAACTGCATTGGTTGGTGAAGGTTGGTGAAGCTTGGATGATGTGGAATCTATATGGGTAGAGCTGCAGAACACCAAAGGGCAAAAAACGTTAGTAGGAGTTGTGTACAGACCTCCAAACAGTAATAGGGATGTTGGGGAGGGCATCAAACAGGAAATTAGGGGTGCATGCAATAAAGGTGTAGCAGTTATAATGGGTGACTTTAATATGCACATAGATTGGGCTAGCCAAACTGGAAGCAATATGGTGGAGGAGGATTTCCTGGAGTGCATAAGGGATGGTTTTCTAGACCAATATGTTGAGGAACCAACTAAGGGGGAGGCCATCTTAGACTGGGTGTTGTGTAATGAGAGAGGATTAATTAGCAATCTCATTGTGCGAGGCCCCTTGGGGAAGAGTGACCATAATATGGTGGAATTCTGCATTAGGATGGAGAATGAAACAGTAATTTCAGAGACCATGGTCCAGAACTTAAAGAAGGGTAACTTTGAAGGTATGAGGCGTGAATTGGCTAGGATAGATTGGCGAATGATACTGAGGGGGTTGACTGTGGATGGGCAATGGCAGACATTTAGAGACCGCATGGATGAAGTACAACAATTGTACATTCCTGTCTGGCGTAAAAATAAAAAGGGGAAGGTGGCTCAACCGTGGCTATCTAGGAAAATCAGGGATAGTATTAAAGCCAAGGAAGTGGCATACAAATTGGCCAGAAATAGCAGCGAACCTGGGGACTGGGAGAAATTTAGAACTCAGCAGAGGAGGACAAAGGGTTTGATTAGGACAGGGAAAATGGAGTACGAGAAGAAGCTTGCAGGGAACATTAAGGCGGATTGCAAAAGTTTCTATAGGTATGTAAAGAGAAAAAGGTTGGTGAAGACAAACGTAGGTCCCCTGCAGTCAGAATCAGGGGAAGTCATAACGGGGAACAAAGAAATGGCAGACCAATTGAACAAGTACTTTGGTTCGGTATTCACTAAGGTGGATACAAACAACCTTCCGGATATAAAAGGGGTCAGAGGGTCTAGTAAGGAGGGGGAACTGAGGGAAATCTTTATTAGTCGGGAAATTGTGTTGGGGAAATTGATGGGATTGAAGGCCGATAAATCCCCAGGGCCTGATGGACTGCATCCTAGAGTGCTTAAGGAGGTGGCCTTGGAAATAGCGGATGCATTGACAGTCATTTTCCAACATTCCATTGACTCTGGATCAGTTCCTATGGAGTGGAGGGTAGCCAATGTAACCCCACTTTTTAAAAAAGGAGGGAGAGAGAAAACAGGGAATTATAGACCGGTCAGCCTGACCTCAGTAGTGGGTAAAATGATGGAATCAATTATTAAGGATGTCATAGCAGTGCATCTGGAAAATGGTGACATGATAGGTCCAAGTCAGCATGGATTTGTGAAAGGGAAATCATGCTTGACAAATCTTCTGGAATTTTTTGAGGATGTTTCCAGTAAAGTGGACAAAGGAGAACCAGTTGATGTGGTATATTTGGACTTTCAGAAGGCTTTCGACAAGGTCCCACACAAGAGATTAATGTGCAAAGTTAAAGCACATGGGATTAGGGGTAGTGTGCTGACGTGGATTGAGAACTGGTTGTCAGACAGGAAGCAAAAAGTAGGAGTAAATGGGTACTTTTCAGAATGGCAGGCAGTGACTAGTGGAGTGCCGCAAGGTTCTGTGCTGGGGCCCCAGCTGTTTACATTGTACATTAATGATTTAGACGAGGGGATTAAATGCAGTATCTCCAAATTTGCGGATGATACTAAGTTGGGTGGCAGTGTGAGCTGCGAGGAGGATGCTATTAGGCTGCAGAGTGACTTGGATAGGTTAGGTGAGTGGGCAAATGCATGGCAGATGAAGTATAATGTGGATAAATGTGAGGTTATCCACTTTGGTGGTAAAAACAGAGAGACAGACTATTATCTGAATGGTGACAGATTAGGAAAAGGGAAGGTGCAACGAGACCTGGGTGTCATGGTACATCAGTCATTGAAGGTTGGCATGCAGGTACAGCAGGCGGTTAAGAAAGCAAATGGCATGTTGGCCTTCATAGCGAGGGGATTTGAATACAGGGGCAGGGAGGTGTTGCTACAGTTATACAGGGCCTTGGTGAGGCCACACCTGGAGTATTGTGTACAGTTTTGGTCTCCTAACTTGAGGAAGGACATTCTTGCTATTGAGGGAGTGCAGCGAAGGTTCACCAGACTGATTCCCGGGATGGCGGGACTGACCTATCAAGAAAGATTGGATCAACTGGGCTTTTATTCACTGGAGTTCAGAAGAATGAGAGGGGACCTCATAGAAACGTTTAAAATTCTGACGGGTTTAGACAGGTTAGATGCAGAAAGAATGTTCCCAATGTTGGGGAAGTCCAGAACCAGGGGTCATAGTCTGAGGATAAGGGGTAAGCCATTTAGGACCGAGATGAGGAGAAACTTCTTCACCCAGAGAGTGGTGAACCTGTGGAATTCTCTACCACAGAAAGTAGTAGAGGCCAATTCACTAAATATATTCAAAAGGGAGTTAGATGAAGTCCTTACTACTCGGGGGATCAAGGGTTATGGCGAGAAAGCAGGAAGGGGGTACTGAAGTTTCATGTTCAGCCATGAACTCATTGAATGGCGGTGCAGGCTAGAAGGGCTGAATGGCCTGCTCCTGCACCTATTTTCTATGTTTCTATGTTTCTATGTCAAAAAAGCCAAACTTCTCCCCAATAGATCGCAAGATCTTTGTGGGCCAGCTTTCTTCGTGTCCAGGGATGCACAAAAAACAACTGTGGCGTGATCTTTGACTGATTCTTCAGATTTGCTGCTTACTGGAAGAAAACAAAATAATATGGACTCAACAAACTGCTGGCTAGGTCTACTGAAGGGAGAGCCCCTCCTGAAAAGTGTAGCCTAGCACAATGGTCACTGCTAGCCGCAAGAAGGTGCATTCCTCCACTGTAGCAAAGCACAATCCGCCCAACAACAAATATGCAGCTGAAACATCTATGAGATATGGGCCAATGGGAGTTGATGTTCAGACTAACCTTTGGTAGCTCACCAGCTACCAGGCAGTCTGGAGCTCTTGCCTGTCAGCCCAAATGGCTCAGACCACCTCCCAGGGTCAGCATGGAATTACAAACTAGCAACCCCTCCCATGCGTCACAAAGAGCTGTGACCACACCTTGTATCTAGACAGGACCCTGGGCGTCCAATGACTAACCAAACCCTAAGAACTCGATCACGCTATCCCGACTTCCAAACAACATGTGATTTCCAACTTGTGCTCAAACTAAATGTGCCGATATTCTCCTGTATGAAACGTGACAAAACTGGACAGTGACTTTACAAAACATTTACATATATTTTCAAATAAATACAAAAGCTCTGCTAATAAAAAAGCTGGCGATCACAATTTCTTGACTCAAATTAAACTGGGATACAAACTTTGTCAGGAAGCCAAGCTGTTTCCGAAGCACTGCCCAATCACAATAGGAGATCCAACTATTCCAGTACAGCTACGACACTGGCATCTAACCGATAAAGTGGAAAATTACCCAGTCCACAAATGCAGGGCAAATCCAATCGGCTAATTACCGCCCCATCTACCTACTCTCAATCATCAGCAAAGTGACGGAACATGTCGTTCACAGTGCTATCAAGCTTACTCACCAATAACCTACTAATCAATGCCTAGTTTAGGTTCTACCAGGACCACTCGGTTCCAAACCTCATTACAGCCATGGCCCAAACGCAGACAAAAGAGCTGAATTCCAGAGGTGAGAGGAGACTGACTGACCTCGACATCAAGACAGCATTTAACCAAGTGTGGCACCAAGGAGACCTACTAAAATTAATGTCAATGGGGATCGGGTGGAAACTCTTCACTGCCTGGACTCATACCTAGCACAAAGGAAGATAGTTGTGGTTGTTGGAGGCCAATCATCTCAGCCCCAGGAAATCGCTGCATTAGTTCCTCAGGGCAGTGTCCTAGGCTCAACCATCTTCAGCTACTTCATCAATGACTTTCCCACCATCATAAGGTCGGAAGTGAGGATGTTCGCTGATGACTGCATTGCGTTCAGTTCCATTTGCAATTTCTTAGATAATGAAGCAGTCTGTGCCCGCATGCAGCAAGACCTGAACAGCCAGGCTTGGTCTGGTAAGTGGCAAGTAACATTCGTGCCACATAAGTGCCAGGCAATGACTATCTCAACACGAGAGGGTCTAACCATCTCTCCTTGACATTCAACGGCCTTACCATCGTCGAATCCCCCACCATCAACATTCTTGGGGGGGGGGGGGGGGGGTCACCATTAACTGGAATAGCCACATAGATACTGTGGTTACAAGAGCAGGTCAGAGGCTGGGTATTCTGCAGTGAATGACTCACCAAAGCCTTTCCACCACCTACAAGACACAAGTCAGGGGTGTGATGGAATACTTTCCACTTGCCTGGATGAGTGCAGTTTCAACAATGCTCAACGCCATCCAGGGTAAAGCAGCCCGCTTGATCAGCTCCACAAACATTCACTCCCTCCACTGTGGCTACAGTGTGTACCATCGACAAGGTGCACTGCAGCAACTCGCCAAGGCTTCTTCAACAGCACCTCCCAAACCTGCGACCTCGGACAAGGGCAGCCGCTGCATGGGAACACCATCATCTCTAAATTATCCTCCAAGTTACACACCATCATGACTTCAAAATATATCGCCGTTCCTTCATTGTCGCTGGGTCAAAATCCTGGAACTCCCTCCTTAACAGCACTCTGGGAGCACCTTCACCACACGGACTGCAAGGTTCAAGAAGTCAACTCCCCATCACCTTCTCAAGGGCCGTTAGGGTTGGGCAATAAATGCTGGCCTTGTCAGCGACGCCTTCATCCCAGGAATTAATAAAAAAATAACATTAAAAATATCAGGTAAGGCTGATCATTGACCAGTGCCAGGATATCACTAATCCTACATTTTACACAGAATTGCAGAGAATTTACAGGCCATTCAGTCCAAGTGGTCTATGTCGGTGTTTAGGCTCCACACGAGCCTCCTCCCACCTACTTCATCTAACCCTATCAGCATATCCTTCTATTCCTTTCTTCCTCATGCACTTATTTAGCTTCTCCTTAAATGCATCGATGCCATTCACCTCAACCATTCCATATGATAGCAAGTTCCACATTCTCAACACACTCTGGTTAAAGAAGTTTTTCCTGAATTCATTATTGGATTTATAAGTGACTATCTTATATTCATGACCCCTCGCTTTGGACTCCCCACATCTACTTCTAACCTATCAAACCTCTTTATAATTTTAAAGACCTCCCTCAATCTTAGGTCACCCCTCAACCTTCTCTTTTCTAGAGAAAATGGCCCAGCCTGTTAGTAATAACCTCTCAGTTCTGGTATCATTCAAGTAAATCTTTTTTGTGACTTCTCCAGTACCTCTATATTATTTTTCTAACACAGAGACCAGAACTGTGCACACTACTCTCAAGTGTGGCCTAACCAAGGTTCTTTACAAGTTTAACACAATCTCTCTTTGTTGACGCCAGAGCCACCAACAATGCTTCTCGAGACATGTTTCAGATCCCAGGTTTGAAAGAGTTTCGAAAGGAAGACCAGGGACATTAACCGTTGCAGAACCAGATTAAGTCCCAGTTTGGTACAAAAGGTGGTTTATCTAGATTCATCTTCCAGACTGCCCTCATGCACCGAGATACCAGACAAGGTTGGGAGATTAAGACTGAGATACCATGTTCAAAAACAGAGAAAGCTAGGCGTCGGTCGCAGATCAGGATCATCATCGGCGGTCCCTCAAAATCAAGGAAGCATTGCTTCAAATCTAAAAGTGGGTTCTCGGGTGACTGAACAGTCCAATACGGGAATTACAGTTTCTGTCACAGGTGGGACAGACAGTCATTGGAGAAAATGAGGGTGGGGTGTCTGGTTTGCCGCATGCTCCTTCCGCTGCCTGCGCTTGGTTTCTGCATGCTCTCGGCGACAAGATTCGAGGTGCTCAGCGCCCTCACGGATGCTCTTCCTCCACTTAGGGCAGTCTTTGGCCAAGAACTCCCAGGTGTCGGTGGGGTTGTTACACTTTACCAAGGAGGCTTTGAGGGTGTCCTTGAAACGTTTCCTCTGCCCACCTGGGGCTCACTTGCTGTGTAGGAGTTCCGAGTAGACCGCTTGCTTTGGGAGTCTCGTGTCTGGCATGCGGACAATGTGGCCTGCGCAGCGGAGCTGGTCGAGTGTGGTCAGTGCTTCAATGCTGGGGATGTTGGCCTGATCGAGAACACTGACGTTGGTGCATCTATCCTCCCAAAGGATTTGAAGCATCTTGCAGAAACATCATTGGTGGTATTTCTCCAGTGATTTGAGGTGTCTACTGTATATGGTCCATGTCTCTGAGTCATACAGGAGGGCAGGTATCACTACAACGCTGTAGGCCATAAGCTTGGTGCCAGATCTTCGAACACTCTCTTCCCCAGGCAACCAAAGGCTGCGCTGACGCACTGGAGGCAGTGTTGAACCTTGTCGTCGATGTCTGCCCTTGCTGATAATCAGCTCCCAAGGTACGGAAATTGGTCCACATTGTCCAGGGCTGCGCTGTGGATCTTGATGACTGGGGGCCAGTGCTGTGTGGCGGGGTCAGGTTAGTGTAGGATCTTTGTCTTACGGAAGTCTATTGTAAGGCCTATGCTTTCGTATGCCTCGGTGAAGATGTTGACGACGACTTGGAGTTCAGCCTCTGAATGTGCTCAGACGCAAGCGTCATCCGCGTACTGTAGTTCGGCGACAGAGGATGGGACGGCCTTACATAAGAACATAAAAACGTAAGAACTAGGAACAGGAGTAAGCCATACAGCCCCTCGAGCCTGCTCCACCATTCAATAAGATCATGGCTTATCTGATCATAGACTCAGCTCCACTTCCCTACCGGCTCCCCCTAACCCCTTATCGTTTAAGAAACTGTTTATTTCTGTCTTAAATTTATTCAATGTCCCAGCTTCCACAGCTCTCTGAGGCAGCGAATTCCACGGATTTACAACTCAGAGAAGAAATTTCTCATCTCTGTTTTAAATGGGCAGCCCCTTATTCTAAGATCATGCCCTCTAGTTCTAGTCTCCCTCATCAGTGGAAACATCCTCTCTCCATCCACCTTATCAAGCCCCCTCACAATCTTATACTTTTCGATAAGATCACCTCTCATTCTTCTGAATTCCAATGAGTAGAAGCCCAACCTACTCAACCTTTCCTCATAAGTCAATCCCCTCATCCCCGGAATCAATCTAAAGAACCTTTTCTGAACTGCCTCCAAAGCAAGTATATCCTTACGTAAATATTGAAACCAAAACTGCACGCAGTATCCCAGGTGTGGCCTCACCAATACCTTGTATAGCTATAGCAAGACTTCCCTGCTTTTATACTCCATCCCCTTTGGAATAAAGGTCAAGATACCATTGGCCTTCCTGATCGCTTGCTGTACCTGCATACTATCCTTTTGTGTTTCAAGTGCCCCTAGGTCCCGCTGTACTGCAGCACTTTGCAATCTTTCTTCATTTAAATAATAATTTGCTCCTCGATTTTTTTCTGCCAAAGTGCATGACCTCACAATTTCCAACATTATATTCCATTTGCCAAATTTTTGACCACTCACTTAGCCTATGTCCTTTTGCAGGTTTTTTTGTGCCCTCCTCACATATTGCTTTTCCTCCCATTTTTGTATCATCAGCAAACTTAACTACGTTACACTCAGTCCCTTCTTCCAAGTTGTTAATATAGATTGTAAATAGTTGGAGTCATAGCACTGATCTCTGCGGCATCCTACTAGTTACTGATTGCCAACCCAAGAATGAACCATTTATCCCGACTCTCTGTTTTCTGTTAGTTAGCTAATCCTCTATCCATGCTGATATATTACCCCCAACCCCGTGAACTTTTATCTTGTACAGTAACCTTTTATGTGGCACCTTGTCAAATGCCTTCTGGAAGTCCAAATACACGATGCTGAGAATGACGTGAGTATCACGTGTAGTGAGTTGGTCTTACCGCAGGGAAAGGGTCCACAGCCAGATAGGGAATGGAAGACCAGCAGGAAGAGTAGAGCAAGGAAGGTAGTGCAGGGGTCCCCTGCGGTCATCCCCCTGCAAAACAGATACACCGCTTTGGGTACTGTTGAGGGGAATGACTCATCAGGGGAGGGCAGCAGCAGCCAAGTTCATGGCACCGTGGCTGGCTCTGCTGCACAGGAGGGCAAGAAAAAGAGTGGGAGAGCGATAGTGATAGGGGATTCAATTGTGAGGGGAATAGATAGGCGTTTCTGCGGCCGCAACCGAGACTCCAGGATGGTATGTTGCCTCCCTGGTGCAAGGGTCAAGGATGTCTCGGAGCGGGTGCAGGACATTCTGAAATGGGAGGGAGAACAGCCAGTTGTCGTGGTGCACATTGGTACCAACGACATAGGCAAAAAAAGGGATGAGGTCCTACGAAACGAATTTAAGGAGCTAGGAGCTAAATTAAAAAGTAGGACCTCAAAAGTAGTAATCTCGGGATTGCTACCAGTGCCACGTGATAGTCAGAGTAGGAATCGCAGGATAGCGCAGATGAATACGTGGCTTGAGCAGTGGTGCAGCAGGGAGGGATTCAAATTCCTGGGGCATTGGGACCGGTTCTGGGGGAGGTGGGACCAGTACAAACCGGACGGTCTGCACCTGGGCAGGACTGGAACCAATGTCCTAGGGGGAGTGTTTGCTAGTGCTGTTGGGGAGGATTTAAACTAATATGGCAGGGGGATGGGAACCAATGCAGGGAGACAGAGGGAAACAAAAAGGAGCCAAAAGCAAAAGACAGAAAGGAGATGAGGAAAAGTGGAGGGCAGAGAAACCCAAGGCAAAGAACAAAAAGGGCCACTGTACAGCAAAATTCTAAAAGGACAAAGGGTGTTAATAAAACAAGCCTGAAGGCTTTGTGTCTTAATGCAAGGAGTATCCGCAATAAGGTGGATGAATTAATTGTGCAAATAGATGTTAACAAATATGATGTGATTGGGATTACGGAGACGTGGCTCCAGGATGATCAGGGCTGGGAACTCAACATTCAGGGGTATTCAACATTCAGGAAGGATAGAATAAAAGGAAAAGGAGGTGGGGTAGCATTGCTGGTTAAAGAGGAGATTAATGCAATAGTTAGGAAAGACATTAGCTTGGATGATGTGGAATCTATATGGGTAGAGCTGCAGAACACCAAAGGGCAAAAAACGTTAGTAGGAGTTGTGTACAGACCTCCAAACAGTAATAGGGATGTTGGGGAGGGCATCAAACAGGAAATTAGGGGTGCATGCAATAAAGGTGTAGCAGTTATAATGGGTGACTTTAATATGCACATAGATTGGGCTAGCCAAACTGGAAGCAATACGGTGGAGGAGGATTTCCTGGAGTGCATAAGGGATGGTTTTCTAGACCAATATGTTGAGGAACCAACTAGGGGGGAGGCCATCTTAGACTGGGTGTTGTGTAATGAGAGAGGATTAATTAGCAATCTCATTGTGCGAGGCCCCTTGGGGAAGAGTGACCATAATATGGTGGAATTCTGCATTAGGATGGAGAATGAAACAGTAATTTCAGAGACAATGGTCCAGAACTTAAAGAAGGGTAACTTTGAAGGTATGAGGCGTGAATTGGCTAGGATAGATTGGCGAATGATACTTAGGGGGTTGACTGTGGATGGGCAATGGCAGACATTTAGAGACCGCATGGATGAAGTACAACAATTGTACATTCCTGTCTGGCGTAAAAATAAAAAGGGGAAGGTGGCTCAACCGTGGCTATCTAGGGAAATCAGGGATAGTATTAAAGCCAAGGAAGTGGCATACAAATTGGCCAGAAATAGCAGCGAACCTGGGGACTGGGAGAAATTTAGAACTCAGCAGAGGAGGACAAAGGGTTTGATTAGGACAGGGAAAATGGAGTACGAGAAGAAGCTTGCAGGGAACATTAAGGCGGATTGCAAAAGTTTCTATAGGTATGTAAAGAGAAAAAGGTTGGTGAAGACAAACGTAGGTCCTCTGCAGTCAGAATCAGGGGAAGTCATAACGGGGAACAAAGAAATGGCGGATCAATTGAACAAGTACTTTGGTTCGGTATTCACTAAGGAGGATACAAACAACCTTCCGGATATAAAAGGGGTCAGAGGGTCTAGTAAGGAAGAGGAACTGAGGGAAATCCTTATTAGTCGGGAAATTGTGTTGGGGAAATTGATGGGATTGAAGGCCGATAAATCCCCAGGGCCTGATGGACTGCATCCTAGAGTACTTAAGGAGGTGGCCTTGGAAATAGCGGATGCATTGACAGTCATTTTCCAACATTCCATTGACTCTGGATCAGTTCCTATGGAGTGGAGGGTAGCCAATGTAACCCCACTTTTTTTAAAAAGGAGGGAGAGAGAAAACAGGGAATTATAGACCGGTCAGCCTGACCTCAGTAGTGGGTAAAATGATGGAATCAATTATTAAGGATGTCATAGCAGTGCATCTGGAAAATGGTGACATGATAGGTCCAAGTCAGCATGGATTTGTGAAAGGGAAATCATGCTTGACAAATCTTCTGGAATTTTTTGAGGATGTTTCCAGTAAAGTGGACAAAGGAGAACCAGTTGATGTGGTATATTTGGACTTTCAGAAGGCTTTCGACAAGGTCCCACACAAGAGATTAATGTGCAAAGTTAAAGCACATGGGATTGGGGGTAGTGTGCTGACGTGGATTGAGAACTGGTTGTCAGACAGGAAGCAAAGAGTAGGAGTAAACGGGTACTTTTCAGAATGGCAGGCAGTGACTAGTGGAGTGCCGCAAGGTTCTGTGCTGGGGCCCCAGCTGTTTACATTGTACATTAATGATTTAGACGAGGGGATTAAATGCAGTATCTCCAAATTTGCGGATGATACTAAGTTGGGTGGCAGTGTGAGCTGCGAGGAGGATGCTATTAGGCTGCAGAGCGACTTGGATAGGTTAGGTGAGTGGGCAAATGCATGGCAGATGAAGTATAATGTGGATAAATGTGAGGTTATCCACTTTGGTGGTAAAAACAGAGAGACAGACTATTATCTGAATGGTGACAGATTAGGAAAAGGGAAGGTGCAACGAGACCTGGGTGTCATGGTACATCAGTCATTGAAGGTTGGCATGCAGGTACAGCAGGCGGTTAAGAAAGCAAATGGCATGTTGGCCTTCATAGCGAGGGGATTTGAATACAGGGGCAGGGAGGTGTTGCTACAGTTGTACAGGGCCTTGGTGAGGCCACACCTGGAGTATTGTGTACAGTTTTGGTCTCCTAACTTGAGGAAGGACATTCTTGCTATTGAGGGAGTGCAGCGAAGGTTCACCAGACTGATTCCCGGGATGGCGGGACTGACCTATCAAGAAAGATTGGATCAATTGGGCTTGTATTCACTGGAGTTCAGAAGAATGAGAGGGGACCTCATAGAAACGTTTAAAATTCTGACGGGTTTAGACAGGTTAGATGCAGAAAGAATGTTCCCAATGTTGGGGAAGTCCAGAACCAGGGGTCACAGTCTGAGGATAAGGGGTAAGCCATTTAGGACCGAGATGAGGAGAAACTTCTTCACCCAGAGAGTGGTGAACCTGTGGAATTCTCTACCACAGAAAGTAGTTGAGGCCAATTCACTAAATATATTCAAAAGGGAGTTAGATGAAGTCCTTACTACTCGGGGGATCAAGGGTTATGGCGAGAAAGCAGGAAGGGGGTACTGAAGTTTCATGTTCAGCCATGAACTCATTGAATGGCGGTGCAGGCTAGAAGGGCTGAATGGCCTGCTCCTGCACCTATTTTCTATGTTTCTATGTTTCTACATCCATTGGTTCCCCTTTATCCACCCTGTTCGTTACATCCTCAGGAACTCCAGCAAATTTGTCAAACATGACTTTTCCTTCATAAATCCATGATGACTCTGCCTGACCGAATTTTGCTTTTCCAAATGTCCTGTTACTGCTTCTTTAATGATGGACTCCCAACATTTTCCCAACCACAGATGTTAGGCTAACTGGTCTATAGTTTCCTGCTTTTTGTCTGTCTCCTTTTATAAATAGGGGTGTTACATTTGCAGTTTTCCAATCTGCTGAGACCTCCCCAGAATCCAGGGAATTTTGATAAATTACAACCAATGCATCCACTATCGCTGCCGCTACTTCTCTTAAGACCCTAGGATGCAAGCCATCAGGTCCAGGGGATTTATCTGTCTTTAGTCCCATTTTCTTACTGAGTATCATCTCCTTAGTGATTGTGATTGTGTTAAGTTCCTCCCCCCCATAGCCTCTTGACTATCCACTGTTGGAATATTGTTAGTGTCCTCTACCGTAAAGACTGATACAAAATATTTGTTCAGAGTTTCTGCCATCTCCATGTTTCCCATTACTAATTCCCCGGTCTCATCCTCTAAAGGACCAACATTTACTTTAGCCCCTCTTTTCCTTTTTATATACCTATAGAAACTCTTGCTATCTGTTTTTATATTTTGTGCTAGTTTACTTTCATAGTCTATTTTCCTTTTCTTAATCATTTTTTTAATCATTCTGGAGGCGACGAAGGTTGAACAGGTTCCACTGATTCTATAATTTAGTTCCACTCCAACAGGGAGCTTGTTGAGCGTGAGGTGGAGCATTGCAGCAAGGAAGATTGAGAAGAGGGTTGGCGCGATGACGCAGCCCTGCTTGACCCCAGTCCAGACGTGGATTGGGTTGTGGTGGATCCGTTGGTCAGGATCAAGGCTTGCATGCCGTCGTGCAGCAGGTGGAGGATGGCGACAAACTTTTGGGGGCAGCCGAAACGGAGGAGGACGCTGCATAGTCCCTCACGGTTAACAGTGTCAAAGGCATTTGTAAGGTCAAAGGCAGCCGTGTACAAGGGTTGGTGCCATTCCCTGCATTTCTCTTGCAGTTGTCGCAGTTATCTGAGGATAGCGAGCATGCCACAGGAGAGAGAACTTACAGAAGCTCTAATCTACACTTTTCTACCATTGAAGTTATAAGAATATATGAACATAAGAAATAGGAGCAGGAGTAGGCCATTTGGCTCCTTCAATAAGATCATGGTTGATCTGATCTTGGCCTCAAATTCACTTCCTTGCTTGCACCCCTAAACTCTTGGCTCCCTTATCATTCAAAAATCTGTCTATCTCCACCTTAAATATATTCAATGACCCAGCCTCCTTAGCTCTCTCGGATAGAGAAGTCCAAAGATTCACGACCCTCCGAGAGAAGAAATTCCTCCTCATTTCCATTTTAAATGGCTGACCCCTTACTCTGAAACTATGCCCCCTAGTTCTAGATTCCCCCACGAGGGGAAACATCCTCTCTGGATCTAACCTGTCGAGCCCCCTCAGAATCTTATATGTTTCAATAAGATCATCTCTCATTCTTCTAAACTCCAGTGAGTATAGGTCCAACCTACTCAACCTTTCTTCATAAGACAACCCCTTTATCTCAGAAATCAAACTTGTGAACCTTCTCTGATGCAAATATATCCTTAAATAAGGAGACCAACACTGTACACAGTACCCCAGGTGTGGTCTCACCAATGCCCTGTACAACTGTAGCCATAAGCTTAATGGATGATTTTGAGGAAGATAGCGTGAAAACTATCAATGATAGTAGATTCGTGATCAATAATTGTCCCCTCTCATTAATATGGAATTCAACCCAACATTCAAGTGCTCTATCCTGTGGTATAGTGAAATTGGACATGAATTGCTCAATACCAGGATGTCCAAATACCAAGGTTTGCAAAGCCAGTAAGGAGTTACCAAAATCTCCATCAGTCCTTGCTTCTCTGTAATTTGTGTATTAGGATAAATGAAGGAAATGCGTTCACGTTTATTTCCCAGAAAAGGGAAGACCACCGCGACTTTCAAAGTGGCTTGTTCAAAAGATGGGAGTTGGTGATTGTCCGGTGACATGAGGAAATCTATCAATGAGAAACACTGGAATGTCCAGAAGGATGTTCTGAAATACCACAGTGCAGGAGTGGGTGGATCACATTGCGGTTTAATGCAGCTGGTGGCATATTATCTAACTCCAGGTAGTCATTGAGAGGAAAGTTTCACGCTATGGCTCAGGCACAACTAAACTAGCAGTGTTGCATCTTAACAGAGGAACAAAGAGCAAGTTGCACTTCTGCTGTTGACTGACATAAGAGATGACTGTCAGATTGTCTGTCCAGGGACACGCTGATTGTCCTGCACAAGATTCTCTAAATATCTGAGAGCTATATGTAACAAGCCTATTAGGTGCTTGATGTCTCAAGAGATGGCACACCTAAGCATGCGAGTCCAATGCAGATCAGCATCCCAATATGCATTTATGCCAAAAGAGGATTTTTCTATTGCAAGGAAGTGCCTGCGATGTAAACAAGGCTCTGTCCTGTAACATGTTATAAAATTGTTGCGTCAGATCTTTTCATATAACTAAGCTAATCTACCATGAAATTAACTTGGAATTCTGTTGGCTGCCTTCTATAAAGTATCTATTTCTGGGGGAAGGTAGAGCAAAATACACAACACTGTCTGAAGGTATTCCTTCTTAATTGCACAGAAATGATCTCTTTCCTGGTTGTGAAACACTGGAGGCATGCAGTAACTTGCAGAGCCATAACGTTTCATAAAAGGGCGTAAAATTCCAATAAGTTTTGTCTCAAACCCGAGTTTGTAAACAACTCTCTAAACAGCGAGGAGGGCTGCTATACACTTGGGCAATAGATGTAATTAAGATTGATCACTTATCTGTCGAAAAACAATTTGGGATTTCTACAGACGCTTCGATCCAAGGTGTAAAAAAACTTTTGAAGGGAGACATTTGGCCCCTAGCTTTCCCTGTTCAATGGTATTTCCAGGTCACTGCAGTGAGATAGAACATTGGGCGTAGAAATCTGCACTGTATGAACAATTCAGAAGACTCTTCAAAGATTCGAAGAATTCTAAAAACTTTATTTTCTGGTCAAGAAATAAGCATGTGTAAGTTTGATACTGTTCGTCTGTTTTCATGTTGCTTCTGTGTTAATTTCTTTCTTTCTTTAGGTACTGTCACACTACTTATATCCTCAGCTCATCTTATCTGAAATGTAGTCATCCCACCACTTGAGAGATTAATAAACTAGGACTGGCCAAAAACTGGAGTGTGTGGGGCTGCAACTCATCCAGTTAACCGTTAACATCCCCCCCACCCCCAGAGGGGCACTGGGATTTACCTGGAAGTTGCGGCCTTACTGTCTCCAGGTGAGTTGCTAGGACTATCCCCATATGCCTGTCTGTCTGTCTCCAGGTGCATCCTTCATCTCCACGTGGTGCTTTATAATGACTCGCCTTTTTCAAACAAAGAATAATCATAGAACAATACAGCACAGAAGGAAGCCATTCGGTCCATCGTGCCTGTGCCAGCCAGTTAAATACAGCTTCCAATTCAGCTCGAATAGCAACAGGATCGAGCCAATGATTGTATTGCCCTGCAGAAGGGAGAAATGACCCTCATTTGACACAAGAACATAAGAAATAGGAACAGGAGTAGGCTATACGGCCCCTCAAGCCTGCTCCGCTATTTAATAAGATCATGGCTGATCTGATCATGGACTCAGCTCCACTTCCCTGCCCGCTCCCCGTAACCCCTTATAGTTTAAGAAACTATCTATTTCTGTCTTAAATTTATTCAATGTCCCAGCTTCCACAGCTCTCTGAGGCAGCAAATTTCACAGATTTACAACACTCAGAGAAGAAATTTCTCCTCATCTCAGTTTTAAATGGGCAGCCCCTTATTTTAAGATCATGCCCTCTAGTTCTAGTCTCCCCTATCAGTGGAAACATCCTCTCTGCATCCACCTTGTCAAGCCCCCTCTTAATCTTATACGATTAAGATCACCTCTCATTCTTCTGAGTTCCAATGAGTAGAGGCCCAACCTACTCAACCTTTCCTCATAAATCAACCTCCTCATCTCCGGAATCAACCTCGTGAACCTTCTCTGAACTGCCTCCAAAGCCAGTATATCCTTTCGTAAATATGGAAACTAAAATTGCATGCAGTATTCCAGGTGTGGCCTCACATGGATTTATGAAGGGGAAATCATGCTTGACAAATCATCTAGAATTTTTTGAGGATGTAACTGGTAGAGTGGACAAGAAAGAACCAGTGGATGTGGTGTATTTGGACTTTCAAAAGACTTTTGACAAGGTCCCACACAAGAGGTTGGTGTGCAAAATTAAAGCACATGGTATCGGGGGTAATGTACTGACATGGATAGAGAACTGGTTGGCAGACAGGAAGCAGAGAGTCGGGATAAACGGGTCCTTTTCAGAATGACAGACAGTGACTAGTGGGGTGCCACAGGACTCAGTGCTGAGACCCCAGCTATTTACAATATACATTAATGATTTAGATGAAGGAATTGAGTGTAATATCGGCAAGTTTGCAGATGACACTAAGCTGGGTGGTGGTGTGAGCTGTGAGGAGGATGCTAAGAGGCTGCAGAGTGACTTGGACAGGTTAGGTGAGTGGGCAAATACATGGCAGATGCAGTATAATGTGGATAAATGTGAGATTATCCACTTTGGTGGCAAAAACACGAAGGCAGATTATCTGAATGCCGGCAGATTAAGAAAAGGGGAGGTGCAACGAGACCTGGGTGTCATGGTACATCAGTCATTGAAAGCTGGCATGCAGGTGCAGCAGGCAGTGAAGAAGACAAATGGTATGTTGGCCTTCATGGCTAGGGGATTTGAGTATAGGAGCAGGGAGGTTTTATTGCAGTTGTACAGGGCCTTGGTGAGGCCTCACCTGGAATATTGTATTCAGGTTTGGTCTCCTAATCTGAGGAAGAATGTTCTTGCTATTGAGGGAGTGCAGCGAAGGTTCACCAGACTAATTCCCGGGATGGCAGGGCTGACATATGAGGAGAGACTGGATCGACTGGGCCTGTATTCACTGGAGTTTAGAAAGATGAGAGGGGATCTCATAGAAACATATAAAATTCTGACGGGACTGGACAGGTTAGATGCAGGAAGAATGTTCCCGATGTTGGGGATGTCCAGAACCAGGGGACACAGGATAAGGGGTAAGCCATTTACGACTGAGATGAGGAGAAACTTCTTCACTGAAGAGTTGATAATCTGCGGAATTCTCTAATGCAGAGTTGTTGATGCCAGTTCATTGGATATATTCAAGAGGGAGTTAGATATGGCCTTTATGGCTAAAGGGATCATGGGGTATGGAGAGAAAGCGGGAAAGGGGTACTGAGGTGAATGACAGCCATGATCTTATTGAATGGTTGTGCAGGCTCGAAGGGCGGAATGGCCTACTCCTGCACCTATTTTTTATGTTTCTAATACCTTAAATAGCTGTAGCAAGACTTCCCTGCTTTTATACTCCATCCCCTTTGTAATAAAGGCCAAGATGCCATTGGCCTTCCTGATCACTTGCTGTACCTGCATACTACATCGCATAACAACTGCTCCCCGACATATCTGCAGGAGCCAAAGGACACAGGACAGTTCATTGCTCAGGGTTCCATCCCTGGCACGAGGTGTTTTGAATTAAACATCACGTTGCTGCTGATAGCTTCCAATTGCCATCCACTTTCCAATGACCTCACCAAACTGCATGTACACTGTGGGGCTGTGTTGATTTGAGAATGAGTACAGACATATTTCGTAGGGGAAAAAAAAGTATTACTTTTGCCTACATATTGGTGGACCTCTTGAAATCTTCTCGCGGACCCCTAGGGGGTTGCAGACCAAGGTTGAAAAACCATTGTCCCTACTTTGTATCCCCTGCCACTCAGCCAATGTCCTAACCATTTAGAAAAAGAGAAAGCCCAAAATCTCATAGAACATAAGAACATAAGAATTAGGAACAGGAGTAGGCCATCTAGCCCCTCGAGCCTGCTCCACCATTCAATAAGATCATGGCTGATCTGGCTGTGGACTCAGTTCCACTTACCCGCCCGCTCCCCGTAACCCTTAATTCCCTTATTGGTTAAAAATCTATCTATCTGTGACTTAAAACTATTCAATGAGCTAGCCTCAACTGCTTCCTTGGGCAGAGAATTCCACAGATTCACAACTCTCTGGGAGAAGAAATTCCTTCTCAACTCAGTTTTAAATTGGCTCCCCCGTATTTTGAGGCTGTGTCCCCTAGTTCTAGCCTCCCCGACCAGTGGAAACAACCTCACTGCCTCTATCTTGTCTATCCCTTTCATGATTTTAAATGTTTCTATAAGATCACCCCTCATCCTTCTGAACTCCAACGAGTAAAGACCCAGTCTACTCAATCTAACATCATAAGGTAACCCCCTCATCTCCGGAATCAGCCTCGTGATTCGTCTCTGTACCCCCTCCAAAGCCAGTATATCCTTCCTTAAGTAAGGTGACCAAAACTGCATGCAGTACTCCAGGTGCGGCCTTACCAATACCCTATACAGTTGCAGCAGGACCTCCCTGCTTTTGTACTCCATCCCTCTCGCAATGAAGGCCAACATTCCATTCGCCTTCCTGATTACCTGCTGCACCTGCAAACTAACTTTTTGGGATTCATGCACAAGGACCCCCAGGTCCCTCTGCAACGCAGCATGTTGTAATTTCTCCCCATTCAAATAATATTCCCTTTTACTGTTTTTTTTCCCCCAAGGTGGATGACCTCACATTTTCCGACATTGTATTCCATCTGCCAAACCTTCGCCCATTCGCTTAACCTATCCAAATCTCTTTGCAGTCTCTCTGTGTCCTCTACACAACCCGCTTTCCCACTAATCTTTGTGTCATCTGCAAATTTTGTTACACTACACTCTGTCCCCTCTTCCAGGTCATCTATGTATATTGTAAACAGTTGTGGTCCCAGCACCGATCCCTGTGGCACACCACTAACCACCGATTTCCAACCCGAAAAGGACCCATTTATCCCGACTCTCTGCTTTCTGTTCGCCAGCCAATTCTCTATCCATGCTAATACATTTCCTCTGACTCCGCGTACCTCTATCTTCTGCAGTAACCTTTTGTGTGGCACCTTATCGAATGCCTTTTGTAAATCTAAATACACCACATCCATCGGTACACCTCTATCCACCATGCTCGTTATATCCTCAAAGAATTCCAGTAAATTAGTTAAACATGATTTCCCCTTCATGAATCCATGCTGCGTCTGCTTGATTGCATTATTCCTATCTAGATGTTCCGCTATTTCTTCCTTAATGATAGTTTCAAGCATTTTCCCCACTACAGATGTTAAACTAACCGGCCTATAGTTACCTGCCTTTTGTCTGCCCCCTTTTTTTAAACAGAGGAGTTACATTAGCTGCTTTCCAATCCGCTGGTACCTCCCCAGAGTCCAGAGAATTTTGGTAGATTATAACGAATGCATCTGCTATAACTTCCGCCATCTCTTTTAATACCCTGGGATGCATTTCATCAGGACCAGGGGAATTGTCTACCTTGAGTCCCATTAGCCTGTCCAGCAGTAACCCCCTAGTGATAGTGATTGTCTCAAGGTCCTCCCTTCCCACATTCCCGTGACCAGCAATGTTTGGCATGGTTTCTGTGTCTTGCACTGTGAAGACCGAAGCAAAATAATTGTTTAAGGTCTCAGCCATTTCCACATTTCCCATTATTAAATCCCCCTTCTCATCTTCTAAGGGACCAACATTTACTTTAGTCACTCTTTTCCGTTTTATATATCTGAAAGCTTTTACTATCTGTTTTTATGTTTTGCGCAAGTTTACCTTCGAAATCTATCCTTCCTTTCTTTATTGCTTTTTTAGTCATTCTTTGCTGTTGTTTAAAATTTTCCCAATCCTCTCGTTTCCCACTAACCTTGGCCACCTTATACGCATTGGTCTTTGATTTGATACTCTCCTTTATTTCCTTGGTTATCCACGGCTGGTTATCCCTTCTCTTACCGCCCTTCTTTTTCACCGGAATATATTTTTGTTGCGCACTATGAAAGAGCTCCTTAAAAGTCCTCCACTGTTCCTCAATTGTGCCACCGTTTAGTCTGTGTTTCCAGTCTACTTTAGACAACTCTGCCCTCATCCCACTGTAGTCCCCTTGTTTAAGCATAGTACGCTCGTTTCTGACACAACTTCCCCGACCTTCAACAGCACCAGCATCGCTGAGTCCTCCAGCATCAACGTCTTGGGAGTTAGAATTTACCAGAACCAGCCATATTAGTAGCATGGCGATGAGAGAAGGTCAAAAGCTGGGGAATGAAATTAGTTGCTCACATCCTGACCCCCTCAAAACCTCCCTATCATTTACAAGGCGCAAGTCAGGAGTATGAGGGAATACTCACTGCTCACCTAGATGGGTGCAGCCACAACAACATTCAAGACACTTGACAGTGGGAAAGAGCAGTTCCCCCGCCACTAGACTAAATATCTACTCCCTCCTCCACTGGGCCTCTGTGGCTGCAGTAAGTGGAATTTACAGAATGCACTGCAGCAACTCATCAACCTTACTTGGACAGCACCTTCCTCCCCTGCGGCCTCTACCACTGAGAAGCATAGGAGCAGCAATGTCGTGGGAACACCATCACATCCAAGCTCCCTTCCAAGTCACACAACATCCTGATCTGAACATGGACTGCTATTCCTTGTCCTGTGTCCTAAGTCGCACCAAGTCCCGCTCACCCATCACCCCTGTGCTTGCTGACCTACATTGGCTTCCGGTTAAGCAACGCCATGATTTCAAAATTCTCATCCTTATTTTCAAATCCCTCTATGGCCCTGGTCTCGGCCTCCCTATCTCTGTAACCTCCTCCAGCCCCACAACCCTCCCCCCCGCCCCGGTTACACGCATTATCTTCTGCAGGTGGCACAGATTTTTAAGCAAGGGTAAAATATCTGAACTTCAAGTCGAGTCAAATCTGTAATACAACCTTCCAGCAGTTAAGCCAAGTACAGTCCTGTCTCAAGAAACAGATTTGCTCTCCTCACTGACGAAGCAAGAATGCAAATAATGCAGCGGGATGTGGGGAAGAGGGGAGGAAGTTAGATAACTGAATATGACCATATTCTGACACCCAATATAGGACACAAGTGCAAGCTATATGGTGTATTTCCCTTTTGGCGTGTTACGGACAACAAAGAATTTAATTTGGGAAACATGATGGTGCAAGACATTTGCGCAACAGTGTGCTTTGCCACAAAGGGGTTGGAGTGGACACAGCGTTATGTCCAATATCTCCTACAAAGCGAATTCCTGATCAAGCTGGCAATGGTTTGCAGCATGGGAAGACCTGAAAAGGAGTAGGGACAGCAAAATAAAATGAAACAATTAATGCATTAAAATTTCCACTGCAGTACTCGAAGGCTGGTGGCGCCTCAACAGAAGTTTTCGCCCACCCCCAGGGACTGGAGTGATGCAGGATTAAGAAATATCCGTGGTGATCAAAAGTATGTGCCAGATAGCTTTCTAATTTCACAATACCATACTTACCTTTATGAGTGTCAAAGATTAACCTCTCCTGTGAAAATATGAATAGTAAAGTCAGTAGCATAGAGCGCGCTGTTTCTTGTATTATCAGCATGAATATACAATCGTTCCCTGTGCACTAGAAGTGTGTCGTTATAATTGGTTTAGGCACATGTCAATAATGATTTCATTACCTTCCATTGCAGAGGAATCCAAGATTAAACGCAGAGGCTTTTGTTTCGCCGATGCTTCACGCGGTGTCAGGTTTCTACATCCCACCTCTCCTCCTGCTCCAGCTATCATTTCATCTTTCTGGCCTTCCTCCAGCTCCTCCTTTAGCTGCTGCTCATTCCCATTGCAAGCTATCTGTGGGCAGTGAAGACAAAATAGCAGCACACTGCAGTAAAGTACTCAATGCATGGACACACATTGGCAAATTGCAATTCAATGCAATTATTCAGTCGCTGCCAGTCTCGAGGTCCCCAACTTCACTTAAAGGTTGGGTTATTTTTTAATTTAAAGGTCTCTTCATTTAAAGGGACTATATCAGGAATACAAAACAATTTATACTGGAAATCAAAACAACTCACTGCTTAAATAAAATTGGCATTTAACTGTATAGATTGTAATCTCGGATTTTACATTTACAACAAAGTGCTTCATTTCACAACTCCTCTGCAGCTCTGAAATGAACAGTAAACCTGGGACCTCATCATCAAAACTGGTAGTTTATTAAACACTCTGAATAGGAAAAGTCCCTGGGAACTTCTGATATAGGTTTTAGCACACCGCGCCACAAAACTAACATTCCGTGAATTCTGAACACTGATTATGAAACCAACTGAAGGAATGGGGTGTGTGCAGCTTATTATGATTATTTTATGAATCCTGATAAATTCTCAATCACCTGTAATCAGCTTCCACCACCTTTTCAGGGAGAGCGTTCCAGATCCCGACAACTCTCTGAGTGAAAACATTTATCTTCATCCCCTCTCTAGATCTTGTGCCAATGATTTTAAATCTCTGACCTCTGGTTATTGACCCACTCGCCAGAGGGAATCATTTTTCTCTATCTACTCTATCAAAAACTTGAAATCATCATCTTGAAAACCTCTATTAGGTCACCTCGTAACCTTCTCTGTTCCAAGGAGAACAGTCCTAACTTTTTCAATCTTTTCCTCATAACTGAAGTCCCTCATCCCTGGTAACATCCGGGTAAACTTCCTCTGTACCCTTTCTAAGGCCGTTACATTTTTCCTGGTGTGGGGCCCAGAATTGTCCACAAGACTCCAGCTGAGGCCTAACCACAACCTTCTCAGCATGATCTCTTTGGTTTTATATTTTATTCCTCTATTTATAAACCAAGTAACTCATATGCATTTTGAACCACCTTATCAATTTGCCGTGCCATCTTATAGGATTTGTGTATCTGGACAGCAAGATCTCTCTGATCATCTACACTTTTCAAAATCATGCCATTTATAGCATACTGTCTTTCCATATTAATCCTCTCGAAGTGCATCACTCCACACTTCTCCGCATTGAACTGCATCTGCTGCACTTCTGCTCATTTCACCATCTTGTCTATGTCATCCTGAAGCCTATAACTATCCTCATCACATTTTGTATCATCTGCAAACTTTATAATGCTGCTCCCTACGCCCGAGTCGAAGTCGTTTATAAAAACTGAAAAGCGTAATGGGCCCAAAACTAACTCTTGGGCACCACCACTGCAAACCACCATCCAGTCTGAAACACATCCATCCAGCACCACCCTTTGCTTTCTGAGTCAATTTTGTAGCCATACCCCCAATTTCCCCTTAATTGCATGGGCTTCATCTTCTTAATCAGCCTCCTGTGTGGCACTTGTTTAATCCTACCGAAGCTCCATATATATATATTATACACACACAAAATTTACTTTGATTAACCTTCTCTATTACTTCATCAAAGAGTTCAATCAAGTTAGTCAGACACGATTCGTCTTTTACAAATCCGTTCTGGCTCTCCTTGATTTAGCCTTTGTAAATGAAAGTTTATTTTGTCCTTGATGATGGTTTCCAATAACTTCCCGCTTTATCTCTCTCCCCTTCCTTGGTATAACATTAGCAACCATCCAGTCGTCTGGCACTACTCCTGTATCCAATGATGATTGAATGATTGTGACCAATGCCTCTGCTATTTCTACCTTTGCTCCTATCAGCAACCTGGGATGCATTCCATCCGGACCAGGTGACTTACCAACTTTCAGTAATGCTAATCTTTTTAGTATGTCTTCTTTATCTATTACTATGTTGTCCACAACTTCCCACTTCTCTTTTAGTGTAACCTTCACATCATCCGCTTCCTTTGTAAAGACAGATGTAAAGTACTCATTTAACATTTTACCCATGTCCTCTGCCTCTACATGAAGATTTCCCTTTGCATCATTAATAGGCTCAACTTTTTCCCTCACTAACCGCTCAGACTGCACATGTTTATAAAATGTTTTAGGATTCAATTTAATGCTGCCTGCCAACTCGGATCACAACTGAAACATAATCAGTTCATTCCTTGTATCTGAAGACAATGATGCCACTCCTATGCAGCACTTATCTTGTGCCACTTCTACACAGCCCTTATTGAGGCACTATCAACTTTGCAATCACAGGCATGCTGATTTTTTCTTAAAGCATTGAAGAAACTCAAATGAAAGCTGATCAGACATGAGTTTTTTCTGCATGTTATCTTCCCTTCATTCCTTCTTAGGATCCTTGCATACATTGAATGCAAGGTCTAATTGCTTTGAGCTTCTCATCAGAAGTTCAGGGCACAGAGGACCTAAAGCAAGCCTGCGGCTTTTAACAACCAGCATGGAAGCTAAGCGTGATTACAGGAATTAACCAGGGCCATAAATTCTTTGAATTCCAAATGTGACAGTCAGCTGCATACCGCAGGAAGTATAGCACTACCCACATAGGTCATGTGCATCATGTACAAGGACTCTGAATTGCACTTGGTACATTTTTACTAAGGGGTAGTACCAGCCAAAAGAGAAACAAACTGAATTGTTTCATCTGTTGCTTTTGCATGATTAAAAAGTGGGTTCTAAGAAGAGGGAGGTGGCTAGGTAAAGGGCGCTAATGGAGGGAATTCCAGAGATTGGGATCTAGTTGGCTGAAGGCTCGGCCACCAAAGGTGTGGCAAAGGGAGGGGGCAATGCGCAAGAGGCAAGAATCAGAAGAATGAAGAGTTGGGGTCTGTTGTAGCGCTGCAGGAGGTTATGAAAATGGGGACAAGGATGAGAATTTTAAATTTGAGGCATTAGGGAAGCGGGAATCAATATAGGTCAGTGAGGAGGGTGGGTGATGGTACTTGCGGAACCTGGCGAGGACTAGGATAGATGCGGCAGAGGTTTGGACGAGCTGCAATTTATGGAGATTGGAGGAAGCAAGGCCTGCCAGGCAAGCATTGGAGCAATCGAATCAGGAGCTGACAGAGGCATGGATGACCATTTAAACAGCAACGGGTCTGAGGCATACAGAGAGGGAGAACATCGTTTTTGTTTTGCAGAAAAGCAATTCCTGATTACCTTTAGTGCTGGCTTTTCCTCTCCGTTGGTAGAGGCAGAATCTTCTGCCTGCTGAGGCACAATGACAAACTCCTCGCTGTTCAATGTGGAGACAGAGTCCGACGAGCCGCTCACCTTGCGCAAAGAGGCTTGATCATCCATTTCTCAATCAGCACAATGCACAGCAACAACCTGAAAGAGAGAAATTACAATATGTATAAAGACCTTTCAAGTCAAAGTTTATTGATGCTTTTCTTTACTAAATACACCTTTTGGCTGTTTTCAGTTTTAATTTTAGCATCAAAAACCATGGAGAAATATCAAGGGAAAAATTAGAGCCAAAAAAACCCCAGGATAAATTTTGAGAAAATCAAGTTTATATTTTCAACATCACTAAACCTCAAGAAAGGAAAAAAAGCAAGAGTCTAACGCGAGACAGTTAAGCTAAATGACATCCCACAATTATTTACACAGTTCACTGACACCACTTCTATGAGCCTCAATGACAAACTGATCCGAGTGTATGCTCCTAGCAGTTGCGTTAAACTAACGACTTAACACAATTTCTCACCAACGAGGTGGTTGAGCACCCAATGAGAGGTATTACTCATGCATTACTCATGCACATTATGCTAATTACACTGAATCAGGAAATACAGGAAGGTTCAACGCAGGTGTGTGCCAACATCACACCACCCAACCCGGGCCTAAATAGAAGACTTACAACCTGTGCTATTGGGCCTCTGTAAATACTACTCCTCAGACACAGCCAGTGGGGGCACACAAAAACAGACCACATTTATTCACTGTCTTGAGTTTTCCCTCTTTTCCTCTGAGGAATCGCTTTGCGACATCACACTGGACATCCGACCTGGTATCAGGAAAACACCATGTAGGAAATATCAAAGAACCATCACCTGCAAGTTTCCCTACAAGTCACACACCATCCTGACTTGGAAATATATCGCCATCTTTCATCGTCGTCGTGTCAAAATCCTGGAAATCCCTCCCTAACAGCACTGTAGGAATCCCTTCACCACACGGACTGACAGCACTGTGGGAGACCCTTCACCACACAGACTGACAGCACTGTAGGAGACCCTTCACCACACGGACTGACAGCACTGTGGGAGTCCCTTCACCACACGGACTGACAGCACTGTGAGAGACCCTTCACCACGCGGACTGACAGCACTGTGGGAGACCCTTCACCACGCGGACTGCCAGCACTGTGGGAGACCCTTCACCACACGGACTGACAGCACTGTGGGAGACCCTTCACCACACGGACTGCCAGCACTGTGGGAGACCCTTCACCACACGGACTGACAGCACTGTGGGAGACCCTTCACCACACGGACAGCACTGTGGGAGTCCCTTCACCACACGGACTGATAGCACTGTGGGAGACCCTTCACCACACGGACTGCCATCACTGTGGGAGACCCTTCACCACATGGACTGACAGCACTGTGGGAGACCCTTCACCACATGGACTGCCATCACTGTGGGAGACCCTTCACCACACGGACTGACAGCACTGTGGGAGACCCTTCACCACACGGACAGCACTGTGGGAGTCCCTTCACCACACGGACTGATAGCACTGTGGGAGACCCTTCACCACACGGACTGATAGCACTGTGGGAGTGCCTTCACCACACAGACTGACAGCACTGTGGGAGACCCATCACCACACGGACTGATAGCACTGTGGGAGACCCTTCACCACACGGACTGACAGCACTGTGGGAGACCCTTCACCACACGGACTGACAGCACTGTGGGAGACCCTTCACCACACGGACTGACAGCACTGTGGGAGTCCCTTCACCACACGGACTGACAGCACTGTGGGAGACCCTTCACCACATGGACTGCCATCACTGTGGGAGACCCTTCACCACACGGACTGACAGCACTGTGGGAGACCCTTCACCACACGGACAGCACTGTGGGAGTCCCTTCACCACACGGACTGATAGCACTGTGGGAGACCCTTCACCACACGGACTGATAGCACTGTGGGAGTACCTTCACCACACAGACTGACAGCACTGTGGGAGACCCTTCACCACACGGACTGACAGCACTGTGGGAGTCCCTTCACCACACGGACTGACAGCACTGTGGGAGACCCTTCACCACACGGACTGACAGCACTGTGGGAGTCCCTTCACCACACGGACTGACAGCACTGTGGGAGTCCCTTCACCACACGGACTGACAGCACTGTGGGAGACCCTTCACCACACGGACTGCCATCACTGTGGGAGACCCTTCACCACACGGACTGACAGCACTGTGGGAGACCCTTCACCACACGGACAGCACTGTGGGAGACCCTTCACCACACGGACTGATAGCACTGTGGGAGTGCCTTCACCACACAGACTGACAGCACTGTGGGAGACCCAACACCACACGGACTGACAGCACTGTGGGAGACCCTTCACCACACGGACTGACAGCACTGTGGGAGACCCTTCACCACACGGACTGACAGCACTGTGGGAGACCCTTCACCACACGGACTGACAGCACTGTGGGAGTCCCTTCACCACACGGACTGACAGCACTGTGGGAGACCCTTCACCACACGGACTGACAGCACTGTGGGAGACCCTTCACCACACGGACTGACAGCACTGTGGGAGTCCCTTCACTACACAGACTGACAGCACTGTAGGAGACCCTTCACCACACGGACTGACAGCACTGTGGGAGCACCTTCACCACACGGGCTGACAGCACTGTGGGAGCATCTTCACCACGTTCAAAAAGGCGGCTCACCACCACCTTCTCAAGGGCAATTAGGGATGGGCAATAAATGCTGGCCTCGAGAGCGACATCTACATCCTAGGAATGAATAGGAAAAACAAGGTGCTATCAGTCTGCAGTGTGGTCAGAACACCAATGCACTGCCTTACATGACCACTGGGGAAAAGCCCGTGAGTCTGTTCTGTGCATTAACTCTCCCGGTCCAAAAATAGGAATTGCTCCTTTTTGTGTTTAAAGAACAGGACGCAATCCAACTTTTACCATTCACATTTCGGATAATGACGACCTCAAATTAATATTGGCACATTTTGACTCTGATGCCAGCTGCTTAACCCCAGTGTGATTAATATTGCAAGGTAGGAACTCATTAAAGAACCTATGAGTAATATGAACGAGAATTTAAAGTTGCTTCCCTTTCAGAATATGGCAGTGAAAGTCAGGTGCACGCATTGCGTTAGTGACGCCATCACACATGTTGCATACAAACACACTGAGGGGTGCAGTTAATAGAGGTCTGCGACAAAATACAGGAAGATATTAATAAACTTAAAGATGTGTGCAATTGGCAAATGATCAATATAGACAAGTGTGAGGTGGAACATTTTGGTAGGAAGAATAAAGAAGCCACATGCTCCTGGGAAAATAAATGTCTAAATGGGGTAGAGGAACAGAGAGGTCTGGGGTACAGATGCACAAATCACTAAGTAGCGACGCAGGTTGATAAGAACATAAGAAATAGGAGCAGGTGTAGGTCATGCGGCCCCTCGAGCCTGCTCCGCCATTCACTAAGATCATGGCTGATCCGATCATGGATTCAACTCGACTTCCTCGCCCGCTCCCCATAACCCCTTATCGTTTAAGAAACTGTCTATCTCTGTTTTAAATTTATTCAATGTCCCAGCTTCCACAGCTCTGAGGCAGCGAATTCCACAGATTTACAACTCTCAGAGAAGAAATTTCTCCTCATCTCAGTTTTAAATGGGCTTCCCCTTATTCTAAGATCATGCCCTCTTGCTCTAGTCTCCCCCATCAGTCGAAACATCCTCTCTGCATCCACCTTGTCAAGCCCCCTCATAATCTTATACGTTTCGATAAGATCACCTCTCATTCTTCTGAATTCTAATGAGTAGAGGCCCAACCTACTCAACCTTTCCTCATAAGTCAACCCCTCATCCCCGGAATCAACCTAGTGAACCTTCTCTGAACTGCCTCCAAAGCAAGTGTATCCTTTCGTAAATATGGAAACCAAAACTGCACGCAGTATTCCAGGTGTGGCCTCACCGATACCCTGTATAGCTGTAGCAAGACTTCCCTGCTTTTATACTCCATCCCCTTTGCAACAAAGGCCAAGATTCCATTGGCCTTCGTGATTACTTGCTGTACCTGCATACTATCCTTTTGTGTTTCATGCACAAGTACCCCCAGGTCCCATTGTACTGTGGCATTTTGCAATCTTTTTCCATTTAAATAGTAACTTCCTCTCTGATTTTTTCTGCCAAAGTGCATGACCTCACATTTTTCAACATTATACTCCATCTGCCAAATGTTTGCCCACTCACTTAGCCTGTCTATGTCCTTTTGCAGATTTTTTGTGCCCTCCTCACACATTGCGTTTCCGCCCATCTTTGTATCGTCAGCAAACGTGGCTACACTACACTCAGTCCCTTCTTCCAAATCGTTATAGATTGTAAATATTTGGGTTCCCAAAACTGATCCCCGCGGCACCCCACTAGTTACTGATTGCTAACCAGAGAATGATCCATTTATTCTCTATTTTCTCTGTTTTCTATTAGTTATCTGCAATAACCTTTTATGTGGCACCTTGTCAAATGGCTTCTGGAAGTCCAAATACACCACATCCATTAAGGCCATTAAAAACAAACAAAGCACTTGGGTTCATTTCCAGAGGGTTAGAATTGAAAAATAGAGAAGTTATGTTGAACTTGTATCGAACCCTGGTTAGATCACACTTGCCGAGTACTGTGAACAGTTCTGGTCTCCATAATATAAAAAGGATACAGAGGCACTGTCGGCAGTGTAAAACAGATTTACTAGAATGATATCAGAACTGAGAGGTTATACTGATCAGGAAGGATTGAACATGCTAGGCTCTTCTCTCTCGCAAAGCAAAGACTGAGGGGTGACCTGATAGAGGTCTTTAAGATGTGTGAAAAGGTTTGATAGAATACAGGCACAGAAGATGTTTCCAGATGTGGGCAAGACCAGAACTAGAGGCCATAAAAATATGACAGTCACTAATAACTCCAAAAGGGAATTCAGGAGAAACCTTTTTACCCAGCGGGTGGTTAGAATGTGGAATTCACTACCACAAGGAATAGTTAAGCTGAATAACGGATGCATTTAAAGGGAAGCTAGATCAGTACATAAGGAAGAAATGAATAGAAGGATATGTTGATGGATTAGATGCAGGGTGGGAGGAGGCTGGTATGGAACATAAACACCGGCATAGACCTGTTGGGCCGAATGGTCTGTTTCTGTGCTGTAAATACTATGTAACTATGTAATCCATGTCATCACACAACATGCATGATGACATAACTACGACATACGTGCTTCTTGAAATTCACACGGTCAAGGGAGAATTCCTCTTCTTGCGGGTCAGAAACAGGCAGAATTTTTTTTTAAACTCATTCACAGACCCAGAAAATAATCTGTGTATTAACTCTCCCGATCCAAAAATAGGAATTGCTCCTTTTTGTGCTTAAAGAACAGGACACAATCCAACTTTTACCATTCACATTTCGGATAATGACGACCTCAAATTAATATTGGCACATTTTGACTCTGATGCCAGCTGCTTAACCCCAGTGTGATTAATATAGCAAGGTAGGAACTCATTAAAGAACCTATGAGTAATATGAGCGAGAACTTAAAAGTTGCTTCCCTTTCAGAATGTGGCAGTGAAAGTCAGGTGCACGCATTGTGTTAGTGACGCCATCACACATGTTGCATACAAACACACTGAGGGGTGCAGTTAATCGAGGTCTGCGACAAAATACAGGAAGATATTAATAAACTTGAAGGGGTGTGCAATTGGCAAATGATCAATATAGACAAGTGTGAGGTGGAACATTTTGGTAGGAAGAATAAGGCGGCCCTGGGAAACTCCTGGGAAAATAAATGACTCAATGGGGTAGAGGAACAGAGGGGTCTGGGGTACAGATACACAAATCACTAAGTAGCGACACAGGTTGATAAGGCCATTAAAAACAAAGCACTTGGGTTCATTTCCAGCGGGTTAGAATTGAAAAGCTGAGAAGTTGTGTTACATTTTTATAGAACCTTGGGTAGACCACACTTGCCGAGGACTGTGAACAGTTCTGGTCTCCATAATATAAAAAGGATATAGAGCCACTGGAGAAGGCGTATCATAGAAATTTACAGCACGGAAGGTGGCCATTTCGGCCCATCGTTTCCACGCCAGCCAACAAAGAGCTATCCAGCCTAATCCCATTTTCCAGCTCTTGGTGTGTGGCCCTGTAGGTTTATGGCACTTCAAGTGCACATTAAATGTGTTTCTGCCTCTATCAGTCTTTTAGGCAGCGAGTTCCAGACCCCTATCACCCTCTGGGTGAAGAAATTTCACCTCAAATCCCCTCTAAACATTCTACTAATTATTTTAAATCTACACCCCCCTGGTTATTGACCCCTCTGCTAAGGGAAATAGGTCTTTCCTATCCACTCTATCTAGGCCCCTCATAAATTTATACACCTCAATAAAGTCTCCCCTCATCCTCCTGTGTTGCAAAGACAACAAACCCAGCCTATCCTCATAGCTAAAATTCTTCAGTCCAGGCAACATCCTTGTAAATCTCCTTTGTATCCTCTCTAGTGCAATCACATCTTTCCTGTAATGTGGCGACCAGAACTGCACGCAGTACTCTAGCTGTGGCCTAACTAGTGTTTTATACAGTTCAAGGATAACCTCCCTGCTCTTGTATTCTATGCCTCGGCTAATAAAGGAAAGTATTCTTAACCACCTTATCTACCTGGCCTGCTACCTTCAGGGATCTGTGGACATGCACTCCAAGGTCCCTTTGTTACTCTACACTTCTCAGGGTCCTCGCATTTAATGTGTATTCCCTTGCCTTGTTAGCCCTCCCCAAATGCATTACCTCACACTTCTCCGGACTGAATTCCATTTGCCACTGTTCTGCCCCCCCTGACCAATTCAATGATATCTTCCTGCAGTCTACAGCTTTTTTCTTCATTTTCAACTACAGAGCCGATTTTAATATCATCTGCAAACGTCTTAATCATAGCCCCTACATTCAAGTCTAAATCATTAATGTATACCACAAAAAGCAAGGGACCCAGCACTGAGTCCTGCGGAACCCCACTGGATACAGCCTTCCAGTCACAAAAACACCCATCAACCATTACCCTTTGCTTCCTGTCCTGAGATAATTTTGGATCCAACTTGCCACTTTGCCCTGAATCCCATGGGCTTTTACTTTCGTGACCAGTCTGCCATGTGGGACCTTATCAAAAGCTTTGCTAAAATCCATATACACTACATCGTACACACTGCCCTCATCGACCCTCCTGGTTACCTCCTCGAAAAATTCAATCAAGTTAGTCAGACACGACCGTCCCTTAACAAATCCATGCTGACTGTCCTTGATTAATCCGTGTCGTTCTAAATGATATCAGAACTGAGAGGTTATACCGATCAGGAAGGATTGAACATGCTGGGCTCTTCTTTCTCGGAAAGCAAAGACTGAGCGGTGACCTAATAGAGGTCTTTAAGATGTGTGAAAAGGTTTGATAGAGTACAGGCACAGAAGATGTTTCCAGATGCGGGCAAGACCAGAACTAGGGGCCATAAAAATATGACAGTCACTAATAACTCCAATAGGGAATTCAGGAGAAACCTTTTTACCCAGCGGGTGGTTAGAATGTGGAATTCACTACCACAAGGAATAGTTAAGCTGAATAACAGATGCAGTTAAAGGGAAGATAGATCAGTACATAAGGAAGAAATTAATAGAAGGATATGTTGATGGATTAGATGAAGGGTAGGAGGAGGCTGGTATGGAACATAAACACCGGCATAGACCTGTTGGGCCGAATGGTCTGTTTCTGTGCTGTAAATACTATGTAACTATGTAATACATGTCATCACACAACATGCATGACATAACTACGTGACATACGTGCATCTTGAAATTCACAAGGACAAAGGAGAAGTCCTCTTGCAGGTCAGAAACAGGCAGAAATTATTTTTTTTTTTACCCATTCACTGACCCAGAAAATAATTTGGGAATAGACTGTTTGAATGGTGCCATTAAGGCACTTCAATTGCCAAGAATTCAGGTAGCCCCAGGGTTAACTGATGATGTGTGTGTCTTTCTTTTCTAAACTTATCTCGAACAGATTTGCAACTCATCACAAAAAAGACCCCAATAGTCATCTTCAGTATCTTGAGCAGGAAGCTGACAGGGAAAGCTTAAATCCTCAGACAAGCATGATGCCAGATTACAGGAGCAGTTCCCTTCAGAGGGCTAAAGTAATTGGTTCACAGGTTATGTATGTAAAGCCTTTGAATGCAAAAAAGCTTATGCATTTAGGCTACCCTTATCTGCAAGATTCCTGGCACAACACCTCTTCTCTTCAGTAATCCATTATTTGGACTCATTTTCTTTGGCCACTGGACAGCTACTTTGCCTTGTTTCTGCTGATCCTGAAGCATGACAGAAAGTCAGCAACAAAGTCAAAAATAATCACAACTAGCTTGACATTCAGGCACAGTCCACCGAGACCATTACAAATGCTTGTTTTCCTAGTGATTGTCAAAACTTGTTATGGCAAGATAAAGGCTAAATAATGGCCCGTAAATTGCGGCCTCTCCGGGTGAGTACGATGAGCGCATGAAGAGGCCCCGCAAATTCTGGGTTTAGAAGCGCGAAGCGCATGAGCCTAAACCCGGCACTTGCGATCTGTCAAACAGATCGCGGGCATCCCTGGGAGAAGGATCTTCGTGGGCGGAGACTTGGGATGTTTGCCCAACTCTTACTCAGCGAATGTCTTTCAAACTCCTACGCCCGAGAATCTTCTGCTCGACAGCCCCGAATAAAACAACGATGCACAACTAAGAAGCAAGCACCTCTGTCCCACTGACAACAATCCAAGCGATCCAGAAAGTGCTAATGCCACAAACAAAATATTGTAGCTGCTGGAAATCTGAAACAAAATACTGAAATGCTGGAAACATTCAGCAAATCATGCGGCATTTAAAGAAAGAATTACATTGATACAGCGCCTTTCACAACCTCAGAATGTCTCAAAACTCACCAGCCTTTGGTGCTCCATTCACCATGACATTTCTGTAGCTACCACACCCTCACCACCACCTTTGAAGCCCTGGTCCCTATTAAAACCGTTACTCTCTCTCATCCTGGCCGTTCCCCTTGGTACAGCCCTCAAGTCCTAGGGGCACAGACTTGAACAGATGTGGCGGACAATTGATTTAGCCATTCACCGCCAGATCTGGCTGGACCAGATAAAGCATCATCGGGTCCTACTCTTGTCTGGTAAAAACTGCTCACTATTCCAGGATCATTCTGGAATGCAAAGATATCCCCCGGCTACTATTCTCTACTGCTAACCGTCTTCTGAAACCCCTCTCCCCTGTCTCCACCACACTCACCTCCGACAACAAGTGTGAGGAGCTCATGGACTTCTTAGTCTCAACGATTGAGATCATCCGATCAACTGCCTCTGCCACTTCCCTTCCTTCCCCTAGCCCACCGGGCCGATATGCCTCTGAGGTTCCCCCCTGCCCTAGCCCTAAACTCGCATCTTTCTCCAGTTTCTCTCCGATCTCCCCTCTTGACCTCTCCACGCTCATCCTGTCCATGAGCCCCACTTCCTGCTCCCTTGACCCTATTCCCACTAAACTGCTGACCACCCAACTTCCTTTTCTGGCTCCCATGTTAGCTGACATTGTTAACGGTTCTCTCTCCTCGGGTATGGTCCCCCTCTCTTTCGAATCTGCCGTCATCACCCCTCTCCTCAAAACAACCATTGGCCCCACTGTGCTTGCAATCTATCCCCCTCATCTCCAACCTCCCTTTCCTCTCCAAGATCCTTGAACGTGTTGTCGCCTCCCAAATCTATGCCCATCTTTCCCGGAACTCCATGTTTGAATACCTTCAATCCGGTTTCTGCCCCTGTCACAGTAACGAAACGGCTCTTATCAAAGTCACAAATGACATCCTTTGTGATTGTGACAAAGGTAAACTATCACTCCTCGACCTTCTCGACCTGTCTGCATTCTTTGAGACGGCTGACCATTCCATCCTCTGCCACCGTCTCTCCACCATCATCTAGCTGGGTGGAACTGCACTCATAAGAACATAAGAATTAGGAACAGGAGTAGGCCATCTAGCCCCTCGAGCCTGCTCCGCCACTCAACAAGATCATGGCTGATCTGGCCGTTGTCTCAGCTCCACTTACCCACCCGCTCCCCGTAACCCTTAATTCCCTATTGGTTAAAAATATATCTATCTGTGACTTGAATACATTCAATGAGCTAGCCTCAACTGCTTCCTTGGGCAGGGAATTCCACAGATTCACAACCCTCTGGGAGAAGAAATTCCTTCTCAACTCGGTTTTCAATTGGCTCCCCCATATTTTGAGGCTGTGCCCCTTAGTTCTAGTCTCCCCGACCAGTGGAAACAACCTCTCTGCCTCTATCCTGTCTATCCCTTTCATTATTTTAAATGTTTCTATAAGATCACCCCTCATCTTTCTGAACTCCAACAAGTAAAGACCCAGTCTACTCAATCTATCATCATAAGGTAACCCCCTCATCTCCAGAATCAGCCGAGTGAATCGTCTCTGTACCCCCTCCAAAGCTAGTATATCCTTCCTTAAGTAAGGTGACCAAAACTGCACACAGTACTCCAGGTGCGGCCTCACCAATACCCTGTACAGTTGCAGCAGGACCTCCCTGCTTTTGTACTCCATCCCTCTCACAATGAAAGCCAACATTCCATTCGCCTTCCTGATTACCTGCTGCACCTGCAAACTAACTTTTTGGGATTCACCTTCTGCGAGAGGTGGGCACCGGAGGGACTGGAGTGCATCATCACGCCCGGCAACCAAATTTTAATTTGATTTTACGTTTTAAAGTTTAATTTGATTTAATTGCCGGTGCTTTTAGTGTCCCCCTTCCCTTTTATAGGGGGCACTGGGGAAAAATTGTGATTTTAGTGCCCAAAAAAAAACCAAAAACGAAAAACACAAAAAGAAAATCAAAAAAAAGGAGAAAAAAAAAGGGGGCCTTGTAAATGTCTGGTGTGTCACCCAGGTCGGGTGGCACGGTTTAATGTTTTTTGTTTTGCAGATAAACTCCAAAAAGAGTTTCATGCACAAGGACTCCAAAAGAGTTTCATGCACAAGGACCCCCAGGTCCCTCTGCACCGCAGCATGTTGTAATTTCTCCCCATTCAAATAATATTCCCTTTTACTGTTTTTTTTCCCCCAAGGTGGATGACCTCACATTTTCCAACATTGTATTCCATCTGCCAAACCTATCTAAATCTCTTTGCAGCCTCTCTGTGTCCTCTACACAACCCACTTTTTCACTAATCTTTGTCATCTGCAAATTTTGTTGCACTAAACTCCATCCCCTCTTCCAGGTTCCATTCTTATCTATCTAATCGTAGCCAGAGAATCTCCTGCAATGGCTTCTCTTCCACTCCTGCATCGTTACCTCTGCTGTCCACCAAGGATCTGTCCTTGCCGCCCGCCCCCCCCCCCCCCCAACAAAAGTCATCGTCTTTGATCCCTGCCACAAACTGCATTCTCTAGCCACCGACCCCATCCTTCTCCCGAACACCTGTCTGAGGCTGAACCAGACTGTTCGCAATCTTGGTGTCATATTGACCCTGAAATGAGCTTCCTGCCACATATCCGCAGCATAACTAAAACCGCCTACTTCCACCTCTGTAACATTGCCCGTCTCCGCCCATGCTCATCTGCCGCTGAAACCCCTCATCCATGCCTTTGTTACCTCTAGACTTGACTACTCCAGCCAGCCTCCCATATTCTACCCTATGTAAATTTGAGATCATCCAAAACTCAACAGCCCATGTCCTAACTCGCACCAAGTCCCGCTCACCCATTATCATCATAGGCAGTCCCTCGGAGTCGAGGATGACTTGCTTCCACTCTTAGTGAGTTCGCAGGTGACTGAGGAGTCCAATGCGGGATCTACAGTCTCTATCACAGGTGGGACAGACAATGGTTGAAGGAAAGGGTGGGTAGGAAGCCTGAGTTTACGCACGCTCCTTCCGCTGTCTACGCTTGGTTTCTGCTTATTCTCGCCGATGGGACTAGAGGTGCTCAGTGCCCTCCCGGATGCTCTTCCTCCATTTTGTGCGGTCGTGGGCCAGAGATTCCCAGGTGTCGGTGGGGATGTTGCATTTCATCAAGGAGGCTTTCAGGGTGTCCTTGAAATGTTTCCTCTGCCCACCTGGGGCTCGCTTGCCGTGTCGAAGCTCCGCATAAAACACTTGCATTGGGAGTCTCGTGTCAGGCATGCAGACGATGTGGCCAGCCCAACGGAGCTGATCGAGCGTGTTCAAAGCATCGATGCTGGGGTTGTTGGCCTGAGCAAGAACACGGTGCGTCTATCCGTCCAAAGTATTTTCAGGATCTTGCGGAGGCAGCGCTGGTGGTACTTCTCCAGCGCTGAGATGTCTACTGTATATCGTCCACATCTCTGAGCCATATAGGAGGGCAAGTATCATTACTGCCCTGTAGACCATAAGCTTGGTGCCAGATTTGAGGTCCTGGTCTTCAAACACTCTTCCTCAGGCGACCGAAGGCTGTGCTGGTGCACTGATGTTGGACCTCGTCGTCAATATCTGCTCTTGCTGACAGTGGGCTCCCGAGGTATGGAAAATGGTCCATGTTGTCCAAGGCCATCGTGGATTTTGATAATCGGGGGGCAGTGCTGTGTGGCGGGGTCAGGTTGGTAGAGGACTTTTGTCTTACAAATGTTTAACGTAAGGCCCATGCTCTCGTATGCCTCGGTGAAGGTGTTGACGATGGTTTGGAATTCGACCTCCGAGTGTGCACAGACGCAAGCGTCATCTGCATACTGTAGTTCAATGACAGAGGATGGGACAACCTTGGATCTAGCCTGATGTTGATGACAGAGTGGATTAGGTGGTGGTCCGTCCAGCAATCGTCTGCTCCTGTAATGGCGCGGGTGATGCGCACGTCCTTGCAGTCCCTCTCTCAGATGATGACGTAGTCGAGCAGATGCCAGTGCTTGGAACGAGGATGCTACCATAATGCCTTGTACTTGTCTCTCTGACGAAATAAGGTGCTGGTAATGGCAAGGCCATGTTCTAGACATTTCGTCAGGAGCAGGGTATTGCTAGAGTTGGTTTTCCCTACCCCTTTCTGCCGATCATGCCTCGTCAGAGGTGTGTGTCCTTTCTGACTCTGGCCAAGAAGGATCAGATTGTCGTCCGTTGGGACTCGGGACAGGGATTGTTCCTCTTTGGCCTCATCTGTCATGTTCAGTGTTGGGGGTACGTACTGATAACTATGGCGCACTGGTTCTGGGCTAGGGTGAGCCAGAGAATCATGAGTCATTTGCTTATCCCACAGGGGGAGTCTCAGACAGCCCACCAGCTCATTCTTGATGGCAAAGCTAACTCTATGAAGGCGGCGTTCTTTTTCTGGTTTGCCTTTCCAGGTGGTGATGTAACCACCATCTTGCTCTTTGAGCTGACCTTCACCAGGTCTCGTGCAGAGCAGCGATGTCATCGTCGAAGCGTCTAAGTTCTCGGGCGACGATAGCACTGAGGCGTTCCAATCTGTCGCTGTTGGCGTCTTGACGTTCCAGGTCCCGAACTTCATTTTGAAGGCTGGAAGATGCCTGTGCATGAGTTCTTTTAATGTGGGGTGGCCATTGCACATCAGTTACCATACGGGCTTAGCAGAGCAAGGTCTTGGCCCTGTGGCTAGGGAATCCAGAACGAATGGAGACCAGACTCTACTGTATGGGCCTAGATGTCTACAATGGTATATGAGCCATAAGCTCGGCACAGAGCAGCACCTTTAGGAGAGATGGTGAGAAATCCAAGGTATGGAGCGTGAGGGTGAGAGACTTGAGGCAATGCTTTCCTCTCCCTGGTATTAGTCCCCAGCTGAGGGCAAACACTGGGGCCCCGTTTGCGTTTTTTAGTTCCACCCCGCTCCATCTTTGTTTCTCGGTGGGTCGCAGGAGGCGAGAGGGTGGCCGCCGCCATTACACACACCATGTGTCCGCCGCGATTCCTCCAGCTGTCCTCGGCTCTGCAGTCGAGTGGGACCTGCGGCCGAAGGGAAGTCGAGACGCCAGTGGGGTCGGGTCGACTCTGCAATCGAGTGGGACCGGTTGCCGAAGGGAAGTCGAGACGCCAATGGTATCGGATCAGTGAGTACTCGGTGGGATCCAAACCTGAGAGTTGGTTGGGAGCTCACCGGACGTCGACAGTGCCTGCGAGGAGTAGTTGAGCCATCCACAGCCAGTCGGGGGGTGAAGTCTTGATGGTCACTGATGGAGGTGAAGAGCAGGCATGGTTGGGGGATGGGCAGTGGATTCAGGTAGGTACCTTTGCAGCATGGGTTTGTGCTTTAGGGGTAAAGAAATGCACCCACTATTAGGGACAGGGAAAACTTAAGCAGTGGAAGGGGGAGAAAGGGTGCAGGTTGTCAACGGATGGCCAGGGATATAGTTGTTCAGCAGAGAAGCTCCCTAAGGAGCTGCCTAACCGGGGGGCCATCTTGGCTAACATCCCTGTGCTCGCTGATCTACATTGGCTCCCGGTTAAGCAATGCCTCGATTTTCAAATTCTCATCCTTGTTTACAAATCCCTCCATGGCCTTGCCCCTTCCCATCTCTGTAATTTCCTTCAGCCTCACAATCCCCATCAAGATATCGGCGCTCCTCAAATTCTGCCCTCGTGAGCATCCCTGATTATAATCGCTCAACCATTGATGGCCATGCCTTCAGCTGCCTAGGCCCGAAGCTCTGGAACTCCCTCCCTAAACCTCGGTGGAACTTGTACCCGGAAACTTTTCACCTGTGCACTGTACATTCTATACTAGTCTGGTATATCACCTGTCGCAGGACTTCCAAGGCGAAAATCAAACTAAAAGTGCCTTTCATTACCCCAGGATGTCCCAAAGCGTATTACAGTCAATGAAGTACTTTTGAAGTGAAGTCACTATTGCAATGTAGGAAACGCAGCAGCCATTTTGCACACACCACCTTCAGTCTGGCTAGTGTACATACTAGCCTCAGACTGCATCATAAAGCTGAAGCAGCTGTACACTGCCCCCAGACTGGGTCAAGGGTCAGAAGGAGGTGAGACTGCTGTATACTGTCCCTAGACTGGGTCAAGGGTCAGAAGGAGGCAAGACTGCTGTACACTGTCCCCAGACTGGGTCAGGGGTCAGGAGGAGGCCATGTTACTGTACACTGTCACCAGACTGGGTCAGGAGGAGGCAATGCTGCTGTACACTGTCCCCAGACTGAGTCATGGGTCAGGGGAAGGCGAGGCTGCTGTACACTGTCCCCAGACTGAGTCAAGGGTCAGAAGGAAGCGAGACTGCTGTACACTGTCCCCAGAGTGGGTCAAGGGTCAGGAGGAGGCGAGACTGCTGTATACTGTCCCCAGACTGGGTCAAGGGTCAGGAGGAGGCAACACTGCTGTACACTGTCCCCAGACTGCGTCAAGGGTCAGGAGGAGGCGAGACTGCTGTACACTGTCCCCAGAGTGGGTCAGGGGGAGGCAAGACTGCTGTACACTGTCCCCAGACTGGGTCAGGAGGAGGCTAGACTGCTGTACACTGTCCCCAGACTGGGTCAGGAGGAGGCGAGACTGCTGTACACTGTCCCCAGACTGGGTCAGGAGGAGGCAAGACTGCTGTACACTGTCCCCAGACTGGGTCAGGAGGAGGCGAGACTGCTGTACACTGTCCCCAGACTGGGTCAGGAGGAGGCTAGACCACTGTACACTATCCCCAGACTGGGTCAGGGGGAGGCGAGACTGCTGTACATTGTCCCTAGACCTCGAGGCACCATTTGATAATGTGAACCTAGCCAGTGAGGATTAGCAGGATATTGGAACTTCAAGCCAAAGTCCCGTCCTCACTTTATGTTGCAAGAGTGGGAACACTACTGATTTTTTGTTCCACCCTAATCCCGGATACTGAGGTCAACTGTCACACCCTCACTGCAGAACCCCCCACCCCCCCGATATTTACTCAGCAGAGAGCAGGAATTAAACCTTCCTCATCTGTATTGCTTAGTAACAAGCTTTTACATACGAAACCTGTGGAAGAAGCATAGAAATCCTGGCCCTGACATTGCAGGAGTCCAGAAGTGCCGGCGGAGGTGAAGGAGCGCACAGCTCTCATCTGTCCACGAAGCCCGCTGTAGATCCCATCCCAAATTGCGGGGGCGGGCTGAGTAAGGGGATCGGGGAGAGTGGCCCACGCCTGTAACGGGCACTTTGTAGGCACCCGCCCCATTGCAGGCGTGTAGGTCGGGCAGCATGGAAACACCCAGCAAGGTGGACCTAGGGGTTGTCCCCAGGCCAAAGCAGCGGAGTGTAAATGTTCTTCTGTTCAACTAATAAGTGAACGAAAAGGCATTTTTATAACGGTAATCAATCCCTTTTGGGATCAATTATCATTACCCTGGGACCTCCCGGGGCCTTTACTCCACCCCAAAAAGGAACTGTTAGCAGCTCTCAACTCCAATGGGCCTTACAGGCTGCAAAGTTGGGAAAACACAGACCCCTGCCTACGTGAGAGTTAGCACATTGCATTGAGCTATAACTCAAGCTTGACAGTTCAGGACTTTTGGCAGTGAGCCAATTATGGGCTAACAACATATCAATTGAGTCAATAAGGTCAAAGGGGGCGAGGTCACAATTGTAAATTGATCCAGGATAAGTACACCCATTTTTTGCCATGTGTTTCAGAAGGACAAAGGACCTGGCATAAAGCCAGCAGTTTGTTACAGCTGCCAGAATAAAGTTATGTTAAACTATCATCGGAGTTCGCATCTCATTGAAAATTAAGAGATATAACACCCAGTGTAGCCTGGGAATGGCCCGAGACATACCCTTGTATTTAAAAATAAAGATAAACTACTGAGTATCAAAAACTAATTGATATCTTTGCGTTTTGTATGGTTTGAATGAGAAGAGTATGATTACATTAGTATTAGCATATCTGAGCTGCTTATGCCCAGCAATGCTCGCTAAGCCAGCAGATGCATTTCAAACCAGTGCAGTTGAGGAGTTGAGCAGTGTTTGATGATGAAGGTCAAACCTTTTAATGGTAGCTGTGCAATCTGTGCAGCAGAGATGCTCGGTATTTGATCTGATTAATTTCTTTTCAAGGGTTGGATTCAACAAATGAGAAGTGGAAGATGGGTGTGGCAAAGTACACGTACAAAATCCACCTCGACTTCAAACTGCGTACTGATCGCACATTAGTGGCCCTGATACTGAAACTGTTTCTTTTCTCCACATTTCCCCTTCAGTAACACCACAAATCCTCTTTTGGTCGGCACAGCTAGTTCGGCACCTGCCGCGCGAGTGTCTTTATATCATTCCCAACCCCACATCTAAGGGCAGGCGGGCTTTGCGTGCTGCTGGTCAGCAAGCAACACAGCCGACCCAACCTGCCAAACCACCGTTCATCTTTTCAATCAGACTTGCTGCCTTTCACCAAGCAGGTGGGATTGGGGCTTGAATTCCAACACTACTTAAACCTCAATAACAAATACCTCCATAGCAAAGGGCACCCAAACCAGACTCGGTGTCCAAATTTCATTTTAGAAGTTTCTATAGTTCATGGACTGCCGACAGCAACACTTCTGTTCTGAACCTTCACTGACCTAGTCAACCTTTCACTGATTCTTTTTTAAAACTACATGGTATCATAAATACAACAACTTGTATTTAATATAGTAAAATGCCCCAAGGCATTTCACAGGAGTGTTATAAAACAAAACAAATAAATGTGACACCGAGCGACATAGGAAAAAATTACGGTAGCTGACCAAAGGCTTGAGGTATGTTTTAAGGTGCATCTTAAAGGAGGAAGGAGAGGTAGAGAAGCGAAGAGGTTTAAGGAGGGAGTGGGACAAAAAATGTACAGGGTTATGGAGAAAAGGCAGGGGAGTGGAACTAATTGGATCGCTCTTTCAAAGAGCTGGCACAGGTACGATGGGAGGAATGGCCTCCTTCGGTGCTGTATCATTCTCTGTCTCAGCATACCCCCTCTTTGAGCCAAAGCAGCAAGTAATCCCCATCCTTGATTTTGATTTTGTAAAAGCAAAGAGAACTGAGGCAGTGAAATCACCAATTCTGCAGCCATAAAGAAGAGTGGGATTTTGACAGTAATAGCTAGGTGCAAAATTAAATCCTTCAAGGCATCCTTTCAACAGAACTCAAAATAATTGGTAGTTTTACTACAAAAACAAAAAAAACTGTAGCCATTCTGAACTCACGGTGAATGACGGCACACAGAGAAAATCATCGAATGTCAACGTTTAAAAGGCTGGTCACCAAAGAGCAATTTGGACAGCTGTTGCACACTGATGTACAGTCCAGTACTCTGCTATAACACGCTATTTCCAAAACTGCAGCTAATTGTTTAACAAGAATCATCCAGTCTCTGGCTCAAAGATTTACTGTTCAAAGAATCAAAATGACAGCAAGTAATTCCAGTTTAATACACACAATTCCAGCAACTACTTCCTACCTTTATCAACCTGCACTAAGCATGTCACAGAAATTAAGCGTACTCTATCTCTTGATAAACCATCATGTCATTTCACTTCAACACAATCTATTCCATATAGCTCTTCTCGTTGGTTAAAAAGAAAACAAAATGGAATAAAGGCACACCCAAGAAATGGAACCAATACAGTGATTTCAAGGCTGTAGTCTCATCCCCATTTGCTGAATGCCTTGACGAGAGTACTGTCTTGTGGGCATTTATTACTCACTATATAAAACCAGAAACAGATTGTACCAGGAGCTTAGAAGAGTGACAATTATTGTTCAATAAGCCTGGAATTAATTAAGGCACAATCAACGATCTTGCCTCAGTGTTGGGGCAGATCAGGGAAATGGAACGCATTGACAGCTGGCACCACACCGATGAAACACACACTGCAATGCCACGGCAAATGGAAACACCCCCATTTGTAGAGGACATTTATAAACTGCTCAAGCTTTGTCCCATCACACAGCCTCCTCAGTTAGATGAACTTCCATATAATGTAAACTGCCATCTTTTTGACATTTTCGCAACCCGAACAGGTGCCCAGAAATTTAAATTTGCCGCATTTACATCAAATTTACAACATACAGCAGGCAGCCCCTTCGAGCCTGCACCGCCATTCAATGAGTTCATGGCTGAACATGCAACTTCAGTATCCCATTCCTGCTTTCTCGCCATACCCCTTGATCCCCCTAGTAGTAAGGACTTCATCTAACTCCTTTTTGAATATATTTAGTGAATTGGCCTCAACAACTTTCTGTGGTAGAGAATTCCACAGGTTCACCACTCTCTGGGTGAAGAAGTTTCTCCTCATCTCGGTCCTAAATGGCTTACCACTTATCCTTAGACTGTGACCCCTGGTTCTGGACTTCCCCAACATTGGGAACATTCTTCCTGCATCTAACCTGTCTAAACCCGTCAGAATTTTAAACGTTTCTATGAGATCCCTCCTCATTCTTCTGAACTCCAGTGAATACAAGCCCAGTTGATCCAGTCTTTCTTGATAGGTCAGTCCCGCCATCCCGGGAATCAGTCTGGTGAACCTTCGCTGCACTCCCTCAATAGCAAGAATGTCCTTCCTCAGGTTAGGAGACCAAAACTGTACACAATACTCCAGGTGTGGCCTCGCCAATGCCCTGTACAACTGTAGCAACACCTCCCTGCCCCTGTACTCAAATCCCCTTGCTATGAAGGCCAACATGCCATTTGCTTTCTTAACCGCCTGCTGCACCTGCATGCCAACCTTCAATGACTGATGTACCACGACACCCAAGTCTCTTTGCACCTCCCCTTTTCCTAATCTGTCACCATTCAGATAATAGTCTGTCTCTCTGTTTTTACCACCAAAGTGGATAACCTCACATTTATCTACATTATACTTCATCTGCCATGCATTTGCCCACTCACCTAACCTATCCAAGTCGCTCTGCAGCCTCACAGCATCCTCCTCGCAGCTCACACTGCCACCCAATTTAGTGTCATCCGCAAATTTGGAGATACTACATTTAATCCCCTCATCTAAATCATTAATGTACAGTGTAAACAGCTGGGGCCCCAGCACAGAACCTTGCGGTACCCCACTAGTCACTGCCTGCCATTCTGAAAAGTACCCATTTACTCCTACTCTTTGCTTCCTGTCTGACAACCAGTTCTCAATCCATGTCAGCACACTACCCCCAATCCCATGTGCTCTAACTTTGCACATCAATCTCTTGTGTGGGACCTTGTCGAACGCCTTCTGAAAGTCCAAATATACCACATCAACTGGTTCTCCCTTGTCCACTCTACTGGAAACATACTCAAAAAATTCCAGAAGATTTGTCAAGCATGATTTCCCTTTCACAAATCCATGCTGACTTGGACCTATCATGTCACCTCTTTCCAAATGCGCTGCTATGACATCCTTAATAATTGATTCCATCATTTTACCCACTACCGATATCAGGCTGACCAGTCTATAATTCCCTGTTTTCTCTCTCCCTCCGTTTTGGCAGCCTCAGACTGCATGAAATATGAAACTTGGGGTAACATTTCCTGAGTTACAGCACTGGTTATTCTTCACATAAATCCTGTAACTCATTCCTGAGTATTCATTAATTCCTCTTCACGATAAAATCTGTGTCAATGTACCTGACAGCAGCCACCGAATGTTCAGAGATTGCTCGGAGCCCTTCATCACCAGATCATGCCGGGATGTGATGCTGAAGATTGTTAGAGAGTTAAAGAAAGAAAAGATTTGGATTTATATAGCGCCTTTCACAACCTCAGGACATCACAAAGTGCTTTACAGCCAATGAAGTACTTTTGGAGTGTACTCACTGTTGTAAAGTAGGAAATGAGAAGGAGGAACTGAAGAAAATCCTTATTAGGCGGGAAATTGTGTGAGGGAAATTGATGGGATTGAAGGTCGATAATCCCCGGGGCCTGATAGTCTGCATCCCAGAGTATTTAAGAAAGTAGCCCTGGAAATAGTGGATGCATTGGTGATCATTTTCCAACAGTCTATCGACTCTGGATCGGTTCCTATAGACTGTAGCTAATGTAACACCACTTTTTAAGAAAGGAGGGAGAGAAAAAACGGGAAATTGGTTAGCCTGGGGAAAATGTTGGTATCAATTAATAAAGATGAAATAGCAGAACATTTGGAAAGCAGTGACGGGATCAGTCCAAGTCAGCATGGATTTATGAAAGGGAAATCATGCTTGACAAATCATCTAGAATTTTTTGAGGATGTAACTGGTAGAGTGGACAAGGGAGAACCAGTGGATGTGCTGTATTTGGACTTTCAAAAGGCTTTTGACAAGGTCTGACACAAGAGATTGGTGTGCAAAATTAAAGCACATAGTAATGGGGGTAATGTACTGACGTGGCTAGAGAACTGGTTGGCAGACAGGAAGCAGAGAGTCGGGATAAACGGGTCTTTTTCAGAATGGCAGGCAGTGACTAGTGGGATGCTGCAGGGCTCAGTGCTGGGACCCCAGCTATTTACAATATACATTAATGATTTGGATGAGGGAATTGAGAGTAATATCTCCAAGTTTGCAGATGACATTAAGCTGGGTGGCAGTGTGAGCTGTGAGGATGCTAAAAGGCTGCAGGGGACTTGGACAGGTTAGGTGAGTAGGGAAATACATGGCAGATGCAGTATAATGTGGATAAATGTGAGGTTATCCACTTTGGTGGCAAAAACACGAAGGCAGATTATCTGAACGGCGGCAGATTAGGAAAAGAGATGCAACGAGACCTGGGTGTCATGGTTCATCAGTCATTGAAAGTTGGCATGCAGGTACAGCAGGCGGTAAAGAAGGCAAATGGTATGTTGGCCTTCATAGCTAGGGGATTTGAGTATAGGAGCAGGGAGGTCTTACTGCAGTTGTACAGGGCCTTGGTGAGGCCTCACTTGGAATAGTGTGTTCAGTTTTGGTCTCCTAATCTGAGGAAGGATGTTCTTGCTATTGAGGAAGTGCAACGAAGGTTCACCAGACTGATTCCCGGAATGGCAGGACTGACATATGAGGAGAAACTGGATCGACGGGCCTGTATTGACTGGAGTTTAGAAGGATGAGAGGGGATCTCATAGAAACATATAAAATTCTGACGGGACTGGACAGGTTAGATGCAGGAAGAATGTTCCCGATGTTGGGGAAGTCCAGAACCAGGGGACACAGTCTAAGGATAAGGGGTAAGCCATTTAGGACTGAGATGAGGAGAAATTTCTTCACTCAGAGAGTTGTTAACCTGTGGAATTCCCAACCACAGAGAGTTGTTGATGCCAGTTCATTGGATATATTCAAGAGGGAGTTAGATATGGCCCTTATGGCTAAAGGGATCAAGGGTTATGGAGAGAAAGCAGGAAAGGGGTACTGAGGTGAATGATCAGCCATGATCTTATTGAATGGTGGTGCAGGCTCAAAGGGCCGAATGACTTACTCCTGCACCTATTTTCTATGTTTCTATGAAACCTGACAGCCATTTTGCACACAGTAACCTCCCACAAACAGCAATGCGACGATGAACAGATTATGTTTTTTTTTTATATTGATCGAGGGATAAATATTGGCCAGGACACCGGGGATAACTCCCCTACTATTCTTCGAAATAGTGCTGTGAGGGCTTTACGTCTACCTTAGAGGGCAGGCGGGGCCTTGGTTTAACGTCTTATCTGAAAGATAGCTCCTCCGACAGTGCGGCACTCCCACAACAATGCACTGAAGTGACAACCTAGTCAAATAAAGTACAATTACCTCGTGCATCCAAAACAAACTCAGGAAGAAACTATTCACTTTACAAATCAATGGCTGTGAGAAGGACTTTTAAAAAATAAAATCAGATTTTTCCAATTCTATGTTTTAACCTTAAACACGAAACAAAGCAGAGATGCCCTATAAATATATTTGAAATAGTTTGAACCTGGATTACCAGAATACAGAAGGTGGTCAGCTATCCATTATGGGAAGAGTTCACAAACCACTGTGTAGAAGTGGCCACTACAGCCTGACTTCCCCCACACAATGGATTCTCAAATAGCACCCGTCACAGATGAGGAATTCTTTAATGTTTTCAGGAATTTGAGGTTTGATGAGTATGCCCTAATAGCCAGTACTGTATCAATATCCAGAAGCTGCAGGCACAGCCCTATGTCTACATTCAATACCACCCATGCCAACATATCCCTCCCAGAACAACAGGCCATAAACACTGAAATTTAGGAACATAGGAATTGCTCGGTGAAAAAAGACCGAGGTCAATCTAGCTCACCATCATCCATCCTGATAGTTGCCTGATACCCTGTATGACCATAATGCAGTTGTTGTTTAATCATGGCAATTAATCTCTATCAATTAGTCCGCATCAGATCCAGACAAAATGAGGAAAACACTCAGGGGTGGAAAACTTTGAAACCACGCATCCAAAATCACCTGTGTAAGGGGAGCTTGGGGTGTGGGTTCGAATCCACACTCCCCTGAGGTTCTGTATGTGCGATTTATGAGGATGGGTGAGTAACGAGGCACCAGACACAGTGGGCAAGAGTGCAAAATGGCTAATGTTGTTTATTTAGAATAGTAAACACAAAGATAGAGGGCACAGGAAGAGGTCGTAAATAGCAGTAATGGCACAATCTCACTCAACAACACAAAAAATGCTCGCAACAGGGAAGGGGAAGATAAGAGGTTGAAACATTCCACCCACACACAACCCCACCTCCAACTTCCACCCTTCTTACCAATTCCTGTCCTAAATTGAGTCTGTGAGGGGGTTTGGGCTATACTCACAATCCTATCAACTCCGGGGTCCTAGGGGCACTTATTTCAGCTCGGGGTCCCTCTGGGGTGGGTTTTACGTTGTTGGTCGGTTCGGTTTTCCTCCTCGATGTTGCGTCGGTTGCTTCTATTTGCCTCTCGGTTGGCTCCTAAGCAAAAAGCTGCTGGAGTTAAGCACACCTTCCCCAGAGCGAGGGCCCTGTGAAGAGCTGACTCAACTCCCCTTTAACTCAACTCAACCACAACGAAAACTGACTCCCACCTTCTTAACTCAACAGGTTAGATGCAGGAAGAATGTTCCCAATGTTGGGGAAGTCCAGAACCAGAGGTCACAGTCTAAGGATAAGGGGTAAGCCATTTAGGACCGAGATGCGGAGGAACTTCTTCACCCAGAGAGTGGTGAACCTGTGGAATTCTCTACCACAGAAAGTTGTTGAGGCCAATTCACTAAATATATTCAAAAAGGAGTTAGATGAGGTCCTTACTACTAGGGGGATCAAGGGGTATGGCGAGAAAGCAGGAATGGGGTACTAAAATTGAATGTTCAGCCATGAACTCATTGAATGGCGGTGCAGGCTAGAAGGGCCGAATGGCCTACTCCTGCACCTATTTTCTATGTTTCTATGTAACTCTACAACTCAATGCAAAAAGCTGACTCCAACCTCCAACACCCTTGTGTGTTTTTGCAGCTTTTTCTTATCGTCCGTTCATCTTCGCGCCAAAACTGCATGCCATCTTGGGTCTTCCTTGAATAAAATGGGGTGTGAATGGCAGTTCGATGTGTATCGATCTGTCTGGAATGGGAGATTAGCCACACCTCCTGTATCCTGATGGGGTGAATTGTTCACTATCTCGAGGTGCCACTCTGTCTGGGCTGGCCAAAATGATTGCATCAGACCTGTGGGCCTTTGTTTAATTATTCAAACTGACATCCTTTGTGTTGCCTTGTGTATTACTGGGGAGATTTTGCCTGGACATGTTACCTCTTCTGTGAGGGTTTTACACGAAAAGCTGGAGAAATGTCCTTTTAAAGTATAAAGTTGCCTTGTATCCATTTTCCTGGAAGAACCGAATGTACACTCTTCCCCCTTAAGGTAGCTGGCTCATCCCCCGTCCGGTCCCGTGCCCTGCAACACTGTCTGTTACTATACAGGGTGGCCAGAGTCCCATCATCCTCTGCGGTTTACAGGCTGTTGGCTGCAGTTGGTCATTTTAAACATGGCATCTTCACATTCTCCCTGCCACATGTCTCCATGGTTGGTTTTGCAGAACCTTACACCTGTTCCTCCCCAGCACTTACCACGTCATGTCTCAAATTACTCACATACTGTATCTTCGAACAGTATTTTCTGCAGGAAATCTAATTTGTATTTGAATGAATCAACACTATCTGCGTTGATCTAGAAGGCCTAGTTGTTCTGTGTTCATTCAGAAATGACACGGATTGTAATGATCCAACTGAAACTGGTAAGCCATCCTAAGCATGATAAATCAATTTGGCCGGGAACTTTTTCAGGTCACTTTAAGACTTTCATGATTGATCCTACCCTCATTATTCTATCTCAGGATCATTTCCCAGTGTTACAAAGAGTCTTTCTGAGCCTTCAGAAGCAAACTAGACAATCCATGTAATTTCTGGATGAACACAGAAGATATCATGAGCACACATCCAAATCTGAAAAAGCTTAGATAGTCGGAACAGCATCCAACACTGGTGCAGTATTAACAGACAAGTTCTTTTGAGAGCACCAATCAGACTCCAGACATCACATTCCAAAGTGTCAAAAGTATTCAATGAACGAGAAGGAAAGGCGCTCGGTTTTATTTTCTGATCTGGAAATTTGCAAACATCTGGCAATCTGAAAACTTTGATCACCAGACAACAATTAAACTACAGGTGGCCTCAATATTATTTAGACCATGTCCACATAGGGAGCAACTGAGCAGTAACCTTTATCACAACCGTGCTCCAGACTTCAGACTACTCGTTAGCAACACCACGAGCAATCAGCAAACGTAGCCAAGTTTGCTGATGATAGAAAGATGGGTAGGAAAGCAAATTATGAGGAGGACACAAAAACTCTGCAAAGGAATATAGGCAGGCTAAGTGAGTGGGCAAAAATTTGGCAGATGGAGTATAATGTGGGAAAATGTGAGGTTATCCACTTTGGCAGAAATAATAGGAAAGCAAATTATAATTTAAATGGAGAAAAATTGCAAAGTGCTGCAGTAGAGAGAGACCTGGGGGTCCTTGTGCATGAAACACAAAAAGTGGTGAGGCCACACCTGGAGTACCGCTTACAGTTATGGTCTCCATATTTAAGGAAAGATATACTTGCTTTGAAGTCAGTTCAGAGAAGGTTCACTAGGTTGATTCCGGAGATGAGGGGGTGGACTTATGAAGATAGGTTGAGTAGGTTGGGCCTATACACACTGGAGTTCAGAAGAATGAGAGGTGATCTTATTGAAACTTATAAGATAATGAGGGGGCTCGACAATGTGGATCAGGGAGGATATTTCCACACAGAGGGAAAACTAAAACTAGGGGGCATAGTCTCAGAATAAGGGGTCGCCCATTTAAAACTGAGATGAGGAGGAATTTCTTCTCTCACAGGGTTGTAAATCTGTGGAATTCTCTGCCTCAGAGAGCTGTGGAGGCTGGGTCATTGAATATATTTAAGGCGGAGATAGACAGATGTTTGAGTGACAAGGGAGTAAAGGATCATGGGGAGCGGGCAGGGAAGTGGAACTGAGTCCATGATCAGATCAGCCATGATCTTATTGAATGGTGGAGCAGGCTCGAGGGGCCGTATGGCCTACTCCTGCTCCTATTTCTTATGTTCTTATACAGAACACACATACACATCTATTATGTACTAAACTTGAGTACGCGGGCACTCATTATAAGCACGTTACTCCTGGCAGTGTGATATGTATTTTCAGTGCTAACTATGTCAGACTGTGTTAACATGCAACAGTTACTGGGGGAGGGGTGGGGGTGGACAAGGGAAAAGGGGGCAAGAGAACAGCATGTGACTGGAACAGGGGACGAGAAGGGAGCCAGTGAAGGCCACATTTACCCTAAAACCCCCACCCCAATGCAGCTGATGGTGGCCCCTTTTCCCACCACTCCATGCCATACCATCCACCCTCTCTGACCTGAAAGAAAAAAAATAAGACAGAGGTAGAAGCAGAAGGATAGAGAAAGAGAGACAAAATGAGTTAAGGTATGAGAAGTAAAGAGCAAGAGAGAGAGAGAGAGAGAAGAGAGACAGGTAATCAGCAACACTAGAGGCAGGCAAGAGTGCCTCAGATAATACCATGTGCAACGCCACAGGGTATCAACTAGAACCTTTATTACAAGTCCTGCGTATAGCACGCACTTCTTGTGTCACAATTACTTCTTGCAACACTTCCCCAATCACATTTTATTAATGACTCCTACATTCCAAAGTGACTGCACCGTCGTGCTTTGGTTGTGAAAAGTGCTATATAAATGCAACCTTTCCTTTTTTCCTCAAGTAAAAGCAAAACAGCAGCAAATCGGAACAAGGAGGGAGCAAACAAATCAAAAGCAAGGAGAGCAGCTAGAAAACTACCAATGAAAAACTACTAGGGGCTGATGAAAATCACCATTCCTGAATGGCCAGTGAGAACCTACCAATAGAGAAGGCTGAACCAATCGAATCACCCTAAACATCTTTCTCAGTAGCTACAATTTCTAATCCCAAACATGAAAGCCTAGATAAAAGCAAGTTATAAAGTTGTCCTGCGTCTGTGCGCCTTCATTAATGTTTCCATTGAAAGGCTCCACAGAAGTCTGGGCCTGCTGTTCCGAGGATGCCACTGTCTGAGCATGTGCAGTGTACAGAGTTTCCCACGCTGCACTCAGCGGATCCTGTCAGTAGTACAGAAGGATCGTTTCCCTCGGCCTCTAACAGAACCTATCCACTTATTTGCTTTTCAAAACAATTTGAAGAAAAGCTGAAGGATGAATTTCAGAAGCTGCTTTTGGGTAAAATGTTCACACTAATATTGTGTTTTTTTCAAACTTCAAAAAGAGAGGCTGCTCTGAGAGAGAAAAATAGTGTTTGTTTGCACATCTACGCTTCCCTTTATTTATAATAGAATTCAAAGATGTTATTATTCACAGTGGAAAACCTGAAGTGTTTTTTTTAAAAAGGAAAGATGTCAAAGGCTGCCACGGAGAGGGTGCAGAGATTTACGAGAATACTACCAGGGATGAGGAAATTCAGTTACATGGAGAGATTGGAGAAGCTGGGGTTGTTCTCCTTCGAGTAGAGAACGTTAAAGGGAGATTTAACAGTGGTGTTTAAAATTATATTGGGTTTAGATAGAGTACATAACAAATTGGAGCAGGAGTAGGCCACTCGGCCCCTCGAGCCTGCTCCACCATTCAATAATATAGGGAGGAACAGCTTCCACTGGCAAGAGGGTTGGTAACAAGAGGACACAGATTTAAGACAATTGACTAAAGAACCAGAGGAGAGTTGAGGAGAATGTGTTTTTATACAGTGAATTATGATGATCTGGAATGCACTGCCTGAAAGGGTGATGGAAGCAGATTCAATCGTAATAGTAATAGCAGGGCTATGGGGAAAGAGAGGGGGAGTGGGACTAATTGGATAGCTCTTTCAAAGAGCCCACACAGGCACAGTGGGCTGAATGGCCTCTTTCTGTGCTGCATGAGTCTAATGTACCACCATACAAGCAAAAGGTTCCAGGTTCAATCTCCAGTCTCTGCTGATCAACCAGGCAGTAATCAGGGTGCTACAATTGACCTTCAGCACGCCTGTGGTAAGATGGGAAGTGGTTGGCTGGGGGGAGGGGGATATTAACCACGGTCCCCATTCCTAACTGTTGTCCAGTGACCCATGCATGAACTGAGAACATGATGTGGGTGCGTGGTGAGGACAATTGTAAGGCTTCTCACAGTTGTGAAAGGCTGCCACGACCAACAATCGGTGCCCAGCCACCAACGGAGGCCAGTTAGTGCCATGGTGCTGTCATTAGCATTGTGTGTTCTTCGATATCGAAGTGAGCAGACTATTTAGAACTGAGATGAGGAGAAATTTCTTCTCTGAGGGTTGTAAATCTGTGGAATTCGCTGCCTCAGAGAGATGTGAAAGCTGGGACATTATATAAATTTAAGACAGAAATAGACAGTTTCTTAGACGATAAGGGTTATGGGAACGGGCGGGGAAGTGGAGCTGAATCCATGATCAGATCAGCCATGATCTTACTGAATGACGGAGCAGGCTCGAGGGGCCTTATGGCCTACTCCTGCTCCTATTTCTTATGTTCTTACGTTCTTATCATCTCATTTACTGCAGTGAGTTCTTTGATGATTAATGAGAGCTATTGAACAGTCAATCCCGGCCGGATACACCAGGTTGGGAATCTTGACTCTTCAGGCGAGACCTCCTCAGCTGGCCTTTACATTCAGCATCAGCAATGCGACGGGCCACATAGTAGGAAGTGCCTTCATGGATGGTTTTTTGCTATGCTTTCTTATCCTGAGCAAGTTGTTCCTACTTTTGGATGTTGATCCGGCCCTGTTTCACAGTAGCATTTAAGCGGTCTTTATATCTCTTTTGCTAACCACTTCTCAGTTGTCAAATCGCCATAAAATATCTTCTTTGGGATTCGATCATCAGACAGTCACATCACATGAACTTCATACACTGGTGCTACACCCTAGCATGAATCACTGCCTTCAAGGGAGGAGAGCAAAAAAGGCAGGTGGGGAAAAAATTAAACCCGGGGGGGGGGGGCAGGCAGAAACAATGGTCGGAGATGTGTACGTACACACCTACAACTACATGCAATTATGTTCCCTTTCAAAGGAAAGTTCACTCTGGTCACAATAAGCGCACTTTTGAAAACAGAGCAACACCATCTGGTGGATCCAAAAATTAAAGGAATTTCAAGGGCAGAATTTTAAATAGGATGCATCTCTTCCCATCCCGTAAAGATTTCAAAATCTGCTTATAAACCATGACAAAAGCTTGTTCCAATTTTAAAACTGTTTGAAAAGGATCTCACTTCCGCAATGTTACTCAGCGTGAAGCACAATATGCTCAGGGACGCCAGTCATAGCAGCAAAAATCTGGCTGAAAATGTCCGATATACCAGAGAGTGTACAAACAGGGGACCAGCTCTATCTATATTCGGGAGATGAGGATTCCAAACCTCCCCCCCCCCCATCAATGGGGCACAGTCCCACAGGTGCCACACGTCCCCCCTATTATTTCGCACAAGTGGCCATTATTCATGAGTGAGCCTCGGCAATAAGCGATGGCAGACTATTCAACCACAGGAGGCACTGTAACTGATCCCAATTCTGTCCTCATCCAACATACTCTCACACACACACACACACACACACACACACACTTCCCAGCAGCGGCTGCTGTTTAGCAATCGGGGTGGGATTCCAAGCTGATTTTGCCCTTCCTTTACTCTCAGACACCAAGGCTGTCAGCAGCACACTACCTCCATTCCAGATGAACGCAGCACCCACCTATTATCAAGCATGGCACCTTCCTGATCTGTGTGGCTCACTTGCACATTAATTCTATCTCTTAACCACTGGTGAGAATTACAGCGTCTCTGCTCTGTGACGTTTACATGGAACATTGGCCAAGATGGTGAGCACTACTGCAGAATAGTTGTCAGCAGAGTGTGGAGAAACTGTATGTGCCGTACACAGCTGTACTATCGGTAGGGGTTACCCCACCTCATTCCAGGTGCTAATTCCATCAAGCAGACCTGAAGACTAGACTGTACAATCTCGGAAATGTACAATCCCCACAACCTCTCCCTCACCCCCGGCCCCCGCGATGACTATGCTCCTCTAATTTTGCCCTCGTGAGCATCCCTAATTATAATCGCTCAACCATTGGTGCCTTCTTTTGTCTAAGCTCTGGAACCTTGTCCCTAAACCGCTCCGCCTCTCTATCTCTCTTTTTTTCCTTCAAGACGCTCCTTAAAACCTACCTCTTTGACCAAGCTTTTGGTCACGTGCCCAGGAGATATTTTAAACCTCCAAAGCGAAAATTCAAGTAGCAGAATACTGGCAGAACTCCAAGATTGAATTCCTGCCCTAAAACTCACCAATATTACCAGTTATATGAAATAAATATTTTTTTCCCCAATCAAATGTTTATTTTTAGTTTCTATAATGGTTCAGTGGATTGCTGCAGTATGATCTCAAGCCAGGCAGACCAGAAAATCTCATTCAATCCTCTTCCCTATATTACAACAGTGACTACACTTCAAAAGTACTTAATTGGCTACAAAATGCTTAGAGACATCCTGAGGTTGTGAAAGGTGCTAAACAAATGCAAGTTCTTTCTAATTAGCCGACAACAACGTATATTTATAACAATAAAAATTTGTATTTAGATAGCGCCTTTAACGTAGTAAAACATCCCAAGGCGCTTCCCAGGAGTGTTATAAGCAAAAAAAAATAAATAAATTTAACACCGAGCCACATAAGAATTTATGGCATATGACCAAAAGCTTGGTCAAAGAGGTATGTTTTAAAGAAGGAAACAGAGGTAGAGAGGCGGAGTGCTTTAGGCAGGGAGTTCCAGAGTTAGGGCCCAGGCAACAGAAGGCACGGCCACCAATGGCTGAGTAGTTATAATCAGGGATGCTCAGGAGGGCAGAATGAGGTACGCAGACATCTCAGGGGATTGCGAGGCTGAAGGTGATTACAGAGATAGGGAGGGGCGAGGCCCTGGAGGGATGTGTAAACAAGGAAGATCATTTTGAAAACGAGGCGTTGCTTAACCGGCAGCCAATGTAGGTCAGCGAGCACAGCGGGTGATGGGTGAGTGGGACTTGGTGCGAGTTAGGACACAGGTCAGCGAATACAGCGGGTGATGGGTGAGTGGGACTTGGTGCGAGTTAGGACACGGGCTGCCGAGTTTTGGATGACCTCTAGTTTACGTAGGGTAGAATGTGGGAGGCCAGCCAGGAGAGCGTTGGAGTAGTCAAGTCTAGAGGTAACAAAGGCATGGATGAGGGCTTCAGTAGCAGATGAGCTGAGGCAGGGGCTCATATTAATGTAATAAAACATTTCGAGGTGCTTCACAGGAACGTTATAAAAAAAAAACTGACCTCAGCAGAGTCAGCTAAAGGGACACTGTCACAGATTTACATCAACCCTGGGTGTGAGGGAAGAGAAGAAATCAGGTATTGTTTCTGCTATTGATTAACATTGGATTGGGAAGTGCATGTGAGTGACAATAGGATTGGTTAGCCTCAGCGGCACTGCGCATGGTTGAAAAGCCAACCTGACGTACTAAGCTCATCCAATGAAGAATGGGTACAGGGTAAAAACATAGAAACATAGAAAATACTTGCAGGAGTAGGCCATTCAGCCCTTTGAGCCTACACCACCATTCAATAAGATCATGGCTGATCATTCCTTCAGTACCCCTTTCCTGCTTTCTCTCCATACCCCTTGATCCCCTTAACCGTAAGGGCCACATCTAACTCCCCCTTGAATATATCCAATGAACTGGCATCAACAACTCTCTGCGGCAGGGAATTCCACAGGTTAACAATTCTCTGAGTGAAGAAGTGTCTCCTCATCTCAGTCCTAAATGGCCACCCCTTATCCTATGTCCCCTGGTTCTGGACTTCCCCAACATCGAGAACATTCTTCCTGCATCTAACCTGTCCAGTCCCGTCAGAATTTTATATGTTTCTATGAGATCCCCTCTCATCCTTCTAAACTCCAGTGAATACAGGCCCAGTCGATCCAGTCTCTCCTCATATGACAGCCCAGCCATCCCTGGAATCAGTCTGGTGAACCTTCACTGCACTCCCTCAATAACAAGAACGTCCTTCCTCAGACTAGGAGACCAAAACTGAACATAATATTCCAGGTGAGGCTTCACTAAGGCCCTGTACAACTGCTCCTATATTCAAATCCCCAAGCTATGAAGGCCAACATACCATTTGCCTTCTTTACCGCCTGCTGTATCTGCGTGCCCACTTTCAGTGACTGATGAACCATGACACCCAGGTCTCGTTGCACCTCCCCTTTTTCTAGTCTGCCGCCATTCAGATAATATTCTGCCTTCGTGTTTTTGCCCCCAAAATGCATAACCTCACATTTATCCACATTATACTGCATCTGCCATGTATTTGCCCACTCACCTAATCTGTCCAAGTCACTCTGCAGCCTCTTAGCGTCCTCCTCACAGCTCACACCGTCACCCAGTTTAGTGTCATCCACAAACTTGGGAGATATTACACTCTATTCCTTCATTCAAATCATTAATGTATATTGTAAAGAGCTGGGGATCCCAGCACTGAGCCCTGCGGCACCCCACTAGTAGCTGCCTGCCATTCTGAAAAGGACCCATTTATCCCGACTCTCTGCTTCCTGTCTGCCAACCAGTTCTCTATCCACGTCAGTACATTACCCCCAATACCATGCGCTTTGATTTTGTACACCAATCTCTTGTGCGGGACCTTGTCAAAAGCCTTTTGAAAGTCCAAATACACCACATCCACTGGTTCCCCCTTGTCCACTCTACTAGTTACATTCTCAAAAAATTCCAGAAGATTCGTCAAGCATGATTTCTCTGTCATAAATCCAAGCTGATTCGGTCCGATCCTGTCACTGCTTTCCAAATGGGCTGCTATTTCATCCTTAATGATTGATTCCAACATTTTCCCCACTACTGATGTCAGGCTAACCGGTCTATAATTACCCGCTTTCTCTCTCCCTCCTTTTTTAAAAAGTGGCGTTACATTAGCTACCCTCCAGTCCATAGGAACTGATCCAGAGTCGATAGATTGTTGGAAAATGATCACCAATGCATCCACTATTTCTAGGGCCACTTCCTTAAGTACTCTGGGATGCAGACTATCAGGACCCGGGAATTTATCGGCCTTTAATCCCATCAATTTCCCTAACACAATTTCCTGCCCAATAAGGATATCTTTCAGTTCCTCATTCTCATTAGACCCACTATCCCCTAGTACATTCGGAAGGTTGTTTGTATCTTCCTTTGTGAAGACAGAACCGAAGTATTGCCATTTCTTTGTTCCCATTATAAATTCACCTGAATCCGACTGCAAGGGACCTAAGTTTGTCTTTACTAATCTTTTTCTCTTCACATATTTCTAGAAGCTTTTGCAGTCAGTTTTTATGTTCCCTGCAAGCTTCCTCTCGTACTCTATTTTCCCCTTCTTAATTAAACCCTTAGCCCTCCTCTGTTGATTTCTAAATTTCTCCCAGTCCTCAGGTTTGTTGCTTTTTCTAGTCAATTTATATGCCTCTTCCTTGGTTTTAACACTATCCTTAATTTTCCTTGTTAGCCATGGTTAAGCCACCTTCCCAGTTTTATTTTTACTCCAGATAGGGATGTACAATTGCTGAAGTTCATCCATGTGATCTTTAAATGTTTGCCATTGCTTATCCACCGTCAACCCTTTAAGTATCCTCTGCCAGTCTATTCTAGCCAATTCACACCTCATACTGTCAAAGTTACCTTTTCTTAAGTTCAGGACACTAGTTTCCAAATTAACTTTGTCACTCTCCATTTTAATAAGGAATTCTACCATATTATGGTCACTTTTCCCCAAAGGGCCTCGCACAACAAGATTGCTAATTAGTCCCTTCTCATTACACATCACCCAGTCTAGGATGGCCAGCTCCCTGGTTGGTTCCTCAATATATTGGTCTGGAAAACCATCCCTAATGCACTCCAGGAAATCCTCCTCCACCGCATTGCTACCAGTTAGGTTAGCCCAATCTATATGTAGATTAAAGTCGCCCATGATTACTGCTGTACCTTCATTGCACACATCCCTTATTTCTTGTTTGATGCTGTCCCCAACCTCACTACTACTATTTGGTGGTCTATACACAACTCCCACTAGCGTTTTCTGCCCTTTGGAATTCCGCAGCTCCACCCATACCGATTCCACATCATCCAGGCTAATGTCCTTCCTTACAATTGCATCGATTTCCTCTTCAACCAGCAACGCCACCCCGCCTCCTTTTCCTTTTTGTCTATCCTTCCTAAATGCTGAATACCCTTGGATGTTGAGTTCCCAGCCTTGGTCACCCTGGAGCCATGTCTCCATAATGCCAATCACATCATAAGAGTGTGGGTGAAGGGGGAGTGGGGGACTAATTCTCTCGGTTACACAGCAGTCCAGCTGAGCACAGGAGGAAAAAAAGATTGTGTCAATGAACAGGTAATAAAGTAATGAGGCACAAGCAGAAATAAGGGAACTGGGGAAATATACCGTAACCTTATGAAACTTTGGGAGCAACAGGCTACCAGGAAATAAAACTATTTGGTATCGACTGTAGCAGGATTATGGATACTCAGGTGGGACCTGTTGGTAGCAATCACCTCCTGGATTTACATATTAACACACATTCAAATTTGACTGGCCGATGGAAAGCAGTCACCAAGTTGGTGAGTATTTACAATAAATAGTTACTGTCTCAGTGGGTAGCACACGCACCTCTGAGTCGGAAGGTTGTGGGTTCAAATCCCACTCCAGGAACTTGAGCACATAAATCTAGCCAACACTCCCAGTGCAATGCTGAGGGAGTGCCGCACTGTCGGAGGTGCCTTCTTTCGGATGAGACGTTAAACTGTCTGCTCTCTCAGGTGGACGTAAAAGATCCCATGGCACTATTTCGAAGAAGAGCAAGTCCTGGGCCAATATTTATCCCTCAATCAATATAACAAAAACAGATTATCTGGTCATTATCACATTGCTGTTTGTGGGAGCTTGCTGTGCGCAAGTTTCCCACATTACAACAGTGACTACACTGCAAAAGTACTTAATTGGCTGTACAAATGCAAGTCTTTCTTTCTTTTTTCTTTTAACAGCACAAAAGATGAGGAAAACCATCACCTTGCATCATTGGTTTGCGAGGTTGCACATTTAAAGGTTAGCCGAAAACCTACAGAACTGGATTCCAGCCGGATTCAACAAAGCTTCTGATCCTTTACAATTTCAGTTTCAGGATTCTGAGCCAGACTGAAAGCCAACACATCATAACATGACACCCTGGATGATCATCTTTTTTCCTGTAACAAAACTAGAAATCCCCAGTGGAGCGCTGGGCTGTGTAGTGATCACAACAACTTCTCACACTCGTGAACTCCCTCAGCTCACTCCAGCTGACTGTCAGACATCTCAGTCAGCTTTGCTCCAGATTCAGGTTGGGGCCCGTCCAGATTTACAGTACAATCACAGTGTAAACACAGCCATTCTCACCATCGGCTGCGAGGGTGTCAGGTGCCCTTTCTCTCTCGAATCTCTTATATTCCCTCATTTGCCGGTAAACGTCTCTCGCTTTTTTTCCCGCACCCAACCCCCGCCTACAAGTGAGGGTCATTCCTTCCCGTCCTCCTCCAGTTTTAGGCATCACTATTACTCTCTGTCCACCCATCCCCCCCACCCGCCGCCCCCCAATACATCACTGGGGTATCTCGCCCCCTACCCCTCCTGTCAGGGCCTCTCTCTCTCTCTCCTTCCACACCCCCCCCTCCTGACAGGGCCTCACTCTCTCCCTCCATCCCTCCACCGCCCCCCCTGTCGGGGTCTTTCTCTCTACCTCCCCCCTCCCCTCCTGTCAGGGTCTCTCTCTCTCTCCCTCCCTCCCTCCACCCCCTCCTGTCGGGGTCTCTCTATCCTCACCCGTCAGGATCTCACCTCTCTTCCCCTCCCCCCACTCCTGTCAGGGTCCCTTCTCAACTCTCCATCCTGTCAGGGTCCCTCTTCTCCACCCCCCTCCTGTCAGTGTCTCTCCTCTCTCCCCGCACCCCCCCCCTCCCCTCTCCTGTCAGGGTCTCTTTCTCCTCCCCCCTCCCCTCCTGTCAGGGTCTTTCTCTCCACCCCCCTCCTGTTGGGGTCTCTCTCTCTTTCTCTCTCCCCCCCCCTCCCCTCCTCCTCTCTCCTGTCAGGGTCTCCTACACCTCTCTCAATTTGAATGCCCCCCCCCTCGGGGGTATGACCCACACTCCCCCACCCCATCCCTGGGTATGTCCCACACACTCCCCCCCCCCCCCGGGTATGACATAAGAACATAAGAATTAGGAACAGGAGTAGGCCATCTAGCCCGCTCCGCCATTCAATAAGATCATGACTGATCTGGCCTTGGACTCAGCTCCACTTACCCGCCCGCTCCCCGTAACCCTTAATTCCCTTATTGGTTAAAAATCTATCTATCTGTGATTTGAATACATTCAATGAGCTAGCCTCAACTGCTTCCTTGGGCAGAGAATTCCACAGATTCACAACCCTCTGGGAGAAGAAATTCCTTCTCAAGGACCCACACTCTCCCCGCGGTATGACCCACACTCTTTCCCCCCAAGGTATGACCCACTCTCGGCCTGTCCCCCGCCAGCTCCAGGCCGGGCGGGCTGTGAGCCGGGGCCAGGCTGAGGAGGGGAGTTGCCGCACGAACAGCAGCCCAGGGTCGGGGTCAGTGTGGTGTGGGCAGCAATGCGGCGCCGTGTCCCCTCACCGTGCGGCCACCGTTGTTGTTGTTGTTGTTCAGCCTCTGGCCTCGGTCACTGGCATCGCCGCCGCCGCGCACTCCGGGTTTACCTCTGCGCATGCCCAGTGCGGCGCGCGGCTTGGCCCCACCGCGCGCGCTCCAGGGCTCAGTGCGCATGCTCACCGACACTGCCCGCTCCAGGGCTCATTGCGCATGCTTACCGACACTACCAGCTCCAGGGCTCAGTGCGCATGCTCACCGACACTGCCCGCTCCAGGGCTCAGTGCGCATGCTTACCGACACTGCCAGCTCCAGGGCTCAGTGCGCATGCTCACCGACACTGCCCCCTCCAGGGCTCTGCGAGCCTTGGACTGGGAATTTGACGGAATAGCTATTTGTGCAGTGTGTCCACAGTTCCCAGACAAATGTTTTTCTGCTGTGAGGTGTTAAACTCATGAGAAAGTCTCTAACTTCGCGCGGTATTCTGGGTCATTAAAAATGGTCAAGAGCAATTTGCAAACAGTTATTAGCAGAAAACTGAAATGGGAAAAAGAAAATGCTGTATCTTACACTACTTTAATCACTGCCTCACTTATTGCTTTCATTGGAACTGTGTGAGAACACCACCGTAGGTTGGGGCTATAAATAGAGCTGGAGCGTCAGCCCCTGGAACATCATGGCGGAGGTGTGTCAAATGTTTGTGGCATAGGTGCGGCGAATGAGGATACGGGGCCCAGAAGAGGCAAGGGCTCAGGGGCAGCACGGGCCAGCCCACACTGCGATATGTGTGCGCACTAGATCCATGCAGCAGAGCTGGTTTCCAGTCGTCCTGGTTAACCCTTGCCACTGGATAAAGACCTAACTCTGTCAAGCCCGTGTGGTGGCTGGTGTGCAACAGTCACCCCAAGTTTAAAAAATCCACACACAGGCATCTTCCAACCCCTCAACATCGGGTCCTTCATTGAGGCATCTGTGAACTCTCGTGGAAGCAAGTCATCCTCGTTCAAGGGACGATTGTCATTTTGATGCATGCTGCAAATTTATCAGTGTCTGCTTTATTTTGGAAGTTTGTTTCTATAACATATTTCAAGTTCCTCATTTGTAAAAGGGCATTTTATTTGTGCTGGCCTGCCCATTATTTGCCTCTCTAGTTTCCTCCTATCTTTGTTGAACAGTGGTTGGATTATTTTATATTTAAAGTGATTGCTGTATAATCATCCAGGAAATAAGCAATTATCAGTTTATCTAACTTCTGTCATGTACAAAGCAACATTTGTTCTGGTGTGGTAATAACTTTTTTATTACAAGCCCCTTTAGAATATTCCATCAAAGAATAACAAAATAATAGGAGACTTTGGAGTGTAGTTGCTACAATGTGCTTATTTCCATCAGAGGGCCATCTAGTGTTCAGTTAACAATATGCAAGTACCAAACCCATCAACTCCCAGAGCCACATCGGTTTACCATGGGCACTGTTCATCCAGATTGGGGAAGCGAGCTGGATAATATCACAACACCCTTACCTTTCCTCCCTTATTTTTTTACAAACTCCCCCCTTTTTTTCCTCTTTCCCAGGGCAGCTGGTGATGACTCCGCCATTCACACCCTCTCTAGACTCATCTATTGTTTCCGAACTTGCCATTACCATCTAATTTTGGCCCATCATCCCTTTTGTCTCTTAAATCACTCCTGCCTTCCACCCTCTCACAGACCTTCCCTTTTGTTCTTTCCTCCCCGCAGGGCCCCTGCACTTCCTTGCGAATCTGTTACATCTCGAGCATGCGGCAGTTCTGACGAAGGGTCACCGACCCGAAACGTTAACTCTGTTTCTCTCTCCACAGACGCTGCCTGGCCTGCTAATATTTCCAGCATTTTCTGTTTTTATTTCAGACTCCAGCATCCGCAGTATTTTGCTTTAATATCACAACACTGATTGATTTCAGCACAGGATTGGATGACCCAATGCACCGAGCCACAAGCAAGAGAATGTGTTTTCTACTCTGCTTGCCATTTCAGATTGGAGTCATCATCATAGGCAGTCCCTCGAAGCGAGGATGTCTTGCTTCCACACCAAGAAAGGATGAGTTCACATGTGTCTCAATCAAGGACCTAATATTCCAGGTCCCGAACTACATCCTGAAGGGTGGAAGATACCTATGCGTGGATTTTTTTTAACATGGGGTGGCCGTTGCACACCAGCCATCACACTGGGTCTTGGTCCAGTGGCAAGGATTAACCAAGACGACTGGAGAGCTGCTCTGCTGCACGGACCTAGTGCGCACACACATCGCAGTGTGGACTGGCCCGTGCTGCCCCTGGGCCCCTGGCCCAGAACTCAGGCTTCCTATGGACCCCGATCACGTCCCTCTACAATCTCTCGCTGCTCCTTCGCCCCGACCTCGCTGCTTCTGCTGTATCTGTCCACGCTCCAATCTCTGACCATTTATATAGCGACTTGCATTTACATAGAGCCTTTCACAACTACCGGACGTCTCAAAGCGCTTTGCAGCCAGTGAAGTACTTTTGAAGTGTAGTCACTGTACTAATTACTGAGCGCTTAAAAATGGAGCTCACAACTGCAGTGAATTGCACTAGAGAGGGTGCAGAGGCGATTTACTAGGATGCTGCCTGGAATGGAGAATCTTAGTTATGAGGACAGATTGGATAGGCTGGGTTTGTTCTCATTGGAACAGAGGAGGTTGAGAGGAGACCTTATCGAGGTGTACAAAATATTGAGGGGCCTGGACATTGTGGATAGTAAGTGTCTATTTCCATTGGTGGAGGGGGATATTACGAGGGGGCATATTTTTAAGGTGGTTGGTGGAAGGTTTAGAGTGGATTTGAGGGGGGGTCTTCTTTACGCAGAGGGTTGTGGGGATCTGGAACTCGCTGCCTGGAAGAGTGGTGGATGCAGAAACCCTCACCACTTTCAAGAGATGGTTGGATGGGCACTTAAAGTGCAGTAACCTGCAGGGTTACAGACCTAGAGCTGGTAATTGGGATTAGACTGGGATGACCTTTTGTTGGACGGCACAGATATAATGGTAAGTACTGCAGGGAATAGAATACAGCCAGGGTGATCTTCAGGACTAGTGTTGATCGCCTGGATGGGGTCGGAGAGGAATTTTCCCAGATTTTTTTCTCCCTAAATTGGCCTGGGTTTTTAATCTGGTTTTTGCCTCTCCCAGGAGATCACGTGGCTCCAGTTGGGATGGCGTGTAGAATGTTTCAGTTGTGTGGGGCGGACTGGTTGGGCTGGGTGCTCTTTCCCTTTCCGTCATTGTTCATAGGTTTATATGTAACCATTAGGGCTGCTGATAAAGGGCAGTGCGGCTCTTTGTCGGCCGGCGTGGACACGATGGGTTGAAATGGCCTCCTTCAGCGCTGTAAATTTCTATGTTTCTATGTTAATTTCTATATTTCTATTATTTCTGGCAACGCCTCAGTTACAGCTCTGACAGGTCCAACGGCTTTGATACAAATATGCTCGAGATGAATTTACAGAGATGAGTTCTTGTCTTTGTAGAAGGGCTCAGAGGATCATTTATGACCTTATCCCCTAGGTGACACCAACAGAAACCATGTGTTTATCTTCCCTGTACACTGACGATACTCAGCCCTCCACCAGCTCTCTAGACCCCGACACTGACTTTGTGCTGTCAGACTGCCTGTCCAACACCCAGTTTTCTCCAATTAAACATTGGGAAGACCGAAACCAATGTCTCAGGCCCCCGCCGCAAACTCCATACCCTGACCACCAATTTCATTCCCCCTCCCTGGCCATTCTATCAAGTCAAACCAGACTCTTTCCAAACTCGACATACATCTTGTTCCTGAGCTGAGCTTCTGATCTTGCATCCTCTTCATCGCATTTTCCATACCTCGGGAGCCTATTATCAGCAAGGGCAGACATCAACGACGAGGTTCAACACCACCTCCAGTGCGCCAGCGCAGCCTTCGGCCGCCTGAGGAAAAGAGTGTTCGAAGATCAGACCCTCAAATCTGGCACCAAGCTCATGGTCTACAGGACTGTAGTGATACCTGCCCTCCTGTATGGCTCAGAGACGTGGACCATATATAGTAGACACCTCAAATCGCTGGAGAAATACCACCAGCATTGTCTCCGCATCATCATCATAGGCAGTCTCTTGAAATCTTGCTTCCACTCTAAAAGTGAGTTCTCAGGTGGCTGTACAGTGCAATGCTGGAATTATAGTCTCTGTCACAGGTGGGACAGACAGTGGTTGAGGGAAGGGGTGGGTGGGACTGGTTTGTCGCATGCTCCTTCCACTACCCGCGCTTGGTTTCTGCATGCTCTCAGCGACGAGACTCGAGGTGCTCAGCGCCCTCCCGGATGCTCTTCCTCCACTTAGGGCAGTCTTTGGCCAGGGACTCCCAGGTGTCGGTGGGGATGTTGCACTTTATCAAGGAGGCTTTGAGGGTGTCCTTGAAACATTTCCTCTGCCCACCTGGGGCTCGCTTGCCGTGTAGGAGTTTCAAGTAGAGCGCTTGCTTTGGGAGTCTCGTGTCTGGCATGCGGATGATGTGGCCCGCCCAGCAGAGCTGGTCGAGTGTGGTCAGCGCTTCGACGCTGGGGATGTTGGCCTGAGCGAGAACACTGATGTACATCCACTTCTGTAACATCACCCATCTCCCCTTCCACCTCAGCCCATCTGCTGCCGAAACTCTCATCCATGCCTTTAGGTCATGTCCAAACTTAACTGTCCCGCTCCCTCCTGGCTGGCCACTCATCCAGCCTCTACCTCGTGAACTTGAGCTCCTCCAAAGCTCTGCTGGTGCATCCTATCCTGTGCACCTCACCTTGCTACATTGCCTCCAATTTAGAATTTGATCCTCATATTTAAATCCCTTCAGGTCCTTGCCCTCCCCTATCTCTGTAATCTTCTCCAGTCCTAACAACCCCCATAGAACTCTCTCTCTCCGTCCGTCTGACTGATGGCTTGTGCATACCCCACTTCCTTCGCCCCACAATTGGCAACTGTTTTTTCATTTGCCCAGGCCTCACATTCTGGAGCTTCCTCCCTAAACCCCTCCATCTCCCTCTCCTCCTCCTCGAAGACATTCCTTAATATCCATCATTTTCACTAAGCTTTTGGCGACCTCGTTCGCCATCTCAACAGCAGGCAAGCAATGTTACAGATATGGAAGTAGGCAGTCTTTGCGCTGGAAGTATTTGGGTGGCAGAAGCTCAGCCACATTGAATGATCACACTTCAAAGCAATATGTTGTACGTGAAACTTTTTAAGATCTGTTAAATACAGAACGTGCTACATAAATTGTCTATATATTCTAGAAACATGATCAGCTGATGCACCTGTTTTCTCAGTGCTGTTCACACTTGAAATGTGTTGAAAATTCTCATGGCAAGATGGAAAATTGTTATTACAGATTGTAACCTCTAACTCACTCAGCTACAGGAACCATCATTGATTACACAGAAACTAATGGCCCTACTCACTGAAATCACTTGGCAAACAGCAACGAGTTACAATGAGTAAGATCCCAACACTGACATTACATTTAGCCCAAGTTAGACCAGTATTGTCCAAGGGAATGCAGACGTGGCTAACCGCATTTCTGATATAGTAATACTTGTGCATGTGATTATTTGCATGTGTACTTTTGTTTGTTGACAATGATAAGACTAGCATGCGAGCACTTTATTAAAATTCCGTGATTACTAAATGATGGCAGTTTAAGTAAATATATACATGAAGTACATTTACATGTATTGAGAATGTGCGCAAGGCATTTTGTACAAAAATTAGTGCATGCATTAGCAAAATACAGTGGTACCATAGCCACACCTGACGCTAGTCAGCAAATTCAAATGGGCAACACTGGGTTGAGGAGGAGAAAATAAGCTGCCGTTAGTTTCTAATAATCCAAACTATGCTGGAAATGTCCTTTCCACAGGATGGAGATGTGGCAGCAATGCCCGTGTTTAGAATAACCCAGCCGAGGCCTACTGTCTGAGGTTCATTCATGAGCCACAGGGCCTGTGGCATGAAATCCCTGCCTGCCAGCGACTTAATGCAAAAAAAAGACATTGATCAAATTATTTGGAGGCAGTTCAGAGAAGGTTCACTAGGTTGATTCCGGAGATGAGCGAGTTGACTTATGAGGAAAGGTTGAGGAGGTTGGGCCTCTACTCATTGAAATTCAGAAGAATGAGAGGTGATCTTATCGAAATGTATAAGATTATGAGGGGACTTGACAAGGTAGATGCAGAGAGGATGTTTCCACTGATGGGGGAGACTAGAACTAGAGGGCATGATCTTAGAATAAGGGTCCACCCATTTAAAACAGGTGAGGAGAAATTTCTTCTCTCTGAGGGTTGTAAATCTATGGAATTCACTGCCCGAGAGAGATGTGGAAGCTGGGACATTGAGTAAATTTAAGACAGAAATAGACAGTTTCTTAACCAATAAGGGGATATGGGGAGCGGGCGGGGAAGTGGAGCTAAGTCCATGATCAGATCAGCCATGATTGTACTAAATGGCAGAGCAGGCTCGAGGGGCCATATGGCCTACTCCTGCTCCTATTTCTTATGTTCTTATAAACTTGTGAAAAAGTAGCCACCTGGGCAAAATGAAAGGGACAGCATTTGGTCAGAAACCCCAGGATACTTCACTTAAAAGCCAGACTATGCAATTATGAGCAATTAATCTGATCTGAATCCCCCCACCCGCAGACAGATACGCAACCACATTAAATAATCAGCAGGCCTCAGAAGAGGAAATAACCTGAAACAACATTAAACCGATTAACTAATGACTGTGATTCATAGGGCAGATCCCACAGACCAACTCCCTGCTGATTCACAAGCTCCAACAGCAGGAAACCAAGACGTACTTTTAAAAAGGATCTCTGTTCCTGGTTAATAGCGGAGGCAGAGACCAGGTCAGTGATTAATCTCAGCATGAAAGGCAAAAAAAAAACTAACTTGAAATCAGTCTCCATGCCATCCAGGAATCAGTCCTGGCTCCCGATCACTAACCAAAAAACTATCGCAAGCCAATGATGCAATCCTGCTGTGTTGTGCTGCGCCCTGGATAACCTGCCAACACAAAGGCAAGGCACCAGACAGCAACTTGCGCCTGTGAAACTTGTATTTATATAGCACCTTTAACAGTGATATGTCCCAAGGCGCTTCACAGGGATGCTCTGCAATAAAAATTTGACACCGAGTTGCACAAGTAGAAATTAGAGCAGGTCACCAAAAGCTTGATCAAAGAGATATGTTTTAAGGAGCGTCTTGAAGGAGGAAAGAGAGGCAGAGGGGCTTAGGCAGGGAGTTCCAGAGCTTGGGGCCTAGGCAACAGAGGGCACAGCCCCCAATGGTTGAGCGATTATAATCAGGGATGCTCAAAGGGCAGAATTAGAGGAGCGCGAACATCTCGGGGGGTTGTAGGGCTGGAGGAGATGAGAAAGATAGGGAGGGGCGAGGTCATGGAGGGATTTGAAAATAAGGATGGGAATTTTGAAACAGGCGCTGCTTAACTGGAAGCTGTAATGTCTGTAAGCTTGTAATGCTTGTAGCTCCACACTGTGTACTGCAGCTGCATAGTTAATCATTAAACAACAGGAAGCTTTCCGGAGAGTTCCGAGAGAGTAGCCTGTCATCTTAGGAAGCTGTGTGTGCTGTGCTCTGTGAAGATATCACATTTGGCGGCGAGATGGGAGATTTTTCGGATGTTTAAAGCTTAAATTTTGTTGGTGAAGGATTCAGCCAGCCGACAGAAGACTTTGGAAGTTTCTGTCTTTGAAAAAAGCTACAAAAATCCGAGGTAAAATATAGCACACGGTGTGAACAACTAGAGATTAAAAATGTAATCGGATATTTGGGTGAATATAGACACGACCAGGAACGTTTTAAAGCATACGTGGATTGGCTAGAAATGTATTTCACTGCAAATAATATAATCGAAGTTCCAGACAATGCAGTCCAGAACTAGGCTGTGTTGGAACGTAAGAAAGCGATCTTCTTATCAGTGGCAGGTCCGGTATTATACGAAACCCTTGTAAATCTGCTTGTGCCTGACGAGCCAAAGGACACAACGCTTAAAGAGATTTTAACGAAGCTGGAACAGTACTATAACCCCAAACTGTTAGAAATTGCTGAAAGCTATCGTTTCGGGATTCGGAATCAAAAGGCGGAAGTATCGCTGATTATATCATAGCATTAAAAAAGCTATTGATACACTGTAATTTTGGAAACTTTCAAAACCGAGCATTACAGGATCGTTTTATTTGTGGGGTGAAAAATGATGCGATCAGAAGGAAGTTACTGATGACAGATGACTTGACCTTTGAGATTGCTTGTCAGACAGCGAGGTCGATGAGCATGGCCGAACAATATTCCCGAGAATTAAATAATAATTACGGTCGTCAGTCAACCGCGGTAAATCACCTGCAGGTTCAAAGTAAAAGACGGCCAGGGCCGAAAGTCTCAGAAACTGGAAATTCTACCAGAACATCGAAGTCTTGCTATAGGTGCCTGGGACAACACATTGCTCAAAGTTGTCCATACGTGAAGGCAGAGTGTTTCTTCTGCAGAAAGACAGGGCATCTTGCGAAAGCATGCTGACTGAAGGGTAAACCAATTTTTAAAGCTATGAGTCCAGCGTTCAAAGCTATGAGTAGTAATCCAAAGAGACTACATAGCTTGGAAGAACAACAACAGGACGAGGAGATGTTAGAATTACACGTCATCAGGAGCAGAAGGTTAACGGACGATTCGGAAAACATCAAAATCCACATAGATGTTGCGGGATTCAAGATACCAATGGAAATTGACACGGCTGCATCCGTGAGTGTAGTACCGGAGTCGCTGTACCGCGACAAATTGCGTGATTTCCAACTGGAGAAATCCAAGATAGAGCTGTGAGGCTACTCGGGAGAGAAAATTCCTGTAGTAGGCTGTATCACCGTACCGGTGAAATGTAAAGATCAATTTCAGAACTTGCCTCTAATAATAGTGAAAGGAGACAAGACTGCTTTATTAGGAAGAAATTGGTTGAGCTCACTGAAGCTGGATTGGAGTGAGATTTTCTGTGTGGAAGCGAGATTTTCGTCAACGGAAGAGTTATCAAGCAGTATCCGAAGGTGTTCTGCGAAACGGGCAGCCCGATCCAAGGCTTCAAGGCGAGTGTCAGGGTACAGAGGGATGCTAGATCGGTTTACTACAAGCCACGTTCCGTACCATAGGCACTCAAGGAGAAAGTTGAGCAAGAACTCAAAAGACTAGAGACTGAGAACATTATTTGTAAGATAGATCAATGTAATTGGGCTACACCCATTGTTATTGTACCGAAGTCTGATGGTAAAGTAAGATTGTGTGGTGATTATAAGGTAACCGTAAACCAGGTTCTAGAGGGTAATGTCCCCAATACATTGCCGAATATAGAAGATTTGTTCACAACATTGACAGGTGGTCAGATCTTCTCAAAACTGGATCTTACGAATGCCTACTTACGGCTTGAACTAGATGAGGAGTCCAAGTCATGTTTGACTAAATACTCATCTAGGCCAATATCAATTTAATAGGCTGCCGTTTGGAGTGTCTTCCACCCCTGCCATATTCCAAATCTGATGATGAACCAGATTTTGCAAGGTATTGAAGGGGTAGTATGTTATTTGGATAACATACCAATTTCAGCATCAAATAGGCAAATTCATAACATATTGAATAAAGTCCTCAAACGGCTAGAGGAGCACAGAGTACGAGTATCTGCTCGTAAGTGTGAGTTATTTAAAAACTCAGTGGAGTACTTAGGGTACAGAGTAGACAAAGATGGTTTACATCCAACCATGGAAAAATTGGATGCGATTAGAAATGCACCCACTCCCAGGAATATCACTGAACTTCGTTCATTCTTGGGTCTTTTGAACTATTATGGGAAGTTCCTGCCAAATTTGGCTACAGTATTACATCCTCTGAATGAACTTTTGAAAAAACAGGTCCAGTGGAAGTTGTCAAAAGAATGCGAAACAACATTCAAGAAGTGTAAAAACAAATTGGTAGAGAGCACCATGTTAGTTCACCACAACACATCTAAGGAGATTAAACTAGCATGTGATGCCTCTCCATATGGAGTTGGGGCAGTAATCTCTCATGTATTAAGTGGTGGGGAGGAGAGACCAATTGCTTTTGCTTCACGCACTCTCAGTGCCAGTGAGAGAAATTATGCGCAAATTGAAAGGGAAGCTTTGGCATTAATTTTTGGGGTCAAGAAGTTTCACAAATATTTGTATGGTTGTAAATTTACCATCGTTACGGACCATAAGCCCCTAACAGCAATCCTCCATCCAAAGTCCCCAAAGAAATGGCGGACCAACTGAACAAGTACTTTGGTTCGGTATTCACGAAGGAGGACACAAACAACCTTCCGGTTATAAAAGGGGTTAGAGAGTCTAGTAAGGAGGAGGAACTGAGGGAAATCCTTATTAGCCGGGAAATTGTGTTGGGGAAATTGATGGGATTGAAGGCCGATAAATCCCCAGGGCCTGATGGACTGCATCCCAGAGTACTTAAGGAGGTGGCCTTGGAAATAGTCGATGCATTGACAGTCATTTTCCAGCATTCCATTGACTCTGGATCAGTTCCTATAGAGTGGAGGGTAGCCAATGTAACCCCACTTTTTAAAAAAGGAAGGAGAGAGAAAACAGGGAATTATAGACCGGTCAGCCTGACATCGGTAGTGGGTAAAATGATGGAATCAATTATTAAGGATGTCATAGCAGTGCATTTGGAAAGAGGTGACATGATAGGTCCAAGTCAGCATGGATTTGTGAAAGGGAAATCATGCTTGACAAATCTTCTGGAATTTTTTGAGTATGTTTCCAGTAGAGTGGACAAGGGAGAACCAGTTGATGTGGTATATTTGGACTTTCAGAAGGCGTTCGACAAGGTCCCACACAAGAGATTGATGTGCAAAGTTAGAGCACATGGGATTGGGGGTAGTGTGCTGACATGGATTGAGAACTGGTTGTCAGACAGGAAGCAAAGAGTAGGAGTAAATGGGTACTTTTCAGAATGGCAGGCAGTGACTAGTGGGGTACCGCAAGGTTCTGTGCTGGGGCCCCAGCTGTTTACACTGTACATTAATGATTTAGATGAGGGGATTAAATGTAGTATCTCCAAATTTGCGGATGACACTAAATTGGGTGGCAGTGTGAGCTGCGAGGAGGATGCTGTGAGGCTGCAGAGCGACTTGGATAGGGGTTAGGTGAGTGGGCAAATGCATGGCAGATGAAGTATAATGTAGATAAATGTGAGGTTATCCACTTTGGTGGTAAAAACAGAGAGACAGACTATTATCTGAATGGTGACAGATTAGGAAAAGGGGAGGTGCAAAGAGACTTGGGTGTCGTGGTACATCAGTCATTGAAGGTTGGCATGCAGGTGCAGCAGGCGGTTAAGAAATCAAATGGCATGTTGGCCTTCATAGCAAAGGGATTTGAGTACAGGGGCAGGGAGGTGTTGCTACAGTTGTACAGGGCATTGGCGAGGCCACACCTGGAGTATTGTGTACAGTTTTGGTCTCCTAACCTGAGGAAGGACATTCTTGCTATTGAGGGAGTGCAGCGAAGGTTCACCAGACTGATTCCCGGGATGGCGGGACTGACCTATCAAGAAAGACTGGATCAACTGGGCTTGTATTCACTGGAGTTCAGAAGAATGAGAGGGGACCTCGTAGAAACATTTAAAATTCTGACGGGGTTAGACAGGTTAGATGCAGGAAGAATGTTCCCAATGTTGGGGAAGTCCAGAACCAGAGGTCACAGTCTAAGGATAAGGGGTAAGCCATTTAGGACCGAGATGCGGAGGAACTTCTTCACCCAGAGAGTGATGAACCTGTGGAATTCTCTACCACAGAAAGTTGTTGAGGCCAATTCACTAAATATATTCAAAAAGGAGTTAGATGAGGTCCTTACTACTAGGGGGATCAAGGGGTATGGCGAGAAAGCAGGAATGGGGTACTGAAGTTGAATGTTCAGCCATGAACTCATTGAATGGCGGTGCAGGCTAGAAGGGCCGAATGGCCTACTCCTGCACCTATTTTCTATGTTTCTATGTTTCTATGTTTCCAACATTAGCTGCAGCCCGAATGCAGAGATGGGCTTTGATTTTGTCAGCATATACATATGATATTGAATACAGATGATCAGCTGATCACAGTAATGCTGATGCAATGTCTCGATTGCCTTCCCCATCACAGGTTACACCCGATAGGGAAGAAGTGTTTTATTTTTCATACATTGATGAACTACCAGTCACAGCTGAAGAGATTGGTAGAGCAACCAAACGTGACCCAGTGATGTCAAAGGTGTATGAGTATATTGCAAATGGATGGCCAAACCAGGTAACAGACAAAGATACACATCCATTCTTCATTCGTAGAATGAATTATCAGTCGATAAAGATTGTATCATGTGGAGTGCAAGAGTGGTTATACCAAATAAATTCAGGTCCAAATTATTAGGAGACCTCCATGACCAGCACCTGGGAATGTGCTTGACCAAGAGTTTTGCACGCAGTTATTTATGGCGGCCAGGCTATGATAAAGATATAGAGTACATCGTCAGTCAGTATACGACATAGAAACATAGAAAATAGGTGCAGGAGTCGGCCATTCGAGCCTGCACCGCCATTCAATGAGTTCATGGCTGAACATGCAACTTCAGTACCCCATTACTGCTTTCTCACCATACCACTTGATCCCCCTAGTAGTAAGGACTACATCTAAATCCTTTTTGAATACATTTAGTGAATTGGCCTCAACAACTTTCTGTGGTAGAGAATTCCACAGGTTCACCACTCTCTGGGTGAAGAAGTTTCTCCTCATCTCGGTCCTAAATGGCTTACCCCTTATCCTTAGACTGTGACCCCTGGTTCTGGACTTCCCCAACATTAATAAGAACATAATAACATAAGAATTAGGAACAGGAGTAGGCCATCTAGCCCCTCGAGCCTGCTCCGCCACCCAACAAGATCACGGCTGATCTGGCCGTGGACTCAGCTCCACTTACCCGCCCGTTCCCCATAACCCTTAATTCCCTTATTGGTTAAAAATCTATCTATCTGTGACTTGAATACATTCAATGAGCTAGCCTCAACTGCTTCCTTGGGCAGAGAATTCCAGAGATTCACAACCCTCTAGGAGAAGAAATTCCTTCTCAACTCGGTTTTAAATTGGCTCCCCTGTATTTTGAGGCTGTGCCCCCTAGTTCTAGTCTCCCTGACCAGTGGAAACAACCTCTCTGCCTCTATCCTGTCTCTCCCCTTCATTATTTTAAATGTTTCTATAAGATCACCCCTCATCTTTCTGAACTCCAACGAGTAAAGACCCAGTCTACTCAATCTATCATCATAAGGTAACCCCCTCATCTCCGGAATCAGCCTAGTGAATCGTCTCTGTACCCCCTCCAAAGCTAGTATATCCTTCCTTAAGTAAGGTGACAAAAACTGCACGCAGTACTCCAGGTGCGGCCTCACCAATGCCCTGTACAGTTGCAGCAGGACCTCCCTGCTTTTGTACTCCAACCCTCTCACAATGAAGGCCAACATTCCATTCGCCTTCCTGATTACCTGCTGCACCTGCAAGCTAACTTTTTTTGGGGGATTCATGCACAAGGAACCAAAAAGAGTTTCATGCACAAGGAATTCTGGCTGCACTTCAGTCCCACTCTCCTGATGTTTGGGCACCCTGTGCAGAGGGGAGCGGGTAGGTCCGAAGGCCTCCTCGTAGGACTGCTCCTGGGCACGGCCAAGGGTGCCATCAGCCGGTCCAGGCAGCGGGCGGTCGTTCAACCTGACTGCCTGCCTCTCTTCCGCTCTTACATCCGGTTCAGGGTGTCCTTGGAGATGGAGCACGCGGTGTCCACCGGTACGCTCGCGGCCTTCCGCGAGAGGTGGGCACCGGAGGGACTGGAGTGCATCATCACGCCCGGCAACCAAATTTTAATTTGATTTTACGTTTTAAAGTTTAATTTGTTTTAATTGCCGGTGCTTTTAGTGTCCCCCTCCCCTTTTATAGGGGGCACTGGAAAAATTTGATTTTAGCGCCCCAAAAAAAACCAAAAAAAGAAAAAAAAGGAAAAAAAAAAAGGGGCCTTGAAAATGTCTGCTGTGTCACCCAGGCGGGTGGCATGGTTTTAATGTTTATGTTTATTTTCAGGTAAACTCAAAAGAGTTTCATGCACAAGGACCCCCAGGTCCCTCTGCACTGCAGCATGTTGTAATTTCTCCCCATTCAAATAATATTCCCTTTTACTGTTTTTTTTCCCCAAGGTGGATGACCTCACATTTTCCAACATTGTATTCCATCTGCCAAACCTTAGCCCATTCACTTAACCTATCTAAATCTCTTTGCAGCCTCTGTGTGTCCTCTACATAACCCGCTTTCCCACTAATCTTTGTGTCATCTACAAATTTTGTTACACTACACTCTGTCCCCTCTTCCAGGTCATCTATGTATATTGTAAACAGTTGTGGTCCCAGCACCGATCCCTGTGGCACACCACTAACCACCGATTTCAACCCGAAAAGGACCCATTTTTCCCGACTCTCTGCTTTCTGTTAGCCAACCAATTCTCGATCCATGCTGATACATTTCCTCTGACTCCGCGTACCTTTATCTTCTGCAGTAACCTTTTGTGTGGCACCTTATCAAATGCCTTTTGGAAATCTAAATACACCACATCCATCGGTACACCTCGATCGTTATGCTCGTTATATCCTCAAAGAATTCCAGTAAATTAGTTAAACATGATTTCCCCTTCATGAATCCATGTTGCGTCTGCTTGATTGCACTATTCCTATCTAGATGTCCCGCTATTTCTTCTTTAATGATAGCTTCAAGCGTTTTCCTCACTACAGATGTTAAACTAACCGGCCTATAGTTACCTGCCTTTTGTCTGCCCCCTTTTTTAAACAGAGGAGTTACATTAGCTGCTTTCCAATCCGATGGCACCTCCCCAGAGTCCAGAGAATTTTGGTAGATTATAACGAATGCATCTGCTATAACTTCCGTCATCTCTTTTAATACCCTGGGATGCATTTCATCAGGACTAGGGGACTTGTCTACCTTGAGTCCCATTAGCATGCCCAGCACTACCTCCCTAGTGATAGTGATTGTCTCAAGGTCCTCCCTTCCCACATTCCCGTGACCAGTAATTTTTGGCATGGTTTTTGTGTCCTCCACTGTGAAGACCGAAGCAAAATAATTGTTTAAGGTCTCAGCCATTTCCACATTTCCCATTATTAAATCCCCTTTCTCATCTTCTAAGGGACCAACATTTACTTTAGTCACTCTTTTCCGTTTTATATATCGGTAAAAGCTTTTACTATCTGTTTTTATGTTTTGCGCAAGTTTACATTCGTAATCTAGCTTCCCCTTCTTTATTGCTTTCTTAGTCATTCTTTGCTGTCGTTTAAAATTTTCCCAATCTTCTAGTTTCCCACTAACCTTGGCCACCTTATACGCATTTGTTTTTAATTTGATACTCTCCTTTATTTCCTTGGTTTTCCATGGCTGGTTATCCCTTCTCTTACCGCCCTTCTTTTTCACTGGAATATATTTTTGTTGAGCACTATGAAAGAGCTCCTTAAAAGTCCTCCACTGTTCCTCAATTGTGCCACCGTTTAGTCTGTGTTCCTAGTCTACTTTAGCCAATTCTGCCCTCATCCCACTGTAGTCCCCTTTGTTTAAGCATAGTACGCTCGTTTGAGACACTACTTCCTCACCCTCAATCTGTATTACAAATTCAACCATACTGTGATCACTCATTCCGAGAGGATCTTTTACTCGGAGATCGTTTATTATTCCTGTCTCATTACACAGGACCAGATCTAAGATAGCTTGCTCCCTGTAGGTTCTGTAACATACTGTTCTAAGAAACAATCCCGTCTGCATTCTATGAATTCCTCAAGGCTACCCCGTGCAATTTGATTTGACCAATCGATATGTAGGTTAAAATCCCCCATGATTACTGCCGTTCCTTTTTCACATGCCTCCATTATTCCCTTGATTATTGTCCGCCCCACCGTGAAGTTATTATTTGGGGGCCTATAAACTACGCCCACCAGTGACTTTTTCTCCTTACTATCTCTAATCTCCACCCACAATGATTCAACATTTTGTTCATTGGAGCCAATATCGTGTCTCTCAACTGCCCTGATATCATCCTTTATTAACAGAGCTACCCACCTCCTTTCCCTTCTTGTCTATCTTTCCGAATCGTCAGATACCCCTGTATGTTTAATTCCCAGTCTTGGCCACCCTGCAACCACGTTTCTGTAATGGCCACCAAATCATACCCATTTGTAATGATTTGTGCCATCAACTCATTTACTTTATTTTGAATGCTGCATGCGTTTAAGTAGAGTGTTTTAATACTAGTTCTTAAACCATGATTTTTAGTTTTGACCCCTCCTGCAGCCCCTTTATATGTCAATCGGTAAGCAAGCAACCAACCACCAGTACCATTACAGCCATGGAAATGGCCTCCCAAGGTGTGGCAAAGGCTACATATTGATTTTGCTGAGTTCGATGGACAACAATTGTTCATTGTAATTGATAGCCATTCAAAGTGGGTTGAGGTGTTTCCAATGTGGAAAATAACAAGTAAAACATTGGACATTTTACGAAAATTATTTTCTGCATTTGGCATCCCTGAAGAAATTGTTTTGGATAATGGACCACAATTTCGTTCAGAAGAATTTGCACAATTCACGAGCAAAAATGGTATGAAACATACCAAGGTTCCACCATACCACCCTGCTTCGAATGGTGCAGCAGAGCGCACTGTACAAATTGTCCAATGTGCCCTCATAAAACAAATGTTAGATCCAAATCCAAGAAAACGACAATTGCCATTGGATCACAAATTGACTAATTTTTTGATTACATATCGAAATACTCCTCATACAACTACTAATAGAACACCAGCAGAATTGTTTCTCAAACGACAGCCACGAACCAGATTCTCATTGTTCAAGCCAAATTTGGCAGTCTGTAGAAGAGATACAATTAAGACAAAAAGAGAATCACGATGAAGGCAGAGTAAGATAGAAGAGTGAAATTAAACTAGGTGAGAGTGAAGAACCATCGCTATAAATGGTTAAAGTGGTTACCCGGAAGAGTGGTGAAGATATGTGGTCCTCGCACATATTTGGTAAAGCTGTTTGATAATGGACAGGTTAGGTTTGTCCATACTAATCATATTTTACCTACAGACATGGAAGGAGTTGAAGATGGGAATGATTCAATTATTTCTGACGCATCATAGTTTTGATATACCGGTAGCAAATCCTAAATCCAATGTGCTGGAAACAAATCCAGGAGAGAATCAGAATGAAAGTCTGAGTCCGAGTCAGGGAAACATCGAGCCTGAAGTTAGAGTGAGTGCAAGTGAAAATCAAGGAAATTCCGTGGAGGAAATTGTTCCTCAGGAGGAGCCTCAAATGAGTGTGAAATCAACACCATGTTTGGAAGCTTCTGTTTGAGAGTGAAGGTGTCCTCTTCGAAACAGAAAACAAGTGGTAAAGTTAAATTTGCAAATATGTATAAAAATTAAAGTTATTTATGATGGCTTTTTCATTAAGGAGGGAGAAGTGCAATGTTTGTAAGCTTGGAATGCTTGTTGCTCCACACTGTGGATGTGGACGTATTGTGTACTGCAGCTGCATAGTTAATCATTAAACAAGCAGCTTTCCGGAGAGTTCCCAGAGAGCAGCCTGCCATCTTAGGAAGCTGTGTGTGCTGTGAAGATATCACAGAAGCCAATGTAAGTCAGCAAGCACAGGGGTGATCACAGGTGACATCTAACAAGGAGACACCTTGGAGGCAGAAATTTATCAGAAAGCTACCAGGAACTTCAGCTATGTGGCAAGATTAAAGAAGCTAGGATTATTCTTAGAGCAAGGGTGCTCAACCCAGGATCCACCAAAAATGTGGGAAAAAAAACACGTTGAGCAGTGAGAATTGGAGTCGGGACAAGCGATGGCCGAGATCCTTGAACATCAAGAGATGCCATCCAATGAGTGAATCAGAGCCACGATCTTCAGTGAGGTTTTGAAGTGTGGAGTAAAAAGCCAGCTGGTCTGTGCACGAGGCAGCGATTGGTGTTTGGATGCAGCAGAGAATTGGTGCCAGACAGCACGTGACTTAAAGAACCCAAGAACATAATAGCAGCAAGCCATACGCCCCTCGAGCCTGCTTCGATCATGGCCTCAGGTCCACTTCCCCGCCTGCTCCCCATAACCCCTTATCAGTTAAGAAAGTGTATATCTGTCATAAATTTATTCAATGTCCCAACTTCCACAAATCCACAACCCTGGAGAGAAGAAATCTAATCTCAGTTTTAAATAGATGGCCCCTTATTCTAAGATCGTGCCCTCTAGTTCTAGTCTCCCCCATCAGTGGAAACATCCTCTCTGCATCCACCTTGTCAAGCCCCCTCAAATCTTATGACCTGCGGAATTCTCTACCACAGAATGTTGTCAAGTTAGATATATTCAAAAGGGATTTAGAGGTGGCCCTCAAGGATCAAGGGGTATGGAGAGAAAGCAGGAATGGGGTACTGAAGTTGCATGATCATATTGAATGATGATTCAGGCTCGAAGGGCCAAATGGCCTACTCCTGCACCTATTTTCTAAGATCACACCTCATTCTTCTGAATTCCAATTGAAGCTCAACCTACTGAACCTTTCAAGTCAACCCCCTCTCTGGAATCAACCTTGTGAACCTTCTCTGAACTGCCTCCAAAGCAAGTGTATCCTTTTGTAAATATGGAAACCACTACACACAGTATTCCACGTGTGGCCTCATCCATACCCTGTACAGCTGTAACAAGACTTTCCTGCTTTTATACTCCATCCCCTCTGCAATAAAGGCCAAAGCTTTTAGTTTCCCCAGTGAGTCGTGCGTCAAATCAGTTGGTACAATTCTCCACCTGTCCACGTTTTCGTCTTGCTTCCGATTTCTCAACTCCTCTCACCTCACTGGCATCCAGTCCTTGAACTACAGTACGCAGACGACGCTCGTGTCTGAACTCCCAAGTCATAGTCGACATCTTCACCGAGGTGTATGAAAGCATGTGCCTTATACTAAACATCCATAAGACAAAGGTCCTCCACCAACCTGACCTTACCACAAAGCATTGTGCCCACCCCCCAAAATCAAGATCCACGGCACGGCCCTGGACAACATGGACCACTTTCCATACCTCGGGAGCCTATCAGCAAGGGCCGACACCACCTTCAGCGTGCCAGCGCAGCCTTTGGAAAAGTGTTCGATGATCAGGCCCTCAAATCTGCCACCAAACTTACGGTCTACAGGGCTATAGTGATACCCACCCTCCTGTATGGCTCAGATGTGGACCATGTACAGTAGACACCTCAAGTTGCTGGAGAAATACCAGCGATACCTCCACAAGATCCTGCAAATCCAGAGGACAGATGCACCAACATTAGTGTCCTCAATTGGGCCAACATCCCCAGCATCAAAGCACTGACCACTTGACCAGCTTTGTTGGGCAGGCTACATGCCAGACTCCCAAACGCTCTACTCTGAATTCCTACATGGCAAGCGAGCCCCAGGTGGGAAGAAACATTAAGGACCCCCTCAAAACCTCCTTGATAAAATGCAACATCCAACACCTGGAAGTCGCTGGCCAAAGATCACCCTAAATGGAGGAAGTGCATCCGGGAGGGCACCAAGCACCTGGAGTCTCGCTGCAAAGTGCATGTAGAAATCAAGTGTAGGCAGTGGAAGGAGCGTGCGGCAAACCAGTCCCACCCACCCCTTTCCAACAACTATCTGTCCCACCGTGGCAGACTATGGTGCTCGTATTGGACTATTCAATCACCCAAGGACTCACTTACCAAGAGTGGAAGCAAGTCTTCCTTGATTTTGAGGGACTGCCTATGTCTTGGAAGAATTTTATGAGGCTAAGAAATCATGCTGCCCAAATTGCAGCTTCTAGCAACTGCAGGGTTGTGATGTTCCAGAAGCTGGAGGAATCATGAGGAAAAATCAGGACCAATGATCCCTGCAAACTGCAGCACACCAGGAACCTGATGCAACCACTTTCCAATGAGAAAAACAGTGCATATACATGAGGGGCCACACAGCACCAAATTTACAGGGAACATTGATCAGGACTGTGCTGGAGATAAAACACCATTCTGCAGCCTGGATGCTGCTAATTTAATTTTATTACACACTTACTCATTTCCCAATTCCAAACCACCCCCTTCAGCAGTGGTGCAGTCAATAAAACAGCTGCACTTAAATCTTATCCTTGCAATGTATGTTGTTTGCAAAGCAGCAGCAGCTAGTATTGGCTAGGCCTGTGCTGGACAGTTACAGCCATTATACAGAATCCCACACATGTGGGAAAAGCATGTCTGGAGTCAGTGTATGCATGTACCATTTAATTGGAAAAATACTCCCACTGGTCAAGACAAGGCTTGTTACAATTCCAGATAGTGTGGATCATAAACAAAAAAGGTTGAAAACCCTTGCACACAGTTCTGGGGAGATTTAATGGGAGGTGCTTAAACACAGGTGACAACTATTGAAGACCAGATTAGGTGAGGCTATGCGAATCTACAACATTCCCAAAACTACCTACTCAAAAGCTGCATTTAAGGGGAAGCTCTATTAGTACACGACAGAAAGGGAGAGAGGATGTGTTGACAGGCTTAGTGGGAGAAGGCTGGTATGGAAATGGGAGCATAAACACCAGCATACAGCTAGCTATTGGTCCAGGTGACCAGTTTGATGTGAAACAATACTAGCAAAACCAATGCGAGTACATGACTAAACGCTACCCAGTTTCAGTCTGTAAACATTGTCCAAGGGAGACGGCACAAAATCTTGGTAAAATTAGTATTTTATTTGCTATTTCACTGTTACAAGGAGTTCTCACACCAACAAATCTGGAGTAAAATGGGTCCCAATCTGTGGCAACTGGCTTCCTTGCATCTAGGAAACAAAGGGAAATGCATTCAGACAGATGATTATAACAATCAAAGACTAGAAACTTTTCAGTCACAGCATTTAGAAAATCAATCTCGATACACCCCAACTCTCTTGCTCCCTACAGGAAACTCCAGCTGACTCAAAATTGTAAAACAATTGTGCTTGCACTGGGGCTGTTGGCACAGAATCAGACATGTCCTTTCATCACCTGTCAGTGAGAGAGTTCAAGAATAGATTTCATCATTTCCATGCACACCCAAGCACAGCACATCTCAAGCTGAAACTAGGATTGTTAACTCCAGGTAAGATACACAGCATGTGCTGCAATGAGCACATTTTAAATTAACAAACCCCCTGTACTTTCTACTGCAATAGATTCTAGTCCTATTAAATGAATGCATTTGGGCTTTTCAAGGAAAGGATTTACATTTATACAACACTTTCCATGACAGTTTACAGAAACCAAGGTCAACAGCAGGATTAAAAAAACAAGGCCTCAGTTTTAACATCTCCTCTGAAGCAGTTCAATGTTACACTTGTGTAAGGTCAGCCTGGATTATGTGCTCAAGTCTCTGCAGTGGGTCTTAAACTCAACTTCCACAAGGCAGGAGTGCTACCCACTGAGTAGTAATGTACTTTTACAGCTCCTTCCAATTACCTTTTCGGTCACCCCCAAAGTAGGCCCTATAGATGAACCCAGCTATAAAGTTGTGAACTCAGTCCTTGCATCCTCCAGTTGGTGCAGCTCCCTGTAAATGCAGAGACCACATGGTTACCAACAAGCCCACAATCACAAGGCAGCAGGTACAGAGAGCAGTGAAACCTCAGATTAAATGGAACGGTTTGAGAGTAGAATCAGTGGGGTTCATATGGCAGAATCATTTTCATCACAGGTTTCGTACAAAGTTTGGTTGAAGCCTTTGCATACACATGCATTGCTGCTCAAACAGCAATTCAGGCAGGACCAGCAAGTGATTCCAAACCATAAATCCCAGACCAAGCTCAGGAATCACTAGCCTCTTCCAAGAGGTTAAATTATGGGATCTAATGCTGACAGGCTAGCTGAACATACTCCTTGATCATAGAAATTAGCACAGGAGGCCATTTCAGCCTATTATTTCCACGCTGGCCAAGATATCCAGCCCAATCCCACTTCTCAGCTCTTGGTCCATAGCCCACTTTTAAATGTGGTGAGGGTTTCTGCCTCTACCACCCTCAGGCAGTGAGTTCCAGACCCCACCACATGGTGAGGAAATTTACCCTCAAAATCCTCGTTACTTTAAATCTATGCCCCCTGGTTGTTGACCCTCTAAGGGAAATAGGTCCTTCCTATCCACTATCTAGACCCCTCAATTTTACACACATCTCCCCTCAACCTCCTCTGTTCCAAAGAAAACAAACCCAGCCTAGCCAATCTTTCCTCAGCTAAAATTCTCCAGTCCAGACAACATCCTCATAAATCATCTCTGTACCCTCTAGTGCAATCACATCGTTCCTGTAATGTGGTGACCAGAACTGCATAGAAACATAGAATATAGGTGCAGGAGTAGACCATTTGGCCCCTTCAAGCCTGCACCACCATTCAATATCATGGCTAATCACACAACTTCAGTACCCCATTCCTGCATGCAGTACTCCAGCTGTGGCCAGACAAACACACTGCAAGAGTCAACATCCCATTACACTGGTACCTTTAATCAGTGCTTTTGCACACAAGCTAACAAACACTGCAACTGACAAGCACCTTGCTCCCCTGCCAGTCTGCTGTTGATTAAAAGGAGACACTACAACACAACACATGTCCTCAGACAAAAACCCACCTCCACTGGTGCTGCCAATGATCCCACATCTGGTGATCCTGAAATAGAAAGGCACGGTCAGGTCATTGCTGGCAACCCTGCTCTGGATCAAGTGATCCTCATCTGCCCAAGTCAGTTAGAGCTAATATCAGACAGTCTTCAGCGACAACTCAGGTCTCAAGTTCTCATCACACAGGCACTCATGATAAATATAGAACAGAGCAGATACTTACTGTGCAACAGTCAAAGCACCTGGGAGAGAGAAAAAGAAATCTGATTTAGACAGGCTCAGAGAGGCAATTCAAAACAAATGGTCAAACTTCTGTCAGTCATTCATTTCTCCTCATGTTTCAGAGACCTAATTCACACATCACACAGAAGTTAATACTGCAGGAGGTGGTAGGGTACAACACAGCAGACAGCACCAAACTCTACACACCTGCACAAGACAGGTCCACAGCCCAGCTTCACACCTGGAATCAGAAACCAACACCCTGCCCAACTTCACATCTGGAATTAGCAGGAATCTGTAAAACAAAAGAACTCACTCAGCAGGAAACACTGCCATGAGTCTCGGCATTTGTGTAATGAGGGAAATGTCAGATAGGAGCGAAAGACAATGCTCAATTCTTCATCAGTGATCTGTTGAACTATGTGCTCATCATACAATCCTCCGTTAGACAGGAACCCTGCGCCAATACAGCTCCATGTGGTGGCCCAAGAGAAACAGCCCAGCTTCCAGCCTGCAGGTACAGTGCAACACTAGAGCGTGAGTGCACAGCTGAAGTTCGAGTGCGTGCAAGTTACCTACAGAACACACCCAACCTCAGTAAAACAGCCAGTACTCCTCCACAACACTTCAAGATACACAGGTGTTTTCCACACTCTGACCTGAATCAGTCTTAGTCAAACCCACTGCTGATGAGGTGTGTAACTGCACAACTGCCAAGACTTGGAGGCCCCACAGGAGTGAGCATTGCAACAGGGTTCAGATTCTGCAGCCAATCCCATCCACTCACCTCCCATCAGCTCAGCCCTCAGTACAATCCAAGCACCTGAAAAATAAAAGCCACCACCATTAGACACTGCAACAAAGGCAATTGGTATATATATATATCTACCTCACTTACGATATAGACAGGTTAAGTGATTGGGCAAAAATCTGGCAGATGGAGTATAATGTGGGAAAATGAGGTTATCCACTTTGGCAGAAAAAATTGGAAGCAAATTATAATTTAAATGGAGAAAAATTACAAAGTGCTGCAGTACAGAGACCTGGGGGTCCTTGTGCATGAAACAAAGTTAGTATGCAGGTACAGCAAGTAATCAGGAAGACAAATGGAATGTTGGCCTTTATTGAAAGGGGGATAGAGTATAAAAGCAGAGAAGTCCTGCTACAACTGTACAGGGTATCAGTGAGGCCACACCTGGAGTACTGCATAGTTTTGGTCTCTGTATTTAAGGGTATACTTGCATTGGAGGCAGTTCAGAAAAGGTTGATTCTAGAGATGAGGGGGTTGACTTATGAGGATAGGTTGAGCCTCTACTCATTGGAGTTATGAGAGGTGATCTTATTGAAACATATCAGGAGAGGGCTTAACATGGTGGATGCAGAGGATATTTCCACTCAAGGAAACTAAAAGTAGGGGACATAGTTTTAAATGGCCAGCCCCTTACTCAGACTGAGATGAGGAGGAATTACTTCTCAGAGGGCTGTGAATCTGCAGAATTCTCTGCCTCAGATCTGTGGAGGCTGGGTCATTGAATATTTAAGGCGGAGATACAGATTTGAGTGATAAGGGAGTAAAGGGTTATGGGGAGTGGGCAGGGAAGGGGAACAGAGTCAAAGATCAGATCAGCCATGATCTTAATAGCAGAGCAGGCTCAAGGGGCCAAATCTATCTCTTATGTAGTAGGGGAGCCAGCAGAGGCACAATGGACCCTCTGTCTCCCAGACACTGCTATTGAGCAGTTGGACAGAAAACCAGGAGTATGGAATGTTGGCCTGAAGTCACAAATAGGTGGAAGTTATGGTTCAGTCATTACAATCCCCCCCCCTCAGATTCCCATTGTACCTTTTATAGCATTAACAGTAAAAATGAATGCCTAACTCCACTTTGCTCTACCTTTTGAGCTAAATCTAATCCAGTTTAACAGCAAGATTCACATTCAGGACCAACAGGCTCCAGTGACATGCAGTGGAACAGTATTAACCACCCCACTACAAGAATTCTCAGCTCTGCATCACCTCCTCCACCCCACCAAATGAACTTAATTCCTTGTGTTGCCATAGCCCAGGAAGATGCAATCATGCTCACCTGAACAGACACTGGTGTCTGTGAATCCATTCACAACTGTACAAGACTTTCCCACAGCCTTAGTTCACATCTGGAATCAGCAGGAGTCTGTAAATCAGGAGAACTAACTCAGAGCAGGAAACACTGCCGTGTATCTCATTATTTGAGTCGAGGAAATTGTCAGATAGGAGCGAAAGACTTGATGCTGAATTCTTCATCAGTGATCTGCTGAACTATGTGCTCATCATACAATCCTCCATTAGACAGAAACCCTGCACCAATACAGCTCCATGTGGTGGCCCAAGAGAAACAGCCCAGCTTCCAGCCTGCAGTTACAGTGCAACACTAGAGTATATGGGTGTGCAGCTGGAGTCAGTGCATGCAAGTTACCTACAGAGTACCTCAGTATGAACCTTTACACAGCAAGTCACCGTGACCTGGAATGTACTGCCTGAAAGGGTGGTGGAAGCATTAAGCAGTAACTTTTCAAAGTGTAATTGGAGAAACACTTAAAGGAAAAATTTGCATGGCTATGGGACTAATTGGATAACTTCTTCAAAGTGCTGGCAGACAATGGGCCAAAATTCCTCCTTTGTGCTTATGCTACAATTCTAACAGCAGCCAGTAGAGGCCTCACCATATTAGCACTATAAATATCACTGCTCTCAAGCTTCAGTATCAATCCTGCTGTTGATGGAGATGAGGTGTGTAACTGCACAGCTGCTAAGACCACACAGGAGTGAGCATTGCAACAGGGTTCACTGACTCAACCCCCCACAGCCAATCCCATCCACTCACCTTCCATTTGCCCCGCTCTCAGACAACCCAAGCACCTGGAAAATAAAACCACCATTAGCCATCAATAAATTTGTTGCTCTTGTTGCATTTGGAGATAACCTCAGGACACAGGGTGGTAACTAAAGCCAGAACAGGGATAAAGGGATGCCAGCATTGTTCACTACTGGAAACTCAGATTATCACCCCAAGTATCAGTGACTCAGACTGAGGAAGAGTGGTTTATATCAGCGCAGTGGCAAGATGCAAGGACATTTATTTTTGGATATGACGACAATGTTGGCCCTCATCAGATTGAGCAGAACGGGGTGGAAGTTATGTTGTACTGGTTCAGTAATTACAAAGTCTCTTTCACTCTTTCTCAGAGAGATTCCCATTGTATTTGTATCAGCATCATCAACAGTACAAATGAACTCCACGCTACATCTGCAAGCGGATTCGAAATCCAAATTCACAACAGGACACATAACCAACTCAGATTAGCACGCTCAAAATCATTGTTGTGCAATTATTCTCACCTGGAACAGCAGGTACTTTACTTGCAGCGTCCATCCACACCTGCACAACAGAGACCCATGTTAATGACCTGTTGGTCAGACTGGACACATCCTCAGTCACACCTCAACTTTATATGCCTCAGAAACCTTGTATGGTGGTTGGTGTATTCGTCATCCAGAATGTCGAGAGTAGCAAATAAGCATCATCACAGTGGCACACAGTCAGGGGGAGATGGGGTTTGTAAAGAGTTTTGTCACAGCCAAGTAGACAGGAGGGAAACCGCCCCCACAGACCCATCCCTTTACACCTCCTCTATCCAACCAAGGGGGAAGCTGCAGATTAGGGTCACCCACCCGATGGGATACAAATCCAGCAACACAATTCAGATCAGAACACAACTGTGCCCAATCGTAGCCAACCTGTACCACACCCCCCCCCTTTTCACAGGTTTATTTGCTGGGTGATCACAAGCCTGGAGGTTTAAATGGGCTGCCTTTAGCAGTGTTGCTCAATCAGAACAGGATCTGTTTGGTTCTGCTGTATCTCTACAGATCCTTCGAGAGCAGATTGAAACCTCCGCGACACTCAAGGCCCCAAGGTACAGACTATGCTGCCCACGAGACTTGGGACACTCCAGCTTTAAAATACTGCACCCTTAAATCTCATCAGTTCCCCCACAGGACTCCAGTTAAAGGGCAAGCAAGCGACATGGCAGCAGCAGTTACCTGTTCAGGCAGGAGATGGGGAGCAGCCAGGCAGGATGGAACCTGGAACGAGAGAGCACAGCATCACTCACACGCCCCTCACAATGTAGGCACTCACCAACCGAGAATTGCAAGCCTCATAACAATAAAAGTTCTCAGAAACACTTCTGACCACTACTCATTAATCATTGGCTTCGCAGCAACATCAAGAAAACATACTAAATATACAAATCAGGGTCCTAACCACCACCCCCCCCCAGACCAGGTGCCAGCCAAGAGGTTGGTAAACATTTCTCTTCCCCTCCTCTCCCACACAGCCATGAACTCATTGAATGGCAGTGCAGGGTAGAAGGGCCGAATGGCCTACTCCTGGACCTATTTTCTATGTTTCTAAAAGCTTGGCCCACCCTGCTGTAAACCACAGCACCTGCAAGGCATACTTACCCGTTCAGACTAGGATAATGGAGGATAGGCCCATCAGAGTTAATGCACCGCATGAACCCCCCCCCCCCTCCATGGCTAACCATGTTCATTGGCAGCACTCACTCCTCTGGTGGAGGGGACTGTTGCTAAAACCCCATTCCAGGGGCTGGCACACATGATCGGACACAGAGGGAGCACAGCATTCTACAGAAGAGTTCAAGACATCTGGTCCTGTTGGGACATCAAATGGCTCTTCAACAACAAGTAGGAGCCATCCGGCCCCTCAAGCCTGCTCCGCACGAGATGGAAGTGTTGGTCTGTTAAGTGAGTCCTCACTGGCAACATGAATGGTTTACAAGCCTAATCAGTCTTTCTGCACACAATGGTTCTGAACCTAGACAAGTTGTCTATACATTCAATGCAGACAGGGACCCATGCCATTAGTGGCAGTATAGACTAATTCAGTCTACAGGTAAGCTGGAAAAGTTAGGATGGTTTATCAGTGTCACATTCCAACATGGTTCCTACACAGGCCAAGTCATCTGGTGCAGATCATTGTACCAACCCCATTCCAGGTTATTGTCTCATGATCAGCTCTGTACCAGCACTTAGAACCCCCAAACATGGGAGCACAGGCACTGGCTCAGCCAGACCAACAGAAATTAGACCATTCCCACTCTGGTTGGGGCCAGTCATGAAAGTGAGCAACCATTTAGTGAATCAAATTGATTATTCACCATCTCACCCCTCCCCAGTTTGACCACCTCCAGCTCTACACATGTAATGCTGGCCTCAAGTTGAGCCTTGGACAATTGTGGGCACATTTCAGCAAGATGCATAGGCACTGGAAAGGGTACAGGAAGTTTACCAGGGATGAGGGAATATTGGAAAAAGTTAAGACATTTCTCCCTGGAACACAGATCAAATGGCAGGTTTTGATTTGAGTAAATATTCCTCTAGTGTGGGTCAATAATAAGGTCATAGGATTCAAAATCATTGGTAAAAGAACTAGAGGGGAGATAAGAATCTCTCTCTTTCTCCTCTCCCCCCCCCCCCCACCCCCGAGTCACAATCTGGAACACAGGTGATGGAAGCAGATTCCATAATTAATTTAATAAAGGGAGCTAGACAAGTACTTGGAGAAACTTATAGGTTCACATACAAAGAGGGAGATGTGGGACTAACCAGGACTGCTCTTTCAAAGAGCCAGCACAGGCATAAATAACAGGTTGAATGGCCTCTGCCTGTTTCAATGGCTCTATCCCCAATTTTCATAGTTCCACAACCCAGCCCAATTCAACTGATTAGCATCACCCAACCAACTGCTGGGACAAGGTTACACCAAACATCTAATCTCTGCACCCCCGTGCCATTATAGAAATAGAATATAGGTGCAGGAGTGGGCCATTCAAGCCTGTACCACCATTCAATATCATGGCTGATCATGCGACTTCTGTACCTCATTGCTGCCTTCTCTCCATACCCCCGACCCCCTTTAGCTGCAATGTTCCCTTCATGTTCATGGGCTGGTTCACAAATTTCAGACACATGTAAATTAGCAGCGTTGCTAAAACACAAGTATCAAGACATATGGACAGAATATAGTTCAGAGCAGCCACGATCTCATTGAATGGCAGATCAGTCTATATGGGCTAAACAGCCTACTCCTGTCCCCATGTCTCAGATGTATATAAACATAACAGATTCAAACTACAGGTGACTTGCTGCCCACAAAAACAAAAATAGACACCTCAGCATTAAAATATCACATCCTTAAATCTCAGTTCCCCACAGGATGCCTGTTGTAAAGGGCAAGTGAGTGACTAGGCAGCAGCATAGTTAGCTGTTCAGGCAGGAGATGGGGCACAGCAAGAAAGGATGGAACCTGGAACAAGAGCACAGCATCACTCACTCCTCACAATGTGGGAACACTCCAACAGTTACAAGGCTGAGTGGAAACAACTTAGACACTTCTGACCACTAATCACTGGCTTCACACAGTAACTTGATCATAGAAAATCATGACACAGGAGGCCATTGGGCCAACATGTCTGCCAGTCAAAAAAAATCACCCAGCCTAATCCCATCTTCCAACATTAGTGCTTTTAAAATGATACGAGGGTTTCTGCCTCTGCCACCCTTTCAGGTAGTGCGTTCCAGACCCCCACCCCCTCTGGTGAAGAAATTGTCCCTCAAATCCTTCTACCAACTACTATAAATCTATGGCCCTGGTTATTGACCCCTGTTAAGGGAAATAGGTGCATCCTATCTTCCCTCAAACTCATCTATTTCAAAGAGAACCAACCCAGCCTATCCAATCATTCCTCATCTAAAATTTTCCACTGCTGACAACGCAAGTCAATCTTATCTGCACCCTTTAATGTAATCACATCTTGCCTGTAATGTGGTGACCAGAACTACACGCAGTACTGTAGCTGAACTAGGGTTTTACACAGTTCAAGCATAACCTCTCTGCTCCTGTATTCTACACCACAGCTACTTTCAGGGACCTGTGGACATAACACTCCAAGGTCCCCATGTTAGTCAACACCTACCATTCGATGTATTGTTTTGCCTTGTTAGCCAATCCCAAATTCATTACCTCACTTCTCCAGATTACACAAAAAATAGTAGATAATTTTGCCCCTCAAGCCTGTTCTGCCATTCAATATCATGGCTGATCTGATCCTGGCCTCAAATCCACTTCCCTGCCCAATTCCCATAACCAGATTTAATTCCATTTGCCACTATTCTGTCCCCCTGACTAGTTCGTTGATATATTCCTCCAGTCTACAGCTTTCTTCATCAACCACCACACAGCCGATCTTAGCACCATCTGCAAACCTCTTCTCCATACCCCCAACATTGAAGTCTAACTCGATGAATATTACAAAAAGTAAGGGATCCAGTACTGAACCCTGCAGAATCGCACTGGATACAGCCTTCCAGTTACAAAACACCCATCAACCATTATCCTTTGCTTTCTACCCTGATACAATTTTGGATCCAAATTGCCACTTTGACCTGGGCTTTTACTTTCAGGACCAGTCTGCCATGTGGGACCTTATCAAAAGTTTTGCTAAAATCCATATACATCAACCCTTCGGGTTACCTCAAAAAATTCAATTAAGTTAGTCAGACACGACCGTCCCTTAACAAATCTATGCTGACTGTCCATTAATCAGTGTGTTTCTAAATTAACATTTATACCGTCTCAGAAACTTGGCCAATAATTTCCCCCTCACAGATCTCTCCTTTTACCTCAGGCACGCCAGCTGCATCCTCCAGGGCGCAGTGCCGCACCGCCCGTGGCCGGACCTGCAAAAAGAGAGAAAGAGTTACCGAGAGCCGGCATCAACAGCCCGGCCCGGGCTTCGGCCCACACGCCTGGCTCCGCGTTCTCAGCATGTTGGATCCTCATCACAGCGTCTCGGATGTCCCTACCAACATGGGTTCATCACAGCGCGGGCCGAGGCCTATATTTTCGGGACACGCGCGCGCGCGCGCGCGCGCGCGCGCGCACACACACACACACACACACACACTTACAACATGTTTCCCGGCCCACTGAGACCGCGCGGTTGCCGCCGCCGCCCTTTATAGCCAGCCCACGCACTGACTCATGGGATTCTGCAGCTCCGCCCACAACGCCCCCAACGGGTCAGTAACGCTTATTGGCCGTAACCGCCGTCAGTCATAGCGTTACGTCGAGCTGTCAGTCCCATTGGTCAGCAGGTGGTGCAGGGGGGCGGAACATTAATTCCCGCAGGCGGTTTGACGGAGCGTGTCATGACGTAATTGAATAGCTCGTGTGCTCCTCGATCACGTGGTCGAGTGGCCAATTTTCTTTGGGGCTTCCCGAGCTGAGAGGCAGGGGCGATGCCCGTAGGTCGGAGAAGCCGCAGTTCCCATCCCCCTTAATGACCCCCAGCGAGCCCAGCAACCCTCCTCCTCCTCCTCTCAGTGATTCTCCCCCAGCCACCCCTCAGTGATCCCTACGCCCTCCTCAGTGATTCCCCCCACACCCCCCTCAATGATTCCCCTCACTGATCCCCCAGCCCCCCTCCCTCAGTGACCCCAGCCCTCCCTCAGTGACCCTAGCCCCCCCCTCAGTGATTCCCCCCAGCCCCCCCTCAATGATTCCCCGCACCCCCCTCAGTGATCCCCCAGCCCCCCTTCTTCAGTGATTTTTCAGCTCTTCCTCAGTGATCCCCCAGCCCCATTCCTAGACCCCAGTCCCCCTCCGTGAACCCCCGCCCCCACTCCGCGACCCCCAGCCCCAGCTTCTCTCCATAATGTCAGCCCCGGCCTCTTTGTGATGCCAGCCCCAGCTCTAAAACGTGGGTTTCGATTTTTTGCTTTGTCTGGACTGCGGAAAACGAACTTTGCCCCCTCTGACAGTTTCCGATGTTCTGACCCGTAGAACAGACAACATAAAAGCCAATGGATTTGTGAAACAAAACTTCTTTTACTTAAAGACATTAATACAAGTAAGTTCGCACAGAACTGTAGCATATACTTCAGCATACAGTAATATTCTCTTCTACTTAAAATCAACAAGAAATACAAATAAGTTCACAACTGTAGCATATAATACCCCTGATTATACTTCAGTATACAGTAATAGCTCCTTATTTTCCGATCAAGTGATAATAAACAAACATCAGCGAGTGATCGGTTCATTGATGACTTTTAACAGGCAACTGACGCAGTTGCCCCCTCTCTTGACTGCACTGGTGTGTGTCTTTTCGCAGCACGGTTCATACCCAAAAACTTGGTAACTTGCCCACTTTATTACATATCAAATTAGACTGGCAGTTTTTCTGTTTTAAAAAGTCAGTTATGTTATGTGTTCTGTTTTACTTCAGTATCCTCAAAACTATCATCATAGGCGGTCCCTCGAAACGAGGATGACTTGCTTCCACGCCAAAAAAAAGGATGAGTTCACAGGTGTTTCAATGAAAGACCCGAACTACATCCTGAAAGGTGGAAGATGCTTGTGCGTGCACACCAGCCACCACACGGGCTTGACAGAGCTAGGTCTTGGTCCAGTGACAAGGATTAACCAAGACAACTGGAGACCTGTTCTGCTGCACAGACCTAGTGCGCACACATATCGCAGTGTGGGCTGGCCCGTGCTGCCCCTGGGCCCCGAACTCACGCCTCCCCTGGGCCCCGATCACATCCCTCCACAATCTCTCACAGCTCCTCCGCCCCGACCTCGCCACTCCTGCTGTATCTGTCCACGCTCCAATCACCGACTTGGACCTTGCCGACGTCACTTTTCGCTGCCGTTGCTCTCCTGCTCCAGCTCGTGCTGTACCTTGTAGTGGCACACCTCCACGCTGCCCATGGCCGCCACTCGCCACTTCTTTTACAGCCCCGAACTGCCGCTGATGGTTTCTCGCAGGTCGGGGCCTCCACGCTGTCCAGGGGGCGTTGTTAGAGACCATCAGCGGCAGGTCGGGGACATAAAAGGAACGACATGCGGCCACCGGACAGCGTGGAGGCCTCGACCTTGTGAGAGATCCTCAAAAACATCATTGTCCACAGATGGTCTTGTCAATTCCTCAGGATATCTCAACCGTCTGTTCTTGTCCAAGGTCGGTTACTCCTTTTATCTGTGAGAAAGGCAGCTAGCAGAGTTTAGCAGTTTTTCACAACAGCTAGCCCCCTGGCCTCGCAAAGCATGCTGGTATGGTCAACTTTAAAGTTAACTTTGGCCAAGTTATAGCAGAGCTACAGCAAATATAAAATGGTGTACATTTATATAGCATCTCTCAGTAATCCCAGCCCCAGCCTCCGTCAATAATCCCAGCCCCAGCCTCCATCAATAATCCCAGCCCCAGCCTCCGTCAATAATCCCAGCCCCAGCCTCCGTCAATAATCCCAGCCCCAGCCTCCGTCAGTAACCCCAGCCCGTGCCTCACTCAGTAATGCCAGCCCCAGCCTCACTCAGTAATACCAGCCCCAGCCTCAGTCAATAATCCCAGCCCCTGCCTCAGTCAGTAACCCCAGCCCGTGCCTCACTCAATAATGCCAGCCCCAGCCTCACTCAGTAATACCAGCCCCAGCCTCACTCAGTAATACCAGCCCCTGCCTCACTCAGTAATACCAGCCCCAGCCTCAGTCAATAACCCCAGCCCCTGCCTCACTCAGTAATACCAGCCCCAGCCTCAATAATGCCAGCCCCAGCCTCACTCAGTAATACCAGCCCCAGCCTCACTCAGTAATACCAGCCCCAGCCTCACTCAGTAATACCAGCCCCTGCCTCACTCAGTAATACCAGCCCCAGCCTCAGTCAATAACCCCAGCCTCTGCCTCACTCAGTAATACCAGCCCCTGCCTCACTCAGTAATGCCAGCCCCAGCCTCACTCAGTAATATCAGCCCCAGCCTCACTCAGTAATACCAGCCCCAGCCTCACTCAGTAATACCAGCCCCTGCCTCACTCAGTAATACCAGCCCCAGCCTCAGTCAATAACCCCAGCCTCTGCCTCACTCAGTAATACCAGCCCCAGCCTCACTCAGTAATGCCAGCCCCTGCCTCACTCAGTAATATCAGCCCCAGCCTCACTCAGTAATATCAGCCCCAGCCTCACTCAGTACCAGCCCCAGCCTCACTCAATAATACCAGCCCCAGCCTCACTCAGTAATACCAGCCCCAGCCTCAGTCAGTAATACCAGCCCCTGCCTCACTCAGTAATGCCAGCCCCAGCCTCAGTCAGTAACCCCAGCCCCTGCCTCACTCAGTAATGCCAGCCCCAGCCTCAGTCAGTAACCCCAGCCCCTGCCTCAGTCAGTAACCCCAGCCCCTGCCTCACTCAGTAATGCCAGCCCCAGCCTCAGTCAATAACCCCAGCCTCTGCCTCACTCAGTAATGCCAGCCCCTGCCTCACTCAGTAATGCCAGCCCCAGCCTCAGTCAGTAACCCCAGCCCCTGCCTCACTCAGTAACCCCAGCCCCTGCCTCACTCAGTAATGCCAGCCCCAGCCTCACTCAGTAATATCCGCCCCAGCCTCACTCAGTAATACCAGCCCCAGCCTCACTCAGTAATACCAGCCCCTGCCTCACTCAGTAATACCAGCCCCAGCCTCAGTCAGTAACCCCAGCCCCAGCGTCCGTGGATGCCTGCCCCAACCTTACAAATCATAATACAAGCTCTTAAAAATCAGGAGATTTGGTAAGAAATCATAAATTGCTAATTTATTTTTCAAACATTAACCAATAAAGATTGAGAGTTTGTTGAATACCTCATTAGTGGCTTTATTTAATCTCTAACAGATCACTGCGCTGTACAAAAACCGAGGCATCTAAAAATGCTTCACAAAAAACCCTCCTCTTACCCCCATTCACCTGATGCCCAACACAACCACCACGCATTGCACACCCCGCCGCTGCCAACTGAATGTATTCTGCCCTTAAAATCTCAACCCTCCAGGACCCGAGCCCGACTGAGTTCCTGGCCTTTACCCTAGAATCCCTGACCTCCGCTTCCTCCGATCCCGTCCTCTCTGCCCCCTCTGGTCCCTTGTCCCCGTCCCAATCCCCTGAACTTCTCCCCACTCCCCCGCCCCCCCCCCCAAGCCCTGACCTCCCTTGCTCTCTCCCCCCCGCCCCCCCCCAGCCCCGAACTCCTCCTCTTTTCTCCCCACCTCCCCTCCCCTCACGATGACTCACGCCCTCGCCTATGCTCGGTCTGAGCAACGGAGTGGACAGCCCTGATGAGCAGCGCCAGTTCTGACCATCGGTCTGTCGAGGGGCAGCAGCGACATCCCAGGCAACCAACCAGAAATTCCTGGGCTCCTCAAAAGGGATGAGGGGAGAGTCGGCCAGGGCACGAGGGCATTCACCGCCTCACTGGTGACCGACTCCTAATTGTCCCAGTGCCCTCCACCGAGTGGCCGTCCTCCCCCAGGGGGTCATCGCCAGCGTACGACCCGCACACCGCACAGAGTGCAGCGAAGCTTGGCCGCACCTCTATCACAATCCCACCCCCAGGATCGACAGCAGAGAGGTCCTCCCTGGGCTCTGGGGGTCTTGGGTAGGAGGGCGGCAGCAGTTAGGGGCCCCTCCACCTCAGGCCATCCCGAGTTCGCCCAACACACCCGGGGAAAACATGAGAGATGGAGGTGGGGGGGGGGAAATTCCCCCTCCCTCTTCCTCTCCCTACCGGCCTCACTGGGCAGGGAGGTTCTCTTAAAATCATCGACCAGTTTGAGCAACACCCTCATCGGCCTCGCCCCCCCCAGACTCCAGGATGCCCAGCTTGGCGACGAGTGACGCTGTTATTTTGTGTGGATCCACGGTTCCCCCCCCCCCCAATGGGCAGGGCTTCCTTCCCACCCCTGGTGGGGGCACAGGCTGGACAGGTGGATCTGTCCCACCCTCCCATGACTCCCCCTGACTGTGCGGGGTGGGGTCTGACTCTCCCTGACTGTGCGGGGTGGGGGGGGGGCGCAGGACCTGTGATGGGCGCCACTCCTCTTTCACGGAGGGACATGGGACCTCCTCCGCTTCCAGGGAGTGGCGCCTTCATCTCATCCGTCTTCTGTTCCTGGCTTCCGATTCCCAGTCTGACTGTGGGATGCATGTCTTCACTAAGAAAGACACAAATAACCTTCTAGAAATACTAGGGGACTAGCAAGAAGGAGGAACTGAAGGAAAGCTTTATTGGTCAGGAAATTGTGTTAGGGAAATTGATGGGATTGAAGGCCGATAAATCCCCAGGGCTTGATAGTCTGCTTCCCAGAGTACTTAAGGAAGTGGCCCTAGAAATAATGGATGGATTGGTGGTCATTTTCCAACATTCTATTGACTCTGATTCAGTTCCTATGGATTGGAGGGTAGCTAATGTAACACCACTTTTTAAAAAAGGAAGGAGAGAGAAAACGGGGAATTATAGACCGGTTAGCCTGACATCGGTAGTGGAGAAAATGTTGGAATCAATTATTAAAGATGTAATAGTAGCGCATTTGGAAAGCAGTGACAGGATCGGTCCAAGTCAGCATGGATTTATGAAAGGGAAATTATGCTTGACCAATCTTCTAGAATTTTTTGAGGATGTAACTAGTAAAGTGGACAAGGGAGAACCAGTGAATGTGGTGTATTTGGACTTTCAAAAGGCTTTTGACAAAGTCCCACACAAGAGATTAGTGTGCAAAATTAAAGCACATGGTAGGAATAAATGGGTCCTTTTCAGAATGGCAGGCAGTGACTAGTGGGGTACCGCAAGGTTCAGTGCTGGGACCCCAGCTATTTACAATATACATTAATGATTTAGACGAAGGAATTGAATGTAATATCTTCAAGTTTGCAGATGACACTAAGCTGAGTGGCAGTGTGAGCGTGAGGAGGATGCTAAGAGGCTGCAGGGTGACTTGGACAGGTTAGGTGAGTGGGCAAATACATGGCAGATGCAGTATAATGTGGATAAATGTGAGGTTATCCACTTTGGTAGCAAAAACAGGAAGGCAGAATATTATCTGAATGGTGACAGATTAGGAAAAGGGGAGGTGCAACGAGACCTGGGTGTCATGATACATCAGTCATTGAAAGTTGGCATGCAGGTACAGCAGGCGGTGAAGAAGGCAAATGGCATGTTGGCCTTCATAGCGAGAGTATAGGAGCATGGAGGTCTTACTGCAGTTGTACAGGGCCTTGGTGAGACCACACCTTGAATATTGTGTACAGTTTTGATCTCCTAATCTGAGGAAGGACATTCTTGCTATTGAGGGGGCGGAGCAAAGGTTCACCAGACTGATTCCCGGGATGGCAGGACTGACATATGGATTGACTTGGCTTACATTCACTGGAATTTAGAAGGATAAGAGGGGATCTCATAGAAGCATATAAAATTCTGACGGGATCGTTCAGGTTAGATGCAGGAAGAATGTTGCCGATGTTGGGGAAGTCTAGAACCAGGGATCACAGTCTAAGGATAAGGGTGTTAGATCTCTTAACTCCCAATGAAATACGAACTCCGATTGTAGTTTTAATATAACTTTATTCTGGCAGCAGCAACAAGCATCGCAGAGTACTTAAGGAGGTGGCCTTGGAAATAGTGGATGCATTGACAGTAATTTTCCAACATTCCATTGACTCTGGATCAGTTCCTATGGAGTGGAGGGTAGCCAATGTAACCCCACTTTTTAAAAAAGGAGGGAGAGAGATAACAGGGAATTATAGACTGGTCAGCCTGACATCGGTCGTGGGTAAAATGATGGAATCAATTATTAAGGATGTCATAGCAGTGCATTTGGAAAGAGGTGATATGATAGGTCCAAGTCAGCATGGATTTGTGAAAGGGAAATCATGCTTGACAAATCTTCTGGAATTTTTTGAGGATGTTTCCAGTAGAGTGGACAAGGGAGAACCAGTTGATGTGGTATATTTGGACTTTCAGAAGGCTTTCGACAAGGTCCCACACAAGAGATTAATGTGCAAAGTTAAAGCACATGGGATTGGGGGTAGTGTGCTGACATGGATTGAGAACTGGTTGTCAGACAGGAAGCAAAGAGTAGGAGTAAATGGGGACTTTTCAGAATGGCAGGCAGTGACTAGTGGGGTACCGCAAGGTTCTGTGCTGGGGCCCCAGCTGTTTACACTGTACATTAATGATTTAGACGAGGGGATTAAATGTAGTATCTCCAAATTTGCGGATGACACTAAATTGGGTGGCAGTGTGAGCTGCGAGGAGGATGCTATGAGGCTGCAGAGCGACTTGGATAGGTTAGGTGAGTGGGCAAATGCATAGCAGATGAAGTATAATGTGGATAAATGTGAGGTTATCCACTTTGGTGGTAAAAACAGAGAGACAGACTATTATCTGAATGGTGACAGATTAGGAAAAGGGGAGGTGCAAAGAGACCTGGGTGTCATGGTACATCAGTCATTGAAGGTTGGCATGCAGGTGCAGCAGGCGGTTAAGAAAGCAAATGGCATGTTAGCCTTCATAGCGAGGGGATTTGAGTACAGGGGCAGGGAGGTGTTGCTACAGTTGTACAGGGCCTTGGTGAGGCCACACCTGGAGTATTGTGTACAGTTTTGGTCTCCTAACCTGAGGAAGGACATTCTTGCTATTGAGGGAGTGCAGCGAAGGTTCACCAGACTGATTCCCGGGATGGCGGGACTGACCTATCAAGAAAGACTGGATCAACTGGGCTTGTATTCACTGGAGTTCAGAAGAATGAGAGGAGACCTCATAGAAACGTTTAAAATTCTGACGGGGTTAGACAGGTTAGATGCAGGAAGAATGTTCCCAATGTTGGGGAAGTCCAGAACCAGGGGACACAGTCTAAGGATAAGGGGTAAGCCATTTAGGACCAAGATGAGGAGGAATTTCTTCACCCAGAGAGTGGTGAACCTGTGGAATTCTCTACCACAGAAAGTTGTTGAGGCCAATTCACTAAATATATTCAAAAAGGAGTTAGATGAAGTCCTTACTACTAGGGGGATCAAGGGGTATGGTGAGAAAGCAGGAATGGGGTACTGAAGTTGCATGTTCAGCCATGAACTCATTGAATAGCGGTGCAGGCTAGAAGGGCCGAATGGCCTACTCCTGCACCTATTTTCTATGTTTCTGGCTTTAAGCCAGGCCTTTGTCCTTCTGAGACCACATGGCCAAAATGGCTGTACTTATACCTGGTTCAATTTACAGAAAAGAACTCGCCTTCTTTGACCTTATTGGCTCAATTAATAGTCTGTTAACCTTTAATTGGCTCGCTACCCAAGGTCTTAAAATGTCAAGTTGATTGATGACTTAATGCAATGTGGTCTGTGTTTTCTCAAAAACTGCAGCCAGGCTGCAGAGCTTGAATTCTCTATCAATCCCCCCTTTGATTCTTTCACAAACTGAATCATAAAACATCAGCTATCACTGGTTAAACATTCTACAAAATAATTTCATACAAGTCAATAGAATTTGTTGATGTGTTTCACCACATGTCCGGACTAGTAGCTTCCACACAAATTTACACCAACCCGAGTTCCATTGTGGTCACAATGGAAGTCTGGTTTTAGTAGGTTAATTAACCTTATTCCAATTTAATCCAAATCAATATCTTAATTATACCAGTAAACAACCTTCCCTTAAGCATAACATACCCCTGTGCCACGTACAGACGGTCTGCTGGGACCTGCAAGGTGTCTCACCTGCGGGACAGCAGCTACAGCCGCCTGGTTGCAACAACATTTAATCAACATAAACAAACAATATAAAAGTAAAACAATTACAACAAATAGAATTAAACCTTCCACCAATGAAGTTCCTATTGAACCTAGCCATTCAGTGGCTCCGCTCCACAAAGTGAATGATGGGGGTTGCTTACGTTTTTCTACCTCCTTTTGGATATGCTCCGCTAAGTGGGTAATTTCTTCGGAGCTATCTGGGATATATGTGCAACACTCAGTTCCGAGTAGGGCGCAAGTACCTCCCTTTTCAGCCAGGATGTAATCAAGGGCCAGTCTGTTCTGTAGGGCTACTGTGCGGATTGCTACCATTTCTGCATTGATTTTAACTAGGGCCTCTGAGGTATCATTGGCTACCCGTTCCACAACGGATGCCATGTTAATGGATTCCCTTGCCAGTCTGACGGTCCCATACCTGGGGATCAGAATGGCAAAGAACCTCTCTGTTTCTGTGATAGCTCTCTTAGGACAGTGTAAATGTTCCGACAGTGACTTTATATGATACATATAAGGCACAATGTAGGCTAAATAGCAGGATCCCGTCCAATTCTGGGGCAGCCAAGGGTAGGCCTTGTGGCCACACACCCAATAGGTGCCATTATAGGCAATGAAGGTTAGCTGTTTCTTTGTCAGCAACACTCCGGGGCCTGTCCAGGCTTTTCCATCTGTTTTATTCAGAATCCCCGTTACGTTAAAAATTCTCAAATTGGCCCAGTTTGGACGGTTCCGTGGCTTGATTATATTATAATTCCGGGAGCAGTTACTGTATCCCATATTTTGGCTTCCTTTGATGTTTCTAATCAGACAGACCGATTCCCCCGGTCTTCCTATTCCCGTTGTATTAGTGATAACAAAAAATGGGGGCCGTTTGGAATTATTGTAGCACGGTTGGTATCCCCCTTCAAAGGTAGTCAGATTGTAACCTGCTGACTTCCATTTACGTGCCCAGTTTTCCGTATCCTGAAACGCCTTGCCTATTTTGTTTTGATTAATTATCCACTCAGCCATTTCCGAGATATTCAAGGGAACTGGCCTCAAGGGAATCCCTCCCTTTGAGTGAATAGGAATATGCGCACACCCCAACAACTAGAAATGTTACCTTGTTTGGCATAAATGTATGACATATATAAAAAGGCATTTACATGTAATTCCCTTGCTACCCTACTATTTCCCTTTGGTGCAGAGGGTCGGTTAGTAAGAAGTAGGCCTATGCCTAGAATACCTACAATCAGTAATACAGTAAATTTATACATTTTGGCAATAAGTAATTGTCCTTATTAGATTTCAGCTTCAGTTACGGGTACTCGTTTAACGTGTGAAGCGTGGATCCAGGCTTTCTTTCCTTGGACTTTAACAGCTTCCTGGGTGGTCAATAACACTTGATAAGGTCCCTCCCACTTGGCACCCAAAGGTTCTTTATGCAACTTTTTCACATACACCCAGACTCCAGGGATGATGTCGTGTCCTCCTTCGGGTGGATTACCCCAAGCTGCCGATACCTATCGGGAAACAGAACTAATAGCATTGGTTAGGTTCTGACAGTATGATAACAAAGTGTCACTCATTGGGCCCAAGTTTCCACTCGATAAAAAACGGGTGCCCCTCCGAGCTGGGCGCCCATTTTTCGCGCCTAAAACGGCGCCTAAAAAAAAATCGAGATTCTGGAGCGTTCTGCAGCTCCTTGTCTACCTGGCATGGCGCCCAGGGAGGCGGAGCCTACACTCGCGCCGATTTTGTAAGTGGGAGGGGGCGGGTACTATTTAAATTAGTTTTTTTCCTGCCGGCAACGCTGCGCATGCGCATTGGAGCGTTCGCGCATGCTCAGTGTGAAAAAACATTGGCACTCGGCCATTTTTGTAGTTCTTTGTAGCTGTTTAATTTTTGAACATTTTTAAAATAAAAGCACATTGCCATCAGCACATCAGCACTTGCAGCCTTCTCACTGTCTCCTTCCCCCCCCCCCCCCCGCGGGAAGAACGGGCGCCTCCTCCCCCCCCTCACAGGAAGAACGGACGCCTCGTCCCCCCCCCCCCGCGGGAAAGAACGGGCGCCTCCTCCTCCCCGCGGGAAGAACGGGCGCCTCAGGCTGACTGCAGCATTCTCCGTGCCTTCACACAGGTAGGAAGATGGTTTATTTAATCTTTTCTTTGCTTATAAATGTTTATTCAGGTTGGATTTATTTGTATAATATTTGTAGAAGTATAAATAAGGATTTATTGTAGAATTTAATGACTTCCCTTCCCCCCCTCCCCCCCCCCCCCCCCACCTCGTTCTGGACGCCTAATTTGTAACCTGCGCCTGATTTTTTAATGTGTAGAACAGATTTTTTCAGTTCTACAAAAATCTTCACTTGCTCCATTCTAACTTAGTTTGGAGTACGTTTTCACTGTGGAAACTTTGAAATCAGGCGTCAGTGGCTGGACACGCCCCCTTTTGAAGAAAAAATTCTGTTCCAAAGTAGAACTGTTCTACCTGACTAGAACTGCAGAAAAAAAAATGTGGAGAATTGCGATTTCTAAGATAGTCCGTTCTCCACCAGTTGCTCCTAAAAATCAGGCGCAAATCATGTGGAAACTTGGGCCCATTAAGTGAACATCAGCTTTCCCTAAATCGATAGTTCCTGCCAGCGACATGGGTCTTCCTGTTATAATTTCAAATGGGCTTAGACCTGTAGTTCTGTTCGGGGTTGCTCTAATTGTAAGGGGTGGTTTGCAGGGGGTCAGCTTTCCCTTCTGACCTTATATGAGCAGTTCCGAATCGCTCCCACACCCTTGGTTCTAGACACTGGAATTATGAAGGGACTGTGACAGACTTGGACAGACAATTGGTTTCAAGGTAGGAAGCAGGTATGGCTTTATTGTGTTTAAAAAGAAGTAAAAGGCACACCTTTAATAACACACACAGACCAATACACACTGAAGGGTACAACACCTTGAATAAAATGACAAATTACAGCCTGTGGGGAAATGAATACAGCTTAAATGGGGTAAAGAGGAGAATGCAGATACATTTACACAAGTTATCCCAGCCTCTCCACTCCCAATTCCCCTAACTAACGAAGTTATAACTCTGAGGGTTCAGGGGCTATGCTCACCAATCCCTTTAGACAGTTGCCGGTGAATCACGGTTTCGGAGTTCGCTGCACTTGGCCTTCTAGGCAAGCCATACCCCGGACGGAGGAGAGGACTTCGGACTGCGTAGTCTTCGGTTGGGGTGCGTCCGTTGATGCGCTAAGTTGCGTTTTGGATGTATGGGGAATGTACCCACTTTCTGTAGTTTTAGTTAGTCCTTTTAGGTAATTTCTACCCGATGGCCGTTCAGAAGTAGATTGTAGAGTGGAAATAAATGTTGATTCTTCGTTTTTTGCTGAGTTGGTTTTGGTTGGTCGTTTCGCTGGTTGTGGTAGCCCGGGTTTGTCAATTTGGTTGCTGACAACCTTCCATTTCGTGGGCCTCGTGCTCAGTCGGTCCTTGACGATTTCTTGTAGGTTCCTTCACTATTCCATTTCTTCACTCCGGCTGCTTGTGTCTGTCTCTGTGTTCCCATCTGTGTCCTTGTTCGAGTCTGTGTCCTGCTAGTTTTGTGTTCTGCTTCTCTCCTGTGTTCTGCTAGTTTTTCCTTGTAAAACTGGGGGATAGATATATCCCAAAACAAAAGCTCCGTATCTCCCATCAACTCTCTTGGGCTCTGTTTAAACTGTTCTGTCCATTGATTTTCAAATGTCTCCTTTGTCAGCAGTAACTCGATTAGGGTGTGAGAATGTGCTATCACTGGTTTTGCATTGTTTTAGGATTGTCCAGTTTTTCTGACCATGATTTCCATTGTGCTTGATTGGGTAATTCGATTATCTCTTAGGGGGTGAATAGCCTGGGGTCTTTAATACACAAATTTGCTTCAGACATTGGCCCCACCTTCTGTATTTGGTAACTCATTTTCGCAGCCAAAATGTTGTAGAATCTTAAAATTGATATGCTCCTTCCCATAGATGTTTAGGGGATCTCAAGCTTCTGTAATTTAGTTCCATTTTGAATTCCCTTTCTTATGAGTCCAAATACTGCAGGGGGGGGGGCGGGGGTGTCTCCATGAATGCATCCCCTTTTATCCCCCGCAGGCTTCGTCTGCCCCTTTAAACTCATTTTAAAAGCCCAGAAAGGGATTCTTCTCCTCTGCAGGGGAAAGGTACCTGGAATCTTTGCGAGATATTGGTAAATTCTACATTCCCTCCTGTGATTCCATATCACTTATGGTATCATTCTTCGAGGTGAGCAAAGTTCCTGACTCCCAAAAGATAACCTTCCCCGTAAATTAGCTAAACTAATACCCAAAATGCATTAAACTTATGCAACATCACCATAGATGCACACTTTTCCCTTTACAGGTACAAACTTTTTACATTTATACCCTCCCAGCTTGGAGGGGGTTCAATCACTACAATTGCATTTCAGCACAGTTACATTTCATTTCAGTTACATTATATTCACCGGCATATAGGCAACGTACAACCACATTACAGAAGGAAAAAAACATCGATTAAAATTAAACCATATTAATTGGTCTCCTGAGGTTTGTCCATTACCAGGTAATGTCTGGATCCTGCCCTTGAGAACTGCTCTCAGGCTGGCTGACACACAAGACAAACTCAAAATAATCACCTAAATATTACTGCAACATTAACCTCAATCTAAACTTCCCTATAGGCACGGTTTCTGAACCTGCCACATTCCCTGTGGGCCCTCCACCGTCGGGGGCGGCCAACGGAGGGTCCCTGTCCTGAGGACGGTTCACCCCTCCCGGCTGCCCTCTGTGCTTGGCTGACCCTGGGTTGTACAGCTTGCACTGGTTGATGTGGAACCACTTAGTACGACGGGGCAGCTTTATGGCACAGACCATCGGGCTTGCCTTGTCGACAATGCTGTATGGCCCCATATATAATGCTTCAAAAACCCCGACCCGAGCATAGTTCCTCACCATGACCTGGTCCCCTATCTCCCATTTGTGGTGTTTGCTGGGTTCTAGCAGCAATCGGTTCCCCTGATGCTGTCTGCCCATGTTACTCGCAGCCTGCCAGTGGATCTGTTTGAGGTGTTCAAACAGGTTCCTGACAAACTGGTCGCGGTTCACCTCTGAGCTGACCTTCTGTGAGCACCGGGGCTAGGACATGGGTGGGGGTCCGCATGATCTGGCCAGTCATGAGCTCGTATGGGGAATACCCGGTGCTCTTTGACTGGCTGGCTCGGATCCCCATTAGGACCAACGGTAAGACCTCCACCCACTTTTGGGGTGAGTCTCCCGTTTCCTTCCGCAGCCTTTCTTTAATGGTGCGGTTTAAATGCTCCACAATACTAGATGACTGTGGATTGTGGGCAACATGCCATTTCCCCTCAATGCCGAGCACCTTAAGGGTTGCCTGCATTACCTGCCCGGTGAAATGGCTCCCCTGGTCCGACTCCACATACTGTGGGAGTCCCCACTGGGAGAACACTTCCCTCACTCGAATCTTAGCTGTCCCTAGTGCGGTGGCTGTTCGGCAGGGGAAGGCTTCAACCCATTTTGAGAACACGTCCACCAGGCAGTATTTGTAACCTCCCTGGGCAGTGGGTAGGGGACCGATGTAGTCAATTTGGATTGACTGCCATGGTCCCTCTACCCTCCTGACGTGTCCTAGGGACACCTTCCTTTTCTGGGGGTCAGGGTTGTTCGCAGCACACACCAGGCAGTTCGCACAGAACTCGCGGAGGTCCTCCCTGAGTCCCGGCCACCATCCTGCCTGTTCCACCCGTTGCCAGGTGGTCTCAGGCCCGGGGTGTCCCGCTCCTGGACCCTCATGGGCCAGTTTTAGGAATTCCCTCTGGTGCTGCTGTGGCACGACCCATTGTCCCTCTTTAAACAGCATGCCTTCCTTAACGGTAATGGCTGCTGTGCCGTACGGACCTTCTACTCTCTCTCCTCTAGCTAGCGCATTCAGGACAGCTTTCAGGACCGGGTCCTGTACCTGAACTGTTTTTAAGTCCGGGGCCAAAGCTATCCCTGTACTCTCTGCTGCCCTGTTCTTATTCTTGACCGCTGCTATGCGGCCGGTGTCATAGGGGTCCCAGAACTTTCCCGTGCGGGCACCTTCTTTGGCCAGTTTGTCAGCCTGTTGGTTTCCCTCTGCACGGGATTCGGTTTTTGAATGGGCCTTCACCTTATGTATGTAGACCTTTCCTTCTTCCCCCACCGCGGTCATGATTTTCTCCAGCAGGGGCTTGATTGCCAGAGGTCTCCCGTCAGCGGACGTGTATCCACGACGGGACCAGATAGCCAGGTACTCCGCACATGAATTGCAGATGAACATACTGTCCGAGCAAATCGTGTACGGGGTAGGGAATTCCTCGGGGTGGGTCACCACGTACATTACGGCGGACAGTTCAGCATGCTGGGCGCTCATGGTGCTGGGGAGCTTGATTGCCAGGGCAATGCCTGACCTTGGGTCATAGACTCCGCACCCAGTGAGTCGTTCGCCAGCAGATACCGTGCTGGACCCGTCCACATAGATGTCCCGGCCTGTAGGGCGTAACCCAGCCCGAAGGCCTATGTTCACCTCCCATACCCCTTCTATGGAGCACCTGTGAGCTTTCCCTGGGTAGATTAGGTTGGCTGCGAGCCTTGGCTCGTGGGTGCCTTCTACTCTGAGGTCCATCTGGGAGAGGAGCAGGGTCCAGCTAGCAATGTGGGCACTGCTCACCGTCCTGTCCTTAATCCTCCCATCTAGGAGCATCTGAGTAGGTGTGTGGTGGGTTCGGAGTGTTAGAGGAGACCCTCCTGTGAAGATCAAGGATCTTTTCACTGCCCAATGTGTGGCTAGGTGATGTCTCTCACAGTTGGAGTACCCCTTCTCCACATCTGTGAGGATCCTGGAGGAGTAAACCACCGGTCTCAGCTGGCCGTGCCGCTCTTGAAGCAGCACTGAGCTCAAACTGTCCCCGCTGGCTGCCACCTCCAGGAAAAACTCCTTTCCTACATCTATCGCTCCCAAGGCTGGCGCGGTCTGCAAGTCCTTCTTGAGCTGATTAAATGCTGCCTCGCAACCCTCATCCCAGTTCCACTCTACACCCTTGTGTAGGAGCCTGAGCAGAGGGGCTGCGGTGGCTGCATAATCCTCAATAAAGTCTCTGCAGTACCCGGTGAGTCCTAGAAAGGATCTTACCCCTGTCACTGTGTTGGGGGCTGGTAACTCCTGTACTGCCTCCCTTCTAGCCTTGCCTATGGCCCTTTCCCCAGCGCGCACAGTCAGCCCCAGGAATTTGACTTCCTTCTGGCCGACCTGTGCCTTCTTGGGGTTTACTTTAAACGTTCTTCTTTTAGCAGCTCCAGCAGCTCAGCCAGCAGTGGGCCATGCTCCTCCCCCTGATCGGTGAACAGGAGCAGGTCATCCACATACTGCACCAACTGCTGGAGTCTGCTAAAGCCCTTTAAACAGTTCGCCATACATTGGTGAAAAATGCTGGGGCTGTTGTGGAAGCCTTGGGGAAGACAGTTCCACGTGTATTGTTGGTCCTTAAAGGTAAAGGCGAACTTGTACTGGTCCTCCCGTTTTAAAGGAATGGACCAGAACCCATTTGAAATATCCAGCACCGTGAAAGTGGTCGCGGATGCTGGAATACTCCCTATGAGATCCGCTACGGCTGCTACAGTGGATGCACAGGCAGGGATATTCTGATTTAGTACTCGATAGACCACGGTGGCCCTCCATGAGTTGTTCAGTTTCTTAACCGACCACAGTGGAGAGTTCACATGGGTGGCTATCGGTCTTAACACCCCTTGCTCTACCATTGATCCCAGCGCCGTTGTCAGGTCTGCCTCTGCCTCCCTGGGGAAGTTATATTGCTTTTGTGGTCTGGTCATGGGGTCCCCTTTTATACTAACTTCCACCCCCGTTACCCTACCACAGTCATGTTTGTGGGTGGCAAATGCTGCAAGGTGTGCCCGTACATATGCCTGATACTCCACTGGGATGTTACTGACCAGTAATTCCAAGTCATAACCCTCCTTTGGCTTCACGGTACACAACGTTCCCTTGGCCCCTTTTTCTGGGATCACCACCACCTCACCTTCCCTGTCAGTCACTAAGGCTCCCCATAGACAGTGGTTCCTGAGATCCACTAGGATCTGGTGGCCAATGATAAAATCAGCTCCCAGGATCCCTTTTCCCTTCTGCTCCCATTTCATCAGGACACACTCCCATTTGGTTTTGAGTGTCCCTAACTGAATGGTGAGCGGGATGGAAAACGAACCAGTTTGCTCATTGCCTGTGAACCCCACGAGACTGTACGGGACCCCGTTCGATAGAGGTGAGGTAGCTGGGTTATCTGCTTATACAAGGGTGCTGGAAGCACCAGTATCTAGCAGGTAGGTTCCTTTCACTTTCTCCACTTCCATCGTAACGCAAGGTCTCTTCCAGGCATCGTACTCTAGGGAACACAGGTACATAGGCTGCGCTGGCTCTAGTCATGCATCTGGGTGGGTTGGAGCAGAGGGTTTTACCGTACCGGCTACTGGACCGGTTGCGATAGCTACTGCTCCCTGTCCGTTTATGAGTGTCTGTAGGGCGCCTACGAGTGTCTCATATGTGTTGGGTGTTCCTGCCCCGGCCTTACGGGCTGGGGCTGAAGTGGCCTTTCCCTTAGTCTCTTTCCATGGGTTCCTACAGTCCTTCCTCCAGTGCCCACTTTTCCCATACCCAAAACACTCGCCCCCTTTGTGGGAAGGGTTCCCACCTTCCTGATGCCACTCTCTCTTGCCTTGGCTGGGTTTAATCTCATGGACCCTCCCTTTAGAGGAGGGCTCCTCAGTCCCTCTACCGTTCCCGTAAGCCAGGGTCAACTGTCTGACCACTGTCTCCTCGGTGGTTCTGGGATCTCTTGGATGGAACCAGACCTCGGCTTTTGCCTTTACTCCAGGTAAGCTGTTTGCCACCAGGCTGCGGAGCCAGTGAGCCAGCTCGTTAGGGTTCAGGTGGGCCCGGTCAAGAACCCCACTACAGGCCCTTTCGTAGACCGGCCACAACCTGTCGGCGAAAGCCTGTGGAGTGTCCCCATAGAGCTGCACTGTTTTCACCACTCGGGAGAAAGGACTCCCGTCATTCATACCCATGGCCTCTAGAACCTCCCCCTTAACCGTAGCGTACGTGTTTCGCCCCTTTCTGCTGTCTGCAGAGAGGGAATGGCACAGCTTGGTGTCTAGCGAGAAGAGCAACAGCTTAGCCTGCTCTGAATCATCGCACCCGTTAATATCCCCTGTGTATTTCACTTCCAGGAAGTGTATTGAGGGATCCCCCTGTTGGGTGAGCTTACTTAGGTGGCCTATCATAGCCCTCAGTTTTTGGGTGTCGTGGGGGACTATGAAGTTGCTTTCTAGGGGTCCTGCTGCCCCATTGGCATCAGGCGGGCCAAACCTCTGCTGCCGGACCGGGTGCATTGGCCCTGGTTCCGGCCCTTCTTGTATTGGCTCGCCCGCTTCCCCCTGCTGCCAAGCCGAGTTAAAACTCGGGGCTGCCGGTGTTAGTAGTTCGCAATCCTTGCCTGCCTCGCACTCTGGATGACACCTCTGCTGCCCCGGGCCATTCCTGGGAGCTGCAGGCGGTGACTGAGGGGTTTCTCCTTGCCCAACCAGGTGTTCCTGGGCTAATCCCGGGTTTAACAGGCACACCATGCCTTTAGCCCGGGATAGAGCAAGGTTCAAGCTTTGGATCTGCTGCTGGCAGGGGCCGTGGTCTCCTGCCTCAAATTCCCTGGTACTGGCTACCTTATAGGCTACCTGAATGTCTCTCACCCTCTCCCCGTACTCTTTAACTTGCTTGGCGAGGCAGGAATTCTCTTCCCGCAATGCCTATTCGCTATTCTTGGCTTCAATAATCTGACACTGTAAAAGGTCCAATTGGGTTTTGTGCCTTTCTTTAGTGAGCTCTCTACTTTCCTTTAACTGTCCCACCTCTGTCCACAGCCTTTCCCCGACTGTGGCCCTTGCGCTGGACCTCTCTTCTGCCTGTCTCAATACTCCCTTTAATTTCTCATTCTCCTCATCTAGAAGCCAGATCTGTTGCTGAAGGCAAATTAGCCAAATGGCCTTCTCTATCGACTTTTTATGGTCCTTGCTCTTGGTCCATTGAGCTGCAGCATCTTCTGGACGCTCAGCATACAATAGATCGAGTACCCACTCCTTAGCCACATTTACCCTCTTAAACACATACGAGGAAATCCCCTCTTCCATTTTGCTTTGTTTCCTGAAACCAGTCTCTCTCTTATCACGTCCCTTGTACCAGTGTCCCATCTGGGTCGCCATGTGTAAGGGGTGGTTTGCAGGGGGTCAGCTTTCCCTTCTGACCTTATATGAGCGGTTCCGAATCGCTCCCACACTCTTGGTTCTAGACACTGGAATTATGAAGGGACTGTGACAGACTTGGACAGACAATCGGTTTCAAGGTAGGAAGCAGGTATGGCTTTATTGTGTTTAAAAAGAAGTAAAAGGCACACCTTTAATAACACACACAGACCAATACACACTGAAGGGTACAACACATTGAATAAAATGTCAAATTACAGCTTGTGGGGAAAAGAATACAGTTTAAACTCTAAATGGGGTAAAGAGGAGAATGCAGATACATTTACACAAGTTATCCCAGCCTCCCCCCTCCCAATTCCCCTAACTAACTAAGTTATAGCTCTGAGGGTTCAGGGTCTATGCTCACCAATCCCTTTAGACAGTTGCCGGTGAATCGTGGTTTCGGGGTTCGCTGCACTTGGCCTTCTAGGCAAGCCGTACCCCGGACGGAGGAGAGGACTTCGGACTGCGTAGTCTTCGGTTGGGGTGCGTCCGTTGATGCGGTAAGTTGCGTTTTGGATGTATGGGGTAAGTACCCACTTTCTTTAGTTTTAGTTAGTCCTTTTAGGTAATTTCTCACCCGATGGCCGTTCAGAAGTAGATTGTAGAGTGGAAATAAATGTCGATTCTTCGGTTTTTGCTGAGTTGGTTTTGGGTGGTCGTTTCGCTGGTTGTGGTAGCCCGGGTTTGTCAATTTGGTTGCTGACAACCTTCTATTTCGTGGGCCTCGTGCTCAGTCGGTCCTTGACGATTTCTTGTAGGTTGCTTCACTATTCCATTTCTTCACTCAGGCTGCTTGTGTCTGTCTCTGTGTTCCCATCTGTGTCCTGCTAGTTTTGTGTTCTGCTTCTCTCCTGTGTTCTGCTAGTTTTTCCTTGTAAAACTGGGGGATAGATATATCCCCCAAAAAAAGCTCCATTATCTCCCATCAAATCTCTTGGGCTCTGTTTAAACTGTTCTGTCCATTGATTTTCAAATGTCTCCTTTGTCAGCAGTAACTCGATTAGGGTGTGAGAATGTGCTATCACTGGTTTTGCATTGTTTTAGGATTGACCAGTTTTTCTGACCATGATTTCCATTGTGCTTGATTGGGTAATTCGATTATCTCTTAGGGGGTGAATAGCCTGGGGTCTTTAATACACGAATTTGCTTCAGACATTGGCCCCACCCCCTGTATTTGGTAACTCTTTTTCGCAGCCAAAATGCTGTAGAATCTTAAAATCGATATGCTCCTTCCCATAGATGTTTAGGGGATCTCAAGCTTCTGTAATTTAGGTCCATTTTGAATTCCCTTTCTTATGAGTCCAAACACTGGGGGGGGGGGGGGGGTCTCCATGAATGCATCCCCTTCTATCCCCCGCAGGCTTCCTCTGCCCCTTTAAACTCATTTTAAAAGCCCAGAAAGGGATTCTTCTCCTCTGCAGGGGAAAGGTACCTGGAATCTTTGCGAGATATTGGTAAATTCTACATAATGCTACATAGCACTGTTGGTAGTGCCTGGGGCCATGGTGTTCCTTCTTGGTGATATTTGGCAAGCTGTTGTTTCAGAGTTCGATTCATTCGCTCTACTTGTCCTGATTATTGTGGATGATAAGGACAGTACAAATCCCACGTAATGTTCAGTAATCTACAGACTTCTTGGCAGACAGCACCTGTGAAGTGTGTTCCCTCATCTGAGTCAATGCTACTCGGGACTCTCCATCGGGGAATGTAATCCTTACACTTCAGGATGGACACTTCCTGAGGTAATTGTATGGCCTCTAGTAAGTCTCGGACTTCTTTTCCATTTCGGATAGGTGTACCAGCAGCAGTGAGGAATCCTCTTTTCCGCTATAACAGACTCCAAAAGCATAACGTGAATCTGTGTAGACATTAGCTGTCTGTCCTTCTGCTATTCGACAAGCTTCTGACAGGGCCCGTAACTCGGCCTGTTGTGCTGACGTTCCTGAGGGTAAACATCCTTTTACAACTACCTCATATAAGGTTATAACTGCCCATCCTGCTTTTCTGGTACCATTGTCAACAAAGGAGGAACCATCTGTAAACAGGATGAGGTCTGGGTTGTGCAGAGGCTCCACTGCTGCTAAGGCTGCTTTTTCTGTTTCTTTTAAAATCTCCATGCAGTCATGCTCTTCACATTCTCCCCCCTGTTGCTCCCTTGATTCTGACATCGGGAGCATAGTTGTGGGATTAACCGGGCTGACCCGGACGATATGGAGATTAGGAGCTTTCAAAACTGCTGTCCAGCGGGTCCATCTAGCTGCCGTCACCTGAGACATTCTTTTCAAAGACAGCAAAGCATGTACGGTGTGGGGACACTTGACAATCAGCTTTTGGTCGAGGACTAGACCCGCAGTGATCATCACATGTAGCTTCCATGGCCTTAGGCAACTTCCCCATCCGAGAGCTATCGCATCCAGTTTTGCCGAATAATAGCCAATAGGTCTTTGCCGATCCCCATGTTCTTGTGTCAGTATAGCTGTCATATATCCTTCTTTCTCATGGACAAACAGGGTAAATGGCTTACCACTGTCGAACCTCCGGTGCCAGAGGCACCGACCAAAATCCGTTGGCCATATCTATAACCGAGAAATATTTATGTTCTGGTTTGAGGGCATTACAAATGGTGGAGGGATCTGCAACCAAAGGAGCTTTTTGATCAATACACTGGTTAGCTTTCCTATAATCGACAGTCAAATGCCAAGTCTCGTTAGATTTCTGTACCGGCCACACGGGGCTATTGGAGGAGCTATGCGTTTTAATAAGCAGCCCTTGTTTCTCCAATTGCTGAATAACCAGTACGATTCCCGCGATGGCAGTTGGACTGATGGGATACTGTTTAGTGCATGGAGGCTTGGTCCCGGTAAATGACGCAGGCTCCATCTGGAGTAGGCCACAATCGTTCTTATCTTCAGCCCATATCGGGTGTTCCTTCAATTCTTCTTTCTTCAAAGTTCTAATTGACCATGTCACCCGACCATTCTTGAAATGCAACGATGAATCTATTTGGATTAGAACGTCCATTCCTAAAAGGGGTTGATCTACTGGGCCTATGCAGACCGGCGTGGTTAGTTCATGTGGACCCAGCCCTATAAGTACCGGTGTTGTCCTTTTAATTTCCATTTTATGGCCCCCAACTCCATAGGCTGTACGTGCCCTATCATCCAACGACAAAAAGTCTTCATGTTGTAGGGGTAAGCATGTTAATTCCGTCCCTGTGTCTAAAAGACAGTCCACATCCTTATCGCCCACCCTCACAGTTATATATAGCCCATCTCCCCTTTGTTGTATTAGTGCGAGGAGGTGGACCAGGGTGGGCTCCAATCGTTTTTTGCTATCCCAAGTAACTCCTTCTGTTGTTGTATTGTCAGTCGCTTAAATGCTTCTATGAGGTCGGTATCTTGTGACAAGCCTGGTTTGTTGGCTGAATTGTATCCCTGGCTGCGCCCTCTTCCCCAGCCACGACCTTGCTGTTTTGCCCTGCACGTCTTGACCCAGTGACCTTCTTTCCCACAATAATGAAATTTTCCAGGTAATTTTCCGAATAACTGTTTATCGGAATCCTGGGATTTCCATCCCACAGCCTGCAGGGCTCGGACTTTAGCTCCCATATCCCGATCTAATTGGTTACATCGATCCACCTTCCCAGTCCGGTAACACTACCTCAAGCATTTTGGACAGTTCTGGCTTTAGACCTGCCACGAAAGCTGCTTTCAGGGGTCCAAACACTTGTTCATCCATTTCCTCATCCGTATTATTCATACCTGAATGTTCTAGCCACGTGCATCTAAACCGCTCGTCATACTCCAGGACCTCCTCTGTTCCTTTCTGTTGGCAGGCTGCAATTTTCCCCCAGTCTGTCTTAGCTGGACTGAAGGCTTGCAGCCAGTGTTTAATCGCCTCCCATCCTGCGTTTAATTCTTGCTCATCCTGCCCCAAAGCTTCTTCTACCTTGTCGTGCAATTTTCTTCCTTGTGTTTTTGGCACCATTATGGTCAAAATTTGCACTCCGTCCCAGGGATGAAGTTGATATATATTTCTTAAGCAGTCCAATTGGTCCCACGTTTTTACTCCCCCTTTCTTTGGATTGGGCAATTCCTTGGACCATTTATCAATTTTCTCTGGGTCTGCCGGATCATGAACTAAGTATTCTGCATACACCCTTTTCCTTGTTTTTTTGGTTCCGCCCTCATCCGCAGTCTCTTCAGGTTTGACTACAACTCGTCTTTTTTTAAATGGGGCAAAGCGCACCCCTAATTCTTCATCCTCCGAACCTGTATCGTCGGAGGATTCAGAATCCGTATCTATTCCTCGGTCGTGTCTTCGGGTTTGCACTTTTAATTTATCCAAACATGGGTACCCTGGGAATTGACTGATACATTTTCCTTTTCCTATTATTGTCTCTTGACCTAATGATTTTTTTCATTCTTTAATTTCACCTTTAAGATCTTTAACTTCCGCTTCCGACTTTTCAAGTTCAAGTCTTTTCTGTCGCAGCTGTGCACAAACAGTTTGCAATTGGTCCTTTGTACTGGTCAGTTCTCGATCATGTTGGGAACGCATTATAATTTCATTCCGCTTTCGGATCTGTCCCGTAACGGCTAGGGACCATCTAGTTCGCTCTTTATTTTTCATACGGGTCGTTTTTCCCCAGACCTTTTTAATCTCGTCCAAGGACCATTGTCCTTTGGAGGTTCCGTTCTTTTGTTCGATCTTAATACAGCTTTTAGATAAGTTGAATTGTTGCTCTATGTATTCGTTCAACTGTTCGAGGATTTCATCTGTCAAACCCTCAGGTTGTGCCTGCCCGCCTTTAACAGTTGTAGGCAATTCTTTGCTCTTATCTCCTGCTGCCATAATACTGATTTCTTTACTGGGGTCTTGAGTCGTAGGCTTTCCAGCCGCTCAGTGGGTCGGTGATTAATTAACAAACACACCGCCGAAGTTAGACGTCTATGGGACCTCGAGCCGACTACCAACCGGAGGGTTCGCAAACCGGAGGCTTTCAGAATCGCGTTAAGGAGAGGCGAATTTAGACTTTTGACCGAGGACTTTTATAAAGAGGAGTCCTTACCTCAGTATGTAGGTCCGATGTCCAAAATTCAGTTTCTTCCCTCAGCGATCATGTTCGTGACGCCAAAATTGTTAGATCTCTTAATTCCCAATGAAATACGAACTCCGATTGTAGTTTTAATGTAACTTTATTCTGGCAGCAGTAACAAGCTTCTTGCTTTAAGCCAGGCCTTTGTCCTTCTGAGACCACATGGCCAAAACGGCTGTACTTATACCTGGTTCAATTTACAGAAAAGAACTCACCTTCTTTGATCTTATTGGCTCAATTAATAGTCTGTTAACCTTTAATTGGCTCGCTACCCAAGTTCCTAAAATGTCAAGTTGATTGATGACTTAATGCAATGTGGTCTGTGTTTTCTCAAAAACTGCAGCCAGGCTGCAGAGCTTGAATTCTCTATCAAAGGGGTAAGCCATTTAGGACCGAGATGTGGAGAAACTTCTTCACTCAGAGAATTGTGAACCTGTGGAATTCGCTACCACAGAAAGTTGTTGAGGCCAGTTCGTTAGATATATTCAAAAGCGAGTTAGATGTGGCTCTTATGGCTAAAGGGATCAAGGGGTATGGAGAGAAAGCAGGAATGGGGTACTGAAGTTGCATGATCAGCCATGATCATATTGAATGGTGGTGCAGGCTCGAAGGGCCGAATGGCCTACTCCTGCACCTATTTTCTATGTTTCTATGTTCCATAGAAGTGGGCATGATCGTTGGCTCGGGATCACTTACAGGCACATGATCCCGAAGGAGCGCGGGTATGGGACAGTACGCACTCTCTGGGGAATCCAGCCTCGGGGGGGTTTAGTCTTTCTGCACGCCTTCCACACAGATGCTCTGCCCCCCCCCCCCCCTCCCCGCCGGAGGCTGCGATGACATTGGCCTCCGTCGGCCACCGCACGTTTGGTGTTATGGGGACAGGCGCGGGGGCAGTGGCGATGCCAGCCTTGGCCGCCTTAGTTGTTTTGGTGGCCTTGGAGGCAGGGCAGTTTTACATACCTGCCCCACCTCTTTCCAGGTACCGCTCATCATCCGACGTCCAGAAGACGTGGCAGGGAGTCCCTGGTGTTAACCACGAATCCACCCTCCGTGTCCTCCTCCCTCACCAGCTTAACATAAAGCTGGTACTGGAAGGAGAAGACACGACAGAGGAAGGATCTGGCCACCCTGAAGCCGAGCGGGATCGGCGCTATTCGCAACCTCGCCTCCCCTAGTTGCTGTATGTGGGGGAGGAAGAGCTCACTGAGGAAAAAGGGCGGGACATTGGATAATAATTCACTGCGCGGTGGCCTCGAGCGGATCCACCGGCAGGAAGGTCCCGCCAACAGTAGCACCTTATTAAGGACCAGGGACATGGCCCGCTCACATCTTGAGAGGCAGCGGTGGCTGAAGGACCGACGACCCCAGGACGCACGCGTCAGGGGTCATGTTGGGTCGAGTGTAGCTCTTTAGCCCATGTTTTTTGGTGATAAGGGTGAAAGGTGATAGGACAGCAGGAGTGGTTGTAGCTGCCATGTCTGCGTATGTCCTTGCTTGCCCCGTCACCGGCGAAGATGGAGTCGCCATTGCTGTTAATTAGGCCGGAGATTAATATTGCCTTTCCTTACTGAGCAGTTTTAGATAAAAGAAAAATCCCACCTCTCCCCGTGAAGTCAGGATGGGAGAGATGCCTTCTCCCCTCTGCTCAAAAATGGTAAAGGAAACTGTCATGTATTCAACCAGCATTGTAACCCATGTATAATCTGACCTAAGTTGTACACTGTGAGAACAATGACCACTAGGTGGGAGACACTCCTAACCTGGACCTTCAGGTATAAAAGGGGTAGCTCCACCCACCTTCATCACTTGAGTGCTAAGAAATAAAGGACAGGTCACAGACTGACCTTCTCTCAAGCATGGGCCTCGTGTGCATTTATACTGTATAGTAACAATAATAACAAAGGGAGAGGTTGCCTCTCAAAAGCGAGGAAGAGGGAAGGGAGGAGAGAGGGAGGCTGCAGAGGTGGGGTCACCACTTAAAACGGGGCTCGATGGGTTGGTGGGTGTGTTGCAGGGGTGCACTTTCTAGTTATTAAATACAAGTCTTTAGGATCATCTTCGGTAGTGGAGGAGACATCTTCACCCTGGACAGCTGGAACTGCCCAGGCACAGTCCGACAAGTCTTGTTAATGGGAATAGGGAGGAAATCTTCACCCTGACAGGTCCAATAGGGGGGCGGGGTTTATACATATGTGTGGCCTAGTTGATTTTGGAAGAGCACACACACACACTACCAACCCCCCCCCCCCCCACCCCCACACGATCTTTCAGCCTTTATCTTCTTTCCACCCCCCTCTACAGATAATAGTCCTTATGTTGATCTTGGGTGGGTAGTGGTCTCCCTCCTTCCAAACAGAGGTGATTTTCTTCCAGTTGTTGTAGAAGTTGTAGTTGTGGTTCTCCCTCACTCTCCCTCTCCCACTACAGAGAGCCAGCAAGCAAATTACTCCCCTTCTCCCTACTTTCCAGTCGAGCCAGTAGGAATACTGAAGCCTAGTCTTTAGAAGTCTTTATTCACAGAGACACACATTACATCCTGTGCACCCCAAGGTAAGTTCTTCCTTCACAAGCCTGCTCCCATATATATGAACACAAGCACGTCCCCAATTAATACCCACCACCGGAATACAATGAACACGGAACGGCAAAACACGGTATGTTAGTTAGTTCCTATCTACAGCCCATCTACAGCTGCGGAAGCAGCCACCACTAGCCTGTCTTGCTCATTGACTCACACACCAGGAGCCCAGACCCAGAAGCTGCTGTGTGAATGCCTCTCCCACAGTAACTCTCAGCAGTGGCACAGGAACACTTCCTCCTGAGCAATAGTTTTAACTCAACAACTTTACATTTGCTGCAAATCAGTCTCCTGCCACCCCCTCATCTCCGTCACACTTACTCTTACTCTCGGGTGATGTCAGCAAGCACTCCTTCACACAAAGGGCAGTGGGAATCTGGCACTCTGTCCCCCAAAAAACTGTTTGGGGTGGGGGCAATTGAAAATGTAAACACAGATTGAAGGATTTTTGTTAGGCGAGGATATTAAGAGTTACGGAACCAAGCGGTTAACTGGAGTTAAGATACAGATCAGCCGTGATCTAACTGAATGGGGCTGGAGGGGCTGAATGGCTTCCTCCTGTTCACAGGTGCTGGAAAAACTCTGCCCATTGATTAAATATTGATTAGCAGAAATTCCTCATCAGTTCCAGAGACAAGGGAGAGTCGTGTTCCTCCCTTCCTCCCACCGCCCCACTACAAAGCCTCTCACCTACAATCGATGGCAGTGATGAGCTGGGCCCAGCAAACTGCAGCAGGTCCTTTTACTGGCTTTGGTCTTTAAGGCAGTTTGAGTTCGGGCTTCACTCCATCCAATAGAGCTGCTAAATCCCTCAGTCTCAATTCCCAGGAGGGTGGGTGATGGGGGAGGGGGACTGTACGTCTCAGGGTGGGTGATGGGGGAGGGGGGTCTGTACGGCTCAGGGTGGGTGATGGGGAGGGGGCTGTACGGGTGGGTGATGGGAGAGGGGGGCTGTATGTCTCAGGGTGGTTGATGGGGGCGGGGCTGTACGGGTGGGTGATCGGGGGGGCTGTAGGGTGGGTGATGTGGGCGGGGGGCTGTACGTCTCAGGGTGAGTGATGGGGGCGGGGGACTGTACGTCTCAGGGTGAGTGATGGGGGCGGGGGGCTGTACGTCTCAGGGTAAGTGATGGGGGCGGGGGGCTGTACGTCTCAGGGTGAGTGATGGGGGCGGGGGGCTGTACGTCTCAGGGTAAGTGATGGGGGCGGGGGGCTGTACGTCTCAGGGTGAGTGATGGGGTGGGGGGCTATACGTCTCAGGGTGAGTGATGGGGGCGGGGGTCTGTACATCTCAGGGTGAGTGATGGGGCGGGGGGCTGTACAGGTGGGTGATGGGGGAGGAGGCTATACGTCTCAGGGTGGGTGATGGGGAGGGGGGGGGCTGTACATCTCAGGGTGGTTGATGTGGGCGGGGGGCTGTACGGGTGGGTGATCGGGGGGAGGGCTGTAGGATGGGGGTGGGGGTCTGTACGTCTCAAGGTGAGTGATGGGGGCGGGAGGGCTGTACGTCTCAGGGTGAGTGATGGGGCGGGGGGCTGTACAGATGGGTGATGGGGGAGGGGGGCTGTACGTCTCAGGGTGGGGAGGGGGACTGTACAGGTGGGTGATGGGGGAGGGGGCTGTACGTCTCAGGGTGGGTGCTGGGGGAGGGGGTCTGTATGTCTCAGGGTGGGTGCTGGGGGAGAGGGGCTGTACGGGTGGGGGCCGTACGTCTCAGGGTGGGTGATGGGGGGATGGGGTCTGTAGGGTGGGGGATGGGGGCTGTACGTCTCATGTTGCCGTACAAGAGTTACCGTGCTGCAACTAAAAGCCGTGCCCGCGACGTTCTGAAGTTACAGCTAGTTTCAAGTTCTTGATGTGACGGCCCAGAGATTGCTGGAGCAGCGTCTCTCACGGTGAACGCTGTTGGTTAATTTTTCCGTCACCCTTCAGATCGTGTTATTTTTGTGCAGTAACTTGCTGGAAGTATGGATAGGTCAAAGGGGCACCTGGGACCTCGTGAACAATGGGACCAACAGTCTAGCTCCTTCACCATTGAGATTTAAGGATTGAGAAGGAAACAAAGTGAAAGACAGAATGAAATTGGGTGAATTAAAAGTTACATTAGGTACAGAAAGAGAAGTAAAGAGTCCTTTCTGGGCTTCCAAGGTTGAGTGGCAGGCCAGGACCATGAATCACATTATGAACATGAATTACCAGCCCTAAATGGAAGCAACAGGATTAATTTGTATTTTTTTATTGATAGCCAGTAGCTCAGTGGGTAGCACACTCGCCTCTGAGTCAGAAGGTTGTGGGTTCAAGTCCTACTCCAGAGACTTGAGCACAAAATTCTAGGCTGACACTCCAGTGCAGTGCTGAGGGAGTGCCGCACTGTCGGAGGTGCCACATTTTGGATTAGATGTTAAACTAAGGCCCCGTCTGCTCTCTCAGGTGGATGTCCTGCTTTCTGTGGACAGAACATATGTGGGCAGTTTTCCACATTGTCAGGTAGATGCCAGTGTTGTAGCTGTACTGGAACAGCTTGCCTAGAGGCGCGGATAGTGCTGGAGCACAAGTCTTCAGCATGACAGCTGGGATGTTGTCGGTGCCCATAGCCTTTGCTGTATCCAGTGCGCTGAACCGTTTCTTAATATCACATGGAATGAATCGAATTGGCTGAAGACTGGCTTCTGTGATGGTGGAGACCAAGAAGGATCATCCACTTGGCACTTCTGGCTGAAGATGGTTGCAAATGCTTGAGCCTTGTCTTTTGCAGTCACGTGCTGGGCTCCGCCATCATTGAGGATGGGGATCTTCATGGAACCTCCTCCTCCCTCCCGTTAGCTGTTTAGTGGTCCACCACCAATTAATGGCGCAGATCCAGCAACTCCATGACACACAATGTGGCGGCTCACGGCGAGAAGTTAATTGTTTCGCTTTTGTGGAGGCTAATGGCGCAAATCGTTGAGCAATTCATGGCGGATTGGGACTCATGGCGTATCTCATCTTTGCCATGAATTGCTGGGCTTTTCACGGACTATAATGGCGGGTGTCACAAACTCACTTTTCCAGCAATTTCTGAGCCACCATAACTGGTTCTGACAGGCTGAGTCCCCAAGGCACCAAGTTCCTGATTTCAGCACTGTGTTGCAGGGAGGGGCAAGTTTCAAGTTTTCATTACACGGCGCAGTCTGGTGTTGTGAAGCTGAGCTGTGATACTGTTTTCAATGATTTTTTCACCTATATCCCCAGATCCCTTTGCTCTTCTGCCACATTCAGTTTATTTTCTATGGTGTTAATGATACTTCTATTTTGTGCTACAACGGATCGGCAAAAATTGTCCGAAACAATCTTCACAGCTATGGGAACAGGGCGGGTAAATGTGGTCAGGATTATTTGCTCGTGTGGAGTGGAAAACGCCAACATGGACTGTATTATGTATGTAACCCGTGGCAACCGTATCACACCGTCACCAGAGGGCCGCCATCCCAGCATCCCTTGGGAGCATTGTATATAAGCAGGCCTCCCACGCTGTACCAGCACTCTGAAGTTCAATTAAAGGAGCTAAGGTCACTTACTCATTGAATACAGTACTCAATTTCATCCTTTATTATGAGCATAATAATTGGCGACGAGGTAACAAACAACCACGCAAAAATGCAAATAACTGTTGGTATCCTGGAGACATTCTCAGAAGGGGACGATTGGGAGACCTTCATGGAGAGACTCGACCAATACTTCGTGGCCAACGAGCTGGAAGTGGACGAGAACGCTGCTAAACGAAGGGCGATCCTCCTTACCGTCTGTGGGGCAACAACCTATGGCCTCATGAAGAATCTTCTAGCTCCGGTGAAACCAACAACCAAATCCTATGAAGAATTGTGTACACTGGTCTGGGACCACCTAAATCCGAAGGAAAGCGTTTTGATGGCGAGGTATCGGTTCTACACGTGTCAACGTTCGGAGGGCCAGGAAGTGGTGAGTTACGTCACTGAACTAAGGCGCCTTGCAGGACATTGCAAATTCGATGGATTCCTTGAACAAATGCTAAGAGACTTTTTTGTGCTTGGCATTGGCCATGAGGTTATCCTTCGCAAACTATTGACTGTTGAAACACGGAATCTGAGCAAAGCCATAACGATAGTCCAGGCATTTATGTCCACCAGCAACAACACCAAACAAATTTTGCAGCATAAAGAGGTTTTGGCTAGTACCGTGCTCAAAGTAACGTCGTTTTCAAGAAGGAATATACATGGCAGAACGTATACGCCGGCTGATGCTGCAAGACCTCAGATGACCCAGAATCCGCCATCAATCGTTAATGCGAGGCAGTTAACACCTTGTTGGCGTTGTGGAGATGATCATCGGGCCGGTCAATGCCGCTTCAAACACTATGCGTGCAACGGCTGCAGAATAATGCGACACCTCCAGCGAATGTGCAGGCGAGCTGCAAACCACCACATTGCAGAGGAAGATCGATCCACGGTGGATCAGGCTGAACAAGAGACCCGAACCGAGGAGGCAGAAGTGTATGGGGTGCACACCTTCACCATGAAATGTCCACCGATTATGTTATAAGTTGAACTGAATGGAATTCCAATATCCATGGAACTGGACACGGGTGCGAGTCAGTCTATAATGAGCAAAAAGGTCTTCGAGAGGCTGTGGTGCAACAAGGCACACAGGCCCAAGCTCAGCTCCATTCACACCAAGCTAAGAACTTACACCAAAGAGTTGATCCCTGTAATTGGCAGCACAGAAGAAAAAGTCTCCTATGATGGAGCAGTGCATGAACTCCCACTATGGATCGTGCCAAGGAATGGCCCCACACTGTTCGGCAGAAGCTGGCTGGGAAAAATCCGCTGGAACTGGGACGACATCCGAGCGCTTTCGTCTGTCGACGACGCCTATGTGCCCAGATTCTGAGCAGATTCCCATCGTTGTTCGAGCCAGGCATTGGAAGTTTCTCGGGGGCGAAGGTGCAGATCTACTTGGTTCCCGGTACACGACCCATCCAACACAAGGCACGGGCAGTGCCATATATGATGCGAGGGAAAGTGGAAATTGAGCTGGACAGGCTGCAGTGAGAAGGCATCATCGCACCGGTGGAGTTCAACGAGTGGGCCAGTCCAATTCTCCCGGTACTCAAAGGTGACGCCACGGTCAGAATTTGTGGGGACTATAAAGTAACGATTAACCGTTCTTCGCTGCAGGACCAGTACCCGCTACCCAATGCAGACGACCTATTTGTGACCCTGGCTGGAGGAAAGACGTTCACCAAGCTGGACCTGACCTCGGCCTACATGACGCAGGAGCTGGAGGAATCTTCGAAAGGCCTCACCTGCATCAACATGCACAAAGGTCTGTTCATCTATAACAGATGACCGTTTGGTATTCGTTTGGCCGCGACAATTTTCCAACGGAACATGGAGAGCCTGCTAAAGTCGGTTCGTCGCACTGTGGTTTTCCAGGATGACATACTGGTCACAGGTTGGGACACCATCGAACACTTGAAGAACCTGGAAGAGGTTCTAAGTCGGCTAGATCGCGTGGGACTCAGGTTGTAACGTTCAAAGTGAGTTTCCCTGGCGCCAGAGGTCGACTTCTTAGGAAAAAGAATCGCAGCAGAGGGCAACAGACCCACCAATGCCAAGACAGAGGCCATTAGGAAAGCGCCGAGACCACAGAACGTGACGGAGCTGCAGTCGTTTCTGGGACTCCTTAACTATTTCGGTAATTTTCTACCCGGGTTAAGCACCTTGCTAGAATGCCTACATGTGCTACTGTGCAAGGGAGATGACTGGGGATGGGGGAATTCACAAGAGGCTGCCTTTGAGAAAGCCAGAAATCTGTTATGATCAAACAAACTGCTTGTTCTATATAACCCAGGTAAACGATTAGTGCTAGCTTGCGATGCGTCGTCATATGGGGTCGGGTGTGTGTTACAACAGGCTAACGAATCGGGGATTGTGCAACCGGTTGCCTATGCGTCCAGGAGTCTGCCCAAGGTCGAAAGGGCCTACAGCATGGTTGAAAAAGAAGCTCTGGCGTGCATTTACGAGGTTAAAAAAAATGCACCAGTACTTATTTGGCCTCAAGTTCGAGCTTAAAACTGACCACAAGCCGCTCATATCGCTATTCTCAGAGAGCAAAGGGTTCAACACCAATGCCTCTGCCTGCATCCAAGGATGGGCGCTCATGCTGTCGGCATACAACTATGTAATCCGCCACAGACCAGGCAAAGAGAACTGTGCTGATGCTCTCAGTCGGCTACCATTGCCCACCACCGGGGTGGAAATGGCACAGCCTGCAGACTTGCTCATGGTGATGGATGCATTCGAAAACGAAAAGTCACCCGTTACGGCCCGTCAGATCAGGACCTGGACCAGCCAGGATCCTTTACTGTCCCTGGTAAAAAGCTGTGCCCTCCATGGGATCTAGTCCAGGGTCCCAGCGGTGATGCAGTAAGAGATTAAGCCGTTCCAGTGGCACAAAGACAAAATGTCCTTACAGGCAGACTGTCTTTTGTGGGGTAATCGCGTGGTCTTGCCCAAGAAAGGCAGAGAAACGTTCATACGCGACCTACACAGCACCCACCTAGGCATAGTAATGATGAAAGCCATAGCCAGATCCCATGTGTCGTGGCCCGGCATCAACTCAGCTTTGGAATCATGCGTGCGCCCAGTGCAACACTTGCTCTCAATTGAGCAATGCACCCAGAGAGGCACCACTAAGTTTGTGGTCTAGGATCCACGTTGACTATACGGGGCCATTTCTAGGCAAACTGTTCTTGGTTGTCGTGGACGCTTATTCAAAATGGATTGAATGTGTAATAATGTCTGTAAGCACGTCCACCGCCACCATCGAAAGTCTACGAGCCATGTTTGCCACACACGGCCTGCCTGATGTCCTTGTCAGTGACAATGGGCCAGTGCTGAATTCAAGAAATTAATTCCCTGCAATGGAATCAAGCACGTCACATCGGCCCCGTTCAAGCCCGCATCCAACGGCCAGGCAGAACGGGCAGGTCAAACCATCAAGCAAAGCTTGAAACGCGTGTTGGAAGGCTCCCTGCAGACCTGACTATCCCGAGTGCTGCTCAGCTACCACACCAGACCCCACTCACTCACCGGGGTTCCCCCAGCCGAGCTGCTCATGAAAAGGGCGCTCAAAACAAGGCTCTCTCTTGTCCACCCTGATCTCCATGATCACGTCGAGGGCAGGCGGCATCAACAAAGCATGTACCATGATCGCGCAAACTTGTCACGCGATATTGAGGTCAATGACCCTGTGTTTGCACTCAATAATGGACATGGTCCCAAATGACTTGCTGGCACGGTCGTAGCCAAAGAAGGGAGTAGGGTGTTTCAGGTCAAATTGGCCAATGGACTAACGTGCAGAAAGCATTTGGACCAAACCAAATTGCGGTTCACTAACAGCTACGAGCAACCCGAAGAGGACACCATCAACTTCGACCCTCCAACACACACACAAGTGGCAACCGACATCACGTTTGACCACAAAGCCGAACTCACCATCCCCAGCAGCCCAGCGAAGAACCAGCCAACTCACCCACACCTGCACTTGTACCGAGATGATCGACAAGGGAGCGAAAAGCCCCAGATCGTCTCACCCTGTAAATAAGTGTACCATTGACTTTACGAGGGAGTGATGTTATGTATGTAACCCTTGGCAACCTGTATCACACCACCACCAGAGGGCCTACTTGTTGGAGTCCCAAGAGATCCCAGCATCCCTTGGGAGCATGGTATATAAGCAGGCCACCCACGAGGTAGCTGCACTCTGGAGTCTAATTAAAGGAGCTAAGGTCACACTTACTCATTGCATACAGTACTCAGTTTCATCCTTTATTATGAGCATAATAGACTGCATGGGCCCAATGGTCCATTTCCATGTTGGAACCTCAGTGTATTTCAATAAGAATCAGCTCTTGCAATTCCTCACCAACACCTGCAGAGTCACATGGGGAGTCATGCTTTCTTCGCGATCAGGCTGATGTCAAATCATTCAAGTTTCACTCTTGTGTCATCTGAACCCCTCAATTTCTGTCTCCTCCTATTGGAAAATTTGCAGACTGGGCAGTTAAGTGGCAAATTAACTTCAATTTGAGGTGATGCACTTTGGTAAGAAAAATAGAAGTATCACTAACACTGCAGAAAATAAACTGAATGGGGCAGAAGATCAAAGGGATCTGGGAATACAGGTGAACAAATCATTGAAAGCAGCATTGCAGCTCAGCAAAGCAATTAAAATACTAAAACCACTGGGATTTATTTCTAGGGGTATAGAATTCAAAAGTAGTGAACTTATGTTAAACGTGTATAGGACCCTGGTCAGGCTGCAGTTGGAGTACTGTGTACAGTTTTGGTCTCCATACTATAAACGGGATACAGAGCACTGGAGAAAGTACAAAAACATTTACAAGGATGGTGCTTGATGTGAGAGATGATAGCTGTCGAGAGAGATTGGACAGGTTGGGGCTTTTTTCCTGAGAAAAGAGAAGACTGAGAGGTGACCTGATGGAGGTCTTCAAAATGATGAATGGGTCGGACAGGTAGATGTGGAGAGAATGTTTCCACTTGTGGAAGAACCCAAACCTAGGGGCCATCAATACAGGATAGTTACTGATGAGTCCAATAGAGAAATAAGAAGATATTTCTTCACGCAGAGAGCAGTGAGAATGTGGAACTCGTGACCACAGGAAGTGCTTGAGGAAAATCGTTCAGATGCTTTCAAAAGGAAACAAGTCAAGTACATGAGGGAAAAAGGATTAGAAAGATACGCTGACAGGCTGAGATGGAGTAGATGGAATGGGGGGAGACTCGAGTGGATTATAAACACCAGCACAGACTGGTTGGGTCGACGGGGGCCGGTTTCTGTGCGGTATATTCTATGTAATTCTGTGATTTTATGTAATTCTCTAGTATCAGCTGTGGCTCAGTGAGTAGCACACTTGCCTCTGAGTCAGAAGGTTGTGGGTTCATACTCCACTCCATAATCTAGGCTGACACTGAAGGAGTGCTGCACTGTTGGGGTGTCAGGTTTTGGATGTGACAGTTAAACCGAGGCCCGGTCTCTGTTTTTGGGACCTTGCTGTGTGCAAATTGGCTGTCATGTTTGTCTGCAAAACAAAGTGAATACATTTCAAAAGTACTTAGTTGGCTGTGAAGCGCTATAGGGTGACCCGAGGAGCTGAACGGCACTATATAAATGCAAGTTATCTCTGAATATTGTAACATGTGGTTCTGGCTGATAACTCAACAATCCTCTGTGTAACCACCAAAGAGATAATCCTTTGGAGGCAGGAGGAGCGCTTAATCTGTCGGAAAGTGTTTGACCCACTTGGTGCCCTTCACAGCATTGTAGACCGAGATGACGAGATCTGGAAATAAACCGAAGCAATATTTCTCTGGGTGCACAACTATAGTCTGGATTCTGAAAAAAAGCAAATGAGAATAAATATATTTGAGCCAATGAAGATTTTTCTTACTGAGCCCGAAGTGCTGAGTTTTGGTCTTCAGCACTCACCAGGGTTCCAAATATCAATGTTAAAGACATCTAACTGGTCAGCTGGAGTTGCTCCATATAGAGTCAATAGAAATTTACAGCACAGAAGGAGGCCATTGCGGCCCATTGTGTCCGGACCGGCTATCCAGGATAATCCCATATTCCAGCTCTTGGTCCGTAGCCCTGTAGGTTAGGGCACTTCAAGTGCACATCCGTACCCCTGGTTAGGAACAGGTCCCTCAGCATTTCTGCAAGCTTTGAACAGAAACACTGTTGACGCCCGCCCACTGCAAAAGGCAGCAGCTCACACTCGGGTACAATTGCACCGGCGCAAACCGCCAGAGAAGCAGCTGGAACCGCTGTTTGCATCAAAGCTATGGCTGTGGATCAGGGGAGCCCCGCACACACTGCCCTGTGGGGTTTGGATTATCAGGGGAGCCCCGCACACACTGCCCTGTGGGGTTTGGATTATCAGGGGAGCCCCGCACAAACTGCCCTGTGGGGTTTGGGTTATCAGGGGAGCCCCGCACACACTGCCCTGTGGGGTTTGGGTTATCAGGGGAGCCCCGCACACACTGCCCTGTGGGGATTGGATTATCAGGGGAACCACACACTGCCCTGTGGGGATTGGGTTATCAGGGGAACCACACACTGCCCTGTGGGGATTGGATTATCAGGGGAACCACACACTGCCCTGTGGGGATTGGATTATCAGGGGAACCACATACTGCCCTGTGGGGATTGGGTTATCTGGGGAGCTGCGCACACACTCTGCCCTGTGGGGTTTGGGTTATCAGACGAGCCCCGCACACACTGCCCTGTGGGGATTGGGTTATCAGACGAGCCCCGCACACACTGCCCTGTGGGGTTTGGATTATCAGGGGAGCCCCGCACACACTGCCCTGTGGGGTTTGGGTTATCAGGGGAGCCCCGCACACACTGCCCTGTGGGGTTTGGATTATCAGGGGAGCCCCGCACACACTGCCCTGTGGGGTTTGGGTTATCAGGGGAGCCCCGCACACTTTGCCCTGTGGGGATTGGGTTATCAGGGGAGCCCCGCACACACTGCCCTGTGGGGTTTGGGTTATCAGGGGAGCCCCGCATACACTGCCCTGTGGGGATTGGATTATCAGGGGAGCCCCGCACACACTGCCCTGTGGGGATTGGGTTATCAGGGGAGCCCCGCGCACACTGCCCTGTGGGGTTTGGGTTATCAGGGGAGCCCCGCATACACTGCCCTGTGGGGATTGGATTATCAGGGGAACCACACACTGCCCTGTGGGGATTGGGTTATCTGGGGAGCTTCGCACACACTGCTAAGTGGGGATTGGATTATCAGGGGAACCACACACTGCCCTGTGGGGTTTGGGTTATCAGACGAGCCGCGCACACACTGCCCTGTGGGGTTTGGGTTATCAGGGGAGCCCCGCACACACTGCCCTGTGGGGATTGGATTATCAGGGGAACCACACACTGCCCTGTGGGGATTGGGTTATCAGGGGAGCCCCGCCCTGCAGGCACTGCCCTGTGGGGATTGGGTTATCAGGGGAGCCCCGCACACACTGCCCTGTGGGGTTTGGGTTATCAGGGGAGCCCCGCACACACTGCCCTGTGGGGATTGGATTATCAGGGGAGCCCCGCACACACTGCCCTGTGGGGTTTGTGTTATCAGGGGAGCCCCGCACACACTGCCCTGTGGGGATTGGATTATCAGGGGAACCACACACTGCCCTGTGGGGATTGGGTTATCAGGGGAACCACACACTGCCCTGTGGGGATTGGATTATCAGGGGAACCACACACTGCCCTGTGGGGATTGGATTATCAGGGGAACCACATACTGCCCTGTGGGGATTGGGTTATCTGGGGAGCTTCGCACACACTCTGCCCTGTGGGGTTTGGGTTATCAGGGGAGCCCCGCACACACTGCCCTGTGGGGTTTGGATTATCAGGGGAGCCCCGCACACACTGCCCTGTGGGGTTTGGGTTATCAGGGGAGCCCCGCACACTTTGCCCTGTGGGGATTGGGTTATCAGGGGAGCCCCGCACACACTGCCCTGTGGGGTTTGGGTTATCAGGGGAGCCCCGCATACACTGCCCTGTGGGGATTGGATTATCAGGGGAGCCCCGCACACACTGCCCTGTGGGGATTGGGTTATCAGGGGAGCCCCGCGCACACTGCCCTGTGGGGTTTGGGTTATCAGGGGAGCCCCGCACACACTGCCCTGTGGGGATTGGATTATCAGGGGAACCACACACTGCCCTGTGGGGATTGGGTTATCTGGGGAGCTTCGCACACACTGCTAAGTGGGGATTGGATTATCAGGGGAACCACACACTGCCCTGTGGGGTTTGGGTTATCAGACGAGCCCCGCACACACTGCCCTGTGGGGTTTGGGTTATCAGGGGAGCCCCGCACACACTGCCCTGTGGGGATTGGATTATCAGGGGAACCACACACTGCCCTGTGGGGATTGGGTTATCAGGGGAGCCCCGCCCTGCAGGCACTGCCCTGTGGGGATTGGGTTATCAGGGGAGCCCCGCACACACTGCCCTGTGGGGTTTGGGTTATCAGGGGAGCCCCGCACACACTGCCCTGTGGGGATTGGATTATCAGGGGAGCCCCGCACACACTGCCCTGTGGGGTTTGTGTTATCAGGGGAGCCCCGCACACACTGCCCTGTGGGGATTGGATTATCAGGGGAACCACACACTGCCCTGTGGGGATTGGGTTATCAGGGGAACCACACACTGCCCTGTGGGGATTGGATTATCAGGGGAACCACACACTGCCCTGTGGGGATTGGATTATCAGGGGAACCACATACTGCCCTGTGGGGATTGGGTTATCTGGGGAGCTTCGCACACACTCTGCCCTGTGGGGTTTGGGTTATCAGGGGAGCCCCGCACACACTGCCCTGTGGGGATTGGATTATCAGGGGAGCCCCGCACACACTGCCCTGTGGGGATTGGGTTATCAGGGGAGCCCCGCGCACACTGCCCTGTGGGGTTTGGGTTATCAGGGGAGCCCCGCACACACTGCCCTGTGGGGATTGGATTATCAGGGGAACCACACACTGCCCTGTGGGGATTGGGTTATCTGGGGAGCTTCGCACACACTGCTAAGTGGGGATTGGATTATCAGGGGAACCACACACTGCCCTGTGGGGTTTGGGTTATCAGACGAGCCCCGCACACACTGCCCTGTGGGGTTTGGGTTATCAGGGGAGCCCCGCACACACTGCCCTGTGGGGATTGGATTATCAGGGGAACCACACACTGCCCTGTGGGGATTGGGTTATCAGGGGAGCCCCGCCCTGCAGGCACTGCCCTGTGGGGATTGGGTTATCAGGGGAGCCCCGCACACACTGCCCTGTGGGGTTTGGGTTATCAGGGGAGCCCCGCACACACTGCCCTGTGGGGATTGGATTATCAGGGGAGCCCCGCACACACTGCCCTGTGGGGTTTGTGTTATCAGGGGAGCCCCGCACACACTGCCCTGTGGGGATTGGATTATCAGGGGAACCACACACTGCCCTGTGGGGATTGGGTTATCAGGGGAACCACACACTGCCCTGTGGGGATTGGATTATCAGGGGAACCACACACTGCCCTGTGGGGATTGGATTATCAGGGGAACCACATACTGCCCTGTGGGGATTGGGTTATCTGGGGAGCTTCGCACACACTCTGCCCTGTGGGGTTTGGGTTATCAGGGGAGCCCCGCACACACTGCCCTGTGGGGATTGGATTATCAGGGGAGCCCCGCACACACTGCCCTGTGGGGTTTGGGTTATCAGGGGAGCCCCGCACACACTGCCCTGTGGGGATTGGATTATCAGGGGAACCACACACTGCCCTGTGGGGATTGGGTTATCAGGGGAACCACACACTGCCCTGTGGGGATTGGATTATCAGGGGAACCACACACTGCCCTGTGGGGATTGGATTATCGGGGAACCACATACTGCCCTGTGGGGATTGGGTTATCTGGGGAGCTTCGCACACACTCTGCCCTGTGGGGTTTGGGTTATCAGACGAGCCCCGCACACACTGCCCTGTGGGGATTGGGTTATCAGACGAGCCCCGCACACACTGCCCTGTGGGGTTTGGATTATCAGGGGAGCCCCGCACACACTGCCCTGTGGGGTTTGGGTTATCAGGGGAGCCCCGCACACACTGCCCTGTGGGGTTTGGATTATCAGGGGAGCCCCGCACACACTGCCCTGTGGGGTTTGGGTTATCAGGGGAGCCCCGCACACTTTGCCCTGTGGGGATTGGGTTATCAGGGGAGCCCCGCACACACTGCCCTGTGGGGTTTGGGTTATCAGGGGAGCCCCGCATACACTGCCCTGTGGGGATTGGATTATCAGGGGAGCCCCGCACACACTGCCCTGTGGGGATTGGGTTATCAGGGGAGCCCCGCACACACTGCCCTGTGGGGTTTGGGTTATCAGGGGAGCCCCGCACACACTGCCCTGTGGGGATTGGATTATCAGGGGAACCACACACTGCCCTGTGGGGATTGGGTTATCTGGGGAGCTTCGCACACACTGCTAAGTGGGGATTGGATTATCAGGGGAACCACACACTGCCCTGTGGGGTTTGGGTTATCAGACGAGCCCCGCACACACTGCCCTGTGGGGTTTGGGTTATCAGGGGAGCCCCGCACACACTGCCCTGTGGGGATTGGATTATCAGGGGAACCACACACTGCCCTGTGGGGATTGGGTTATCAGGGGAGCCCCGCCCTGCAGGCACTGCCCTGTGGGGATTGGATTACCAGGGGAGCCCCACACACACTCTGCCCTGTGGGGATTGTGTTATCAGGGGAGCCCCGCCCTGCAGGCACTGCCCTGTGGGGATTGTGTTCTCAGGGGAGCCCCGCAAACACTGCCCTGTGGGGATTGGGTTATCAGGAGAGCCCCGCAAACACTGCCCTATAAAAATTGGATTACTAGGGGAACCCCGCCCCGCACATACACTGCCCTGTGGGGATTGGGTTATCAGAGGAGTCCCACACATACTGCCCTGTGGGGGTTGAGTTATCAGGGGAGCCCCGCACACACTGCCCTGTTGGGATTGGATTATCAAGGGAGCCCCGCCCTGCACACAGTGGCCTGTGGGGATTGGGTTATCAGGGGAGCCCCGTCCCGCACACACACTGCCCTGTGGAGATTCGGTTATCAGGAGAGCCCCACCCCGCACACACACTGCCCTGTGAGGATTGGGTTATCAGAGGAGTCCCGCAAACATTGCCCTGTGGGGATTGGGTTATCAGAGGAGTCCTGCACACACTGCCCTGTGGGGATTGGATTATCAGGGGAGCCCCGCCCTGCAGACACTGCCCTGTGGGGATTGGGTTATCAGGGGAGCCCCGCCCTGAAGACACTGCCCTGTGGGGATTGGGTTATCAGGAGAGCCCCGCAAACACAGCCCTGTGGGGATTGGGTTATCAGGGGAGCCCCGCCCCGCACACACACTGCCCTGTGGGGATTCGGTTATCAGGGGAGCTCTGCTCTGCACACACACTACCCTGTGGGGATTGGGTTATCAGGGAGCCCCGCACGCACATTGCCCTGTGGGGATTGTGTTATCAGGGGAGCCCTGCCCTGCAGATACTGCCCTGTGGGGACTGGATTATCAGGGGAGCCCCGCCCCGCACACACTGCCCTGTGGGGATTGGGTTATCAGGGGAGCCCCGCACACACTCTGCCCTGCGGGGATTGTGTTATCAGGGGAGCCCCGCACACACACTGCCCTGTGGGGATTGGGTTATCACGGGAGCCCCGCCATGCACACACACTGCCCTGCGGGGATTGGGTTATCGGGGAGCCCCACACCCACACTGCCCTGTGGGGCTTGGGTTATCAGGGGTGTCCTGCCATGCACACACACTGCCCTGTGGGGATTGGATTATCAGTGGAGCCGAGCCCTGCATACAGTGCCCTGTGGGGATTAGATTATCAGGGGAGCCCCGCCCCGCACCCACACTGCCCTGCGGGGATTGGGTTATCAGGGGAGCCCCGCACACACACTGCCCTGTGGGGATTGGGTTATCACGGGAGCCCCACCATGCACACACACTGCCCTGCGGGGATTGGGTTATCGGGGAGCCCCGCACCCACACTGCCCTGTGGCGATTGGGTTATCAGGGGTGTCCTGCCACGCACACACACTGCCCTGTGGCGATTGGATTATCAGGGTAGCCCCGCCACGCACACACACTCACAATGCCCTGTGGGAATTGGGTTATCGGGGGAGCCCTGGCCCGCACACACTCTGCCCTGTGGGGATTGGGTTATCAGGGGAGCCCTGCTCCGCACACACTGCCCGGTGGGGATTGGGTTATCAGGGGAGCCCTGCACACACACTGCCCTGTGGCGATCAGGTTGAGGTTTAAAAGCCTGTTGATTATCAGAGGAAGTGAAAATGTTCACAATTAACAGAGGTCCATAGTTCGGAGGACCTGAGAAACAGTGACATAGAGTAGAAGATACTGCAACGTGTTCATTTAAATATGAGACTCCCAAAGCAAGTGCGCTACTTGGAACTCCTTGACAGCAAATGAGCCAAAGGTGGACAGAGGAAACGTTACAAGGACACCCTCAAAGCCTCCTTGATAAAGTGCAACATCCCCACTGACACCTTGGAGTCCCTGACCAAAGACCATCTTAAGTGGAGGAAGTGCATCTGGGAGGGCGCTGAGCACCTCGAGCCTCATCGCCGAGAGCATGCAGAAATCAAGCGCAGGCAGTGGAAAGAGCGTGTGGCAAACCTGTCCCACCCACTCTTTCCCTCAATGACTGTCCCACCTGTGACAGGGACTGTGGTTCTCTTATTGGACTGTTCAGCCAGCGAAGGACTCATTCTTAGAGTGGAAGCAAGTCTTCCTCGATTCCAAGGGTCTGCCTATGATTATGATGATGAAGCATGTGAAAAATGCAGGAAGGAGAAAAATCTTATAGGTTCAGGTATCTTATAGTTTAGGAACAACAAGGATGTTCAGAGAAACAATGAGTATAGTCGTGTCAGTAAATTAAGGGAGCCAAGGCTGTAATGGAGATAGATTGGAGTTCTGAGGTGATAGAAGGATCATCTATCCTACATCAACTTTGTACTTGAGTGGGGGGAACCTTGTGACGAATATATTCAATCCTGCGTGGACCTGGGCTTTTGGCAGAAAAAGGAGCATTTGGCATAACTTCAGTGACTCCTACATAAGAACATGAGAAATAGGAGCAGGAGTCAGTCACACGGCCCCTCGAGCTGACACTGCCATACCTTGTCAAGCCCTCTAAAAATGTTATTTGTTTCAATGAGATCACCTCTCATTCTTCTAAACTCCAGAGAGTACAGGCCCGATCTCCTCAAAGGACAACCCTGTCAGCCCAGGGATTGATCTAGTGAACCTTCTGCTGGGCAGTGGGCCCCAGTGAGACCAGTCTGGCCTCTGCTGCCCTCCGTTGTTGACCAGCCGTGTGGAACAGAACCCAGCCAAGGACAATTGTACCGCATCATCTGCACCTCATTAGGGGCTTTTAGTGGGGCAGAAAAGGGGAACAGTTGGCGCTTCATTTTGCTTTAAATCTACACTAAATATTACAAAACAGAAAGGGAAATATTGGCACCAAATTCACATACTCTTCAGGCTTTTCATTAAAATGCTGGCTCAGGTTTCTGATGAATTTCAGGAGGTCACTGGTGGTGTTGTTGTACGCGTTCTCATTCACTTTCTTGCTTTGCCCCATTTTCATGTTGTTTAGGACGTCGCGATCGATCTAAAGTTAAAGGAATATCAGAGTTTTTGTTAAAAAGAAAATGTAATTCACTTTGTTTTCCTTCTGCGATCACATTCCTGCTGCAGCCTCCTGTTGTGCGTGTCCTTCCTCCTCCAGCCCAGGGTGTTGGGTCTTGCTTGTTTGCTATGGCCTCCATCAGAGAGGAGGCACTGTTCCCAATGGCACCACTGGTCCTTGTGACAATTTCCATCCCCCCCAACCCCTTCCTTGAGATGTATCGCTCCACCGTCACTGAGATCAGCTAATGTCTGGTCCTAACACTGCCTTTACCGACCATCCCATCATGGACCCTACCCCAATGTAATCTCCTTCCCCAGCCCATGTACAATCTACCCCATGGACCCCACCCCAATGTAATCTCCTTCCCCAGCCCATGTACAATCTATTCCATGGACCCTACCCCAATGTAATCTCCTTCCCCAGCCCATGTACAATCTACCCCATGGACCCCACCCCAATGTAATCTCCTTCCCCAGCCCATGTACAATCTACCCCATGGACCCTACCCCAATGTAATCTCCTTCCCCAGCCCATGTACAATCTACCCTATCATGGACCCTACCCCAATGTAATCTCCTTCCCCAGCCCATGTACAATCTATCCTATCATGGACCCTACCCTAATGTAATCTCCTTCCCAAGCCCATGTACAATCTATCCTATCATGGACCCTACCCTAATGTAATCTCCTTCCCCAGCCCATGTACAATCGACCCCATGGACCCTACCCCAATGTAATCTCCTTCCCCAGCCCATGTACAATCTATCCTATCATGGACCCTACCCCAATGTAATCTCTTTCCCCTGCCCATGTACAATCTACCCCTTCATGGACTCCAGCTCACATTACTTAATCTGCTGAGAGAAGGTTTTGTAACAAATACTCCCAATTGGCTATTCTCCATATCTCCAAAGTACTCATTTATCCTCAGACCACAGTCATTCGCTGTTAGATCCAGATTTAAGTCCTTTCAGAGCCTCAAGTCCAGTTTTCCAGTAATTTGTGTTTTGTGCTGCCGTCACTAGTGGATTTAGTGAATAATAAAACTCATCATATTGACGTCGCATTTCATAGAAACTACAAGGTGGAAACAGGCTGTTTGCCCAACCAATCCGTGCTGGTGTTTATCCTCATCGGCACATTAATCATCTCCGTCTGACAGCAGCAAGTAACCTGGGATAAAGAAATGGTGCGCTTTTTTCTCAGTTACTTTGAATACAGTGCGGATTTAGCTCCCTATGGGGCACAACGGACATGATTTTTACATTGCGACAGCTGCAAGAAAAATGCAGGGTACAGCACCTTATACATGGCCTCCTTCGACCTTACAAAGGACTTTGACACTGTCAACCGCGAGGGTCTATGGAGCGTCCTCCTCCGTTTCGGATGCCCCCAAAAGTTCATCATCATCCTCCGCTGCTCCACGACGACATGCAGGCCGTGATCCTTACCAATTAATCCATTACAGATCTAATCCACGTCCGGACCGGGGTCAAACAGGGCTGCATCATTGCCCTAACCCTCTTCTCAATCTTCCTCGCTGCCATGCTCCACCTTGCAGTCAACAAGCTCCCTGCTGGAGTGGAACTAAACTACAGAACCAGTGGGAAACTGTTCAACCTTCGCCGTCTCCAGGCCAGGTCTAAGACCACCCCAACCTATTGTCGAGCTACAGTACACGGACGATGCCTGCGTCTGTGCACATACAGTGGCCGAACTCCAAGTCATAGTCAACATATTTACTGAGGCGTACGAAAGCATGGGCCTTACGCTAAACATTCGTAAGACAAAGGTATTCCACCAGTCTGTCATCGCCACACAGTAATCAAGATCCATGGCAAGGCCCTGGACAACGTGGACCATTTCCCATACCTCGGGAGCCTCTTATCAACAAGAGCAAACATTTGACGATGAGATTCAACACTGTCTCCAGTGCGCCAGTGCAGCCTGAGGAAAAGAATGTTTGAAGACCAGGCCCTCAAGTCTGCCACCAAGCTCATGGTCTACAAGGCTGCAGTAATACCCGCCCTCCTGTATGGCTCAGAGACATAGACCATGTACAGTAGACACCTCAAGTCGCTGGAGAAATACCACCGATGATGTCTCCGCAAGATCCTACAAATACCCTGGGAGGACAGACGCACCAACATTAGCGTCCTCAACCAGGCCAACATCCCCAGCATTGAAGCACTGACCACACTTGATCAGCTCCGCTGGGCAGGCCACATTGTTCACATGCCAGAAACGCGACTCCCAAAGCTCTACTCGGAACTCCTTCACGGCAAACGAGCCAAAGGTGGAAAGAGGAAACGTTACAAGGGCACCCTCAAAGCCGCCCTGATAAAGTGCGACATATCCACTGACACCTGGGAGTCCCTGGCCCAAGACCGCCTTAAGTGGAGGAAGTGCATCTGGGAGGGCGCTGAGCACCTCGAGTCTCATCGCCGAGAGCATGCAGAAAACAAGCGCAAGCAGCGGAAAGAGCGAGCGGCAAACCTGTCCCACCCTCCCTTACCCTCAACGACTATCTGTCCCACCTGTGATAGGGACTGTGGTTCTTGAATTGGACTGTTCAGCCACCTAAGGACCCATTTTTAGAGTGGAAGCAAGTCTTCCTCGATTCCGCGATGATTTTGTTTGAAGAAAGACTTGAAAGACTTTTTTGGGCTAGAAATTTGGTGTTGCCCACTTTGAGGCGGTGACGGTGCCACCTTTAGCGCGGGCAATGTTTACAGCCCCAAGAGGAGAGTGAAGCGCTAAGAGAAGTGTTCCACACTGTTCTTCAGGCGCTAACGAAGTGATAGCGCAGGAGGCCTACTCAAATTTTTGCCGCTCGCGCTTGAAGATGAAAAAAAATCCTGGTGAAAATTTCAACAAACCCCACCCACACTTCCCCACTGCTGCAACAAATATATAGAAGTTTAAAAACTGAAGTTTCACCACTTACCTTGCACGGTGGACGATATCGCCCCGGGATCATCGCTGGACCGACTGCTTTCCCCTGCTGGTCTCAGCGGCAGGCCCTACCGCAGGTGAAAGACTAAATTTGGCAAACACGGGGCTACGGGGGCGTTGCACACTCTGTGATGTCACCCAGTGGGTGGGGCTAGTGAGCGCAGCGCAAACTGTCAGCGCCCCCGCTAAACCTTCACTGAAGTTCGCGGCAGGAGCTGACAGCGCGGCGCTCGGGGGGGGGGGGAGGTGTTTAGCGGCACTCTTTGGCGCTAAACAACCGAATTTCGACCCCTTTGCATTTAATTTATTAGTTACAGGAATATTGGAGTTGGGGAAAAGGCTGTATGATCAGGAGGTCATGTGATGAAACTTCTAGGAATACACCCTGCCGAATTAGCAACCCTACACCAACCTGTACTTCTCTTATGCTTACAGGCGGCTCCATTTGAACAAATTGCACTTCTCCCTTAATGACTTTCCACCCTTTGCTCCCCCAGATTTTCAGCTCCTCTCCGTTCCGTTTTTCGTCACGGAGCAACGGAATGGGGACGGTGAGGTGTTGTGTCCGGGCGGTCAGCCTAAAACGCCCCGCAGGGATCCCTGGGTCCAGTTTTACGACGGTGCAGAGCAGCACCGTCCAGGAGTGCTGCACCGGTATGCAACGCCCTTGGCTGTGGCACCAGTACGAGTTGTGACTCTTGCCTGACCCATCCACCCCGCAGCGCACCCCACAGTGCACGCCTGGGAAATCAGGGCGGTCCAATGATACCGATAGCGGAGAGGTAAGTAATGGACTCCGAAGGTAAGTTTGATTCGTTTTTTCTTTTAATTTTGTTTGCGATTTGTGTTATGATGGCGTGGGCAATGTTTTGGGAATGTTTTTGTGGGGTTTTTTTTCAGAGTTTTTTTATTCCCGCCAGGTGACTCTCAGAGCGCTCCCTGCCCGGCTCTTTAGCTCGGGAGTTTCCTGTGCTAACACCCAAGAGAGGTGTCCAAGGCCCCCCTTAGCCCACTGACTCAGCGCCCAGCTGTCCAATGTTACTGACTGAGGCGCAAACTGTTCCAGGGCGCAAATTTTACCGCCCCGCTACCATTACCGCCCCAAAAACATCACAGCCAAAAATCCAGCCCATCATATGTTTTGCTGGGGGCTTTAGCAGCTGCTACCTCATGGAATTTAACTCCCGTTAGACACAAATGCTACCAATCAGAAGCCAGCATCTCAAAGCTCTGAAAAGCAGTGTTTGTACAGGTTTGATGGTCTACCTTTTCTTTCCAGTTGTGAAATGATCTTTCCTCGTTCTCACTGGTCTTATTCAGAATCTGTACTAGCAGACTGTCCTGTTTCCGTCTTGTTACATCCTCTTCATTGGCAAGGCTTTGGACAAACTGGTTCTTTCTGGAGTGAACACCAAAAGTGGATTAATGCAGAGTGACCTCAGTTACACACAACTCCAGTAACAGATACCATCTTGTGTCACATGGACACAGTATTGATGGATTGAGAACAAAGTTAGAAATCTGGCTCACTTCAGTTCCCCAATAACCTAGTGAGTAAAGATACAGTGCAGTTTAATACTAACTGTAACTCAGTAATGGAATAGTGCAGTTGAATACTAACTGTATCTCAGTAAACAATGCAGTTTAATAGTAACTGTACCTCAGTAAAGGCACAATGCAGTTTAATACTAACTGTATCTCAGTAAAGGCACAATGCAGATTAATACTAACTGTATCTCAGTAAAGGCACAATGCAGATTAATACTAACTGTATCTCAGTAAAGGCACAATGCAGTTTAATATTAACTGTACCTCAGTAAAGGCACAATGCAGATTAATACTAACTGTATCTCAGTAAAGGCACAATGCAGTTTAATACTAACTGTATCTCAGTAAAAGCACAATGTAGTTTAATACTAACTGTACCTTAATTAAAGTACAATAGAGTTTAATACTAACTGTACCTCAGTAAAGGCACAGTGCAGTTTAATACTAACTGTATCTCAGTAAAGGCACAATGTAGTTTAATACTAACTGTACCTTAATTAAAGTACAATACAGTTTAATACTAACTGTACCTCAGTAAAGGTACAGTGCAGTTTAATACTAATTGTAAAGGTGTAGAATTTTCAAACAGAAATGGAGAAAAATATGAATTCAACACAATACTGGTTTAGGAGACCGACAGCAAGTCTTTGATTGTGTCTCTGTGAAGTACTTTGGGATATTTTCTACATTAATGGATCGATGTAAATGCAAGTTACTGTTGTTATTAAAAAGTATAAAGGGCCGGATTTTCTGGTCCTGTTTGCCTCTGTTTTTGCCCTGGAGGGGGCGGCAATGGCGGCGGTGAGCTCTTCCAGACTTGCGGTCAGCTTCCAACGTCCCGCTGGGGTTTTCGGGGCTGGTTACACCGGGGGCCGGAGCATTACGGCCCGGAAGAGGTGAGCCAGTGTGCAACACCCCTGGTTGTGACACCGGCTCAATCTTTGAGTCCTGCCCGACCGGTGTCGCTATGTAGAGCCCCCCCCCCTGCTGGGATGGGCAGTCCGACCTGTAGCGGCAGCAGCGAGGTAAGTAACGTCCACCTCGGGTAAGTGTGTTTGTTTTTTCTTTTTTTTTAAAGCGATTTATGTTGTGGTGGTGTGGGCGTTGTATTGGTGTTTTTTATTCTCTCCAGGTCTCTCTTAGAGTACTCCCAGGCCGGCTGTTTAGCTCAGGATTTTCGCATGCTCAGCCGGCCTAAGAGAGGTGTACAACACCTCACTTACTGCTCCACCCCACACTGGGGCCCAGTTGTTGAATTTTGTGGCTGCAGACGCAAACCATTTCCCGGTGTAAACTTTACCGCCCTGCCGCCATTACCACCGGAAAAATTCTCCATCTGAAAATCCAGTCCAAGGCATTTCGTCAAGAACGCCTCCAAAAAAGAAAGGCTTTCACAACTACATGACGTGCCAAAGCGCTTTGCAACCAATTAAGTACTTTTAGAGTGCAGACACTGTTGAAATGTGGGAAATGCAGCAGCCAATTAGTGCACAGCAAGTTCCCACAAACAGCAATGTGATGATGACCAGATAATCTGTTTTTGTAATGTTGGTTGAGGGGTAAATATTGGCCAGGACACCGGGGAGAACTCCCCTGCTCTTCTTTGAAATAGTGCCATGGGATCTTTTACGCCTACCTGCTCGGTTTAACGTATCATCTGAAAGACAGCACCTTTAACAGTGCAGCGCTCCCTCAGCACTGCACTGGAGTGTCAGCCTAGATTTATGTGTTCAAGTCCCTGAAGTGGGACTTGAACCCACAACCTTCTGACTCAAAGGCGACCATTGAACCAAGGCTGACACAGTTGGAGTAGAGAAAGCTTTACTATACAGATGGTTCTGTTATACCGAACAAGGAATGCTTGATTGTCCAACAGCCTGCAATAATAATCTGTGTCCCAGCCTTAACATTCCTCTGTGGTGAGCACAAAAATCAATGTTCAAAATGGAATGGGCAGGCATGGTCTTGTGGAATGGGAACCGTTATGTAGTTATCTAGCCTGGGACCAGATATGTAAGGGGGGGAAAGAGGTGGGAAATTCGGCACTATAACTGTGGCACCGCCTCCAAGCCACTGGCAGTTTTCCACCTCTCTTCAGCCCAGTGCCCCTAATCATGATATCTGTTCTCGGGCTCCTCTAACAGTTGCAAAGAATAATACACTGTAGTGAAGGACAACTGAGCGATATCGGTAGCATTACCGCTATCTCTCCTTAGAACATGTTAGAATACAATTGAAAATACTTCATTTCTCAATTAGATTTTCAGCACATTTAGGAATTAGGGAAACTCAAATCTTTTGTAACATGTTCTGTCCTAACCTGACTTACTCTGTTTTTGTCCACAGGAACGGATGGCCCTTGACCTCACTGAGCGTTGCTCGCTGCTCAGCCGGTGCTAACAGCCTCTCTATCAAATGCCTGACTTCAGCATTCTTGGGTTTGCGAAGATCCTCATCGAGAGAAGGGTTATTCTCGCATACATCCTCCTCACTCCTGTAGGGGTTCTTTCCTCCTGTCGTTATATGGTGCAATAGCTGTCCTAGTGCCTGTCCAGTAAAGAAAACAACTTCACACCTACACCTTGTTAAGGAGAAAGGATGCATTGTCAAATCCCATTAGGTCCCCAACCCACAAATATACAACACAAGTCATATTTTATAATATATTCTGCTTTACACCCCCCTTTTATAAACATTTATTTGTATCTGATCTTTCAGAGAATTGTAGAAGTTTGCAATACAGAAGGAGGCTATTCAGTCAATCATGTCTGTGCTAGCCCTCTGATAGAACCGTCCCATTTTCCTGCCCTTTCCCTATGACGGGTACAATTTTTCTTAAATATTTAAGCATGTTCCCATTATGGATTCTGCGATCACCGCTGTTTCTGATAGGTCATTCCGTGTCCTAACAACTTTCTGCGTAAAACAATTTCTCTTAATCTCTCTGTTCCAAATTTCAGGTCTGCACCAGATATTCTCTCGGGTTCAGCATCACTCCTAGAAACGGACCCCATGGGCCCTATGATCAGGAGTTTACCCTTACTGCCCAATATCTAGTCATATGTTAGCATGACCTGGGGAGCTGTTAATGAGCTAAATTCACTGATCAGACCAGCAAATCCCTGACACCAGCCAGCCTGACTATGAAGAAGTGAGGTTCATTCCTTATGACCGTTTCTAAACTCCAACTTCTGCAGACTCCCGTGTCCCATCGAGACAGGAAGCCGAAGACCTGACCATTGACCCTTCCCCAGTGCTCCATGTCAGGGAACAGCCAGTGAGCTGCCAAACAACTCTGTCCCCTGGCAGCTAACTCTCCCTCTTCCCCACCTGCCTGTCCAATAGGGCTCACCAGACAGTTATCAGAATTGGGAACCCATTTTTTTCTGTACCCGAGCCCAGGGCACTGAGGCCAAGTGTCGAGTGCAGCCATCACCACTGCTGCTGAGATCAGCGAGCTCAGTACACAATGCAATAGAGCCTGCAACCCTCCTGCTTTGTATGTCTCTATTTTAACATCTACACATTAGCTTATCAGAAGAGCCTGCTTTCTTTTGATTGAACTGACCAATACATAGACGATACCACACAGGTGTATACACAATACTGCCACCTTGGCACAACACAACATTCCTATTAATAGAACTATATACAGAGGGCACCACACTGGCACATATAGAATACCATCTCCTTGACTCAATGCAATAGTCATATTAATGGAACTATACATAGCCTCCCACCTCTCTTTTTCTCTCTCTCGCTTTCCTTTTCTTGTCTCTATTGTTTCATGTTCCTCCTAAACACCAAGGGCTGGATTTTCAGTTTGTTGCTGCCTGTTTTCACCCCGGAGTGCCAGCACGGACACGAGGGGCTGAAATGGCCTCCTTCTGAGCTGTAAATCTCTATGATTTTATGTAATGGTGGAAAGTGGATGGGTGGTCAGCTTCCAGTGCCCTGCCAGGACATTCAGTGCTGGGTTTGCAGTACCACCCGGGAGAGGCGATCCCGTGAGCAACGCCCCTGGTTGCAATGCCGTCTCAAAATTTGTTTCACGCCCGATCCGTAGTGTCCTGCAGCGCGCTCTCGTGGGACCGCCTGGGAAAGCGGGCGGTACGAGCTGTAGCGGCCATATTGAGGGAAGGAATGTCAACCTGAGGTATGTGTGATTGTTTATTATTCTTGCGATGTATGTTGATATGGCGTCAGTAAGAATTGTTTTTGGTGCTTTTTTCCCCTATTTTGTTTTCATGGAAGCCTGTCTTAGAGCGCTCCGAGGTGTGGAACACCTCGCTTAGTGCTCCATCCCACACTCGGCGCCCAGCTGGTAGGTTTTGAGGCTGGAGACGCAAACCATTTCCCGGCACAACATTTACCGCCCAGCCTGGATTAATGGCACAACCGAATTTCCACGCCATAATGTGCTGTCTTACAAGCTCTTCACTCTGTCTCCATCCCTCACTGTGTCCTATTGTACCTCATTGTCCCCATTCTCAAACCTGTTGCACGACTTACCTCGCTCAACCTTCCCTCCCTCTCGCCAGCTGCAGGCTTTCAAACCTAACCTTGGCATCACCTAATCTAACAGGACCGCTTGATTTGTCTGCTCTCCCTTTTACTATTCTCGACCTTAGTTGCATCCTGTAGTAAGGACTATGGCCCTTCGCCGAGGTCACTCAATGAGAAAGAAGACGCCGCAGAGTGGACCTGTAAATCTGCTTTGAAAAGCTCGTCCTCTTCGAAGGTTGCCGTTGATGACCCTTTCAGTTTCTGCAGGATTTCAGAGGACTCCCAGGTCCCCGGGGATGGTATCGTCACAGCTGCATTGTCACCAAAGTGCACACTCTTGTCAAAATCTGCCAGACGGACCTGCTTTTCAACATCTGTGGAAAATCAAACCATTTTATTTCTCTGTGTTTTTACCAGACACACACGCAAAAGGGCAGACTGTTCAAAAGCCCAAAACAATTTTAAGTCCATTTATTTTAAAACAGAGTTTGCATTTGTGTTGTACAAGTTTCATCAGTCACCGGCAGATCGGAGTTTGGGAATTGAAGGGGAAGTTAGATAAACACTCGGGAGAATGAAATAGAAGGGATATGCTGATAGTTCGATGAAGTAGAGTGGGAGAAGGCTCATGTGGAGATAAATACCGGCAGGGAGCAGTTGGGCCGAATGGCCTGTTCCTGTGCTATAATTGGAGACATTTATGTTTGTATTGCAGTGATCTGAACCGCATGAAATTAAGTTCATTTGCTCGTGCTCCACAATTCCTTCTCCCCTGGAGGTTTCCATCATTCCATGTTGTAGAAGGACATCAGCAGTAACATGAATGGAATAGGCTGCCTGCAAACAGGTCAATGGTTTCCTCTCTGATTCCAACCCAGATTAGGCTGGATGTGTTGTGCCTTGGATAAAAAGTCAGACTAAATACTGCAAGCTCAAAGTAAGTGTGACCGTAGTCCTTTATTACAGATCTCAGAATGCCTCTTCAGCCTGTGAGGCCTCCTTATATACAGGTGCTCCCAAGGGATTGTGGGATCCCTTGGGACTCCTGGGGATAAGCCCTCTGGTGTTTAGACATGGTAATTACAGGTTTACATACATAACAGGATGGATGCAGACTGGGGGGCCTTTCACTGTAGGGATGTAGATTCAAATCCAGCCCACCCAATGGAATTACAATTTCTTCTGATGGACATATATATGTCCCAACAGTGTAAACCCAATTTAACACGGGCGAAGATCGACAGAACCTCTGGCGGAAACTGTTGAGGTGAAGGAAGTTCATGCCATGGAATGGAATATCTTCCTACTTTATTTTTAACCAGAATCCTAACAAGTATTCCAGGGTGAGCGACAGAACAAGTTGGATCAATGTGCCCCGACATCCCCAACAACATAAAGCAAGAACTTGGATTTGTATCGCGCCTTGTATGGGCTCAGGACGTCCCAAAGTGCTTCACAGCCAATGGAGTACTTATAAAGTGTAATTGCTGTTGTAAATTGGGGAAATACGGCAGCCAAGATATGCACAGCAAGGTTCCACAGACAGCAATGAGGTAAATGGCCAGATAATCTGTTTTAGGTGTTGATTCAGAGATAAATATTAGGCAGGATATCATGCAAACTCCCCGGCTCTTCTTTGAATAGTGCCACAAGAACTTTTACATCCACCTGAGAGGGCCGACAGGGCCTCTGTTTAACGTCTCATCCAAAAGATGGCACCTCCGACAGTGCAGCACTCCCTCAGTACTACAATGATGTCAGCCTTTATTTTATGCTCAGGTCGTGGAGTGGGGTTTGAACTCATGACCTCTGACTCAGAGTTGAGAGTGCAACAAACTGAGCCAAGTCTGACCCCAATGTGTCTCAACTCCAGCCTTGGAACATCACTGCCTTCTAGCTACTTTGAGGCAGCTTTTATATTGCTGTGTCAGTGTCGTCGACTCCTAACGTACAGATCTCACACAGCCAGTGGTCACCCCAACATAAGCTTGCTCGGGCTGGCCATGAGGAAGACCTCATTAAAAAAGGGCCTTCCCATCCACTAGCCATAGTGAAATTCAGCGAGTTTATTTTGGGGTTACTGTCAACTAATGTTCCCTCTTATTTTTAGAGAGTAGTCCCTGGACTAGTTTCAATCGCCTGGATGGGTCGGAGAGGAATTTTCCCAGATTTTTTCCTCACTAAATGGGATTTTATCTGGTTTTTGCTCTCTCAGGCGATCACATGGCTCCAGTTGGGGTGGCGTGTAGATGTTTTCAGTATAAGGGATGTCACAGTGAGGTGGACTGGTTGGGCTGGATACTCTTTGCCTTTCCGCCATTGTTCATTGTTCATAGGTTTATATGTAACCTTCAGGGCTGCTGACCAAGGACCATGCGGCTCTTTGTCGACCGGCAGGGACACGATGGGCCGAAATGGCCTCCTTCTGCGCTGTAAATTTTTATGTTTCTATGTTTAACTGGCTGCGCGGCCCATTCAAATGTTTGTGTGTGCTGGTTTCTCCCTTATACAAGCCGGCGAGCAGCCTGCGCGGGATCTCCAGACTGCTGTGCGGCTGCACGGCCTCATGGGAATGATGCTACCAACTCCCAACAACGACAATAACAATATTTATATAGTGCCTTTAACATACAAAAAACATCCCAAGGCCTTTCACAGGAGCGTAGTCAGACAACATTTGACATTGAGCCTCATAAATAGATATTAGGACAGGTGATCAAAAGCTTGCTCAAAGAGGTAGGTTTTAAGGACCGTCTTAAAGGACAAGAGAGAGATCGAGAGCTGGAGAGGTTTAGGCAGAGAGTTCCAGAGTTTGGGACCCAGGAAGTTGAAGGCACGGCTGCCAGTGGTGGAGCAATTAAAATTGGGGACGTGAAAGAGGCCAAAACTGGAGGTGTGCAGACATCACGGAGGGTTGTAAGGCTGGAGGAGTTACAAAGGGAGGGGGCGAGGCCATGCAGGAGTATTCTGAGACCTTGCTGTGCAGACATAGTCTGCCTCGTTTCCTATGTTACAACAGTGACTACACTTCAATAGTGACTACAATTCAAAATTTGGGATGGCTAAGTAGAGAAGTTAAGGATAGTATTAGATTAAAAGAATACATTTACAATGTTGCCACAAAGAGTAATAAGCCTGAGGATTGGGAGGGTTATAAAAATCAGCAAAGATTAACCAATAAAATGATAAAGGGGAGAAAATAGAATATGGGAGTAAACTAGCACAAAATGTAAAAACAGATTGTAAGAGCTTTTACAAGTATGTAAGAAGAGATTAGTGAAAGTAAACGTGGATCCCTTAGAGGCAGAGACAGGACAAATTATAATGGGGAATAAGAAAATGGCAGAGACGGTAAACAAATATTTGATGACTGTCTTCACAGTAGAGGACACAAAGAACATACCGAAAATTGTGGTGGACCAAGGGTCTAATGAGCGTGAGGAAATTAAAGTAATTAATATTCAGAGTGACTATTTGCACTAGTTTTGGGGTATCCTGCACATGTGCGCTTTGGACTCCGCCTCCTTTTGAGCATGGGCCCTTGATTCAGTCGCACATGCGCAATGCGACGTACGAGGAAGCCGGAAGTGGGGCTAAACCATGAGCCGCGTGGAGCTGCCGTTGGAGCTGCTTCTAGCTTTTGGGCTATTTGGAGCATTTTCGTGGCCTTGTGTGGGAGAGAAAACATCGAAGGAAGTGGAAGAGAGAGAGAGAGAGACTGGGGGTGGGGGGGCGGGGAAGAGAGCGACTTGGGGCGGGGGGGAGAGAGAGACTGGGAAGTGGGGGTGGGGGTGGGGGAGAGAAAGAGAGACTGGGGAGAGAGAGAGACTGGGTGGGGTGGGGAGGGAGAGAATGAGAGACTGGATGGGGTGGAGAGAGAGAGAGAGAGAGAGAGAGAGACTGGGGGGGGGGGGGGAGGCTGGGGGAGAGAGACTGGGGAGGGGGAGAGAGAGAGACTGGGAGGGAGAGAGCGACTGGGTGGAGTGGAGAGAGAGAGAAACTGGGTGGGGGGGGGGGGGGGGGTTGACGGGGGAGAGAGACCGGGGTGGTGGGGGGTTGAGAGCGAGACTGGGGGGAGAGAGAGAGACTGGGGGGTGGGGGAGAGAAAGAGAGACTGGGTGAGGTAGAGAGAGAGACTGGGAGGAGGCGGGGGGGCGGGGGGGGGTGAGAGAGAGTGGTTTTTATCTGTTTTTTTGACTCTCCCAGGAGATCGCATGGTTCCGGAAGGGGTGGAGTGTAAAATGTTGCGATACATGGGGTATCACAGTTGTGTGGGAGGGACTGTTGGGTCGGATGCTCTTTACCTGTCCACCATTGATCATAGGTTTATATGTAACCTTCAGGGCTGCTGATTGAGGGCCATGTGGCTCTTTGTTGGCTGGCATGGACACGATGGGCTAAAATGGCCTCCTTCTGCGCTGTAAATTTCTATGTTTCTATGTGAGAGACAAGTAAATGCTGGTATTCAGAGGGTCGTGGGGGTCCTTGTACACAAGTCACCAAAAGTTAACATGCAGGGACAGCAAGCAATTAGGAAGGCAAATGGTATGTTGTTCTTTATCGCAAGGGGGTTTGGGTCTAAGAGTAAGGAAGTCTTACTGCGATTATGTAGGGCTTTGGTGAGATCACACCTGGCGTACTGTGTACAGTTTTGGTCTCCTTACCTAAGGAATACCTGTACTTGTCTTCGAGGCGGTTCAACAAAGGCTCACTAGATTAATTCTTGGGATTAGAGAGGAGAGATTGAGTAGAATGGGCTTATATTCTCTGAGAATGAGAGATGATCTCAGTGCAAAGTATAACATTCTTAAACAGCTTGACAGGGAAGATGCTGAGATGTTTCCCCTGGGTGGAGCGTCTAGAACTAGGGGTCACAGTCTCAGGATAAGGGGTGGGCATATTGCCTACTCCTGTTATTTCTTATGTTCTTATGCTCTAATGTTGTGAAAGGTGCCATAAAAATGCAAGGCGTTCTTTTGTTCAAGTACCTGACAGCAACCCTGAAGTAAACTGAAGTAAACTACTGCAGATCTTAGAAGAGTAGAACTTCTTTAAGATGGGCATTCTTGGAATAGAAAAGCAGAACTGAATGGTAACACTCTCGCCTCAGACTGAAGGTGGTGGGTCTCCACTCCAGAGACTTCTGCACAAAATTTGGTTCCTGGGGTGGTCTGCTCCCCTGGCGTCTGGTACTTGGGGTGGTCCGCACCCCTAGGGTCTGGTACTTGGAGTGGTCTGCACCCCTAGGGTCTGGTACTTGGGGTGGTCTGCACCCCTGGGGTCAACCTGCCTTTTTCCTATCATATTCCTGGGGCACCGAAACCCTTACTTTGCCAGATTTTCCATGCTTCCTCCTCTGCTAATCTGCTGTGACCATTTACACCTCCTCTGGACCCATCTTTTGTTTCTATACTTGTACCATTATCCCCCCCTTTCGCCTCACTGCATCAACACGTCTGTCCTTGAATCACTCCTGCCTTCCACCCTATCACAGACCTTCCCTTTTGTTCTTGTCCTGTCTCTTTCCCTGGTTTAAAAGCTCTTAATCGCTAACTTCTTCCAGTTCTGCTGAAAGGTCATCGACCTGACATGTTTCTCTCTCCACAGATGCTGCCTGACCTGCTGAATATTTCCAGCCTTTTCTGTCTATATCCCAAAGTAAAGTTGCTTGGCACTTAACCCAATGTGAAGTCAGATTAAGTGAGGTTGCTCATTCCAGCCAGATCAGAGCTAGAAATGAAAGTGCATTAGGAAATGGACTGAGGAACATTTACAGGTTGCACAAGTATTAACCAGCTGCTGTTTGGCTCGGGCAGTTGTCCATCCAATGGGTAATGGTGGTGATCATGTGCTTTTTTTTACACAATTATTTCAGCAAGCCAAAGGCAATGAATGAAATAGTTGAGATGCACAACTAGAGGCAGTCTTATTAGCTATTCTAATCATCAGTTGGAGTGTCTGAGCCAGGCAAAATTTAATTGGGGACGCCTCAGAATTTGTTACAGTCCTAAATATGTGAAAATACAACAGAAATTACCTCGGAGGACATTTGTTGGATGCAAATCCCGGTGAGCAAATTTAGCTCCATGCAAAATCTGAAGAGCCAGAACCAACCGCTTCATTATTTCAGGGGCTTCCGTTCGAATTGTGACAGGCCATCGATCCACACATTCCTCGAGATTGTACTCGCAGAGATCCAGGCATATGTAATGGCAAGACTCATCCTTTACACAAGCCACGTGTTTAACGAACAGATTACTCTCCCTGATCTTTGGGTCTGTGAGGCACTGCTTTTCCTTTTTGGCTTCTTCACTGAACCTCCTGTGACATTTCACTGCCACTTCAGTGTCATTTTCGTAGAAACCAAGGCAGACTTCTGTTGTGTTGTTTCCTGTAATCTTAAAATCCTCCATTCTGGACAGTTTCATTTTCCCAATGGGGGAACGTTCTTCTCTCTGCAGTTTCTCCAGAGCTCCATGCCAGCGTTCACTAATCTCCTTCCATTTTGAAGGAGCTCTTACATTCGGTTTAATCTTCTCTGCCCCATAGTCAATCAACACCTTTTTCGTTTTATTGTCATAGTTTCTTCTGGCTACCAATAACGGTGTGTTCCCACGATTGTCCTCACAGTGTACATCAGCTCCCTTCTTACACAACATTTCAGTCAACAATGCATTTTTACTTTCCACTGCTGCCAGAAGGGCTGTCCGCCCTGACTTATCTTGTGCATTGATTTCAACACTTGCCCCTTCCAGCAGTAGTTTAACCACCTCTTTGTTCTTCTTTTCTACTGCAAGAATCAATGGCGTTTTCCCATCGTTATCTGGAACATTTAGATTCGCTCCACGTTTCATCAGCATTTCCACCACATGGATATTCAAGGGAGACTTGGTCAATGCGGTACTCAGAGGTGTGCTTTGATTTTTGTTTATGGAGTTAACATCGGCCTCATGGTACAACAGAGTTTCCACAATTGCCTGGCTGTCTTTCTGCAAGGCATGAATTAATGCTGTTCTGCCTAGGTTGTCGACCGCATTAACATCTGCATTCATTTTACCCAACAAGATCTTAACAATGTCCTCATGGCCGTTTACCACAGCATCCATCAGGGCAGTCTTTCCGCCTAAAGTCAGATTCTTTTTGGTGTCACATACTTCCCTGTGCTTGTTCACATCAGCATTTTTCTCGAAGAGGAAGCGTAATGCGTCCTCGTTACCGTACTGTGCTGCTTCCATAAAGGCAGTAAAACCATTGACGTCTGTCTCGTTGACATCTGCACCCAGGGATAGAAACGTCTGGAGCAAACTCACATTGCCACCTATCGTAGCAATAATGAAAGGGGTCGCTCCATTTCTTTTCCTGAGATGTGGATCGGCCTCATGTTTCAACAGTAAGTGGACAATGTTTTCATGATCTGATTGTACAGCATTAAGGAGCGGTGTCCAACCATAATCCGCCGTCTGATAGTTAACATTTGCTTTGTTCTTCAAGAGCAACTCAGCAATATCTTCATGACCTTTACTTGCAGCAAAACATAAAGCTACACCACCAGCGTCGGAATTCAGCAATGCACCGTCTTTAATTAATCCTTCTACTTGTGTGCGATCAGGCTTGTTGGACTGACAGAGGTCTCGAAGCTTCTTACCAAGTGCTGTTACATCCAGAGTGTCAGCCATTGTTTCTTTTATTGTTGAAGTTTAACCTCTTTCCTATTAAAAAAAAAAACAAAATAATGATTACAATTGTTATGTCTTTAGATGCTCTGATAATGAATCCATGAGGCAATGTATTGCACTTGAACTGTAGTGACCTTAGTCCATTTAATATAACTCCAGAGTGAGGATCACACATGGTGGCCTGCCTTTTATACTAGACCTGGCACACCTGTACAGGTAACCTACAAGTCTCCCACTGCAGTGCCCTCTGGGGGCACACCTTAGTGACCATACAGCTGGTGTACAAATTTCCCATAGTAGTGCCCTCTGGTGGCACATCATATGTAATAGTACAAGCAGTAAACATGGATACATGACATCACTCTCCCCCAAGTCCTTAGTGCAAATCGCCTTCATACATTGACTGTGCTCTGGGCTTAGCTCTATCTGGTTGACCCCTGGAGGGTCGTTATCATCTTGGGTGTGTAGATGGTGTTTCATTGGCAGTGGAGGTGCTGGTGGTTTCTGTTTGTGAGTCCATGACTACTGTATTCTCTCCCCACCCCCACATATAGATTATGCCAGTGGCTCATTACATTCAGATACATTCAAGTCCAGAAAGAAAAATTGCGTTAACATTATACCTTTTTGCGAGGCAAGTACATTTGACCGGTGAGGTACATACTTGATACATACTTGGAATCATTACTGGTGTCAGCACCGGTGCGTGAGGACAAGCTAGTTCCAGGACTGCTGGGTGGTGTCCAGGTAGTCTGGTGGCGGCGCAGTGCCCGGTGCTGGCAGTGGGAACCTGGTTGGCTCAAGTTGCCTGCTCTCGGGGCCTTTGCTGTTGCTCCTAGCATCGGGCAGGTTCACCGATGCCTGTGACCTCCCTGTCCTTTCCTTATGCCTTGGGTCATTGCTGAGGAGCAGTCGTCTAGCAGTGCACAAGGAACTGCTGACTTGCTTGCCTGTGCGTTATTTGGTTTGGGATCCTGGCTGGTCCCGGTCCCATTTGGGAGAACTGTTGCAGGTGACCCTTCGTTCCTGGGTGTAGCCTTGGTGGCGATGGGGTCTGGGGGCTGCGCCTTAGCGCAGTTTGCTCTTTCAGGCTCATGGCAGTTGGCGCCATTGGGTGGCTGAGAGGTGGAACCGATCAGGGGCAGGGTATCGATACCAGTGCGGTTGTCCTCCTGAGATCGCTTGCTCTGCAGCTTGTCTATATTAGCTGCTTGTGGCCACACTCCGTGGTGCATCACTCTGGTCCCAGGGACGCAGATTACAGCATTGGGTAGCCTGCTGGACCTGTGTGCTTCTGATGGGTATTTGCCCGCTACATTATCTGAATACAGTTGAAATCCTACATTGCACGTTTCATTACTCATTGTAGATAAACTGTAGCACCGATCGCAATCGCACAACTTTTCTTTGCTTATTACATGTATAAAACTCTGATCATCAATTGCAAGCTTTACATTTAACTCACAGTTGCTATTACATTGATTGAGAATGTGGGACTGTCCCTTTAAGTGTGGTGGGTTGCTGGCCTCCTTTAAGAGAGCCTTGCTATCTTTACCCCAACCATCTTCTTCGCTTGGTACTACGTGTTGCTCCATCAGCGCTGCACCTCGTGGTCTGGCTGCCGCCATCTTTTTCTTCAGCGCTTCACCTCGTGGTTTGGGTGCCATCTTTCTTCCATCCATGATGTCGACTGCTGTGATCCTCTTTTCCCCGGGTTCTGCCACCGAGGCTGGGAAGTCGCCTCTGGATCCGATTTTCTTCCTCCAGAGTCCTGCCACTGGAGCCTGGAAGGTGTGTTCGGGTCATCTCAGCTGGATCATTTCCACGCAGTCGTGCTGAGCGGTCTGTGCCTCGGGTGCTGTGCTGGTCTGCTCTGTGGTGTCGGATCCAGCCTCAGGTGGGAGCTTGCTTTGCTTCTGGGCACGGGGGACATCGATCGCTGGAGGGATGAAATCTTCTCAGCTCCAATGGATCTTCTCCATTCACCTTCCGAGTAGCGTTGGTCCATCACCTGCAACAATCTACAGTGGTAACTTGTGCACCGTGCCATCATGGAATACCTTTACATCCGCACTACCAACGACTGGGATAAGTTCATTGGTGTAGGTGGGCAGCTTTGCCTGAACTGGGATCAACTTGGGTCGTTCAGCTTGATTCATTACTGACTGGCTCGCCCCCGTGTCCACTTCCATGAAGGCTGGAACGCCGTTTATCTCGACTTCCATCCTCAACGGGGAACATTCTGTGGTGCAGGTAAACATACCATACACCTCATCGTGGGGCTGAGCTGCCTTTCTGACCACCTCTTCATAATCCGCGCTGGATTCATGGCCATCTGCAGACTCTTCATCAACACAGTGAGCCATATTTCTTATACACATTCGCTGGAGGTGGCCCTTTGTGCTGCAGCCTTTACACACATAGTCCTTGGTGAGCCCTGTGATTCCCTCTGCAACGTCAGTATGGTGCTAACCGATTAGTCCCCCTCGGTGGACTCAGAGTTAAGGGACTTGAGGGCCTGTTCTTTTTCCCCGAGGAGATTCACGTTCTACAGTCCAGCCTCTAAAAGGCGCCAATCTGTGTACAGTACTTGCCAGGTTTGAGTCCTGAGAATGAGTCATCCACCTGGAGCTGCAGGTCGAGGTCATGAATGCCTAGCTCATGGTGATGGCCTTCTGCAGTGTGACTGTGGTATCCGCAGATAGTAACCTGTGAAGAAGGCCCTCGTGGCCGATTCCGATGACAAAGATATCCCACAGCGCTTCGGTGAGGTGTTCGCCGAAATCACACGGTGCCGCCAGCCTCCTGAGGTCTGCAGCATATTTCGCAGTTTCCTGGCCTTCGGGCCATCGGTGGGTATAAAACCGGTGTCTGACTGTGAGGATGCTTTCTTTGGGCTTGAGTTGTTCTTGAATCAGCGTTACAAGCTCCTTGTACGTCTTGGTCGTTGTCTTCGCTGGTGCCAACAAATTCCTGACAAGGCCATAGATGGTGGGCCCACAACTGGTTAGCAGGATAGCTCTGCGCTTATCAGCCAGTGTGGCCGGATTATCGCCTGCCAGGTCGTTTGCTGTGAAGAAATGGTCGAGCCTCTCCGCAAAGGCATCCCAATCATCACCATCGTCGAACTGCTGCAACGTACCAAGGTTAGCCATTTTCGCGTGAAAGTCTGTAATCTCATCGCCAATTGTTATGTCTTTAGATGCTCTGACTCCACGAGGCAATGTATTGCACTTGAACTGTAGTGATCTTAGTCGATTTAATGTAACTCCAGAGTGAGGATCACACATGGTGGCCTGCCTTTTATACTAGGCCTGGCAGATAACCTACAAGTCTCCCACTGCAGTGCCCTCTGGTGGAACACCTGAGTGACCATACAGCTGGTGTACAAGTTTCCCATAGTAGTGCCCTCTGGTGGCACATCATATGTAATAATACAAACAGTAAACATGTCTGGATACATGACAACAATGTAATGGGTAAACTGACTTCAGGACATCTAACTTGATCTTCTGGACATGTAAGTAATCTTTAAGTTCCTATTATAAACATAACAAAGTATTAGAGGTGAAATCAAGTGACTCGCCTTCTGACGCCCCAAAGCTTTTCCACCATCTACAAGGCACAAGTCAGGAGTGTGATGGAACATTTTCCACTTGACTGGATGAGTGCAGCTCCAACAACACTCAACAAATTCAACATCATCCAGGACAAAGCAGCCCGCGTGATCGGTGTGGGAGCGAAAGCCAGTATTTTCCGAATACATCATTTAATAGTGCAGTCTGAGATGACACATGCTGTGTTAAAATTTGAAGCAGCATTTCTGATGAGCATTGAATTTTGGACCAAAGCACAGGCTGTTTCCACAAAAATAAGATGCTAGACGGTGTGAGAGTCATTCAGCCATTCAAATGTGTCAATCTGGTCATCTGTGTGTTTATAGTAATTCATGGCAGGAGTCGATTGCGGCAATAAAACCATATTTCAGGACAATGGTAGCTGGTCGTTTAGTTGACATTGTCTGTTAAATATTTATATAAGAACATAAGAAATAGAAACAGGAGTAGGCCATATGGCCCTTCAAGCCTGCTCCGCCATTCAATAAGATCATGGACTGATCTGATCACGGACTCAGCTCCACTTTCCTGCCTGCTCCCCATAACCCCTTATCCCCTTATTGTTTAAGAAACTGTCTATTTCTGTCTTAAATGTATTCAATGTCCCAGCTTCCACAGCTCTCTGAGACAGTGAATTCCACAGATTTACAACCCTCTGAGAGAAGAAATTTCTCCTCATCTCTGTTCCTCATGCCCCTTATTCTAAGATCATGCCCTCTAGTCCTAGTCTCCCCCATCAGTGGAAACATCCTCTCTGCATCCACCCTGTCAAGCCCCCTCATAATTTTATACATTTTGATAAGCTCACCTCTCATTCTTCTGAATTCCAAAGAGTAGAGGCCCAACATATTCCTCATAAGTCAACCGCTCCCCCCCATCTCCAGAATCAACCTTGTGAACCTTCTCTGAACTGCCTTCAAATCAAGTATATCCTTTCGTAAAAATGGAAACCAAGACTGCACGCAGTACTCCAGGTGTGGCCTCACCCATACCCTGTACAGCTGTAGCAAGACTTCCCTGCTTTTATTCCATTGGCCTTCCTGATCAATTGCTGTACCTGCATACTAACCTTTTGTGTTTCATGCACAAGTACCCCCAGGTCCCGCTGTACTGCGGCACTTTGCAATCTCTCTCTGTTTAAATAATAACTTGCTCTTTGATTTTTTTCTGCCAAAGTGCATGACCTCACACTTTGTAGGTACTGATAGTATGTATGGAATATACAGTAGTCATTCAACCATTCAAGACTGGATGTTATACAAGATTTGTGAGAGAAGACTGTTTTAGCAGAGACACTAGAATTGGAGTGTATTTCTCAAGCAGAGAGCATGCACTGGTTTTGTGAAGTGTATGTCTCAGTAATTGTCATACTGGTTTTTGTGTAGTATGAAGGTTTAATTAATGCCCTGATCCTGCCATTACTACATCTGAGTGTGTGTATGTAATCTGGTGTTTAAAGCAATAAAACGAAAAAGAGTAAGAAAGCAGTCCAACATCTGGCACCCCATCCACCACCGTAAACATTCACTCCCTCCACCACCGGCGCACCGTGGCTGCAGTGTGTACCATCTACAAGATGTACTGCAGCAACTCGCCAAGGCTTTTTCGACAGCACCTCCCCAACCCGCAGCCTCTATCACCTAGAAGGACCAGGGCAGCAGGTGCATGGGAACACCATCACCTCGACGTTCCTCTCCAAGTCACACACCATTCTGACTTGGAAATATATCGCCGTTCCTTCATCGTCGCTGTGTCAAACTCCTGGAACTCCCTCCCTAACAGCACTTGGGAGCACCTTCACCACATGGACTGCAGCGGTTGAAGAAGGCGGCTCATCTTCTCAGAGGCAATTAAGGATGGGCAATAAATGCTGGCCTTGCCAGCGACGCCCACTTCCCGAGAATGAATTAAATAAAATTGTTACACAGATTGTGCGCAATCTGCTCTATGGTGGATTCTAACTCACTACCTAATCGCTTGAGAGAGTTCTCCAATATTTCTCCCAAACCTCAAAACGGTTGAACAAATCTCCAGTTATTAACAATAAACCTTTTGTTTTTCAAATCTGTTTAATTGCTTCTCATCTAATGACATTTCGTCAGTCCCAGCAGCATAAGCATCATGTTTCCTGGGATATGTGAGTCAGTCTACTTGTCTCTGTAACTCTCAATCCCGTTCCTAACCAGATATTTACCCAGCACTTCTCATCCTGTTTAATGGTGAGAAAACCCTCAATCCCATGTGCAAAAGTCAAAGTGGATATGAAAGTAAATATTACAGACATAACGGGGAAAATAACTCTGAAGCACTCCATTATTAAGATGACAATCTTTTTAGGGATTTTCTGTCACGCCTCAGTGCTGCATTATTTGTTGTGTTAAATGGTGGCCAGAGTATTTAAGGAAGTGGCCCTAGAAATAATGGATGCATTGGTGATCATTTTCCAACAGTCTATCGACTCTCGATCAGTTCCTATGGACTGGAGGGTAGCTAATGTAACACCACTTTTTAAGAGAGGGAGAGAGAAAACGGGGAATTATAGACCGGTTAGCCTCATATAAGTAGTGGGGAAAATTTTGGAATCAATTATTAAAGATGAAATAGCAACGCATTTGGAAAGCAGTGACAGGATCGGTCCAAGTCAGCATGGATTTATGAAAGGGAAATCATGCTTGACAAATCTTCTAGAATTTTTTGAGGATGTAACTAGTAGAGTGGACAAGGGAGAACCAGTGGATGTGGTGTATTTGGACTTTCAAAAGGCTTTTGACAAGGTCCCACACAAGAGATTGGTGTGCAAAATTAAAGCACATGATATTGGGGTAATTATTGACGTGGATAGAGAACTGGTTGGCAGACAGGAAGCAGAGAGTCGGGATAAACGGGTCCTTTTCAGAATGGCAGGCAGTGACTAGTGGGGTGCCGCAGGGTTCAGTGCTGGGACCCCAGCTATTTACAATATACATCAATGATTTAGATGAAGGAATTGAGAGTAATATCTCCAAGTTTGCAGATGACACTAAGCTGGATGGCGGTGTGAACTGTGAGGAGGATGCTAAGAGGCTGCAGGGTGACTTGGACAGGTTGGGTGAGTGGGCAAATGCATGGCAGATGCAGTATAATGTGGATAAATGTGAGGTTTGGTGGCAAAAACACGAAGGCAGAATATTATCTGAATGGTGGCAGATTAGGAAAAGGGAAGGTGAAACGAGACCTGGGTGTCATGGTACATCAGTCATTGAAGTTTGGTTCTGCAAGTGCAGCAGGCATTGAAGAAAGCAAATGGTATGTTGGCCTTCATAGCTAGGGGATTTGAGTATAGGATGAGGGAGGTCTTGCTGCAGCTGTACAGGGCCTTGGTGAGGCCTCACTTGGAATATTGTGTTCAGTTTTGGTCTCCTAATCTGAGGAAGGACATTCTTGCTATTGAGGGAGTGTAGCGAAGGTTCACCAGATTGATTTCCGGGATAGCAGGACTGACATATGAGGAGAGACTGAATCGACTGGGCCTGTATTCACTGGAGTTTAGAAGAATGAGAGGGGATCTCATAGAAACATATAAAATTCTGACGGGACTGGACAGGTTAGATGCAGGAAGAATGTTCCCGATGTTGGGGGAATCCAGAGCCAGGGGTCACAGTCGAAGGATAAGGGGTAAGCCATTTAGGACCGAGATGAGGAGAAACTTCTTCACTCAGAGAGTTGTTAACCTGTGGAATTCTCTTCTGCGGAGAGTTGTTGATGCCAGTTCGTTAGATATATTCAAGAGGGAGTTGGATATGGCCCTTACGGCTAAAGGGATCAAGGGATATGGAGAGAAAGCAGGAAAGGGGTACTGAGGTGAATGATCAGCCATGATCTTATTGAATGGTGGTGCAAGCTCGAAGGGCTGAATGGCCCACTCCTACACCTATTTTCTATGTTTCTATGTTCAGTTGATGTTCACTAACAACAGGATCAGTCCTGGCAGCCTGGGAATCCCAGAGCCAGGAAACTGGGCAGTGATTGCTCTCCCCAGATTCCCCATCAATTCGAGCTGTGTGCAATCTACCACACAGCCTGTTCCGCTGGTCTGAAGTGTTCTCGCACATGCCACGTGATAGTTTCACTGTACTCGTTGAATTCATAGCAATAGACCCATGGAACTTTTGGTCCATTTGGATGAGTTTGCTTTGAGTGCTTGATCTGAGGGGGTGAAAAGGGAGATCCACCTTTAACCAGCCCCTTTGTGTCATTTTGTTTTTACATTTATTTTTATAATACTGTTGTTTGTATACCTATTTTAGAGGTTTTTGGAACTAGAACCAAGTTTCTCCTATGGGTTAACACCTCTCCCAAATTCCTGCAACCTTGTGGAACAGTGATCACAGTATCATAAAGTTTAGATTATCTCTGGAAAAGGACAGGAAGCAATCTGGAGTAAAACTACTTAATTGGAGGAAGGCAAATTTCAGTGGGTTGAACGGATCTGACCCGGGTAAATTGGAATCAAAGATTGGCAGGCAAAACTGTAATTGGACAATGGGCTGCCTTTAAAGAGGAAATGGTTCGGGTACAGTCGAGGTACATTCCCACGAGGGGGAAAGGTAGGGCAACTAAAGCCAGAGCTCCCTGGATAGAGTGGAGCAGAGAGATAGCGACTGGGGAGAGATAGAGAGAGAGACTAGGAGGAGGCAGAGTGAGAGATGGGAGGCAGAGAGAGAGTCAGGACAGGGGAGAGAGGGGATCGGAAGGGATAGAGAGAGAGGGAGGAGGGGAGTGGAGGTGAGGAACTCAGGGAGAGAAGGCCAGGAACTCGGTTAGGGGGTAAAGAGTACGGAGGTCACAGTGGCGATGGTAAAAAACATGATCTCGGTCAAAAGGGGGAAGGTGAGAGTGCGAATGTGATCCAGATGGTAAGACGGATCACATTATTCCAACCCCACCCCCTTTACATCCGCACCACGTTCTCCCCCCTCCCCCTACACCTGGTTGATTTATCGGAAAGCTCGGTGCGTGCGTGGCAAGTGACATCGTTGGACTGGACAAAGTCACAACGCTGTCACTATTCACTTCATATACAACAAACTTGTTAATAATCCGTGATGCAAACACAATGTCCCATCTATGGCGGGGTGAGGAAGTTCAGGAACATTGTGGGGAGAAGGTCATGATCTGTGGGGGAAGAACTTGGGTGGATTTTTGTAAAAACCCATCTGGTTCACTAATGTCCTTTATCGAAGAAAATCTGCCGTCCTTACCCAGTCTGGCCTCTATGTGACTCCAGACCCACAGCAATGTGGTTGACTCTTAACTTCCCTCTGAAATGGTGCAGCAAGACACTCAGTTGTACCAATCTGCTACGACAAAGTCACTGGATAGGACTGCAGCGGTTCAAGAAAGCAGCTCACCATCACCTTCTCAAGGGTAATTAGGGATGGGCAATAAATGCCAGCCTTGCCACTGATGCCCACATCCCTTGAACGAATACATTTGGGGGGTGGGGTCAGGAACTTGGGCCGGGGGGTTGAGGGGGGGGTCAGGTACTTGGGCGGGGGGGAGGGGGGTGGTGCCAGGAGGTCAGGAACTTGGGCGGTGGGGGCAGGAACCTGTTTGGGGCCATGGGAGAAGGTCTTAACTCCCAAGGATGAGCCCTGTCTGTTCCAAGTGAGCTCTCTTCTGTCTGGAGGAGGCAGTCAGAATGCCTCGAATTACACTTTGTAAAGTAAGTGATTACGTAGTGTGGAAATTCACTTTTAGAGTTACATTTTCTGTTAAATGTACCCTTTTGTAGTAAAACAAAATGGAATCCCAATTCTCCCAGAAGTCCCTACAGCAGACAGCATGTCTCTGTATAAACATGTTAACCTTGATTGATAGCCAATTAATTTAGCAGCTTGGGAGCTATCTGTGTGAGCAAGGGAACCTTGAACAGATCCTCCCGAACAGAAAGAGCGCCCCTTTTGTTTTCAGTCTTATACTCCCAAGTAGTAACTGTCACAGTGATGAATTTTAGAAGTTCCAGATAAAACCTGTATAGATAAATAGGAAATTGAAACAAGGAACCATGTTAATTAAGATTGAAGAACTCCTTATCTGTATTTGCTGACCAGCAAGGGCAGAACTGATACACATGATGGAACCATAACTTCTTTGTCTGTTTTCTGTATAAAGTTAGTGTGTTTTTGTATTACTGTTAGAAGTCTTCGCAGAGCCTTTGATTCTGTGAGACTTTTCCTTGTATACAAGTAAATCTATTAAAGGAACATCTACTGGAGCTGTTTATGTCAGAGTTTCATTTATTTTAGTTAAGTTGAGAGTCGAGATTTCGACAGTTTCTTGGAGGTCCCACCGAGATCGCTTATCCTCTATTCTGTGAGTGAACCGATGCAGACATAGTGCCTCTTCAGTGAAGGGCTTAACTGGCCAGAATAAGGTGAGACTTTTGCTCGCAAAGGGTCTTTTTACTGTTGAACCGCATATGTAATCTGTTGTCCACAGTGGAGGTACTGCAATCTACGAGACTCGAGATTAAGAGCTAAAGTTATTTTTTAATCATTTCCTTCTCGGCTTGAAGGCAGAAGGGATCTGATCCTGAAAAATATCCGATCTGGAAACAGCCCGGGGAGATCTTCATTAGTATAAGGTAAAAGAGCGCTGTCGATCGAAAAAGAATCCTTGAAAGAGAGGATCAGCGTCCTTGAAAGAGAGGATCAGATATTGACCCAAAGCGTGGCAGTACGAGTGTACGGCGCCGAGGGAAGAGATATTTTAGATTTTAGATAAGTTAAGGACTCAGTCTTGAGTGGCGTAAAACGCAGACTGAGAATTGACTATATGTTTAGATCGAGTTTAAGGTTATGATTTGTATACCCACGTAGATGTTGTTTGTCTTAATTGTCCATGTTATACTGTTGTGTTCAGTACTTTGTGCGATATTGTAATTAACGAAACGGGAAGAGTCACTCGGGAAATTGTGATTCGGAAAAAGAAGGATTGATTAAGAAAGGAAACAGTGACTGATTGATCAACTACAGTTGGTTCGTGTCAATATATCTCACACACCCAGACTGAGCCTGAATTAAGAGCCTTTTCAGGCCACGTGACGGCCAGGAGAAGTGGGCATAGAGAAAACATTGACCGAAAGGATTGTGAGATCAGAAGCTGTGGAAAATCTTAATCATCCAGAATGGGTGCCGGAGCAAGTAAACCACCAGCCTATTTTTCATGCTCCAGAATTGTGGTCAGTCTTCAATTGATAGATCACCAAAAATAAAATGAGTAAAATGGGCTAAGGGTGCAAACAGGCCATTTCCACCCGATGGTTCATTTAATTTAGAGAGAACAACATGTAGAGGATTGTCTTATAAACAAAGACCCAGGGGAAAAAGAAAGTAATAAAAAGGGGCCTGGGTTCCGATTCTTCGAGCCCATGGGAAAAAAATAACAGAGAAAGTAAATCAATCATATATATGGATTCAAAAATATAGCTGGCCAAATAATATGCTTTGTTGAATGAAGAGAGACTTTTGTGAATGTCTGTTTTTGAATGAGAGTACTTGTGTGATTTTGACTGCGGAATGAATGAAAGCCTGTTTGGGAAAATGTGGAGTTGTCGGTTTGTTTTAGCTCCACCCACTTTTTCAAACAGAGTGAAAGTTTTTTTTAACCCTTCGTAGTGTTGACCTGTATGTGGGAAGTTTAAGAAAGTGTGAACCTTATTGAATTACATTTTAAGTTAGAAGTGCAGGTGTGGATTCATTCGGATGATAAGTTATGGAGCTAGGAAATGCTCAAAGGATATAGGTTGTTGAGCAAAAGATAAAAACGCATGGTCCCGGCAGTTAAAAAAAAAGAGAATTTATTTGACACACTCACTTACTTGTCGAAAGAAAAACACGCAATCATTGATTACATTGGGTTGAAAGACATAAATTTAGTCTAGGAATGAGATAAAGAACAGAGAAGGGAAGTTGTAATGCATTTAAAAAAAAAAGCCTGCGTGGTCTTTCGAGGCTGCAGGCTGGGGGAGTACGCTCCCATTGCCCTTTGTGTAAAACCTTGACGCAAAAGCTTTTAAGCTCAGTCAAGAGATTTTTAAATAAAAATTGGCAGTAAGATATTTGAATTGGAATTTGAGATATTTCAAGTGATTCTCCTTGATAAACATTTTGGATGTATGGGAAAAATCTTGGGTTTGGAAGCCTTTTGAATAAAACTACACAACTACTGAGTCAGGAGCTATAGCTTAAAAGATTGTAATTTATGAGACACAGCATCATAAATTGAAGTTACAGAGCAAAAGATTAGAGTTTTTGATGTTCGGCTTCTAAACCAGAAGTTGGGCACACAATTATAAAACAAGTACTTTGCATTCTGTAATCTGTAAATCACTGTAGGCATAAATGAGAAGTCCGATTTAAAAAAAACAGTATTACCATATTTGACATTTTGTGATCCAACAAAAAGAAAAGAAACAAATACAAATACTACAAAAGGGGGGTGGCAGATTATATTTTGGCAACTTGGTATGCACCAGGTATTTTGGCAATTGCAAAACAAATCTGTGAAAATTGTGTTATCAGACAATGTATCCAGGTTGTCATGTATCTTACATTATTATATGTAACTGTATCCTAACATGCTATACATAACTGTAATAAGATATGACCTGTAACCACCAGCATACCTTACCACCAGGGGTGCACTTGCAAGAGACAGGTATATAAGGACAGGTCTCAGGCAAGTGCAGCATTCTAGAGCTGTGAAATAAAGGTGCAGGTCCAGAGTGACCTTGACTTCACTACATGCCTCGTGTGAATCTGTACTGAGGGGACAGGACTTTACAGTGGCAACGAGTTACGGGATTACAGAATCCACAGAATGGCGAACAACAGATCAGATGAAAAGTACAATGCTGGAGACAATTGGGAGGACTTTATAGAAAGGCTCCAGCAAACTTTGTAACCAAACACTGGTTGGGAGACGACAAAGCAGACAAGAGAAGAGCCCATCTCTTGACCAGCTGTGGCTCGAAAACATACGATTTAATGAAGGATCTGCTGGCACCCGAGAAACCAGCAAGCAAGTCGTTTGAAGAATTGAGCACACTGGTAAGAGACCACCTGAAGCCAGCGAGCAGCCTACACATGGCCAGACACAGGTTCTACAGCTAAAGGCGCTGTGTGGGCCAGAGCATACCCGACTTCGTGGCTTTTTCATTGAAGGAATAGGCCACGCAGGCATATTCCGAAAACTCATAGAGACCAAGAACCTGACCTTAGAGGCAGCAGCACTGGTTGCACAGACATTCTTGGTAGGGGAAGAAGAAACGAGGTTGATTTACAATGCAGGTACAACAACTAACGAAATATCGGAACAAGAAGTTCACAGCATTAAACAAGCTGCTACCCCCCCACACAGACAAAACCAGGAGAACAGGCTCTCGACAGCAGGCAGTGGTGCCAGAAGCCATCAAGGGCCACAGGAACGGCCGTTCACACCTCATCAACCCACAATGCGAGCAATCAACTACAAACTGAGAGAAGCTCAAGAGCGATCAGCCAGCTCATTCTTTGGGAACAATAGAAGCAGCTGGAGGTGTGGGGTGGGCACTCATCAAGGGGATGTCAATTTCAGCAGGCTGTTTGCAGGAACTGTGAATATACAGGGCATTTGGCCCGCATGTGCAAAAAAACAGCAATTCGGCTGGTATACGAATCGGATGGGTCGGAAAGTAGACCTGAAGGCGGTGGGGACAGTACCCGGGACACCGATGTACAGCGGGTCAACACGATCAATGGCCGCTGCTCCTACAACAGGACGCCTCCTATAATGATGAGGGTCCTACTCAACGGGATACCTGTCAAGATGGAGCTGGATACGGGAGCGAGTCAATCTCTCATGGGCGCTCAACAATTTGAACAACCGTGGCCGCATAAAAGAGACAGACCAAAACTCACAAGGGTCGACACCAAACTAGGGACCTATACCAAAGAAATCGTACCAGTCCTCGGCAGCGCCATGCTCTCTGTCACACACAAAGGGACAGTGAACCGACTTCCCCTGTGGATTGTCCCCTGAGACCCCCCAGCACTGCTGGGGCGAAGCTGGCTGGCAAAACTAAACTGGAAATGGGATGATGTCCATGCCATGTCATTAGAGGAACAGACCTCCTGCTCAACAGCGATTTGAACATCTCTTTCAGCCAGGTGTGGGCACTTTCAAAGGGGCCAAAGTCAAAATCTACATCACACAGGATGCTAGACCGGTTCATCACAAGGCCAGAGCTGTACCCTATGTGATGAGGGAAAAGATTGAACACCAACTAGACAGGCTTCTGCGGGAAGGCATTATATCACCTGTGGAATTTAGCGACTGGGCAAGTCCCATCGTCCCAGTCATGAAGCCTGATGGATCCGTACGAATCTGTGGGGACTACAAATCTATCATAAACAGAGTCTCCCTACAGGATCAGTACCCGCTGCCCAGAGTGGAGGACTTATTTGCCACATTGGCTGGAGGTAAACTTTTCTCAAAACTAGACCTCACATCTGCGTATATGACGCAAGAATTGACCGAGGAATCCAAGCTACTCACCACCATCAACACACATCGAGGCCTTTTCATGTACAATCGATGCCCATTCGGCATCAGGTCGGCAGCTGCCATATTCCAGCGCAACATGGAGAGTCTGCTCAAGTCCATCCCGGGGACGGTTGTATTTTAAGACGACATACTTATCACTGGCAGGGACACCGACTCCCATCTCCGTAATTTGGAGGAAGTACTAAAGCGGTTGGATCGGGTAGGCCTACGAGTCAAGAAATCTAAGTGCCTGTTTCTCGCACCCGAGGTTGAATTTTTGGGCAGAAGGATTGCCACTGATGGAATCCGCCCAACAGAGTCCAAAACAGAAGCAATTTGCCTGGCACCCAGGCCCCGGAGTGTCTCAGAACTGCGCGCCTTTCTCGGGCTACTCAATTACTTTGGGATCTTTATGCAGAACTTTATGCACGCTGCTGGAGCCTCTCCACGTGCTACTCAGGAAGGGGTGCGATTGGTTTTGGGGGTCGCCCAGGAACGCGCCTTCAATAAGGCATGCAACCTTCTGTGTTCCAACAGTGTTTTGACTTTCTTTGATCCAGGTAAAAAGCTAGTTCTCACATGCGATGCGTCAGCGTATGGGGTCGGGTGCGTTTTGCAACATGTCAAATTATAACCCATAGCTTATGCCTCCAGGTCACTTTCGCAGGCGGAGCGCGGGTACGGAATGGTAGAGAAGCAGGCGCTCGCGTGCGTGTACGGTGTCAAAAAGATGCACCAATACCTTTGTTAGAAACTGACCACAAGCCCCTCATGTCCCTCCTATCCGAGAGCAAGGCAATAAATGGCAACGCCTCGGCGCGAATTCAACAGTGGGCACTCATGCTGGCGTCCTACGACTATACCATAAGGCACAGACCAGGCACAGACAACTGTGCCGACGCACTCAGCAGGCTACCCCTGGCGACCACGGAAGGGTCTGACGAACAGGACTGTGAGATAGTCATGGCAATCAATGCCTTTGAGTCCACAGATTCACCCATGATGGCTCGCCAAATCAGAGCCTGGACGGCCAGCGACCCCACGTTATCCTTAGTAAAAAGATGTGTCCTAACCAGTGTATGGGCAGAGGCTCGCGATGCCTGCCCCGAGGAATTAAAACCCTTTCACAGGCGCATGCATGAGCTATCACTACAAGCAGACGGCCTGATGTGGGGCAGCCGAGTAGACATGCCTCTGCGAGGCAGAGAGGCATTTGTCCGGGAGCTCCACCGCGAGCACCCGGGGATCGTTCTCATGAAGGCCATAGCCAGATCCTACGTCTGGTGGCCTGGTATTGACGCGGACTTGGAGCTCTGCGTCCGAAGGTGCACCATTTGTGCCCAACTCAGCAATGCCCCCAGGGAGGCTCCACTGAGCCCATGGCCCTGGCCTACCAAACCGTGGTCGCGGGTGCAGGTAGACTATGCAGGCCCATTCATGGGCAAAATGTTCCTCGCAGTTGTAGATGCATTTTCAAAGTGGATCGAATGCACCATTTTAAACTCGAACAGAACCTCCACCACTGTGGAGAGCCTCGCAACCATGTTTGCAACGCACGGAATCCCTGACATATTGGTCAGTGACAATGGCCTGTGCTTCACCAGCGCAGAATTCCAAGATTTTATAATTGACCATGGCATAAATCACGTCAAGACCGCACCGTTCAAGCCGGCCTCCAACGGCCAGGCGGAGAGAGCAGTGCAAATCATTAAACAAGGCATGCTTAAAATCCAAGGTCCCACGCTACAGTGTCACCTGTCGCGACTGCTACTGGCATACAGATCTCATCCGCACTCATTGACTGGGATCCCCCCCGCGCAACTGTTGATGAAAAGGACTTTAAAAATAAGGCTTTCAATAATCCTCCCAGACATGCACGAAATTGTTGAGGCAAAGCGCCGTAAGCTGACTGAGTACCATGACAGAAATTCGAGGGGGAGATGGAATGAGATAGGGGACAAAGTGTTTGTACTAAACTATGGCAGGGGTCCCAAATGGCTTGCAGGGACAGTAACGGGCAAGGAAGGAAACAGGCTACTGGTAGTACAAATGGACAATGGCAAAACCTGCCGGAGGCATGTAGACCATGTCAAAAGCAGATTTACCAATAACACTGTGGAACCAGAGGCAGACTACAATGTGGAACTCGCACCACACCTGGTGGACAGACAGAGGGAACAACCTGAGGAAAGGGCAATCCCAACAGACAGCCCAGGCGAGTCAACAACAATCACACCAATCGAAACAGACAGCCCAGGCGAGATACCAGCAACCACACCCAAAGAAAAACAGACACCAAGGCAAACAACTGAACCACAACTCAGACGCTCCACGCGAGAGCGTAGACCACCTGAGAGACTGAACCTATAAAGACAATAAGACCTTGGGGGAGGGTGATGTCATGTATCTTACATTATTATATATAACTGAATCCTAACATGCTATACATGACTGTAATAAGATATGACCTGTAACCACCAGCATACCTTACCACCAGGGGTACACTTGCAAGAGACAGGTATATAAGGACAGGTCTCAGGCAAGTGCAGCATTCCAGAGCTGTGAAATAAAGGTGCAGGTCCAAAGTGACCTTGACTTCACTACATGCCTCATGTGAATCTGTACTCAGGGGACAGGACTTTACACAGGTAAAACGGAAAAGGTAGAATCTGCCTCCCACCCAAGTCCAATGGGGCCCTTTGTACATTTACAAATGGATTTTATTGAATTACCTATGTGCATGGGATTCAAGTACGTATTAGTTATTGTAGATGTGTTCTGTAGATTGTTAAAAAGGCCGATGCCACTACTGTTGCTAAGATTTTGTTAAAAGAAATTGTACCGGTCTTCGGAATTCTCGCAAAGCTTTCTAGTGATAATGGGTCACATTTTACGGGAACTGTTATAAAATAAATGTGTAAAACATTACAGATCAACCAACGTTTTCATTGCAGTTACCATCCGCAATCAGCCGGACTTGTTGAAAGATATAATGAAATGCTTAAAAATAAGCTGGCAAAACTGTGTAATGACACTGGACTAAAATGGGTGGAACTGCTGCCTTTAGCCTTGATGATAATGCGATCTGCAACTAACAGAACAACAGGCTTATCACCGCATGAGATAGTTATGGGACGTCCCCAACGACTACCTTTTACTGCACCATTTACTGCAAAACAAATGGACATTCATAAAATGGAAGAAAATATGTTGAATTATTGTATTGCACTAACCAAATGTATTCCAGCTTTCATTCACAGGTAAAAGAAGCCCAAGTCAAATCAGCAGAAGGGAAGTGTCATAAAGTGCCATGGAGCCTGGACATTTCGTTTACATCAAAACTTTTAAAAGAAAAAGCAGCCTACAACCAAGATTTGAAGGATCATACCAGGTCTTGCTGACAACTAATACTGCAATAAAGATAAAAGAAAGACCAACATGGATCCATGCATCCCATTGCAAGGGGGCACCCGACAAGGAATGAATAAGGAACTGTATGGACTATGGGGACTGATAGTGCTGTGCTCAACAGGATTGTGCCTTGTGTCATCAATAGTACCAGGGATAGCGGAAACACGAACAAAGGGAACTACAGGGAAATGTATTTATGGCACTGAGTCATAAGTATGCTCAAGAAAGGAACTTGTCTGACTGTTGGATATGTTCCCATGGACCTGTCCACCCCGAAGGGGGTATTCCCCTAAGATCCGTCCCCTTTAATGAATCAGAAATGGCAGAATGGTTAATAGTGCAAAATAGGACAAACTTAACTAAAGTGACAGAAACAAGGGATCTAACAGAATGGAGGTCAGCGGGATATAATCTTACAACCTTCCAGGGATGGTATCAGCCAAATTATAGTAATAGCCATCAGCCACCCTTCCTAATTATTATTCCCGGGAAAGGAAATCCTGAAGGTATAATATGCTTAGTAAGTGATGAAACTAAAGGACCAGAAGTGGGACGCAGCAAGTGTCCCCAAATGACTAAATGGCAAGCCATGACAAATCACACTGACAGGAGAAAGGTAGCAACCTTTAACTGGACTATGGTCCTTAATAAGACCTCAGGTAAAAGGTGGGACGGGGAGACCACTCGAGTATGGATGGCACGGAAGGACCAAAGACTGACGTCCTATAATTGCACCTACTTTATTTGTGGCCATAAAGCCTACCCATGGTTACCAGCCAACTGGACTGGGTCCTGTTACTTAGGATATGTGATACCCTTTATTAGGACAACAAAGACTCTAAGGGATGCCTATGGAAGTCATAGACCTAAACGGGATTTGACATGGTTAAATGAAATAGTCGAGGTAATGATACCCTCCTACGGAGTAGCATCGAACGAATGGCAATTACGGGAACTGGCTAATTTAGTAGAATCAGTAGCCAACACAACTTCCCAGGTCTTCGAAAGGGTACATGACAAAATGGTAGCTATTCGAACAGTGGCTCTCCAAAATCGTATGGCCCTAGATTATCTCCTAGCCAAGGGGGGAGGGACATGTGCATTAATTGGTGAAGAATGCTGTACGTATATCCCGGATAATTTAGAAGAGATCAGCAATCTAGCTGAATATATTAGGAAGAGGGTGATAGAGTACAAACAAACTACTGACCAGGGAAGTACCACCTTGTGGAATTGGGTATCCGGATGGCTGGGATCCCTGGGAAAATCCTTGGTACAGGGTTTGATCATGCTCTTGCTGATAATCTTTGCCTTATACCTTTTGTTTGTATTAGTTAAGTGCTGCTGCGCCAGGTTGGGAGAAACAATATTACCAACCGAAACCACTGCTAAGATTATGGTAGCAACAACTACTGAAGGTTCTTGTGTGGAAATGGAAATAGAAAGACTGTGCAAGATTAGAATGGATTAAGTTGTCCTTATAAAGGACAAAAGGAGGGAATGTGGAAATTCACTTTTAGAGTTACATTTTCTGTTAAATGTACCCTTTTGTAGTAAAACAAAATGGAATCCCAATTCTCCCAGAAGTCCCTACAGCAGACAGCATGTCTCTGTATAAACATGTTAACCTTGATTGATAACCAATTAATTTAGCAGCTTGGGAGCTATCTGTGTGAGTAAGGGAACCTTGAACAGATCCTCCAGAACAGAAAGAGCGCCCCTTTTGTTTTTAGTCTTGTACTCTCAAGTAGTAACTGTCACAATGATGAATTTTAGAAGTTCCAGATAAAACCTGTACAGATAAATAGGAAATTGAAACAAGGAACCATGTTAATTAAGATTGAAGAACTCCTTATCTGTATTTGCTGACCAGCAAGGGCAGAACTGATACACATGATGGAACTATAACGTCTTTGTCTGTTTTCTGTATAAAGCTAGTGTGTTTTTGCATTACTGTTAGAAGTCTTTGCAGAGCCTTTGATTCTGTGAGACTTTTCCTTGAATACAAGTAAATCTATTAAAGGAACATCTACCGGAGCTGTTTATGTCAGAGTTTCATTTATTTTAGTTAAGTTGAGAGTCGAGATTTCGATAGTAGACAGGGAAGATCTAATTACACATTCCAGAGCAACTGCTGGATGTGTCGTGTCCCCCAAGGGGACCAATCAGCAATCAGGGCGTCATCCAAAGGGACCAATCAGAGCTTTAGGTGTTGCAAATAAACACATCCAAAGGAGATCTACGCATGGAGGCAGAGGGCATGGCCGAGGTACTAAATGAGTACTTTGCATCTGTCTTTACCAAGGAAGAAGATACTGCCACAACCATTGTGAGAGAAAAGATAGTGGAGATACTGGGTGAGATTAAAAAACTGATAAGGAGGTACTAGAAAGGCTGTCTGTACTTAAAGTTGATCAGTCACCAGGACCGGATGGGATTCATCTTAGTACCCTGAGGGAGGTTAAGAAAGAAATCGCGGAGGTACTGGCCATAATCTTCCAATCCTCCTTAGATATGAGGGTGGTGCCAGTGGACTGGAGAATTGCAAATGTTACACCCTTGTTCAAAAAAGGGTGTAAGGATAAACTCAGCAACTACAGGCCAGTCAGTTTAACCTCGGTACTGGGGAAGCTTTTAGAAACAATAATCAGGGACAAGGTTAGCAGTCACTTGGACAAGTGTGGATGAATTAAGGAAAGCCAGCACGGATTTGTTAAAGGCAAATTGTGTTTAACTAACTTGATTGAGTTTTTTGATGAGGTAACAGGGAGGGCAATGTGGTTGATGTGGTGTATATGGATTTCCAAAAGGCGTTTGATAAAGTGCCACATAATAAGCTTGCCAGCAAAGTTGAAGCCTGTGAAATAAGATGGACAGGGGCGGCATGGATACGGAATTGGGTAAGTGACAGGAAACAGGGTAGTGGTGAATGGTTATTTTTCGGACTGGAGGAAGGTATACAGTGGTGTTCCCCAAGGGTCAGTACTGGGACCACGGCTTTTCTTGATATATATTAATGACTTGGACTTGTGAGTATGGGGCACAATTTCAAAAGTTGCAGATGATGCAAAACGTGGAAGTATAGTGAACAGTGAGAAGGATAGTGATAGACTTCAAGAGAACACAGACAGGCTGGTGGACCGGGCGGGCATGTGGCAGATGAAATTTAACGTAGAAAAGTGTGAGGTGATACATTGTGGCAGGAAGAACGAGGAGAGGCAATATAAACTAACGGGTACAATCCTAAAAGGGGTGCGTGAACAGAGGGACCTGGGGTATACATGCACAAATCGTTGAAGGTGGCAGGGCAGGTTCAGAAAGCAATTAAAAAAGCATACAGGATACTGGGCTTCATATATATAGGCATAGAAAAAAATTTGCAGGGCTACGGGGAAAGGGTGGGGGAGTGGGACTAGCTGAAGTGCTCTTGCAGAGAGCCAGCACAGGCTCGATGGGCCGAATGGCCTCCTTCTCTGCTGTAACCATTCTATGATTCTATTGTCCAGTCCCCTCCTTGTAAAGTGTGGCAAGGTGTCTGCTTTATGTTAAAGGTTCTGTATAAGTGAAAGTTTCATTACCTTAACGGAAATATTTGTAACTTCCCTGATGCATTTAAGGGAAAGCTAGATGAACACATGAGGGAGAAAGGAATAGAAGATTATGCTGATGGGATTAGATGAAGAGAAGTAGGAGGAGGTTCGCGTGGAGCATAAACACCATCATTGATCAGTTAGGCCGAAGGGCCTGTTTCTGTGCTGTAAATTCTATAGCCGGAATTTTCCGGGAGGTCAGTGGGTGGGATTGGTGGTGGGTTGGGTGGGAAATTTGATAATTCGATTCACTCCAGGTAATATCAACAAACGGCTGAGTGCACTGGATACAGCAAAGGCTGTGGGCCCTGACAACATCCTGGCTGTCGTGCTGAAGATTTGTGCAGAACTGATCGCACCTCGAGCCAAGCTGTTCCAGTACAGCTACAACATTGGCATCCAGCCAACAATGTGGAAAACTGCCCACAAGAAGCAGGACAAATTCAAACCAGCCAATTACCGCCCCATCAGTCAACTCTCAATCATCAGCACAGTGATGGAAGGTGTCATCGAAGGTGCTCTCAAGCGACACTCACTCACCAATAACTTGCTCACCGATGCCCAGTTTGGGTTCCGCCAGGACCACTCGACTCCAGACCTCATTACAGCCTTGGTCCAAACATGAACAAAAGAGCTGAATTCCAGAGGTGAGGTGAGATTGACTGCCCTCGACATCAAGGCAGCATTTGACCAAGTGTAGCATCAAGGAGCCCGAGTAAAACTGAAGTCCATGGGAATCAGGGGAAAACTCTCCAATGGCTGCAGTCATACCTAGCACAAAGGAAGATGGTTGTGGTAGTTGGAGGTCAATCATCAAAGTCCCAGGACATCGCTGCAGGAGTTCCTCGAGCAGTGTCCTAGGCCCAACCATCTTCAGTAGGTCATCCCCCTGCAAAACAGATACATCGCTTTGAGTACTGTTGAGGGGGATGACTCATCAGGGGAGGGCAGCAGCAGCCAAGTTCATGGCACCGTGGCTGGCTCTGCTGCACAGGAGGACAGGAAAAAGAGTGGGAGAGCGATAGTGATAGGGGATTCAATTGTAAGGGGAATAGATAGGCGTTTCTGCGGCCGCAACCGAGACTCCAGGATGGTATGTTGCCTCCCTGGTACAAGGGTCAAGGATGTCTCGGAGCGGGTGCAGGACATTCTGAAAAGGGAGGGTGAACATTGGTACCAACGGTATAGGTAAAAAAAGGGATGAGGTCCGACGAGACGAATTTAAGGAGTTAGGAGCTAAATTAAAACGTAGGACCTCAAAAGTACTAATCTCAGGATTACTACCAGTGCCATGTGCTAGTCAGAGTAGGAATCGCAGGATAGCTCAGATGAATACGTGGCTTGAGCAGTGGTGCAGCAGGGAGGGATTCAAATTCCTGGGGCATTGGAACCGGTTCTGGGGGAGGTAGGACCAGTACAAACCGGACGGTCTGCACCTGGGCAGGACCGGAACCAATGTCCTAGGGGGAGTGTTTGCTAGTGCTGTTGGGGATGAGTTAAACTAATATGGCAGGGGGATGGGAACCATTGCAGGGAGACAGAGGGAAACAAAATGGAGACAAAAGCAAAAGACAGAAAGGAGATGAGTAAAAGTGGAGGACAGAGAAACCCAAGGCAAAAAACAAAAAGGGCCACTGAATGTAAAGGGGCTGTAGGAGGGGTCAAAACTAAAAATCATGGTTTAAAAACTAAGATGAAAACACTCTACCTAAACGCACGCAGCATTCGAAATAAAGTAAATGAGTTGACGGCACAAATCATTACAAATGGGTATGATTTGGTGGCCATTACAGAAACGTGGTTGCAGGGTGGCCAAGACTGGGAATTAAACATACAGGGGTATCTGATGATTCGGAAAGATAGACAAGAAGGGAAAGGAGGTGGGGTAGCTCTGTTAATCAGGGCAGTTGTGAGAGACGATATTGGCTCTAATGAACAAAATGTTGAATCATTGTGGGTGGAGATTAGAAATAGTAAGGGGAAAAAGTCACTGGTGGGCGTAGTTTATAGGACCCCAAATAATAACTTCACGGTGGGGCGGGCAATAATCAAGGGAATAATAGAGGCATGTGAAAAAGGAACGGCAGTAATCATGGGGGATTTTAACCTGCATATCGATTGGTCAAATCAAATTGCACGGGGTAGCCTTGAGGAGGAATTCATAGAATGCATACGGGATTGTTTCTTAGAACAGTATGTTACAGAACCTACAAGGGAGCAAGCTATCTTAGATCTGGTCCTGTGTAATGAGACAGGAATAATAAACGATCTCCTAGTAAAAGATCCTCTCGGAATGAGTGATCACAGTATGGTTGAATTTGTAATACAGATTGAGGATGAGGAAGTAGTGTCTCAAACGAGCGTACTATGCTTAAACAGAGGGGACTACAGTGGGATGAGGGCAGAATTGGCTAAAGTAGACTAGCAACACAGACTAAACGGTGGCACAATTGAGGAACAGTGGAGGACTTTTAAGGAGCTCTTTCATAGTGCTCAACAAAAATATATTCCAGTGAAAAAGAAGGGCGGTAAGAGAAGGGATAACCAGCCGTGGATAACCAAGGAAATAAAGGAGAGTATCAAATTAAAAACCAATGCGTATAAGGTGGCCAAGGTTAGTGGGAAAATAGAAGATTGGGAAAATTTTAAACGATGGCAAAGAATGACTAAGAAAGCAATAAAGAAAGGAAAGATAGATTACGAAGGTAAACTTGCGCAAAACATAAAAACGGATAGTAAAAGCTTTTACAGATATATAAAACGGAAAAGAGTGACTAAATTAAATGTTGGTCCCTTAGAAGATGAGAAGGGGGATTTAATAATGGGAAATGTGGAAATGGCTGAGACCTTAAACAATTATTTTGCTTCGGTCTTCACAGTGGAAGACACAGAAACCATGCCAGGAATTGCTGGTCACAGGAATGTGGGAAGGGAGGACCTTGAGACAATCACTATCACTAGGGGGTAGTGCTGGACAGGCTAATGGGACTCAAGGTAGACAAGTCCCCTGGTCCTGATGAAATGCATCCCAGGGTATTAAAAGAGATGGCGGAAGTTATAGCAGATGCATTCGTTATAATCTATCAAAATTCTCTGGGCTCTGGGGAGGTACCCGCAGATTGGAAAGCAGCTAATGTAACGCCTCTGTTTAAAAAGGGGGGCAGACAAAACTATTGGCCGGTTAGTTTAACATCTGTAGTGGGGAAAATGCTTGAAATGATCATTAAGGAAGAAATAGCGGGACATCTAGATAGGAATAGTGCAATCAAGCAGACGCAGCATGGATTCATGAAGGGGAAATCATGTTTAACTAATTTACTGGAATTCTTTGAGGATATAACGAGCATGGTGGATAGAGGTGTACCGATGGATGTGGTGTATTTAGATTTTCAAAAGGCATTCGATAAGGTGCCACACAAAAGGTTACTGCAGAAGATAAAGGTACATGGAGTCAGTGGAAATGTATTAGCATAGATGGAGAATTGGCTGGCTAACAGAAAGCAGAGATTCGGGATAAATGGGTCCTTTTTGAGTTGGAAATCGGTGGTTAGTGGTGTGCCACAGGGATCGGTGCTGGGACCACAACTGTTTACAATATACATAGATGACCTGGAAGAGGGGACAGAGTGTAGTGTAACAAAATTTGCAGATGACACAAAGATTAGTGGGAAAGCGGGTTGTGTAGAGGACACACAGAGGCTGCAAAGAGATTTAGATATATTAAGCGAATGGGCTAAGGTTTGGCAGATGGAATACAATGTCGGAAAGTGTGAGGTCATCCACCTTGGGAAAAGGGAAATTTATTTGAATGGGGAGAAATTACAACATGCTGCGGTGCAGAGGGACCTGGGGGTCCTTGTGCATGAATCCCAAAAAGTTAATTTGCAGGTGCAGCAGGTAATCAGGAAGGCGAATGGAATGTTGGCTTTCCTTTTTATATACCTGTCGAAGCTCTTCCTGTCTGTTTTTATAATTCTTGCCAGTTTACTCTCATAAGCTATCTTCACTCTATCATTTTTTTAATCATCCTTTGCTGGATTTCTAAAAATTTCCCAATCCTCTGGCCTTCCACTGTTCTTTGCAACATTGTATGCCTTTGCTTTCAATTTGATACCATCCTTTAATTCCTTCGTTAGCCACGGATGCTTCATTGGCACTATGGGCTGAATGGCCCCTTCTGTGCTGTCTTATGTTTAAGTAGACTCACAGTGTGATTGGTAGCCCAGCTGCCCTGTGCACTGAATGTACCATCCTGCCCTATGATGTATTTCACAAACTGATACTCAACAATCTTAATAAACGCCTTTTCAACTGGAGCTTGCAGCCTGCAGCTGTATGAAAGGTTGAGAGATATGATGCACAGGAGCAGTCACAGACAGTGGTGTATTCAGGCCCAGCACGATGCAGTGTGTTAACAATCAAGCTGGGCACTTCGCTGGATTTTTCGACCCATATGCAAGTGGGATTTAATGAAACAACCTCCCTCCTCCTTTCCAACCCAGGAACAGCCTGATCACATGATAGAAAAGGCAAACACTTTCAGAAATACAACTGAACAGGTGCTGGGCTTGGCAAGCTAACCATTTGTAAATTTCATTGATCTTCCAATGTGTTTCACAAGAAACCCAAAATTAACATTACGCAGACGGTTTACAAGTATCGTATCACCAGGAAACAGTCTATTATTAAGACACTTTCGCTTTCAATAACAGTAATACACTCTGCAGAATTGGGACAAACATAAACATACTGTCTGAAATTAAATCAAACACCAACAGGTACAGCTTTTAAAATGCTCAGATTCTAAACTCACCCACTTACAAACTCTTTGTCCAAAGTGCTTTGTCCTTTCTCTGTTGAAGAAAACAGACTGAGCAATATACTTCCTGCTTTGCGACAAGTGTCAGCCTGGGTTATGTGCTGACGTCTTTGAAGTTGGACTGTGAACCCACAACCTTCTGACTCCGCGGTGAGAGTGATACCATCATCATCATCATAGGCAGTCCCTCGGAATCGAGGAAGACTTGCTTCCACTCCTGAAGTGAGTTCTTTGGTGGCTGAACAGTCCAATACGAGAGCCACAGTCCCTGTCACAGGTGGGACAGATAGTCGTTGAGTGAAGGGTGAGTGGGACTGGTTTGCTGCACGCTCTTTCCGCTGCCTGCTCTCGGCGATGAGACTCGAGGTGCTCAACGTCCTCCTGGATGCACTTCCTCCACTTAGAGCGGTCTTGGGCCAGGGACTCCCAGGTGTCAGTGGGGATGTCACACTTTATCAGGGAGGCTTTGAGGGTGTCCTTATAGCGTTTCCTCTGCGCACCTTTGGCTCGTTTGCCATGAAGGAGCTCTGAGTAGAGCACTTGCTTTGGGAGTCTCGTGTCTGGCATGCAAACTATGTGGCCTGCCCAGCGGAGCTGATCGAGTGTGGTCAGTGCTTCAATGCTGGGGATGTTGGCCTGGTCGAGGACGCTGACGTTGGTACGCCTGTCCTCCCAGGGGATTTGTAGGATCTTGCGGAGACATCGTTGGTGATATTTCTCCAGCAACTGCTGTACATGGTCCATGTCTCTGAGCCATACAGGAGGGCAGGTATTACTACAACCCTGTAGACCATGAGCTTAGTGAGAGTGATACCAACTGGCTCATAGCCCTGTTGGCGGCAAGAGTTCGTAGAGGCCCAAGAGAGGCGTGAGTTCCAGGCCCAGGAAAGGCAAGGGCCCAGGGGCAGCACGGGCCAGCCCATACTGCGTTATGTGTGCACACTAGATCCGTGCAGCAGAGCTGATCCCCAGTTGTCTTGGTTAATCCTTGCCACTGGACCAAGACCTAGCTCTGTCAAGCCCATGTGGTGGCTGGTGTGCAATGGTCACCATACGTTAAAAAAATCCACTCACAGATATCTTCCACCCTTCAACATGTAGTTCGGGATCTGGAATATTAGGTCATCCTCGCTTCGAGGGACTGCCTATGGTGAGCCCTAAGTGGAGCAAGAGCATCCGGGAGGGCGCTGAGCACCTCAAGTCTCATCGCTGAGAGCATGCAGAAACCAAGCGCAGGCAGTGGAAGGAGCATGCGGCAAACCAGTCCCACCCTCCCATACCCTCAACGACTGTCTGTCCCATCTGTGACAGAGACTGTAATTCCCGTATTGGACTGTTCAGTCACCTAAAAACTCACTTTTAGAGTGGAAGCAAATTTTCCTCAATTTCGAGGGACTGCCTATGATGATGAGCTTTATAGGTAAGTCAGTTTCCACATGTACGCCCAGCTCTACCTCACCATCACTTCTCTCGACCCCTCCACGGTCTCTAAATTGTCAGATTACTTGTCCGACATACAGTTCTGGACGAGCAGAAATATTCTCCAATTGAATATGGGGAAGACCGAAGCCATTGCTTTCAGCCCCCGCCACAAACTCTGTTCCCTAGGCACTGACTCCATCCCTCTCCCCAACTCCTGTCTGGGGCTGAACCAGACTGTTTGCAACCTTGGTGTCATATTTGACCCTGAAATAAGCTTTTGACCAGATATCCGCAGCATTACTAAGACTGCCTATTCCAACCTCCGTAACATTGCCTGTCTCTGCCCTTATTTCATCTCATCTGTAAACTAGAGGCGATCCAAAACTCGGCTGCCTGTATCCTAACTCGCACCAAGTCCCGCTCACCCATCGCCCCTGTGCTCACCGACCTACATTGGCTTCCAGTTAAGCAATGCCGCGAACTCAAAATTCTCATCCTTATTTTCAAATGGCTCCATGCCCTCGCCCCACCCTATCTGCTCCAGCCCCACAACCCCCCCCCCGAGATGTCTGCTCTCCTCTAATTCTGCCCTCTTGAGCCTCTCTGATTGTAATCGCTCAAACATTGGTGGCCGTGCCTTCTGCTGCCTAGGTCCCAAGCTCTGGAACTCCCTGCCTAAACCTCTCCGCCTTTCTGCCTCTCTTTCCTCCTTCAAGACGCTCCTTAAAACGTACCTCTTTGACCAAGCTTTTGGTCACCTGCGTTAATTTCTACTTATGCAGCTCGGTGTCAAATTTTTTGCGCATAATACTCCTGTGAAGCGCCTATGGCGGATTCACTATGTTAAAAGCGCTATATACAGGCAACTCTCGATTATCCGTACATGGATCTAACGGAGAACTCGCTGCAGCGGCACTTTTAAAAACTGTGATTCTGTCCCGTGTACAGCTGCATACGACATTAAACCCACCCCACACACAGTCCTGCACTGACACACAGCATTATCACTACACATAGAGGAAGGACTTTATTTTATAATAAAGTTTAATACTGTCTCGACCGTAAAGGAATCCTTGTAGAGCAATCAAATTAACTCAGACCTGGACAGTCTGTTCGCTCATACTGCAACCCATCCTCACGTTAACAGGTCGAAGGCATTGCTCCCAACCCCACTCTTTTAGGGCACTGTCCAGATCATCACGTTGAAAGCAAATTCAGTGGGGCAAAAGATTTATCCAACTCTTCCTCCCTTCCCTGCCGTCTTTCCGTTTTCTGATCTTAGTGCTCTTGTGCAATCTGGAGTATCACTGAGGGTGCCGCCTCCGGGGTAAGTAAAGCCGAGTCTCATTCGACCTCCAGCGGTTGAAGCCTTTATACTGGTCATTTTAAGAAAAAGTAGACACAGTATAACATGAGTCTCTTCACTTTATATTAAAATGAATAGGTGGACAATCCCATTCTGGAGTGCACAGAAGCAGAAAAGCATCAAAGTACTGTATAAATTTGGGACCCAAACATTCTCGGCAAGTACATGCACTCGCCCTAGCGGCAAAATTGTTTACCCGGAATAGCCCGATCTCCGAGGGCCCCGGATAATCGAGAGTTGCCTGTAAATACAAGTTGTTGTTGTTGTTGTTGTCAGTAACAAGCACCTGTGTAAACGTTGAAATATTGTAAAAGTTGAGGTATTATAGATGATCAAACTTGGATCTTCTCATGACAAGTAACGTATGAAGCAGCGCCCGTGTCCAACACGTGTGTTGCCTGCCAACCTGTGCCATATATCTTTCTCCATCTACCTTCTCCAAGGTAAGCATTGCCCTCTCCTCCATCCTCAGTCCTCTGGCTTGGAACCCCGTGAGACTCTTCCTCATGACCCCTTAGAGGATGAGACTGGGGAATTAGTAATGGGGAACATGGAGATGGCAGAAACTCTGAACAAATGTTTTGTATCAGTCTTTACAGTAGAGGACACTAATAATATTCCAACAGTGGATAGTCTAGGGGCTAAGGGGGAGGAACTTAACACAATCACAATCACTAAGTAGGTGGTACTCAGTAAGATAATGGGACTAAAGGCAGATAAATCCCCTGGACCTGATCCCCTAGGGTCTTAAGAAAAGTAGCGGCAGGGATTGTGGATGCATTGGTTGTAATTTACCAAAATTCCCTGGATTCCGGAAAACTGCAAATGTAACGCCCCTATTTAAGAAAGGAGGCAGACAAAAAGCAGGAAACTATAGACCAGTTAGCCTAACATCTGTGGTTGGGAAAATGTTGGAGTCCATTATTAAAGAAGCAGTAACAGGACATTTGGAAAAGCAAAATTCAGTCAGGCAGAGTCAGCATGGATTTATGACGAGGAAGTCATGTTTGACAGATTTGCTGGAATTCTTTGAGGATGTAACGAACAGGGTGGATAAAGGGGAACCAGTGGATGTGGTGTATTTGGACTTCCAGAAGGCATTTGACAAGGTGCCACACAAAAGGTTACTGCACAAGATAAAAATGCACGGCGTTGGGGGTAATATATCAGCATAGATAGAGGATTGGCTAACGAACAGAAAACAGAGACTCGGGATAAATGGTTCATTCTCAGGTTGGCAATCAGTAGCTAGTGGGGTGCCGCAGGGATCAGTGCTGGGACCCCAACTATTTACAATCTATATTAACGACTTGGAAGAAGGGACCGAGTGTAATGCAGCCAAGTTTGCTGATGATACAAAGATGAGAGGAAAAGCAATATGTGAGGAGGACACAAAAAATCTACAAAAGGACATAGACAGGCTAAGTGAGTGAGCAAAAATTTGGCAGATGGAGTATAATGTTGGAAAGTGTGAAGTTATGCACTTTGGCAGAAAAAAAATCAAAGAGCATGTCATTATTTAAATGGAGAAAGATTGCAAAGTGCTGCAGTACAACGGGACCTGGGGGTACTTGTGCATGAAACACAAAAGGATAGTATGCAGGTACAGCAAGTGATCAGGAAGGTCAATGGAATCTTGGCCTTTATTGCAAAGGGGATGGAGTATAAAAGCAGGGAAGTCTTGCCTACAGTTGTACAGGGTATTGGTGAGGCCACACCTAGAATACTGCGTGCAGTTTTGGTTTCCATATTTACGAAAGGATATACTTGCTTTGGAGGCAGTTCCGAGAAGGTTCACAAGGTTGATTCTGGAGATGAGGGGGTTGATTTATGAGGAAAGGTTGAGTAGGTTGGGCCTCTACTCATTGGAATTCAGAAGAATGAGAGGTGATCTTTGCTATGCTCATAATAAAGGATGAAACTGAGTACTGTGTACAATGAGCAAGTGTGACCTTAGCTCCTTTAATAAGACTCCAGAGTGCAGGTACCTCGTGGGTGGCCTGCTTATATACCGTGCTCCCAAGGGATTCTGGGATCCCTTGGGACTCCAACAGGTAGGCACTCTGGTCGTAGTGTAATACAGGTTACAAGGGGTTAAATACATAACAACACTCCCCCGTGAAGTCAATAGTACACTTATTTACAAGGTGAGACGATCTGGGGCTTTTCATTCCCTTGTCGATTGTCTCGGTACAAATGCGGATGTGGGTGGGTTGGTCAGTTCTTCACTGGGTTGTTGGGCAGCCGGCCTTGCTGGGCTGCTGGGGATGGTGAGTTTGGCTTTGTAGTCAACCATGATGTCAGTTGCCACTTGTGTGTGTGTTGGAGGGTCAAAGTTGGTGGTGTCTTCTTCGGGTTGCTCGTAGCTGCTGGTGAACCGCAATTTGATTTGGTCCAAATGTTTTTGAAACACCCTACTCCCCTCTTTGGCTGTGACCGTGCCAGTGAGCCATTTGGGACCATGTCCATAATTGAGCACAAACACAGGATCATTGATCTCAATATTGCGTGACAAATTTGCGCGATCATGGTACACCCTTTGTTGATGCCGCTTGCCCTCCACGTGATCATGGAAATCAGGGTGGACAAGAGAGAGCCTTGTTTTTAGCGCCCTTTTCATGAGCAGCTCAGTTGGGGAAACCCCGGTAAGTGAGTGGGGTCTGGTGAAGTAGCTGAGCAGCACTCGGGACAGCCGGGTCTGCAGGGTGCCTTCCGACACACGTTTCAAGCTTTGCTTGATGGTCTGAACTGCCCGTTCTGCCTGCAGTTGGATGCGGAATTGAACGGGGCAGATGTGACGTGTTTGATCCTATTGCGGGTCATGAATTCTTTGAATTCAGCACTGGTGAAGCACGGCCCATTGTCGCTGACTTGGACATCAGGCAAGCCATGCGTGGCCAACATGGCTCGTAGGCTTTCAATAGTGGCCGTGTACGTGCTTACAAACATTATTGCACATTCAATCCATTTTGAATAAGCGTCCATGACAACCAAAAACATTTTGCCTAGAAATAGTCCATGTGGATCCTCGACCACGGTTTGGAGGGCCACGACCACAAACTTAGCGGTGCCTCTCTGGGTGCATTGCTCAGCTGAGAGCAAGTGTTGCACTGGCACATACATGACTCTATGTCTGAGTCGATGCCAGGCCACCACACATGGGATCTGGCTAGGGCTTTCATCATTACAATGCCCAGGTGGGTGCTGTGCAGTTCACATATGAACGTATCTCTGTCTTTCTTGGGCAAGATCACGCGATTGCCCCACAACAGACAGTCCGCCTGCAGGGACATTTCATCGTCTTTGCGCCTGTGGAATGGCTTAATCGCCTCCTGCATCTCCGCTGGGACACTGGACCAGCTCCCATGGAGGACACAGTTTTTTACCAAGGACAGTAAGGGACCCTGGCTGGTCCAGGTCCTCATCTGGTGGGTAACGGGGGACTTTTCATTCTCGAATGCCTCCATGACCATGAGCAAGTCTGCTGGCTGTGCTATTTCCACCCCAGTGGTGGGCAATGGCAGCAGACTGAGAGCATCTGCGCAGTTCCCTGTGCCCGGTCTGTGGCGCATTACATAGTTGTATGCCGACAGCGTGAGCGCCCATCTTTGGATGCGGGCAGAGGCATTGGTGTTAATCCCTTTGCTCTCAAAGAACAGCGATATGAACGGCTTGTGGTCAGTTTCAAGCTCAGTTTCAAACTTGAAGCCAAATAAGTACTGGTGCATTTTTTTTACCCTGTAAACGCATGCCAAAGCCTCTTTTTCAATCATGCTGTAGGCCCTTTCGACCTTGGACAATCTCCTGGACGCATAAGCGAACGGTTGCAAGATCCCCGATTCGTTAGCCTGTTATAACACACACCGGACCCCATATGACGACGCATCGCAAGCTAGCACTAATCTTTTACAAGGGTTATACAGGGCAAGCAGTTTGTTTGAATACAACAGATTTCTGGCTTTCTTAAAGACAGCCTCTTGTGAATTCCCCCATACCCAGTCATCTCCCTTGCACAGTAGCGTATGTAGGGGTGCTTAACCCGGGTAGGGAATTACCCAAATAGTTAAGGAGTCCCAGGAACGACCGCAGCTCCCTCACGTTCTGTGGTCTCGGCGCATTCTTGATGGCCTTCATCTTGGCGTTGGTGGGTCTGATGCCGTCTGCCGCGATTCTTCTTCCCAAGAACTCGACTTCCTGTGCCAGGAAAACACACTTCGAGCGTTTCAACCTGAGCCCCACGTGATCCAACCGACTAAGAACCTCTTCCAGATTCTTCAAGTGCTCAATGGTGTCCCGACCTGTAACCAGTATGTTGTCCTGGAAAACCACGGTGTAAGGAACAGACTTTAGCAGGCTCTCCATGTTCCGTTGGAAGATTGCCGTGGCCGACTGAATCCCGAACGGGCACCTGTTATAGATGAATAGACCTTTGTGCGTGTTGATGCAGGTGAGGCCTTTCGAAGACTCCTCCAGCTCCTGCGTCATGTCAGGTCCAGCTTGGTGAACGTCTTCCCTCCAGCCAGGGTCGCAAATAGGTCATCTGCCTTGGGTAGCGGGTACTGGTACTGTGGTGAAAAACGGTTAATTGTTACTTTATAGTCCCCGCAAATTCTAACCGTGCCATCCTCTTTTAGTACCGGGACAGTCGGACAATCAGACTAGCCCACTTGTTGAATTCCATCAGCGCGATGATGCCTTCTTGCTTCAGCATGTCCAGCTCAATTTCCACTTTCTCTCGCATCATATATGGTACCGCCCGAGCCTTGTGGTGGATGGGTCACGTACCAGGAACCAAATCGATCTGCACTTTCGCCCCCGAGAAGCTTCCAATGCTTGGCTCGAATAACGATGGGAACTTGCTCAGAACATGGGCACATGAGGCATCGTCGACGGACGAAAGCGCTCGGATGTCGTCCCAGTTCCAGTGGATTTTTCCCAGTCAGCTTCTGCCAAACAACTTGGGGCCATCCCCTGGCACAATCCATAGCGTGAGTTCGTGTACTGCTCCTTTGACTTCAGCGCTGCCAATTACAGGGATTAGTTCCTTGGTGTAAGTCCTTAGTTTGGTGTGAATGAGGCTGAGCTTGGGCCTGTGTGCCTTTTTGCCCCACAGCCTGTCAAAGGCCTTTTTACTCATTATGGACTGACTTGCCCCCGTGTCCAGTTCCATAGATACTGAAAGTTCAGTTCAACTTTCAACATTATTGGTGGACATTTCGTAGTGAATGTGTGTACCCCGTACACTTCTGCTTCCTCGATACGAGTCTCCAATTCAGCCTGATCCATAGTAGATCGATTTTCCTCTGCAACGTGGTGGTTTGCAGGGTTTGCAGGGATTACAGCTCGCCTGCACATTCACTGGAGGTGTCCCATAGTTCTGCAACCGTTGCACGTATAGTGCTTAAAGCAGCACTAATGGGGCTGATGATCACCTCCACAGCGTCAACAAGGTGTTAATTGCCTCGCATTACCGATTGATGGCGGACTCTGGGTCATCTGAGGTCGGGCAGCAGCAGCCGGCGTGTACGTTCTTCTATGTATATTTCTGCTCGAAACCGACGTTACTTTGTGCACAGCACTGGCCGAAACTTCTGTACTCTGCGAAATCTGTTTGTTGTCATCGCTGGTGGACGTAAATGCCTGGTCTATCGTTTTGGCTTTACTTAGGTTCGAAGTTTCTACAGTCAATAGTTTGCGAAGGATTGTCTCATGGCCAATGCCCAGTATAAAAAAGTCTCTAAGCATTTGTTCTAGGAATCCCTCAAACTCACAATGTCCTGCAAGGCGCCTTAGTTCGGCGACGTAGCTCGCCACTTCCTGGCCCTCCAATCGTTGACACGTGTAGAACCAATATCTCGCCATCAAAACACTTTCCTTAGGATTTAGGTGCTCCCAGACCAGCGTACGCAATTCTGCATAGGATTTCTCTGTTGGTTTTGCTGGAACTAGGAAGTTCTTCATGAGGCCATAGGTTGTTGCCCCACAGACTGTTAGGAGGACCTGTTTGGTGGCGTTCTCGGCCCCTTCTAGTTCGTTGGCCACAAAGTATTGGTCGAGTCTCTTCACGAAGGCCTCCCAATCGTCCTCTTCTGAGCACTTCTCCAGGATACCAACTGTTCTTTGCATTTTTGCGCGGTTGTTCGTTACCTCATCGCCAATTGCTGTGCCCATAATAAAAGATGAAACTGAGTACTGTGTACAATGAGCAAGTGTGACCTTAGCTCCTTTAATGAGACTCCAGAGTGCAGGTACCTCATGGGTGGCCTGCTTATATACCGTGCTTCCAAGGGGTGCTGGGATCCCTTGGGACTCCAACAGGTAGGCACTCTGGTGGTAGTGTAATACAGGTTACAAGGGGTTAAATACATAACAATCTTATTGAAACGAATAAGATTATGAGGGTTTGACAAGGTGGATGCAGAAAGGATGTTTCCACTGATAGGGGAGACTAAAACTAGAGGGCATTGTTAAGTATGGAAAAACTCTACAAGACTAAGTACTGTGAGCTAAAACTGATGTGACAGTCTCTTTAATACAACTCCAGAGTGCTTAAGCAGCATGGCAGACAACCTTTTATACTCCCGTGCACGAGGTGTGCAGGTGACCCTTGAGCCTCCAAGTTGTGCCCTCTGGTGGCAAGTCTTACGCAGTTACAATGTTTACATACATAACATCACTCCCCCCAAAAGTTTTTGATACAAATTATTTACAAGTTGAGATGATCCGGGGCCCTACGCTCCCTGGTTGATCGTCTGAGTTCAAACTCTGGCATGGGTGAGTTGGTTGGACCATTGCTGCACTGTGGCGCTGCTGGTCTGACAGGACTGTTGGGAATGGTGGGTTCATCCTCTTGATTGATAGCGAGGTTGATTGTTGGTTGGGTGTGTGTTGTTGGATCGATGATGGTGATGTCCTCTTCAGGTTGTTCCTGGTTGTCGGTGAACTGCAGTTTGATCCAAATGCTTTCTGCACGTTTGTCCATTCAATAGTTTGACTATAAACACTCTATTCCCCTCCTTGGCCAAAACAATGCCAGCGACCCATTTAGGACCATGACTGTAATTAAGGACACACACAGGGTCGTTAACATCAATGTCATGCGATACAGCTGCGTGATCGTGGTACATGTTTTGCTGGTGACGCCGGATTTTCATATGATCATTTAGATCTGTGGGGACTAGGAAGAGCCTGATTTTGAGTGCTCTCTTCATTAACAATTCTGCAGGGGGAGCCCTAGTGAGCGAGTGGGGTCGAGTCCGGTCACTGAGCAGAACCTGAGATGAGTGGGGCTGCAAGGAGCCTTCCGTCATGCGTTTCAAGCTCTGCTAGATAGTTTGGACTGCCCGTTCCGCTTGACCGTTGGATGTGGGCTTAAACGGGGCAGACCTGACATGCTTGATGCCATTGTGAGTCATAAACTCGTTGAATTCCAAGCTGGTGAAACACGGTCCATTGTCACTGATAAGGACATCGGGCAAGCCATGGGTGGCGAACATAGCCCGGAGGCTTTCAATGGTGGCAGTAGATGACATGATTACGCATTCAATCCATTTAGAGTAAGCATCCACTACAACTAAAAACACCTTTCCGAGAAAGGGGCCAGCAAAATCTACGTGGATCCGGGACAACGATTTGGAGAGTCATGATCACAGACTCAATGGAGCCTCCCTTGGTGCATTGCTCAATTGTGAGCACGTGTTGCACTGGTGTACGCATGACTCTAAGTCCGAATCAATGCCGGACCACCAAACATGTGACCTGGCAATAGCCTTCATCATGGCTGTGCCTGGGTGGGTATTGTGTAGGTCGCGTATAAACGTTTCCCTGCCTTTTTTTGGCAAAACCACACGATTACCCCATAAGAGACAATCTGACTGGATGGATATTTCATCTTTGCGTCGGTGAAACGGCTTAATTTCATCTTGCATTTCCCCGGAAACGGCCGACCAGCTCCCATTGAGGACGCAACTTTTTACAAGTGATAGCACAGGATCCTGGCTGATCCAGGTCCTGATCTGGCGAGCAGTGACGGGTGACCCCTCGCTCTCAAAAGCATCCATGATCAGAAGCAAGTCTGCGGGCTGCACCATTTCCACCCCGGTAGTGGGCAATGGTAGCCGACTGAGGGCATCAGCACAGTTCTTCGTGCCTGTTCTGTGGCGGATAACATAGTCATAGGTGGACAATGTTAGTGCCCATCTTCGGATGCAGGACAAAGCATTGGTGTTTATACCTTTGTTTTCTGAAAACAGCGAAATGAGTGGTTTGTGGTTCGGTTTCAAGCTCAAACCGAAGTCCAAATAGGTATTGGTGCATTTTCTTAACCCCATATATACATGCTAACGCCTCTTTCTTGACCATACTGTAGGCTCTTTCAGCATTAGAGAGACTTCTAGAAGCTTATGCAACCAGTTGAAGTTTGCCCGATACATTGGTTTGCTGTAACACACAGCCGATCTCGTATGAAGATGCATCACAAGCTAGCACTAATCGTTTACTTGGGTCATACAGTACAAGTAACTTATTAGAACAAAGTAGGTTTCTGGCCTTCTCAAAGGCTGTCTCTTGAGATTTACCCCAAACCCAGTCGTCACCCTAATGCAACAACATGTGCAATGGTTCCAGCAAAGTGTTTGACCCGGGTAGTATGTTTATGTATTAGTATGTTAAATACTGTTATGTATTTAACCCTTTGTAACCTGTATTACACCTGACCACCAGAGGGCCCATCTGTTGAAGTCCCAAGGGATCCCAGCATCCCTTGGGAGCACAGTATATAAGCAGGCCCCCCACGAGGTACCTGCACTCTGGAATTGTAATAAAGGAGCTAAGGTCACACTTGCTCATTACACACAGTACTCAGTCTAACCATTTATTATGAGTGTAACAATTGACGACGAGGTAACGAACAACTGCGCGAAAATGCAAAGAACAGTCAGCATCCTAGAGAAGTTCTCAGAAGGGGACGATTGGGAGGCCTTCGTGGAGAGACTCGACCAATACTTTGTGGCCAACAAGCTGGAAGGGGCCGAGAACGCTACCAAACGAAGGGCGATCCTCCTAACTGTCTGTGGGGCAACAACCTACGGCCTCATGAAGAATCTCCTGGCCCCGGCAAAACCAACAGAGAAATCCTACGAAGAATTGTGCACACTGGTCCGGTAGCACCTAAATCCTAAGGAAAGCATTTTGATGGCGAGATATCGGTTCTACACGTGTCAACAATCGGAGGACCAGGAAGTGGCGAGCTCTGTCACCGAACTAAGGCACCTCGCAGGACATTGTGAGTTTGAGAGATTCCTAGAACAAATGCTCAGAGACTTTTTTGTACTGGGCATCGGACATGAGACAATGCTTCGCAAACTATTGATTGTAGAAACTCCGAATCTGAGTAAAGCCATAACGATATGGCCATAATGGCATTTATGTCCACCAGCGACAACACCAAGCAGGTTTTGCAGAACAAATAAGTTTCGGCCAGTACTGTGCATAAAGTAACGTCGGTTTTGAGCAGAAATGTACGTGGCAGCATGTACACACCGGCTGCTGTGGCCCAACCTCAATTGACCCAGAGTCCGCCATCATATTTTAATGCGAGGCAGTTAACACCCTGTTGGCGTTATGGACGTGATCATCGGCCCCATCGATGCCGCTTTAAGCACTATGCATGCAATGGTTGCAGAACAATGGGACACCTCCAACGAATGTGCAGGCGAGCTGTAAACCCTGCAAACCACCACGTTGCAGAGGAAGATCGATCCACAGTGAATCAGACTGAATTGGAAACTCACACTGAGGAGGCAGAAGTGTACGAGGTACATACGTTCACGACGAAATTCTCACCAATAATGTTGAAAGTTGAACTGAACAGCATTCCAGTATCTATGGAGCTGGACACGGGGGCAAGTCAATCCAGAATGAGTAAAAAGGCCTTCGACAAGCTGTGGGGAAAGAAGGCACACAGGCCCAAGCTCAGCCCCATTCACACCAAACTAAGGACTAATACCAAGGAACTAATCCCTGTAATTAGCAGCGCTGAAGTCAAAGTCTCCTATGATGGAGCATGGAGCAGTACACGAACTCCCGCTGTGGATTGTGCCAGGGGATGGCCCCGCGCTGTTTGGCAGAAGCTGGCTGGGGAAAATCCGCTGGAACTGGGCCGACATCCGAGCGCTTTTGTCCGGCAACGATGCCTCATGCACCCAGGTTCGAAGCAAGTTCCCATCGTTATTCGAGCCAGGCACTGGAACCTTCTTGGGGGTGAAAGTGCAGATCCATTTGGTTCCTGGTACGCAACCCATCCACCACAAGGCTCGGGCGGTACTGTACATGATGTGTGTAAAAGTGGAAATTGAGCTGGACAGTCTGCAACGTGAAGGCATCATTGCGCCGGTGGAATTCAACGACTCAGCCAGTCCGATTGTCCCGGTACTCAAGGAGGACGGTACGGTCAGAATTTGTGGGGACTATAAAGTAACGATTAACCGTTTTTCGCTGCAGGACCAGTACCCGCTACCCAAGACAGTCGACCTATTTGCGACCCTGGCTGGAGGGAAGACGTTCACCAAGCTGGACCTGACCTCGGCCTACATGACGCAGGAGCTGGAGGAGTCTTCGAAAGGCCTCACCTGCATCAACACGCACAAAGGTCTGTTTATCTACAACCGGTGTCCAATCGGGATTCGGTCAGCCGCAGCGATCTTCCAGCGGAACATGGAGAGCCTGCTAAAGTCGGTTCCCTGCACAGTGGTCTTCCAGGATGACATATTGGTTACAGGTCGGGGCACCATGGGGCACTTGAAGAATCTGGAGGAGGTTCTTAGTCGGTTGGATCGCGTGGGGCTCAGATTCAAATGCTTGAAATGCGTTTTCCTGGCACAGAACGTCAAATTCTTAGGAAGGAGAATCGCAGCAGACGGCATCAGACCCACCGACGCCAAGATGGAGGCCATCAAGAACGTGCCGCGACCACAGAACGTGAAGGAGCTGCGGTCATTCCTGGGACTCCTTCACTATTTCGGTAATTCTCTACCCGGGTTAAGCACCCTGCTCGAACCCCTACTTGCGCTACTGCGCAAGGGAGACGACTGGGTATGGGGGAATTCACAAGAGACTGCCTTTAAGAAAGCCAGAAACATGGTGCTAATGGACTATGTTCTAACAAACTGCTTGTCCTGTATAACCCATGTAAACGATTAGTGTTAGCTTGCGATGCGTCGTCATATGGGGTCAGGTGTGTGTTACAACAGGTTAATGAATCGGGGATTTTGCAACCGGTCGCCTATGCATCCAAGAGTTTGTCCAAGGCCGGAAGGGCTTACAGCATGGTTGAAAAAGAGGCTCTGGCGTGCATTTACGGGGCAAAAAAAATGCACCAGTATTTGTTTGGCATCAAGTTCGAGCTTGAAACTGACCACAAGCTGCTCATATCGCTATTCTCGGAGCCAAAGGGATTAATACCAATGTCTCTGCCTGCATCAAAAGATGGGCGCTCACGCTGTCGGCATACAACGATGTAATCCCTCACAGACCGGGCACAGAGAACTGCGCTGATGCTCTCAGTCGGCTGCCATTGTCCACCACCGGGGTGGAAATAGCACAGCCAGCGGACTTGCTCATGGTCATGGAGGCATTTGAGAACAAGAAGTCACCCGTTACGGCCAGCCAGGATTCTTTACAGTCCTTGGTAAAAAAAACTGTGTCCACCATGGGAGCTGGTCCCGTGTCCCAGTGGAGATGCAGGAAGCGATTAAACCATTCCACAGGCGCAAAGACGAGTTGTCCCTGCAGGCGGACTGTCTTTTGTGGGGCAATCGCATGGTCTTGTCCAAGAAAGGCAGAGACACATTTATTTGTGAACTGCACAACACTCACCCAAGCATCGTAATGATGAAAGCCATAGCCAGATCTCACGTGTGAGGGCCCAGCATCAACTCAGATTTAGAGTCAGCGCCAGTGCAGCACTTGCTCTCAGTTGAACAATGCACCCAGAGAGGCACCGCTAAGTTTGTGGTCATGGCCATCCAAACCGTGGTCGAGGATCCATGTAGACTATGCGGGCCCATTCCTAGGCAAAATGTTTTTGGTTGTCGTGGACGCTTACTCAAAATGGATTGAATGTGCAATAATGTCTGTAAGCACATCCATGGCCACCATTGAAAGCCTACGAGCCATGTTTGCCACACACGGCTTGCCTGATGTCCTAGTCAGCAACAATGGGCTGTGCTTCACCAATGCGGAATTCATAACCTTTCAACGGGATCAAACATGTCACATTTGCCCTGTTCAAACCTGCATCCAACGGCTAGACAGAACGGGCAGTTCAGACCATCAAGCAAAGCTTGAAACGTGTGTCGGAATGCTCCCTGCAGACCCAGTTGTCCTGAGTACTGCTCAGCTACCTCATCAGACCCCACTCACGCACCGGGGTTCCCCCAGCTGAGCTGCTCATGAAAAGGGCACTTAAAACAAGGCTCTCTTTTGTCCACCCTGATCTCCATGATCACGTGGAGGGCAAGCGGCATCAACAAAGTGTGTACCATGATTGCACAAATTTGTCACGCGATATTGAGATAAATGATCCTGTGTTTGTGCTCAATTATAGACATGGTCCCAAATGGCTCGCTGGCACGGTCAAAGTCAAAGAGGGGAGTAGGGTGTTTTAGGTCAAACTGACCAATGGACAAATGCACAGAAAACACTTGGACCAAATCAAATTGCGGTTCACCAACAGCTACGAACAACCCGAAGAGGACCAACTTTGACCTTCCAACACACACACAAGTGGCAACTAACATCACAGTTGACCACGAAACAGAACTCATCCTCCCCAGCAGCCCGGCAAGGCCGGCTGCCCAACAGCCCAGTGAAGAACTGACCAACCCACCCAAACCAGCATTTGTACCGAGACGATCGACAAGGGAGTACAAAACCCCAGATCGTCTCACCTTATAAATAAGTGTACTGTTGACTTCACGGGGGAGTGATGTTATGTATTTAACCCCTTGTAACCTGTATCACACCTGACCACCAGAGGGCCCACCTGTTGGAGTCCCAAGGGATCCCAGCATCCCTTGGGAGCACAGTATATAAGCAGGCCACCCACAAGGTACCTGCACTCTGGAATTGTAATAAAGGAGCTAAGGTCACACTTGTTTATTACACACAGGACTCAGTCTAACCATTTATTATGAGCGTAACAGTTACCAAAATAGTTGAGGATTCCCAGGAATGAACGCAGCTCCGTCACATTCTGTGGTCTGGGTGCATTCTTGAAGGCCTCTGTCTTTGAGTCCGTGGGTCTGATACCGTCTGCCGCAATCTTTCTCCCCAAAAATTCGACCTCTGGTGCCAGGAAAACACACTTAGAGCATTTTAGCTGGAGCCCCACTCTGTCTGTTGACTTAGAACCTCTTCCAGGTTGTGCAGGTGTTCGGTGGTGTCACGACCGGTGATCAGGATGTCGTCTTGAAACACAACGGTGAGCGGAACCGATTTCAGCAAACTCTCCATGTTCCTCTGGAAGATGGCAGCAGCCAAGCGAATCCCAAAAGGGCACCTGTGGTATATAAACAGTCCTTTGTGTGTGTTGATGCACGTCAGTTATTTTGAAGATTCAGCCAGCTCCTGTGTCATGTAGGCGGAGGTTAGGTCCAACTTGGTGAACGACTTCCCCCCTGCTAACGTTGCGAACAAGTCATCCGCCTTGGGTAGTGGGTACTGGTCCTGTAATGAAACTCTGTTGATCGTTACCTTGTACGCTCCGCAGATTCTGACCATGCCATCTCTTTTCAACACCGGAACAATCGGACTGGCCCACTCGTTGAACTCAACTGGCAATTTGATTCCCTCTCTCGTTGAAGTCTGTCCAGTTTGATCTCGACTTTTCCCTCATCATATACGGAACTGCTCGAGCCTTGTGATGAACGGGCCTTGCATCGGGACTAGATGGATCTGCACCTTGGCACCTGTGAAGTTGCCAATGCCTGATTCAAATAGCGACGGAAACTTACTCAGCACTTGGGCGCACGAGGCATTATCCACCGAAGATAGTGCTTTGATGTCGTCCCAGTTCCATCGAATCTTTCCCAGCCAGCTTCTGCTGAATAGCGTTGGGCCATCGCCTGGTACAATCCACAGTGATAAATCATGCACAGCTCCATCGTATGATACCTTAACTGCCGCACTGCCATTGACTGGTATGAGCTTGTTGGTGTAGGCGCGCAGCTTTGCCTGAATCGGGCTCAGTTTGGGCCTTTGTGCCTTGTTGCCCCACAGTTTCTCAAAAGCCTTCTGGCTCATAATTGACTGACTCGCCCATTGATACCGGAATACCGTTCAATTTGACTTTCAGCATGATAGGAGGACTCTTGGTGATGAAGGTCTGTAGCCCATACATTTCTTCCTCGGGTTGAGTTGCCTCTCTTGTTTGTTCTGCATGATCCGTGCCGGATCGATCGTCTTCTGCCGACTCTGCCACGTAGAGAGTCGCAGCACTCTTGCACATACGCTGAAGGTGCCCCATTGTTTCGCAGCCTTTGAATCGACATTGATGGGCTCAATGATTACCCCTGCAGCGCCAACATGGTGCTAATGGATTTGCATTCATGCCCGATGGCAGACTCTTGAGGCATCCTAGGTCTTGCAGCTGCAGACGTGTAGGCCCTGCCATATACAGATCTGCCTGCTAGCGACATTATTTTATGCACAGTACTTGCCAGTGAGCTTCGATGCTGGGAAGATATGTCTGGTATTATCACTCGTGGATATGAATGCCTGGGCTATCATGATGGTCTTGCTCAGGTCTAGGGATTTGGCGGATAGCAGCTTGCGAAGAATGACCTCGTGGCCGATGCCAAGCACAGAAATGTCCCGCAGCATTTCCCCCAAAAATCCAGCAAATTCGCAAGTTCCCGCAAGGCGTCTCAGGTCGGCGACATAACTCGCCAATCCTGGCCCTCGGAGCAGTGGTGCGTGTAGAAGTGATACCTGACCATTAAGATGCTCTCCTTTGGCTTGAGGTGGTTCCGAACCAGCGTACACAACTCTGTATATGTCTTCTCCGCTGGTTTCTCTGGTGCTAGCAGATTCTTGATGAGGCCGTATATTGTGGACCCACACATGGTGAGGAGAATCGCCCTGCGCTTGATCACTTTATCGTCCCCATCCAACTCGTTGGCCATGAAGTACTGGTCGAGCCACTCAATGAAGGCTTCCCAATCATCACCCTCTACAAATCTCTCTAAAATACCAACGGCATCCATGACCATGTGAAAGTTCGTAATCTGTCACTCATCGCCAATTGTTACGTATGGAATAACTCCACAAGACTGAGGACTGTGAGCTAAAACTGATGTGACCTTAGTCTCTTCAATACAACTCCAGAGTGCCTAAGCAGCATGGCAGATAACCTTTTATATTCCCTTGCACGATGTATGCAGGTGACCCTTGGGCCTCCAACAGTTGCGCCCTCTGGTGGCAAGTCTTAGAGATGAGGAGAAATTTCTTCTCTCAGAGGTTTGTGGATCTGTGGAATTTTCTGCCTCAGTGAGCTGTGGAAGCTGGGCATTGAATATATTTAAGACAGAAATAGGCAGTTTCTTAAACGATAAGGGAATAATGGGTTATGGAGAGTGGGCAGGGAAGTGGACCTGAGGCACAGGTGGAACAATGGGCAGCAAGGCTAATGACAGGGGTGGGAGGAGCAGTCTTTGACCCAAGGCCCCATGATGGCAAGGACAGGCAGGACCAGGAGAAAGGACGCTTTGGGATGTCCTGAGGTCACTATATAAATGTAAGTCTATCTTTCATTTCTCTTTCTTTTTACTGTGATGTTTTAATCCACTTCCAGCCTCTTACCGTTATAATTCTTCTCAATGCGGTGTTTAAGTTTTTTTTATAATTCATTTATTTAACTTTGATTTGCAGCCAGAGAAGTTTGATTTTAAGTTTACTTCAATGTATTATTAGAAGTTAAGTTGCTTCCTTTCTCCTGGTCCTGCCCGTCCTTGCCGTCATGGGGCCTTGGGTCACAGACTGCTCCTCCCACCCCTGCCATTAGCCTTGCTGCCCACTGTTCCACCTGTGCCTCAGTGGCCTGGTCACCCATCTGTCCACTGACCTATCGGGGGTAGCTGGTCAGAGGGTCACAGGGGACCCCTCAGGATGCTGATTTGTTGGGCCTCTGGCCACTTGTCTGCCCTCATTCCCAGTGGGAGGTACATGCTCACTCTCAGAACCCCCTCCCTCCCAGTGGGAGATACATGCTCACTCTCAGAACCCCCTCCCTCCCAGTGGGAGATACATGCTCACTCTCAGAACCCCCTCCCAGTGGGAGATACATGCTCACTCTCAGACCTCCCCCCCCAGTGGGAGATACATGCTCACTCTCAGACCCCCCTCCCTGTGGGAGATACATGCTCACTCTCAGAACCCCCTCCCTCCCAGTGGGAGATACATGCTCACTCTCAGAACCCCCTCCCTCCCAGTGGGAGATACATGCTCACTCTCAGACCCCCCTCCCAGTGAGAGATACATGCTCACTCTCAGACCTCCCCCCCCCCAGTGGGAGATACATGCTCACTCTCAGACCCCCCTCCCTGTGGGAGATACATGCTCACTCTCAGAACCCCCTCCCTCCCAGTGGGAGATACATGCTCACTCTCAGACCCCCCTCCCAGTGGGAGATACATGCTCACTCTCAGACCTCCCCCCCCCCCCCAGTGGGAGATACATGCTCACTCTCAGACCCCCCTCTTAGTGGGAGATACATGCTCACTCTCAGACCCCCCTCCCAGTGGGAGATACATGCTCACTCTCAGACCTCCCCCCCCCCAGTGGGAGATACATGCTCACTCTCAGACCTCCCCCCCCAGTGGGAGATACATGCTCACTCTCAGACCCCCCTCCCAGTGGGAGATACATGCTCACTCTCAGATCCCCCTCCCTCCCAGTGAGAGATACATGCTGTCAGACCCCCCTCCCAGTGGGAGATACATGCTCACTCTCAGACCCCCCTCCCTCCCAGTGGGAGATACATGTTCACTCTCAGACCTCCCTCCCAGTGGGAGATACATGCTCACTCTCAGACCCCCCCTCCCAGTGGGAGATACATGCTCACTCTCAGACCTCCCCCACAGTGGGAGATACATGCTCACTCTCAGACCCCCACCGCCCCCCCACCCCGCCCCAGTGGGAGATGCATGCTCACTCTCAGACCTCCGGAAATACTGGTGTTCCAAGGATCTAGCGAGACAGAGGAACTGAAGGAATTCCTTATTAGTCAGGAAATTGTGTTCGGGAAATTGATGGGATTGAAGGCCGATAAATCCCCAGGGCCTGATAGTCTGCATTCCAGAGTACTTAAGGAAGTGGCCCTAGAAATAGTGGATGCATTGGTGATCATTTTCCAACAGTCTTTCGACTCTGGATCAGTTCCTATTGACTGGAGGGTCGCTAATGCAACAACACTTTTTAAAAAAGGAGGGAGAGAGAAAACGGGGAATTATAGACTGGTTAGCCTGACATCAGTCGTGCAGAAAATGTTGGAATCAATTATTAAAGATGAAATAACAGCGCATTTGGAAAGCAGTGACAGGATCGGTCCAAGTCAGCATGGATTTATGAAAGGGAAATCATGCTTGACAAATCTTCTCGAATTTTTTAAGCATGTAACTAGTAAAGTGGACAAGGGAGAATCAGTGGATGTCGTGTATTTGGACTTTCAAAAGGCTTTTGACAAGGTCCCACACAAGAGATTGGTGTGCAAAATTAAAGCACATGGTATTGGGACTAATGTATTGGCGTGGATAGAAAACTAGTTGACAGACAGGGAACAGAGAGTCGGGATAAATGGGTCCTTTTCAGAATGGCAGGCAGTGACTGGTGGGGTGCCGCAGGGATCAGTGCTGGGACCTCAGTTATTTAAAATATACATCAATCATTTAGATGAAGGAATTGAGTGTAATATCTCCAGGTTTGCAGATGACACTAAGCTGGGTGGTAGTGTGAGCTGTGAGGAGGATGCTAAGAGGCTGCAGGGTGACTTGGACAGGTTAGGTGAGTGGGCAAATGCATGGCAGATGCAGTATAATGTGGATAAATGTGAGGTTATCCACTTTGGTGGCAAAAACACAAAGGCAGAATATTACCTGAATGGTGACAGATTAGGAAAAGGGGAGGTGCAACGAGACCTGGTTGTCATGGTACATCAATCATTGAAAGTTGGCATGCAGGTACAGCAGGCGGTGAAGAAGGCAAGTGGTATGTTGGCCTTCCTAGCTAGGGGATTCAAATATAGGAGCAGGGAGGTCTTACTGCAGTTGTACAGGGCCTTGGTGAGGCCTCACCTGGAATATTGTGTTCAGTTTTGGTCTCCTAATCTGAGGAAGGACATTCTTGCTATTGAGAGAGTGCAGCGAAGGTTCACCAGACTGATTCCCGGAATGGCAGGACTGACATATGAGGAGAGACTGGATCGACTGGGCCTGTATTCACTGGAGTTTAGGAGAATGAGAGGGGATCTCATAGAAACATATAATATTCTGACGGGACTGGACAGGTTAGATGCAGGAAGAATGTTCCCGATGTTGGGGAAGTCCAGAACCAGGGGTCACAGTCTAAGGATAAGGGCTAAGCCATTTAGGACCGAGATGAGGAGAAACTTCTTCACTCAGAGAATTGTGAACCTGTGGAATTCTCTACCGCCGAGAGTTGTTGATGCCAGTTCATCAGATATATTCAAGAGGGAGTGAGATATGGCCCTAATGGGTAGATGGATCAAGGGGTATGGAGAGAAAGCAGGAAAGAGGTACTGAGGTGAATGGTCAACCATAATCTTATTGAATGGCGGTGCAGGTTCGAAGGGCCGAATGACCTGCTCCTGCACCTATTTTCTATGTTTCCATGTTTCCCTCCCAGTGGGAGATACATGCTCACTCTCAGACCCCCCTCCCTCCCAGTGGGAGATACATGCTCACTCTCAGACCCCCCTCACAGTGGGAGATACATGCTCACTCTCATATCCCCCTCCCTCCCAGTGAGAGATACATGCTCACTGTCAGACCCCCCTCCCAGTGGGAGATACATGCTCACTCTCAGACCCCCCTCCCTCCCAGTGGGAGATACATGCTCACTCTCAGACCTCCCTCCCAGTGGGAGATACATGCTCACTCTCAGACCCCCCTCCCTCCCAGTGAGAGATACATGCTCACTGTCAGACCCCCCTCCCAGTGGGAGATACATGCTCACTCTCAGACCTCCCTCCCAGTGGGAGATACATGCTCACTCTCAGACCCCCTTCCCTCCCAGTGGGAGATACATGCTCACTCAGACCCCCCCTCCCATTGTTTGGCTGTTGTGTGGTTCTGTCTACGGCCGGTGGGCCTGGGGCCCACAATATGTTGACTGTTAGATGAACAGGAAATACTGGGATACACGGCAGGCAGAGCCTGTACAAGGGTCCATTGATGCGGGGCCCACTTTTACTGCCATTTCTAACCATGTGTTTCTAACATTTGTTTAGTTACAAATTTCCATCACGTGGAGGTATTTTTCTTATAGTTCAGTGCAGCATTCAGTCAAGAGCGAAGATGTTATCCTTGAGCTGGTCCAAGACAATGCCTTGTTTGAGTGCTCCTTGTTCTTATACAGCACCTTTTATGTAGTCTGTCATGTATGTACTTTTGGTATCACTTGCCACTAGATGGCATCACTGTTGGAGGTCATTGGGCGGCACGCATGTGTGTGCAAGTATAAAAGGCCAGCCATTTTCTATATTAGTCACTTTGGGGTTTTCTAAATCAGAGCCAAGGATATGCCTCTTGGAGTTAAACAATACTCAGTCTAACTGTTATTGCATACACAACAGTTGGCGACGAGGCAACAAGAACCTTTGCGTGAAAAAATGAGCACAATTGGATTGTTGGAGCGATTTGTGAAAGGAGAAGATTGGGCAAACCTTTTGAGCTGTTTGAGCCAGTTCTTCGTGGCCAACAAAATGGAGGTGTCGGCAACGCAGATCGGCGCCGGGCAGTGTTCCTCACGGTTTGTGGTCCAAAGAATCTACTCGTGCCTGTGAGTCTAACAGAGAAGAATTGTGTACACTGGTACAGGACCACCTTAAGTCAGACGAAGGCATCATCATCTTGAGATGCAGATTTTACACGCACATTCGGCCAGAGGGCCAGAATGCGGCGGAATTCGTTGCCGACTTGAGATGTCTGGCAGGACTGTGTAAGTTCGGGGCTGTGTTGGCAGACATGCTGTGGGACTTCTTTGTAATCGGCATCAACCACGAGGTGATCCTGCGTAAACTACTGCTGATGGAGACGTTGGACATGAACAAGGCTATCACGATCGCTCAGTCATGCATGATGACGGATAGAAGTCTAAAGCAGATATCAATGAAAAATCGAAACTTGGCAAGTACTATAAATGTGATTGATCTGGCGTTCGGCAGAGCGGCACATGGCAGGGCCTACCCAACTGCGTACGCGAAACCTGTGGCTGCCCAAAGTCCGGCAGCAGGAATGCATCCGATTTTTCCGTGTTGGCGTTGTGGGGGAAATCACCGGCACCAGCAGTGCCGATTTAAGCAACATAGTTGCAAAGGCTGTCTGAGAGTGGGACATCTCCAGCGCAAGTGTCCGCAGATGAGCAAGCGTGCTGCGACACACCATGTGGAGGATGATGGTGAGACTAGCACGGATCCGGATACGCAATCCAAGATACCAGAGGAGGAAATGTATGGACTGTACTCATTCCTAACTAAGTGCAAACCGATTATGATCAATGTGAAATTTAATGGAGTACCGGTATTGATGGAACTGGACACGGAGGCGAGTCAATTGATAATGAGCCAGAGGGCATTTGACAAGCTGTGGGATACTAAGGCTGTGAGGCCCAGGCTGAGTCCAGTCAATGCCAAGTTGCACACGTACACCAAAGAACTCATAATGGTAATTGGCAGTGCCACAATTCAAGTGTCATATGACGGTGCAGCTCACAAGTTACTGCTATGGATTGTCCCAGGCAATGGGCCAACGCTGTTCGGCAGGAACTGGCTTGAAAAAATCAGATGCGACTGGAATAACATCAAGGCGTTGTCATCGGAGGAAGATACATGTGCCCAAGTACTGAGCAAGTTCCCCTCACTGTTCGAACCAGGCATCGGCAACTTCACGGGAGCCAAGGTGCAGATCCACGTGGACTTGGATGCAAGACCCGTCCATCATAAAGCTTGGGCAGATCCGTATATGATGAGGGAGAAGGTCGACATCAAACTGGGCAGACTCCAGCATGAAGGGATCATATCACCAGTTGAATTCAGTGAATGGTCCAGCCCCATTATTCCTGTGTTGAAAAGTGATGGCACAGTCAGAATCTGTGGAGACTACAAGGCTACGATCAACAGGGTTTTGAAACTGGGTCAGTACCCGTTATCGAAGGCTGATGACTTGTTTGCGCTAACCGGGGCGGGGGGGGGGAGAGTCGTTCACCAAACTGGACTTGACGTCAGCCTACATGACACAGGAGCTGGTTGAGACATCAAAGAGACTTATGTGCATTAACACGTATAAAGGACAGTTTATTTATCACAGGTGCCCTTCTGGAATTTGCTCAGCTGCAGCAATATTTTAGAGGAACATGGAGGGTCTACTGAAGTCCGTTCCCAGAACCGTCGTGCTCCACGATGACATCCTGATCATAGGTCGTGACTCTGAGGAACATCTGAATAACCTGGAAGAGGTTCTACATCGTCTGGACAAAATGGGACTCAGACTGAAAAGCTTGAAGTGCATCTTCCTGGCACCAGAGGTCGAATTCCTGGGGAAGGAAATTGCTGCTGACGGCATCAGGGACACGAAAACCAAGGTCATCAAGAATGCACCAAAGCCGCAGAATGTGATGGAGCTGCGTTCGTTCCAGGGTCTACTCAACTACTTCGATAACTTCCTACCTGAATTGAGCACCTTATTAGAACCACTGCACATGCTGCTAAGAAAAGGCGACAACTGGGTATGGGGTGCGTCTCAAGACAGAGCTTTTGAGAAAGCCACTAATCTGCTTTGCTCTAACAAGCCGCTGGTACATTATGACCCATGTAAACATTTAGTATTGGCCTGTGATGCTTCGTCATATGGAATTGGTTGCGTACTCCAACAAGCTAATGAGTCGGGTAAACTTCAACCAGTTGCGTATGCTTCAAAAAGTTTGTCTAAAGCGAAAAGAGCCTACAGCATGGTAAAGAAAGAAGCACTAGCCTGTGTGTATGGGGTTAAAAAGATGCATCAGTACCTGTTTGGTCTTCAGTTTGAACTGGAGACAGATCACAAGCCGCTCATTTCACTGTTCTCTGAAAACAAAGGTATCAATACCAATGCTTCATCCTGCATCCAGAGGTGGGCGCTGACGTTATCCGCTTATGATTATATCATTCGCCATAGACCTGGCACCGAGAATTGTGCTGATGCTTTGAGCCGTCTGCTGTTGCCCACACCGGAGGTGGAAACGCCACAACCGGCGGACCTATTGTTAGTTATGGATGCTTTTGAGAGTGAAGGAACCCCTGTCACGGCTCAACAAGTTAAGACCTGGACCAGCCAGGACCTGATTTTATCAGTAGTGAAGAGTTGCAACCTCAAAGGTGATTGGTCTGCCATACCCAAGCAAATGTGCGAGGAGACCAAACCTTACATTCGTCGCAAAGACGAACTGTCTATTCAGTCGGATTGTATACTGTGGGGCAATCGTGTTGTTATGCCCAAGAAAGGGAGAGAGAATTTGTACATGAGCTACATAGCACACATCTGGCATTGTAATGATGAAAGCCATCGCCAGGTCTCATATATGGTGGCCGGGAATTGACTCTGAGCTGGAATCCTGTGTGCATCAGTGCTACACTTGCATGCAGCTCAGCAAAGCACAAGTGGAATCTCCGCTGAGTCTGTGGTCGTGGCCGTCGAAACCATGGTCCAGGATCCACATAGACTTTGCAGGTCCCTTCCTGGGGAAGATGTTTTTAGTTGTGGTAGATGCATATTCAAAGTGGATAGAGTGTATAATCATGTCATCCAGCACATTCACAGCTACCATTGAGAATCTCAGTGTCATGTTCGCGACACATGGTCTGCCTGACATCGTTGTTAGCGACAATGGATTGTGCTTCACCAGTCAGGAGTTTCAAGAGTTCATGAAACTCAATGGTATCAAACATGTAAGGTCAGCATCATTCAAACCTGCATCCAATGGGCAAGCAGAACGTGCTGTCCAAAACATGAAGTGAGTAACCCAAGGGTCACTGCAGACCCCCTGTCTTGCATACTGCTTAGTTACAGGACAAGACCACACACGCTTACCGGGGTCTCGCCTGCTGAACTAATGATGAAGAGAGGTCTTAAGACCAAGCTATCTCTTGTACACCCTGACTTGAATAATCATGTTGAATATAGAAGACAAAGTCAGCAAGGGTATCACGATAGCGCAGCTGTGTCACACAATATTTCTGTAAATGATCCTATATATGTTCTGAATTATGGTCAGGGTCCCAAGTGGATCGCTGGTACTGTCATGGCCAAGGAGGGCAACAGAGTATTTATTGTCAATCTCAAAAATGGGCAAACATGCAGGAAACATATGGATCAGACAAAGCTGCGGTACACAGACGAACCGGAACAGTCAGAGGAAGAGACAATCGACGACCAACCAACCTACCCCCAGTCATCAGAGGACTCAGTGGTCATCAGTGAATCGGGACTTTCAATCCCTGACATGTTCAATGAAAATGGACTTTCAATCCCTGACATGGCCATTGCCACTCCCACCAGGTCAGCCACCCAGCCACCAGTCACAACAGACTCTGAACACTCACCCAAGGCTGGAATTGAACTGAGACGGTCAACCCGGGAGCGTAAAACACAGGACCGTCTCAATTTGTAAAAGACTGTATTAATATCTCAGAGGGGGCTATTGTCATGTATGTACTTTTGGGATCACTAGGCACTAGATGGCGTCACTGTTGGAGGCCATTGGGCTGCAAGCACGTGTGTGCAGCCCAAGTGTAAAAGGCCAGCCATTTTGTATATTAGTCACTTTGGGCCTTAATAAAGCAGAGCAAGGTTATACCTCTTGGAGTTAAACAGTACTCAGTCTAACAGTTATTGCATACACAATATAGTCACATGTCCCAAGTTGATTCACAGGAGCGTTCTTCCGTGTAAGGAAACATTAGGACAGGTGACCAAAAGCTTGGTCAATGAGGTAGGTTTTGAGGAGGGGCTTAAGGAGGTAGACAGGAGGAGAGATTTAGGGAGGAAATGCCAGAGGTTAGGACCTTGGCTGATGGCACAGCCGCCAATTTTGGAGCGATGTAAATCGGGGATGTGCAGGAGGCCAGCATTGCAGGAGTGCAGAGACCTTGGAGGGTTGTAGGAGGTGAGAGATGGGGAGGAATGAGGCGGTGAATAACATGGATTGGGCTCAGAGAAAGGTTGCCTACTTGTTTCATGACCAGAGTGGGAATGGCCCAATTTCTGCCGGCCTTGGGGGTACTCAGTGGGTACAGAGCTGTCAATTCAGGACATAGATAGTTGCACTAGAACAATGCTCTGATTGGGACTCTGTGATCACATGATCTGATTGCTGATTGGTCCCCTTGGAGGATAAGCCACAACCAACAGTTTCTCTGGAATGTGTAATTAGAACCGCCCAGCCCAAGTTCTGAGTGACTTTGCAAAGCGTAATTCAAGCCATTCTGACTTCTATGTTTCTATAGGAATGGGGTACTGAAGTTGCATGTTCAGCCATGAACTCATTGAATGGCGGTGCAGGCTAGAAGGGCCGAATGGCCTACTCCTGCACCTATTTTCTATGTTCTATGTTTCAGACCCCAGACAGGATAGAGCTCCGTCATCCCAGTCAGAATCAGGGGAAGTCATAACGGGGAACAAAGAAATGGCGGACCAATTGAACAAGTACTTTGGTTCGGTATTCACGAAGGAGGACACGAACAACCTTCCGATTACAAAAGGGGTTAGAGAGTCTAGTAAGGAGGAGGAACTGAGGGAAATCCTTATTAGCCGGGAAATTGTGTTGGGGAAATTGATGGGATTGAAGGCCGATAAATCCCCAGGGCCTGATGGACTGCATCCCAGAGTACTTAAGGAGGTGGCCTTGGAAATAGTGGATGCGTTGACAGTAATTTTCCAACATTCCATTGACTCTGGATCAGTTCCTATGGAGTGGAGGGTAGCCAATGTAACCCTACTTTTTAAAAAAGGAAGGAGAGAGAAAACAGGGAATTATAGACCGGTCAGCCTGACATCGGTAGTGGGTAAAATGATGGAATCAATTATTAAGGATGTCATAGCAGTGCATTTGGAAAGAGGTGACATGATAGGTCCAAGTCAGCATGGATTTGTGAAAGGGAAATCATGCTTGACAAATCTTCTGGAATTTTTTGAGTATGTTTCCAGTAGAGTGGACAAGGGAGAACCAGTTGATGTGGTATATTTGGACTTTCAGAAGGCGTTCGACAAGGTCCCACACAAGAGATTGATGTGCAAAGTTAGAGCACATGGGATTGGGGGTAGTGTACTGACATGGATTGAGAACTGGTTGTCAGACAGGAAGCTAAGAGTAGGAGTAAATGGGTACTTTTCAGAATGGCAGGCAGTGACTAGTGGGGTACCGCAAGGTTCTGTGCTGGGGCCCCAGCTGTTTACACTGTACATTAATGATTTAGATGAGGGGATTAAATGTAGTATCTCCAAATTTGCGGATGACACTAAGTTGGGTGGCAGTGTGAGCTGCGAGGAGGATGCTGTGAGGCTGCAGAGCGACTTGGATAGGTTAGGTGAGTGGGCAAATGCATGGCAGATGAAGTATAATGTGGATAAATGTGAGGTTATCCACTTTGGTGGTAAAAACAGAGAGACAGACTGAATGGTGACAGATTAGGAAAAGGGGAGGTGCAAAGAGACCTGGGTGTCATGGTACATCAGTCATTGAAGGTTGGCATGCAGGTGCAGCAGGCGGTTAAGAAAGCAAATGGCATGTTGGCCTTCATAGCAAGGGGATTTGAGTACAGGGGCAGGGAGGTGTTGCTACAGTTGTACAGGGCATTGGTGAGGCCACACCTGGAGTATTGTGTACAGTTTTGGTCTCCTAACCTGAGGAAGGACATTCTTGCTATTGAGGGAGTGCAGCGAAGGTTCACCAGACTGATTCCCGGGATGGCGGGACTGACCTATCAAGAAAGACTGGATCAACTGGGCTTGTATTCACTGGAGTTCAGAAGAATGAGAGGGGACCTCATAGAAACATTTAAAATTCTGACGGGGTTAGACAGGTTAGATGCAGGAAGAATGTTCCCAATGTTGGGGAAGTCCAGAACCAGAGGTCACAGTCTAAGGATAAGGGGTAAGCCATTTAGGACCGAGATGCGGAGGAACTTCTTCACCCAGAGAGTGGTGAACCTGTGGAATTCTCTACCACAGAAAGTTGTTGAGGCCAATTCACTAAATATATTCAAAAAGGAGTTAGATGAGGTCCTTACTACTAGGGGGATCAAGGGGTATGGCGAGAAAGCAGAAATGGGGTACTGAAGTTGAATGTTCAGCCATGAACTCATTGAATGGCGGTGCAGGCTAGAAGGGCCGAATGGCCTACTCCTGCACCTATTTTCTATGTTTCTATGTTTCTAAGTTCATGTCTCCCCCCCCTCCCCCCAACCAAAGTTCATGACCACCCCCTGCATTGTGTGTGGGCCACGGATTGTTAACAGGTTTATTGGGTATGAAATGAACAGTGACAGTGTCGTGACTTCCCGATTTCATGCCTTGTTACACACCTACCGAGCTTTCGGAATAATTAGGTGTGGGTGTAAAGGGAGTTGGAAGGATGTGAATCTGTCTTCCCTGAGTTCCCTCTCTCTCCTCTGATTCCCTTTCCCACTTTCCCTCTCTACCCACCCGCCCTATCCAGTCTCTCTCTCTCCCCCCACCCCCGGTCTCTTTCCCCCTCCCCCCCCGTCTCACTCTCCACACCCCCCCCCCCCGCAGTTTGTTTCCACCCCCCCTCCTCCCCTCGCCTTCCCATCCCCGGTTTCACTCCCCCTCCCACCCCCGGTCTCTTTCCCCCTCCTCCCCCACCCCCGTCTCTTTCCCCCTCCTCCCCCCCGTTTCTTTCCCCCTCCTCCCCCACCCCCGTCTCTTCCCCCTCCCGTCTCTTTCCCCCTCTTCCCCCCGTCTCTTTCCCCCTCCTCCCCTCGCACCCCCCACCCCCGGTCTCACTCTCCACCCCCTCCCCCCCACCCCCACCCGGTCACTTTCCCCCTCCTCTCCCCCCCCCGGTCTCTTTCCCCCTCCTCCCGGTCTCTTTCCCCCTCCTCCCCTCGCCCCCTCCACCCCCAGTCTCACTCTCCACCCTCCCCGGTCTCTCTCTCTCTCCCGCCCCCCCCCGGTCTTTCCCCCTCTACCCACACCCCCAGTCGCTCGCTCTGCCCCCAGTCTCTCTCTCTCTCTCCCCCCAGTCCCTCTATCTTCCCCGCCCCCCCCCCCGGTCTTTCCCCCTCTACCCACACCCCCAGTCGCTCGCTCTGCCCCCAGTCTCTCTCTCTCTCTCCCCCCAGTCCCTCTATCTTCCCCGCCCCCCCCCCCCCCCCGGTCTTTCCCCCTCCACCCACACCCCAGTCGCTCGCTCTGCCCCCAGTCTCTCTCTCTCTCCCCCCAGTCCCTCTCTCTTTCCCGCCCCCCACTGGTCTTTCTCTCTCCCCCCCGGTCTCTCTCTCCACCTCCCCTCCTCCCTCCCGGTCTCTCTTTTCACCCACCCCTGTCTTTTTCTCTACCCACCCTGGTCCCTCTCCCCCTTTCCCACCGCCCCCACCCCCCCACCCCAGTCTCTCTCCCCACCCACCCAGGTCTCTCTCCCCACCCACCCAGGTCTCTCTCTCCACCCACCCCGGTCTCTCTCTCGTCCCCCTGTGGTATCTTCTCTACGACATCACAAACACAAACTTGCAAGATGGCTTCAACTCAGGAAATTGTCAGGTGACCTGACCTTTTATTATTATACATGAGCAATTACCACTTAGACCATGCTGGGACTAGGGTCCTGGCAAATCAAATAACTAGGGCTGTATAAGAGGGCTTTGTTAGTGTGGGGGAGGATTCAGGTGAGCGAAAATTTAAAAAGTCAAATAAAAAGGAGAAGGCAATAGAGCAGGGTAGCACTGGGGTAAATGAAAACCAGAATGTGCCAGGGACAGAATGTATAAACATAAAGGTAAATCAGAAAGTGGGGTCAAAGCATTAAAAAAATGGTAAAAAAACAAATTTAAAAGCTCTTTATCTGAATGCACATAGCATTCGTAACAAAATAGATGAGTTGACGGCACAAATAGATCTGAAATCCATTACATGGTTGCTGTAATGTATTTAACCCTTGGCAACCTGTATCACACCACCACCAGAGGGCCTACCTGTTGGAGTCCCAAGGGATCCCAGCATCCCTTGGGAGCACTGTATGTAAGCAAGCCACCCATGAGGTACCTGCACTCTGGAGTCTAATTAAAGAAGCTAAGGTCACACTTACTCATTGCTTACAGTACTGAGTTTCATCCTTGTTATGAGCGTAACAATTGGCGACGAGATAACGAACAACCGCGCAAAAATGCAAAGAACAGTTGGTATCCTGGAGAAGTTCTCAGAAGGGGATGATTGAGAGGTCTTCGTGGACAGACTCGACCAATACGTCTGGAACGAGCTGGAAGTGGACGAGAACACTGCCAAACGAAGGGCGATCCTCCTTACCGTCTGTGGGGCAACAACCTATGGCCCCATGAAGAATCTTCTAGCTCCGGTAAAACCAACAACCAAACCCTATGAAGAATTGTGTATGCTGGTCCAGGAGCACCTAAATCCTAAGTAAAGCGTTTTGATGGTGAGGTATCGGTTCTACACATGTCAATGGTCGGAGGGCCAGGAAGTGGCGAGCTACGTCGCCGAACTAAGGCGCCTTGCAGGACATTGCGAATTTGATGGATTCCTTGAACAAATGCTGAGAGACTTTTTTGTGCTTGGCATTGGCCATGAGGTAATCCTTCGCAAACTATTGACTGTTGAAACACCGAATCTGAGCAAAGCCATAACGATAGCCGAGACATTTATGTCCACCAGCGACAACACCAAACAAATTTCGCAGCATAAAGAGGTTTCGGCCAGCACTGTGTACAAAGTAACGTCATTTTTGAGCAGGATTATACATGGCAGAACGTACACGCCGGCTGCTGCACGACCTCAGATGACCCAGAGTCCGCCATCAATCGTTAATGTGAGGCAGTTAACACCTTGTTGGCGTTGTGGAGATGATCATTGGGCCCATCAATGCCGCTTCAAGCATTATGCGTGCAATGGCTGCAGAACAATGCAACACCTCCAGCGAATGTGCAGGCGAGCTGCAAACCCTGCAAACCACCACGTTGCAGAGGGAGATCGATCCATGGGGGATCAGGCTGAACTAGAGACTCGAACCGAGGAGGCAGAAGTGTACGGGGTACACACCTTCACCATGAAATGTCCACCAATAATGTTGAAAGTTGAACTGAACGGAATTCTAGTATCCATGGAACTGGACACAGGTGCGAGTCAGTCTATAATGAGCAAAAAGGCCTTCAACAGGCTGTGGTGTAACAAGGCACACAGGTCCAAGCTCAGCACCATTCACATCAAGCTAAGAACTTACACTAAAGAACTGATCCCTGTAATTGTAAGTGCAGAAGTCAAAGTCTCCCATGATGGAGCAGTGCACGAACTCCCACTATGGATCGTGCCTGTAAAGTCCTTACTCTACAGTATGAAACCACACGAGGCACATTCCAGGGACAAGGTCACTCTGTGACCTTAACTCTTTATTTGCAGGACTCCAAAGACGATGACTCTGCGTGGGACCTCCCTTTTTATACCTGTGCGATCAGGTAAGGAGTGTCTCCCACAAGTTCACCCCTTGTGGTCAAGATGTGCATCTATGTTGAGTGTATACAGTAATACAGTGGTGTTACATTGTGGTTACATACAAGACATCACCTCCCCCCACAAAATCTTATTTGGAATCATAGGTTTAGTCTTTTAGGTGGTCTACGCTCCCTCGTGGAGCGCCGCAGTTGGGGCTCTGGTTGTTGGACACTGACGTGAGTATCTGTCACCTGTGGTGATTCCAGCCTGTCCGGGCTGACCGCAGGGACTGTGCATTCTGCTGATTGCTCTTGTTGCTCGTTCACTGGCGGTGTTGTGAGCTCCATCTCATGGTCATCTTCAGGTCCCTCAGTGTCGATGCTGAACCTTTTTTTTACTTGGTCCAGATGCTTACGGCATATCTGACCATTGTTGAGTTTTACCACGATGACCCTATTCCCCTCTTTGTCAATTACAGTGCCCTCAAGCCATTTGGGCCCCATGGCGTGATTGAGGACGAATACAGGATCATTTATTTCTATACATCTCCCCCTCGCATTACGGTCATGGTACTCATTTTGTGACTTGCGCTTGCCCTCAACTATGTCGGTCAGGACTGGATGAATGAGGGACAACCGAGTTTTGAGTGTCCGTTTCATTAGTAGCTCTGCGGGCGGGACCCTTGTGAGCGAGTGCGGTCGGGATCTATAGGCCAGCAGGAGACGCGATAGGCGGCATTGTAGGGAGGGTCCTTGAATCTTGAGCATACCTTGCTTAATGATTTGGACCGCACGTTCCGCCTGGCCGTTGGAGGCCGGCTTGAACGGCGCAGTCCTGACTTGATTGATGCCATTGCCCGACATAAGCTCTCGGAATTCGTAGCTTGTGAAACATGGGCCATTATCACTAACCAGGATGTACGGCAAGCCATGGGTTGCAAAGATCGCATGTAGGCTTTCCACAGTGGTGGATGACATGCATGAATTTAGAATGATGCACTCAATCCATTTCGAGTACGCATCTACCACAATAAGGAATATCTTACCCTTGAACGGGCCCGCGTAGTCAACTTGAATGCGTGACCATGGCCTGGTGGGCCAGGGCCACGGGCTGAGTGGGGCTTCCCTGGAGGCATTACCCAGCTGGGCACACGTCGTGCACCTGCGAACACAGTGTTCCAGGTCTGAATCAATTCCAGGCCACCAAACGTGTGACCGGGCAATGGCCTTCATCAGCACAATGCCTGGGTGCTCGCTGTGGAGTTCCCTGATGAATGCCTCCCTGCCCTTCTGGGGCATAACTACCCGGCTGCCCCATAGTTGGCAGTCGGCTTGGATGAAGAGCTCATCCATCCGTCTGCGGAACGGTCTGACCTCCTCAGGGCATGCTCCGTGTGCGGGCGCCCAATCCCCAGTCAGGACACATTTCTTAATCAGGGATAGGAGAGGATCTCTGTCCAGATTTTGATCTGGCGGGCTGTGATGGGGGAGCCTGCGCTGTCAAAGGCATCGACAGCCATGACCATCTCGGCACTTTGCTCCGTTGCCCCCTCAGTGATGGCCAGTGGAAGCGTGCTGAGCGTGTCAGCACAGTTTTCAGTGCCGAGCCGGTGCCAGATGGAGTAGTCATAAGCAGCCAGCGTGAGAGCCCATCACTGTATGCGAGCAGATGCGTTGGCATGGATAGCCTTGCTGTCTGACAACGGGGATGTTAATGGCTTGTGGTCCGTTTCTAATTCAAACTTCCTACCAAAGAGGTACTGATGCATTTTTTTTACACCATAGACACATGCAAGCGCTTCCTTCTCGACCATCCCATATCCCTGTTCTGCTTGAGAGAGCGACCTGGAGGCATAAGCCACAGGTTGTAGTTGACCCTCAGCATTGCCCTGCTGCAACACGCACCCAACCCCATAGGGCGATGCATCGCATGTCAGAACTAATTTTTTACAGGGGTCGTACAGGGTCAACAACTTGTTTGAACAAAGTAGGTTTCGTGCCCGATCAAAAGCCCGTTCCTGACAGTCCCCCCAAAACCAATCGCAACCCTTACGCAGGAGCACGTGTAGCGGCTCCAACAACGTGCTCAAATTCTGCAGAAAGTTCCCGAAATAGTTCAACAGTCCCAGGAATGAACGCAACTCCGATGTGTTGCAGGGCCTGGGTGCTCGTCGAATCGCCTGTTTTGGATTCGGTGGGCCGAATCCCATCTGCAGCAACCCTCCTGCCCAGAAACTCAACCTCAGGAGCTAAAAACACACATTTAGACTTCTTGAGTCGCAGGCCTACCCGGTCCAGTCAGCGTAGCACCTCCTCCAGGTTGTGGAAGTGTTCCTCGGCATCTCGACCCGTGATGAGGATGTCGTCCTGGAATACGATCGTTCCAGGAATGGATTTAAGCAGGCTTTCCATGTTTCTTTGAAAAATCGCGGCCGCTGATCGAATGCCAAACGGGCACCTGTTATAAACGAACAGCCCCTTGTGCGTGGTGATGGTGGTCAGTAGTTTAGATTCGTCGGCCAGTTCCTGGGTCATATAGGCTGAAGTGAGGTCCAACTTGGTGAACAGCTTGCCGCCTGCCAGCGTGGCGAAGACGTCCTCCGCTCTCGGGAGCAGGTATTGATCCTGTAGGGACACCTGATTGATGGTGGCCTTGTAGTCGCCACAGATCCTGACAGAGCCATCCGCTTTTAGGATGGGAACGATGGGGCTCGCCCAGTCACTGAATTCAACAGGCGAGATGATGCCCTCTCTCAACAGCCGGTCCAATTCGCTCTCGATCTTTTCCCGCATCACATACGGCACCGCTCTGGCTTTGTGGTGCACTGGCCTGGCATCCGGGGTAATGTGTATCACAACTTTAGTGCCTTTGAAAGTCCCGATGCCAGGTTGGAATAGTGAATCGAATTGTTGTAGGACCTGTGAGCATGAACTTCGCTCCATAGATGACATTGCGTGAACATCCCCCCATTTCCAGTTCATCTCGGCTAACCAGCTCCTCCCCAACAGTGCGGGACCATTGCCTGGGACAATCCAGAGTGGCAGCCGATTCACTACCCCATTGTGTGTGACAGCCAACATTGCACTTTCTTTAGTGTAAGTCCGTAATTGTGTCTCAATACGTGCTAATTTGGGTCTACTGGCTTTAATTGGCCATAGCTTCTCAAATTGCTGAATGCCCATGAGTGACTGGCTGGCCCCAGTATCCAGCTCCATGCGTACTGGGATACCATTTAATAAAACCCTCATTGGTGGTGTTTTGGTGTATGAACTGTGAATATTTGCCACATGGACCCGCTGAACCTCGCCGTCCATCAATTTGCCCCAAAGGTCATCCTGCCTCAAAGAACCCTCTTCTGGTCCTTCTGCCTCATATATTAGTCTGGTTGCAGGCTTCCTGCACATTCGAGCTAAGTGGCCACTGAGATTGCAGTTCCTGCAGACAAACTGTTGAAATCTGCAAGATCTGGCTGAGTGTTTTCCCCCACACCTCTAGCCTGAGTTAAAGTTTCCATTGTTGGTAACAAAGGGACTATGGCCAGGCATTCCGTGCTGACTGTCCCTTTGACTGCTCTTGAGTGCCTTAATGGTGGGTGTCAATGGCTCCATCCCGGGCCGCATTGTCCACTGTGATGGCGTGAATGTCCATTCAGCCTGCCATTGTCTCTGTTGAAGTCCTACTCTGGGGTCTATAGCTGCCTGGGGAGTGTCGGACTGCCCCTGCTTGCCTGCGGGGCTCTGAGTCACATTGATGATGTTGACTCCCTGATCCATTGCTGTGTTAGAGGCAGAATTGCGCGCGTATATTATTTTCGTCTCTTCCTCCCCCACCATGAAAGTTTGAGCTATCAACGCCGTGCTTCTAAGGTCAAATCCTTGTTCTCAATTAATTTGCAGAAAATTCCCACATGACTGATGCCCTCGATAAAGAAATCCCTTAGCATCTCCCCCCTGCAGGTGTCTGTGAACTTTCAGAGGCTGGCCAAACGCCGGAGGTCCACTACGAAGTCCGATATGCTCTGTCCTTCACGACGTCGGTGGCTGTAGAATCTGTGTCGGGCCATGTGTATGCTACTCGCCGGTTTGAGGTGCTCCCCGATCAATTTGCTAAGTTCTTCAAAGGTTTTGTCCGCTGGCTTTTCGGGTGCTAGTAAGTCCGTCATGAGCGCGTAAGTCGTTGGTCCGCTGCTGGTCAAAAGATAAGCCCTTCGCTTGTCGGCCGCTGCATCCCCCAGCCATTCTTTCATAATGAATCTTTGCTGAAGCCTCTCGACAAAATCGTCCCAGTCTTCCCCAACACAGCACCGTTCCTCTGCACCGGTGGCCATTCTCATGGGTCGTGAATTCCCGTTTCTCGTCGCCAATGTAAAGTCCTTACTCTACAGCATGAAACCACACGAGGCACATTCCAGGGACAAGGCCACTCTGTGACCTTAACTCTTTATTTGCAGGACTCCAAAGACGATGACCCTGCGTGGGACCTCCCTTTTTATACCTGTGCGATCAGGTAAGGAGTGTCTCCCACAAGTTCACCCCTTGTGGTCAAGGTGTGCATCTAGGTTGAGTGTATACAGTAATACAGTGGTGTTACATTGTGGTTACACACATGACAGTGCCAGGGAATGGCCCCACGCTGTTCAGCAGAACCTGGCTGGTAAAAATCCGCTGGAACTGGGACGACATCCGAGTGCTTTTGTCCGTCGACGACACCTCATGTGCCCAGGTCCTGAGCAGATTTCCATCGTTGTTCAAGCCAGGCATTGGAAGTTTCTCGGGGGTGAAAGTGCAGTTCCATTTGGTTCCCGGTACACGACCCATCCACCACAAGGCACGGGCAGTGCATATATGATGCGAAAGTAGAAATTGAGCTGGACAGGCTGCAGCGAGAAGGCATCATCGCGCCGGTGGAATTCAAGGAGTGGGCCAGTCCAATTGTCCCGGTACTCAAAGGTGATGGCACGGTCAGAATTTGTGGGGATTATAAAATAATGATTAACCGTTTTTCACTACAGGACCAGTACCCGCTACCCAAGGCAGACGACCTATTTGCGACCCTGGCTGGAGGAAAGATGTTCACCAAGTTGGACTTGACCTCGGCCTATATGAAGCAGGAGCTGGAGGAATCTTTGGAAGGCCTCACCTGCATCAACAGGCACAAAGGTCTGTTCATCTATAACAGATGCCCGTTCAGGTTTCGGTCAGCCGCGACAATTTTCCAATGGAACATGGAGAGCCTGCTAAAGTCAGTTCCTCGCACCATGGTTTTTCAGGACGACATACTGGTCACAGGTTGGGACACCATCGAACACTTGAAAATTCTGGAAGAGGTTCTTAGTCGGCTAGATCGCGTGGGACTCAGGTTGAAACGCTCGAAGTGTGTTTTCCTAGTGCCAGAGGTCGAGTTCTTGGGAAGAAGAATCGCAGCAGACCGCATCAGACCCACCAACACCAAGATGGAGGCCATCAAGAACGTGCCGAGACCACAGAACGTGAGGGAGCTGCGGTTGTTCCTGGGACTCCTCAACTATTTCGGTAATTTCCTACCCGGGCTAAGCACCTTGCTAGAACCCCTACATGTGTTACTACACAAGGGAGACGACTGGGTATGGGGGAAATCACAAGAGGCTGCTTTTGAGAAAGCCAGAAATCTGTTATGATCAAACAAACTGCTTTTTCTGCATAACCCATGTAAAAGATTAGTGCTAGCTTGCGATGCGTCGTCATACGGGGTCGGGTGTGTGCTACAACAGGCTAACGAATCGGGGATTTTGCAACCGATCGCTTATGCATCCAGGAGTCTGACCAAGACCGAAAGGGCCTACAGCATGATTGAAAAAGAAGCTCTGGCGTGCGTTTACGCGGTGAAAAAAATACACCAGTATTTGTTTGGTCTCAAGTTTGAGCTTGAAACTGACCATAAGCCACTCACATCGCTATTCTCAGAGAGCAAATGGATTAACACCAATGTCTCTGCCCGCATCCAAAGATGGGCGCTCACGCTGTCGGCATACAACTATGTAATCCGCCACACACCGGGCACAGGGAACTGCGCTGATGCTCTCAGTCGGCTACCATTGCCCACCACCGGGGTGGAAATGGCACAGCCTGCAGACTTGCTCATGGTGATGGATGCATTCAAAAATGAAAAGTCACCTGTTACGGCCTGCCAGATCAGGACCTGGACCAGCCAGGATCCTTTACTCTCCCTGGTAAAAAACTGTGTCCTCCATGGGAGCTGGTCCAGCGTCCCAGCGGAGATGCAGGAAGAGATTAAGCCGTTCCGCAGGTGCAAAGACGAAATGTCCTTGCAGGCGGACTGTCTTTTGTGGGGTAATCGCGTGGTCTTGCCCAAGCACCCACCCAGGCACTGTAACGATGAAAGCCATAGCCAGATCCCATGTGTGATGGCCCGGCATCGACTCAGATTTAGAGTCATGCGTGCGCCAGTGCAACACTTGCTCTCAACTGAGCAATGCACCCAGAGAGGCACCGCTACGTTTGTGGTCTAAACCATGGTCTAGGATCCACATTGACTATGCAGGCCCATTTCTCGGCAAAATGTTCTTGGCTGTCGTGGATGCTTATTCAAAATGGATTGAACGAGTAATAATGTCTGTTAGCACGTCCACCGCCACCATCGAAAGCCTACGAGCCATGTTTGCCACACACAGCCTGCCTGATGCCCTAGTCAGCGACAATGGTCCATGTTTCACCAGTGCTGACTTCAAGGAATTCATGACCCGCAATGGGATCAAGCACGTCACATCGGCCCCGTTCAAGCCCGCATCCAACGGCCAGGCAGAACGGGCAGTTCAGACCATCAAGCAAAGCTTGAAACGCGTGTTGGAAGGCTCCCTGCAGACCCGACTGTCCCGAGTTCTGCTCAGCTACCACACCAGACCCTACTCGCTCACCGGGGTTCCACCAGCCGAGCTGCTCATGAAAAGGGCGCTCAAAACAAGGCTCTCTCTTGTCCACCCTGATCTCCATGATTACGTCGCGGGCAGGCGGCATCAACAAAGTATGTACCATGATCGCGCAAATTTGTCACGCGATATTAAGGTCAATGAGTGTTTGTACTCAATTATGGACATGGTCCCAAATGACTCGCTGGCACGGTTGTAGCCAAAGAAGGGAGTAGGATGTTTCAGGTCAAATTGGCCAATGGACTAACGTGCAGAAAGCATTTGGACCAAATCAAATTGCGGTTCACTAACAGCTACGAGCAACCCGAAGAGGACACCACCAACTTTGACCCTCCAACACACACACAAGTGGCAACCGACATCATGGTTGACCACGAAGCTGAACTCACCATCCCCAGCAGCACTGCAAGGCTGGCTGCCCAGCAGCCCAGTGAAGAACCAGCCAACTCACCCACACCTGCATTTGTACCGAGACGATCGACAAGGGAGCAAAAATCCCCAGATCGTCTCACCCTGTAAATAAGTGTACTATTGACTTTACGAGGGAGTGATGTTATGTATTTAACCCTTGGCAACCTGTATCACACCACCACCAGAGGGCCTACCTTGGGAGCACTGTATATAAGCAGGCCACCCACGAGGTACCTGCACGCTGGAGTCTAATTAAAGGAGCTAAGGTCACACTTACTCATTGCTTACAGTACTCAGTTTCATCCTTGTTATGAGCGTAACAATTGCAAAGTGACCTGGACTGGAACTAAATATTCAGGGATATTTGACAATTCGGAAAAACAGACAGAAAGGAAAAGAAGGTGGGGTAGCACTGTTAATAAAGGATGAGATCAGTGCATTAGTGAGAAACGATATTGTCTCTGAAGATCGAGATGTTGAATCAGTTTGGGTGGAGATAAGGAATAATAATGGGAAATATTCGCTGGTGGGCGTAGTCTATAGGCCCCTTAACAGTAGCTGGAACACTGTTGGAAGAGTATAAATCAAGAAATAATGGAGGCTTGTAAAAAAGGAACGGCAATAATCATCGGCGATTTAAATTTTCATATTGATTGGACAAAGCAAATTGGCCAAAGTAGCCTTGAGGAAGACTTCATAGAGTGTATCTGAGATAGTTTCCTTGAACAGTACATTGTGGAACCAATCAGGGAACAGGCTATCTTAGATCTGGTACTGTGTGATGAGACAGGATTAATAAATGATCTCCTAATGTTGGTCGCCTGGAGAATGAGACTGAGGAATTAATAATGGAGAACAGGGAAATGGCAGAGATGTTAAATAAATATTTTGTATCGGTCTTCACAGTAGAAGACACTAAAAACATCCCAATAGTGGATAATCAAGGGGCTTTCGGGAGGGAGGAACTTAACACAATCACTTTCACTAATGAAATAGTGCTCGGTAAAATAATGGGACTAAAGGCGGACAAGTCCCTAGGGTCTTAAAAGAAATGGCTGCAGAGATAGTGGATGCATTGGTTGTAATCTACCAAAATTCCCTGGATTCTGGGGCGGTCCCAGCGGATTGGAAAACTGCAAAGGTAACGCCCCTATTTAAAAAAAGAGGCAGACAAAAAACAGGAAACTTTCGACCAGTTAGCCTAACATCTGTCATTGGGAAAATGCTGGAGTCCATTATTAAGGAAGCAGTAGCGGGACATTTGGCAAAGTAGAATTCAATCAAGCAGAGTCAGCATGGTTTTATTAAAGGGAAATCATGTTTGTTAAATTTGTTGGAGTTCTTTGAGGTCGTAACGAGTAGGGTGGATAAGGGGTAACCAGTGGATGTGGTGCATTTGGGTTTCCAGAAGGCATTCGATAAGGTGCCACATAAAAGGTTACTGCACAACATAAGAGCTCACGGGGTTGGGGGTTATATATTGGCATGGATAGAGGATTGGCAGAAAGCGGATGGCAAATAGTAACTAGTGGGGTGCCGTAGGGATCGGTGCTGGGGCCTCAACTATTTACAATCTATATTAATGACTTGGATGAAGGGTGTCATCATCATCATCATCATAGGCGGTCCCTCGAAATGAGGATGACTTGCTTCCACGCCAAAAAAAGGACGAGTTCACAGGTGAAGGGATGCAAAATTCACAAGAATCACCCCCAGTGTTTGGGCTCATTTGCAAGGAAATTTAATTTGGGACTATCTACCGAAAAGTTTGGAACTCTAAAGTGCTTATGGAAGAAACTACGAACTTTAATAGAATTTTGGATTTCAAAAGACAAACTCAAGGCTGTGGGTGGACCTACGGAACTAGCAGAGACAGATTGATTAAGTGAAGCTACCTGGGTGTGAGGACTAAGTTAACCTGTCTGGAAGAATGAGTATTCGAAAATCCTTCACTCACAAGAGACATTAACATCACAAAATCACCCAGAGAAAGCTACCCTTCAACATAGGTCTGGACAACCATTTCAGCATATACATCACAAAGAGGCCCAGTCCAGCCTGTATGCGAAAGACGAAGCACAAAAGGACATTGTAATTACCAAACTAATATTTCCATCAGGAAACAGTTTTCGAACATCAACTCACCCAAAACATATCAACTTTTAATGAGCCCACCAAAATATTACAAAGAAGAACCAAGCCCGCTAAAATTATACAATGGATTTTGAAGAGATTTGGCACAAAGATTAGAACACTGAAATCGTATAACTGGCTCCTGTTTTCAACAGAGGTTAGGTGGCTGTTAGGTAGCTACAAGGCTGCTACCTTAGATGCTATACTGCGAGTATGTCATCACGACAAGGAGAGAAACCAATGCGACAGTTGTAAACTAACTTCTCCAGCCTCGAAGTCCTGAAGGAAGGAAAAACATCACCATCGCAGCAGTGACCGACCACAGTCAACGTGGTATCAAGGGAAAAACATTATCATTAACTATCAAAGGATTGTTAAGCATAGTCCCTGCCTGCCCTGGAGTCTAACCTAGCTAGAATTAGGTATTGGGAGGTGGGAGGTATAATTTACAGTAACCCCCTTTGAATATGTAGTGCGTGGTTCTTTATTAGAGTGATTATAAGTTTGACCTTGTACCTTTCCTCATATTGTCTTTTATTAGAGTGATTGTAAGTTTGGCCTTGTATTTTCTTACTAGAGTAATAAACTTGTATTACCTTGACTGTAATAAAAACAAAGTTCTTTTGCATCAAACCAGTGTCCTTTGCACTTTTGTCACCCCCCCCCACCCCCCGCCAAATAAATCCAGAGTACAGAACGCAAGGGAGTGGGAGCGATTCGAACCGCTCAAGTTGATCAGAAGGGAACCTGACCCCCTCATAGAGACCACACCCTTACAAAATGGTGATCACGGCAAGACTCTGGTACAAGGGGTGTGATGTGGAGAGTGCTGGTTTGGGGCAAAGAACCAAAATGGAAGAGGGGATTTTCTCCGATGTGTATAAGAAAGTGAATGTCACTAAAGAATGGGTGCTTAGTGTATTGCGCACTGAGCGTCCAGCTGACCCTGCAGCCCAGTGGACAGCAAACAAAGATCACAAGGCAGCTGTAGAGAAGGCAATCTGGTTGGTCTGTCTACAGCGACAGGTCTAACTCCGAAACAGAATGAATGAAACATTACAGGCAGAGTTACGGGAATGCGCAGAGAACTACCAGGAAAGGGTTATGGCAGAAGAAAGATTAACGGGACAACTCCGTAAACTAAAACAGGAAAGGACCCAAATAATGGAAAGGTTTAAAACCAGTCCGGACTATTTTCAATGTCAGGTTACCGAGGCCAAAAGTAATGAAAAGTCACTGCGGGAGGAAAGCACTCGCCTCACCCGACAAGTAAAAGAGCTCCAGGAAAGATTAAAAGATGTGCAAGCAGCTTATAAAGTAGCTAGCACTAATGGGTTTCAATCGGGAGACCACGGTCCCTGCCAGCAGCAAATTAAAAGTTTAAATCTTGCTCTGTCCAAGGCAAAAGGCATGGTATGCCTAATAAACCCAGGTACACCCCAGGTAAACCTGCTATCATCTGTGGTACCGGTGACTACACCGGTGCAGCAGCAGGAGGGGCAAATCAGTTGCGGGGCGGACAGGGATAGTGAACCACCACCACCTGTGGCACCAAGTTCCAGCTCGGCTTGGCCGCAGGGAAAAGAGGGAGGCGAGCCAGAACAGGGAGAGCCAGAACCAGGGCCAATGTGCCCGGTCCGGCAACAGAAGTTTGGCCCGCCCACCCTTGGCAGGGGTCAAGGGCCCCTGGAAAGTCAGTTTATGGTCCCCCACACTTCCCACTAGCTTAGGGCTATGATAAGCCACCTGGGAAAGCTAACTCCAAAGGGAGACCCCTCGGTTCACTTTGTGGAAGTGGAACAGGCAGGGGACATTAATGGGTGTGATGATGCAGAAATGGCAAAGATGCTTCTCCTATCTCTAGACAGCAAACTGTACCAGTTTTGCTCTACTGAGAGCAAAAGAGGACAGAAAACACTTGCTGCCATCCAAAAGGACATTTTAGAAGCTATGGACTGCAATGGTGGGAGTCCCTTCTCTAGAGTAGAGAAAACGGTGCAGCTCACAGGAGAAACCCCACAGGCTTTCACAGACCGACTGTGGTTGGTGTACAAAAGCGCCTGTAGTGGGGACATAGACAGAGATCACTTAAGCCCGAACGAATTAGCACACTGGCTCTGAAGCCTAGTACCTAACAATTTACCCCGAATAAGAACCAAGGCCTGGTTCGACCCCAGAGATCCCCAAGCTACAGAACAGGGAGTGCTTAGACAACTGACCCTAACTTACAGAAACGGCAGAGGGACGGAAGAGTACCCACAAAAGGGAAGGGTTCACGAAATCCGACCTAGCCAAGATAAGAGGGAATGGTGCCACGAGGGGGGCAACTCCTCCAATACAAAACGTACCTGCTTCGGGTGTGGAAAGAGTGGGCACTGGAGAAGGGATTGTAAAAATCCTTGAAAGAATAGCGGAGGAAAGAGTTCTCCAGCCCCAACCAAAAGGGCCGAGACAGATAAGCCAGTTCCTCCCCACTTGTTGGATACCTTTTTAACTGTGCTCCGAGCCATGATAGATGGCCCTGGGAAGGTAGCCACCACCAGCGGTACTGAGATCACATCCGCCCCCTCCCAACCAAAACCGTGACTAGGACAGGCACAGCCTGTCCACCTGTGTGCCCTCGAGTATGATGCGTGGGGGAGACCGACCGTACAGATGGAGGTGGAAAAGGTGAAAGGGACTTACCTGCTGGACACCGGTGCCTCAAGCACCCTTTATGCAGCCAACCCCGCCGCCTCACCTGTCTAATGGGGTGCCCTACAGCTTGGTGGGTTTCACAGGCACTGAACAGACTGGCTCATTCTCCGTTCCGCTCTCCATTCATTTAGGTACACTCCACACTAAGTGGACTTGTGTCCTAATGAAGTGGGAGCAGGAAGGGAGAGGGATCCTGGGGGCTGACTTCATCCTAGGCCACGCGATCCTGGTGGATTTAAGAAACCACTGTCTTTGGGGGTCAGTCTGTACGGGACAGGAGAGTGAGGTGATGGTTGTCCCGGGAAAACAGGGAAAAGACACGGTGTGCACCATGAAACCAAAGGAGGGTTACGACCTTGAGTCACTGGTCAGTAACACCCCTGTAGAGTATCAAGAGTATGTGAGGAAAAACCTTGCAGCTTTTGCCACTCACAAACACGACTGCAGGAGAATAAACGGGGTCGAGGTTAGTATAGATGGGGACCCCATGACCCGACCACAGAAACAGTACAACCTTCCCAGGGAGGCGGAGGCGGAGGCAGACATGGATATAGCCTTGAGTTCTTTAGTTAAACAGGGGGTATTGAGACCAATAGCTACTCATTGAACTCTCCATTGTGGCCGGTTAAGAAACCGGACAAGTCCTGAAGAGCCACGGTGGACTATCAAGTACTCAACCGTAACATCCCTGCCTGTGCACCCACTGTTGCTGCTGTCGCCGACCTCATTGGAAGTATCCCGGCCTCCACGACCACCTTCACGCTGCTGGATATTTCCAACGGGTTCTGGTCCATACCGTTAAGAAGGGAAGATCAGTACAAGTTTACCTTTACCTTTAAAGGGCAGCAATACACTTGGAACTGTCTCCCTCAGGGCTTCCACAACAGCCCCAGTATTTTCCATCAGTGTATGGCCAACAGTTTAAAGAGTTTCAGCAGACCCCAGCAGTTGGTGCAGTATGTGGATGACCTGCTCCTGCTCACCAATAAGGGGGAGGAGCATGATCCACTGCTGGCTGAACTGCTGGAGCTGCTGAAAGAAGAAGGATTTAAAGTAAACTCCAAGAAGGCAGTAAAATTCCTGGGACTGGCTGTGCGCGCTGGGGAAAGAGCCATTGACAAAGCTAGAAGGGAAGCAGTGCAGAAGTGACCCACCCCCAACACAGTAACAGGAGTAAGATCTTTTCTAGGGCTAACCGGGTACTGCAGAGATTTCATTGAGGATTATGCAGCCACCGCAGCCCCTCTGCTCCGACTCCTACACAAGGGAGTGGAGTGGGATTGGGACAAAGGTTGCGAGGCAGCATTTATCCAACTCAAGAAAGACTTGCAGACCGCGCCAGCTCTAGGGGCCATCGATGGGGGTAACGGGTTTTTCCTGGAGGTAGCAGCCAGTGGGGACAGCCTGAGCGCAGTACTGTTCCAAGAGCGGCACGGCCGGCTGAGGACAGTGGTCTACTCCTCCAGGATACTCACGGACGTGGAGAAGGGATACTCCAACTGTGAGAGGCACCTCCTGGCCACTCACTGGGCTGTGAAAAGATCACTGATCTTCACAGGGGGGGTCCCTATCACACACCTTACCCATCATACACCCACACAAATGCTCCTGGACGGGAGAATCAAGGACGGGACACTGAGCAGTGCCCTCATTGCTCGCTGGACCCTGCTCCTCTCCCAAATGGACCTAAGGGTAAAGGGTCTCTGTGAGCCTAGACTCGCAGCCAACATGATTTATCCAGGGACAGCCCACCGGTGTTCCGTAGAAGGGGTATAGGAAATTGACATAGGCTTTCGGGCTGGGTTACACTCCACAGGCCGAGAGATCTAAGTGGACGGTTCAAGCACGGTATCTGCAGGTGAACGACTCACAGGCTGAGGAGTTTATGACCCCGAGGCAGGCATTGCCCTGGCGATTAAACTCCCCAGTACTATGAACGCCCAACACACTGAACTGTCTGCGGTGGTGTATGTAGTCACACACCCCGAAGAATTCCCTACCCCATACACGATTTGCTCGGACAATATGTTCACATGCAATTCCTGTACAGAGTACCTGCCTATCTGGTCCCGCCGTGGATACACATCCGCAGATGGGAGACCCCTGGCAATTAAGCCCCTACTGGAAAAGATCATGAAAGCCATTGGGGAGGAAGGGAATATCTACATACATAAGGTGAAGGCACATTCCACCACAGAACCCTGTAGCGAGGGAAACCAGCAGGCTGACATGTTAGCCAAGCAGGGGGCCCACATGGGCAAGCTCTGGGATCCGTACAACCCAGAACCCATCGCAGCAGGCAGGGGCAGGATGGGACAGCAGGGAAGGCAGGCATAGCTTTGTCTCGGACCTGAAAATGGTCCAGACCCAAGACCCCATCCTAAAAACTGACCTGAACACGCTAGCAAATGGGGAAAGATCAGACAGCCCATACGACACCGCAGCAATTGCCATCAAAGAAGGCATGCTGTTCAGGGGGGAGCAATGGGTAGTACCGCAACAACACCGGAGGGAATTCCTCCAGCTGGCCCACGAGGGTCCAGGAGCAGGACACCCCGGACCTAAGACCACTTGGCAATGAGTGGAACAGATAGGGTGGTGGCCAGGACTCAGGGAAGATGTCCGCGAGTTCTGTGCTAGCTGTCTGGTGTGCGCGGCCAACAACCCCGAACCCCAGAAAAGAAAGGTGTCAATGGGACATATCAGGAGGCTAGAGGGACCCTGGCAGTCGATCCAAATCGATTACATCGGGCCCCTACCCACCGCCCAGAGAGGCTACAAGTACTGCCTAGTATTAGTGGATGTATTCACCAAATGGGTGGAAGCCTTCCCATGCCGAACAGCCACTGCCCTGGGAACAGCCAGGATCCTGGTCAGAGAAGTGTTCTCCCGCTGGGGACTACCACAATACGTGGAGTCCGACCAAGGGAGTCACTTCACCGGGCAGGTGATTCAGGAGACCCTTAAGGTACTCGGCATCAAAGGGAAATGGCATGTCGCCCACAACCCGCTGTCATCCAGGCCTGTGGAGCGTTTCAACCGTACCATCAAAGAAAGGCTGCGCAAAGAGATAGGGGACTCACCCAAAGGGTGGGTAGAGGTCCTACCGCTAGTCCTCATGGGGATCCGGGCCAGCCATTCAAAGAGCACGGGATACTCCCCGTACGAGTTCATGACCGGCAGAGCCATGCAAACCCCCAACCATGTGTTAGCCCCTGTACTCACGGAAGGTCAACTTAGGGAAGCGAACCAGGACAGCTTTGTCAGGAATCTGTTGGAACACCTTAAACAGATTCACTGTCAGGCTGCTAACAACATGGGAAAACAGCATCGGAGCAACTGACTGCTGCTAGAACCCTGCAAGCACCACGAGTGGGAGATAGGGGACCAGGTTATGGTGAGGAACTACGCTAGAGTAGGGGTCTTTGAGGTACTGTACATGGGACCGTACCACATTGTCGACAAGGCAAGCCCCATGGTCTATGCCATAAAATTGCCCCGCCAAACAAAGTGGTTCCACATAAATCAGTGCAAACTTTTCAACCCAGGGGCAGCAGCTAAACGTAAGCAACAGCCAAAACCTGTAAACCGCACTAAAGACAGGGACCCCCAGCCAACAGCCCCCGACTGTGGAAATCCCACAGGGGACGTGGCAGACCCACAGACTGTACCTAGAGGGGCGGTGGACTGTGTTACCGGAGGAGCTGTCCCACCAATCATTTGGGACTCAGACGCACCACCAGCAGCCGGAGCCTTAAGAAGGACTCCCCGCACACCGCGGCCAAAGACACCGTGGTCACCAGCGCTCCAATTTAAATGGTTCAGCCCCAGGGGAGGGACCAGCTGCAAAAGAGCACCTAAGGTCAGAGACAGCCCGCGAGCAGGGACACCCAGCAGGTAGCCTCGGGCAACAAGGGACCCCCAGAAGAGATAGCGGTGGACCAGCCACCAAGTGGGAGTCCCCAGCCCGTAGCCTTTGACCAGGCAGAACCCACGGGAAGAAAGGAACCAGGCAGCCACCCCCAAAGGAGCGGTGTGCTGCAGCAGCGGAGGGGACATTTCCCCCAATAGTGTGGGACTCAAACCCATGTCCGGTCAGGGTGCAGACCGATCTATTACCTACCTCGCTGGACACCCAGCGGGAGAAGAAGAAAGAGAGAAGGCAAGAATTAACCTGGCCACCCAGAGATGGGTGGCAGATGTACATGTATAGTGAGATATGAATTTAAGTATGTTTAGTAGTAATTTAGAGTAGTGTAAGATTATGTGTAATGATAAGTATATATATGTATTAGTTACTGGGGTAAGGAAAATAATCTACCTGTGCAGCTATTAAAAGAGCCACAGGCCGGGTAATACCCGAGAGTAAGGAGAATCTACCGGTATGGCTATTAAGGAAGCACTGGTGAGATAATAAGTAAAACGACTGTGAGATAAAGTTAACATAAGAACATAAGAATTAGGAACAGGAGTAGGCCATCTAGCCCCTCGAGCCTGCTCCGCCATTCAACAAGATCATGGCTGATCTGGCCGTGGACTCAGCTCCACTTACCCACCCGCTCCCCGTAACCCTTAATTCCCTTATTGGTTAAAAATCTATCTATCTGTGACTTGAATACATTCAATGAGCTAGCCTCAACTGCTTCCTTGGGCAGAGAATTCCACAGATTCACAACCCTCTGGGAGAAGAAATTCCTTCTCAACTCGGTTTTAAATTGGCTCCCCAGTATTTTCAGGCTGTGCCCCCTAGTTCTAGTCTCCCCGACCAGTGGAAACAACCTCTCCGCCTCTATCTTGTCTTTCCCTTTCATGATTTTAAATGTTTCTATAAGATCACCCCTCATCCTTCTGAACTCCAACGAGTAAAGACCCAGTCTACTCAATCTATCATCATAAGGTAACCCCCTCATCTCCGGAATCAGCCTAGTGAATCGTCTCTGTACCCGCTCCAAAGCCAGTCTATCCTTCCTTAAATAAGGCGACCAAAACTGCATGCAGTACTCCAGGTGCGGCCTCACCAATACCCTATACAGTTGCAGAAGGACCTCCTTGCTTTTGTACTCCATCCCTCTCGCAATGAAGACCAATATTCCATTCACCTTCCTGATTACCTGCTGCACCTGCAAACTAACTTTTTGGGATTCATGCACAATGTCCCCCAGGTCCCTCTGCACCGCAGCATGTTGTAATTTCTCCCCATTCAAACAGTATTCCCTTTTTTAGTTTTTTTTCCCAAGGTGGATGACCTCACACTTTCCGACATTGTATTCCATCTGCCAAACCTTAGCCCATTCGCTTAACCTATCTAAATCTCTTTGCAGCCTCTCTGTGTCCTCTACACAACCCGCTTTCCCACTAATCTTTGTGTCATCTGCAAATTTTGTTATGTTATACTCTGTCCACTCTTCCAGGTCATCTATGTATATTCTAAGCAGTTGTGGTCCCAGCACCGATCCCTGTGGCACACCACTAACCACCGATTTCCAACCTGAAAAGGACCCATTTATCCCGACTCTCTGCTTTCTGTTAGCCAGCCAATTCTCTATCCATGCTAATACATTTCCACTGACCCCGCGTACCTTTATCTTCTGCAGTAACCTTTTGTGTGGCACCTTATCGTATGCCTTTTGAAAATCTAAATACACCACATCCATCGGTACACCTCTATCCACCATACTCGTTATATCCTCAAAGAATTCCAGTAAATTAGTTAAACATGATTTCCCCTTCATGAATCCATGCTGCGTCTGCTTGATTGCACTATTCCTATCTAGATGTCCCGCTATTTCTTCCTTAATGATAGTTTCAAGCATTTTCCCCACTACAGATGTTAAACTAACCGGCCAATAGTTACCTGCCTTTTGTCTGCCCCCTTTTTTAAACAGAGGCGTTACATTAGCTGCTTTCCAATCCGCTGGTACCTCCCCAGAGTCCGGAGAATTTTGGTAGATTATAACGAATGCATCTGCTATAACTTCCGCCATCTCTTTTAATACCCTGGGATGCATTTCATCAGGACCAGGGGACTTGTCTACCTTGAGTCCCATTAGCCTGTCCAGCACTACCCCCCTAGTGATAGTGATTGTCTCCAGGCCCTCCCTTCCCACATTCCTGTGACCAGCAATTTCTGGCATGGTTTCTGTGTCTTTCACTGTGAAGACCGAAGCAAAATAATTGTTTAAGGTCTGAGCCATTTCCACATTGCCCATTATTAAATCCCCCTTCTCATCTTCTAAGGGACCAACATTTACTTTAGTCACTCGCTTCCGTTTTATATATCTGTAAAAGGTTTTACTATCTGTTTTTATGTTTTGCGCAAATTTACCTTTGTAATCTATCTTTCCTTTCTTTATTGCTTTCTTAGTCATTCTTTGCTGTCGTTTAAAATTTTCCCAATCTTCTAGTTTCCCACTAACCTTGGCCACCTTATACGCATTGGTTTTTAATTTGATACTCTCCTTAATTTCCCTGGTTATCCCTTCTCTTACCGCCCTTCTTTTTCACTGGAATATATTTTTGTTGAGCACTATGAAAGAGCTCCTTAAAAGTCCTCCACTGTTCCTCAATTGTGCCACCGTTTAGTCTGTGTTTCCAGTCTACTTTAGCCAACTCTGCCCTCATCCCACTGTAGTCCCCTTTGTTTAAGCATAGTATGCTCGTTTGAGACACTACTTCCTCACCCTCAATCTGTATTACAAATTCAACCATACTATGATCATTCATTCCGAGAGGATCTTTTACTAGGAGATCGTTTATTATTCCTGTCTCAATACACAGGACCAGATCTAAGATAGCTTGCTCCCTTGTAGGTTCTGTAACATACTGTTCTAAGAAACAATCCGTATGCATTCTATGAATTCCTCCTCAAGGCTACCCCGTGCAATTTGATTTGACCAATCGATATGTAGGTTAAAATCCCCCATGATTACTGCCGTTCCTTTTTCACATGCCTCCATTATTCCCTTGATTATTGCCCGCCCCACCGTTAAGTTATTATTTGGGGGCCTATAAACTACGCCCACCAGTGACTTTTCCCCTTACTATCTCTAATCTCCACCCACAATGATTCAACATTTTGTTCATTAGAGCCAATATCATCTCTCACAACTGCCCTGATATCATCCTTTATTAACAGAGCTACCCCACCTCCTTTCCCTTCTTGTCTATCTTTCCGAATCGTCAGATACCCCTGTATGTTTAATTCCCAGTCTTGGCCACCCTGCAACCACGTTTCTGTAATGGCCACCAAATCATACCCATTTGTAATGATTTGTGCCGTCAACTCATTTACTTTATTTTGAATGCTGCGTGCATTTAGGTAGAGTGTTGTAATACTAGTTTTTAATCCATGATTTTTAGTTTTGACCCCTCCTGCAGCCCCTTTACATTCAGTGGCCCTTTTTGTTTTTTGCCTTGGGTTTCTCTGTCCTCCACTTTTACTCATCTCCTTTCTGTCTTTTGCTTTTGTCTCCTTTTTGTTTCCCTTTGTCTCCCTGCATTGGTTCCCATCCCCCTGCCATATTAGTTTAACTCCTCCCCAACAGCACTAGCAAACACTCCCCCTAGGACATTGGTTCCGGTCCTACCTAGGTGCAGTCCGGTTTGTACTGATCCCACCTCCCCCAGAACCGGTTCCAATGCCCCAGGAATTTGAATCCCTCCCTGCTGCACCACTGCTCAAGCCACGTATTCATCTGAGCTATCCTGCGATTCCTACTCTGACTAGCACATGGCACTGGTAGCAATCCTGAGATTACTACTTTTGAGGTCCTACGTTTTAATTTAGCTCCTAGCTCTTTAAATTCATCTCGTAGGACCTCATCCCTTTTTGTAACCTATATCGTTGGTATCAATGTGCACCACGACAACTGGCTGTTCATCCTCCCTTTTCAGAATGTCCTGCACCCGCTCCGAGACATCCTTGACCCTTGCACCAGGGAGGCAACATACCATCCCGGAGTCTCGGTTGTGGCCGCAGAAACACCTATCTATTCCCCTTACAATTGAATCCCCTATCACTATCGCTCTTCCACTCTTTTTCCTGCCCCCCTGTGCAGCAGAGCCAGCCACGGTGCCATGAACTTGGCTGCTGCTGCCTTCCCCTGATGAGTCATCCCCCTCAACAGTACTCAAAACGGTGTATCTGTTTTGCAGGGGGATGACTGCAGGGGACTCCTGCACTACCTTCCTTGCACTGCCCTTCCTGTTGGTCTTCCATTCCCTAGCTGGCTGTGGACTGTTCACCTGCGGTAAGACCAACTCACTAAACGTGCTATTCATCTCGTAGGACCTCACCCCTTTTTGTAACCTATATCGTTGGTATCAATGTGCACCACGACAACTGGCTGTTCATCCTCCCTTTTCAGAATGTCCTGCACCCGCTCCGAGACATCCTTGACCCTTGCACCAGGGAGGCAACATACCATCCCGGAGTCTCGGTTGTGGCCGCAGAAACACCTATCTATTCCCCAGAATGCTCCAGAGTGAATCCACCCTCAGCTCCAATTCCACAACGCGGTCTGTCAGGAGCTGGAGACGGATACACTTCCCGCACACGTAGTTGTCAGGGACACTGGAAGTGTCCCTGAGTTCCCACATGGTACAGGAGGAGCATAACACGTGACCGAGCTCTCCTGCCATGACTTAACCCTTAGATACACTTAAATTGGCAACAATAATGCTAAAGTTTACTCACTGTTATAGAAGAGAAAAAAGAAAAACTACTCACCAATCACCAGCCAATCACTTACCCCCTTGGCTGTGACGTCACCTTTCTGTTTCTTTCTACTTCTTTTTTGCCTTCTCCCTGTAGGTGCACCGGTAGGCCTCAGCGACACACCTCCTCACGCTGCTCCCGACTGCCGCTGCGTTGGGCCTTTAGTAGGCCTCTCTCCGACCCCGAACTCACGCCTCTCCACGCACCTCCTCGAAGCTGCTCCCGACTCAGCGACGCACCTCCACACGCTGTTAAAGGCAATCAGTCCACAAGGAACTGAATAAGACAGCCAGTCAATTAAAGACAGTGAGCCATATTTGGAACTCGGTCACCTTTGTCAAGCCAGAGAGCTTTCTCAGGGCTAGACAATCTATTTTATGTGCCCCTACAGGAAAAAGAGCAGCATGAGAAGGATCCTGTTCCTGCACGCCCTGATAAGGATGAGCAGCAGCGACCGAGATGTGGAAGAATCCCTCATTTACGGGTGTTCAGGAGGAAGAGTACCGATCGTAACCGCGGGGGGTGGCACCGCAGGCATGGAAGAACTCGCCGTTTACGCCCACGAGGGAAGATGGCCAGGGTGGCTGGGATCTAATTCCACCCGCTACTCCAGCCAGGAAGGGTTTACCTACGGGGAGGCCTCACTTCCATGCCCCCAGATGCTGATCATCGTTGCCCGAGTCAGTGTTACAGAGGGAAAGCGTGTGTGTTTGACTTGCAAAGGGAACATTCCACTGGGAAGATGGTGGTGGCTCAGAAAACTCAGCAAGGATGCATGAGACCAGGAATCGGACTGGGAAAGACTCGGTAATGATACGTACCGCACCATCACGGGGACACGGGGAGGAGTAAAAGTATGTTGGGACAAATGGTGGGAATCCGAACAAGGAATTTATGTTTGCATGTGGGGACCAGAGAGTATTTGTCCCGCAGGCATATCGATCGCCTTCGCCAGGCAATGGCAAGATGAAGGGGAAGGGATGGGGTGGGATTCTAGCCTACACAGGTGCGTGGTCCCACACTCCCCACTCCCAATTAACGCCACTGAACTAAGAGCACACATTAAGAAACCCCTGCCCACAACCCCACCAATACGCACAGTAATAGAAAGGTGTCCTACCAGCACCAAGGGACCTGGAAATGGATTAGTATTGGTACCGACCGAAAAGGTGTTATATCGGGGTACATTATGCAGTAGCTTCAGTAATATTAAACCTTACCGAGGTACACCTACCTGCATGGTGTCTGAAGGAAACAGAGCTGCTATACCAGGCCCTACTTTGAGACATGTTCAAGAAATTTTATGAGTTAGACTTTGGAAATGTGGACAAAGCAGACCTAAACGTTAGGGACACCATGGGCTCAGGGAGACCTAGAAGGGGAATCATAAACGACATTTTCACTACCTATAATACAGCATCCTCTATAATAAATGGCCTAGATGACATAGAGCTGCAAACACAGATAAACAGTTTAAAGAACCAACTGAGAAAAATCCTGAAACAGGAGAACACAGTAGTAGGTTCAGAACTACTCGAGGACCAGGCTATGACTGTCCATTTAAAAGAAATAGTGGCTGAGCTGGAAAAACTTGCACAGACAGTGAATGCACTCATACGGGAGGATGGAAACGCTTTGGACCAGGCTGCACAGAACGAGGTGTGCGTACTATATGGGGCATGGTTGTTGGGCGAGGGCTGCAACAACCTGGAGGATTTAAAACAAGGTGTAGTCCTCTCCTGGATCAGTAACAAGCACCTCGCAGCTCTCCACCCGTACATCAATTCACTAAGCCCATGCCAGCTCCGCCGAGCCTCTGAAGCCGACACTGTCCCAGTAGATTGTGGGAAATCTAACCACACCATTATGGGGATAGTACTAAGGATGCCGGTCATGGGTGGAACAGCCCGACCTGCACCGGTATACTGGGTGGAGAACATTGGAGTTATTCAAGGAGGTGCATACATTCGTTTCGCAGCGGTCCCACCCTATGTCATAAAGTGGGAGCACGCTGTAACGGGTACTGACTTCTCGGAGTGCCGGAGCCGGGGTGCACACGTAATACTGTGTCCCCAGTACTTGAGTCCCATTCAAAGTCACAGTGTGGGTTTAAAGCTGCTGGCGCATAGCCTATTAACTGCACCATGGAGGTAATGACACAAGACCATGTCCCTCCACAGGTAGCATACATAGGGGCTGGGACATATTGTGTCACCACCAGTGCGCCCCACTACCAACATGGACACTTCTGGTGTCTGGTAAGTGACAGCAGTTTTTGCTTCAAACCTGAGGCATCAGTTCAAGTGGCCCAGGAACGAATTGTCCCCATTCCTGAACCCTCCACTGTTCACCTCACAGTGAAGGAAAACATTACCAACCTGCAGGATTATGTTGTAAATTTTGGCTATGCAATTCCCCCTCTACCCGAACATCTTACTGCTCTGCTAAAAGCTGTAATTATTTCATAAAAACACTTCTACACTCTAGAACAGAAAACCATTGAGATAGGGAAAAAGATTCTTGAGATCACCATTCCGCCTTTTCAGAAATATAGAAGTCCCAGTCTGGATCAGAATCGTTTCCCACACTTTAGTTATTTGTCAACTCGCGATTATACTTTACTTATGGTGTTTCACTTGTCGAGTGAAACGTAGAGGCCGTCAGGTCAGGCACCAAAGGGTGCTATACGCTCCTTGGCTGAACTTGGGAATCGCGCAGGGAGGAGTGACACCATACTACCATGTTTAATCTGTGTTTGATTTTACCTGCTGTAAACTGCAAAATCTCGAGTATTGTGAGAGTGTTAATTGAAATGTTTTGACTGTACTGAACTTAAAATGTGAATGACTATGGACCTTTAATGTTACTTGAGAATGTGTTTGACTATGTGCTTTTACTTGTTTTACTTAGAACTGTGTTTGGCCATGTACCGTTATTTCACTATGAAAATTGAGTAAAAGAGGGACATCATACCCCCTCTATACTGCAATCAAATTATAACGACTGTATTCGCCTATAAATTGCGTTTGCATTTCAACGGGGGATGCAGGGTGATGTTTAGCTAGTATAAATGCTGGGAAGGTTGACTCTGGGGAGCAGGAATTTTGCTTACCTTGATTGACACTCAAGAGTGTGGAATGTCAACAGGGGGGAATGAAGGGATGCAAAATTCACAAGAACGACTGTGAAGATTGACGTCATCAAGATCCAGGTCAGTGATTGGAGCGTGGGCAGATACAGCAGGAGCGGCGAGGTGAAGGGTGTAATGTAGCCAAGGTTGCTGATGATACAAAGATGGGTGGGAAAGCAAATTGTGAGGTGGACACAAATAATCTGCAATAGGATATAGACAGGCTAAGTGAGTGGGCAAAAATTTGGCAGATGGAGTATAATGTGGGAAAATGTGAGGTTATCCTCTCTGGCAGAAAAAATAGAAAAGAAAATTATAATTTAAATGGAGAAAAATTGCAAAGTGCTGCAGTACAGAGGGATTTGTGGGTTCTTATACATGAAATACAAAAACTTAGTAATCAGGTACAGCAAGTGATCAGGAAGGCAAATGAAATGTTGGCCTTTATTGCAAGGGGGATAGAGTATAAAAGCAGGGAAGTCCTGCTACATCTGTACAGGGTATTGGTGAGGCCACACCTGGAGTACAGTGTACAGTTTTGGTCTCCACATTTAAGGAAGGATATACTTGCAGTGGAGGCTGTTCAGAGAAGGTTGATTCCGGAGATGAGGGGGTTGACTTATGAAGATAGGTTGAGTAGGTTGGGCCTATACTCATTGGAGTTCAGAAGAATGAGAGGTGATTTTATCGAAACATATAAGATAATGAGGGGGCTCGACAAGATGGATGCAGAGAGGATATTTCCACTCATAGGGGAAACTAAAACTCGGGGACATAGTCTCAGATTAAGGGGCCGCCCATTTAAAACTGAGATGAGGAGGAATTTCTTCTCTCAGAGGGTTGTAAATCTGTGGAATTATCTGCCCCAGAGAGCTGTGGAGGCTGGGTCATTGAATATATTTGAGGTGGAAATAGACAGAATTTTGAACGATAAGGGAATAAGGGGTTATGGGGAGCGGGCAGGGAAGTGGAGCCGAGTCCATGATCAGATCAGCCATGATCTTATTAAATGGCGGAGCAGGCTCGAGGGGCCAGGTGGCCTACTCTTGCTCCTATTTCGTATGTTTGTAGCCACCTGAGCTGAGAGACCTCCATCTAGTGCTCCCTGCTTTACTATCTTTCGGTGCTGATCCACCACTGCCCATCCCGTGTAGAGATGGCCATCTATATACCGTCAAGACCCGTCTACGTAGAATGTAAGGTCCGTGTCCTCGAGGGCTACTTCACTCAGATTCCCCGGAGAGTCTTCCCATTCGAATGCGTCATACTCATAGGGCTCCCCTCCTGATAGAATTCCCTCTGCGGGGTTTTACCCAGTGCTCGTTGGAGAGGCGGTGCGAGACTGCAGGGGAGGCATATAAAGGCCCAGCGACCGTGAGTCATCGGGAGTTCATTGGAGAGGTGGTGCGGGAGTCCGGGGGAGGCCTATAAAGGTCAGTTGGTGCAGCTGCAGCAGCGAAAGAAGGCAAAAAAGTAGAAAGAAATCGAAAGGTGACGTCACAGCCAAGGGAGTAAGTGATTGGCTGGTGATTGATAAGTAGTTTTTCTTTTTCTTTTCTTTATCAGTAAGTAACCTTTTAGCATTGTTGTTGCCAAATTAAGTTAATCTAGGGGTTAAGTCATGGCAGGAGAGCTCGGACACGTGTTATGCTCCTCCTGTACTATGTGTGAAGTCAGGGACGCTTCCTACGTGTGCGGGAAGTGCATCCGCCTGCAGCTCCTGACGGACCACATTGCGGCACTGGAGCTGTAGGTGGAAGAACTCTGGAGCATCCAGGATGCAGAGAATGACGTGAATAGCACGTTTACTGAGTTGGTCTTACAGCAGGTAAAGGGTACACAGCCAGATAGGGAATGGGTGACCAACAGGAAGAGCAGTGCAAGGTAGGCAGTGCAGGGGTCTCCTGTGGTCATCCCCCTGCAAAACAGATACACTGCTTTGGGTACTGTTGAGGGGGATGACTTATCAGGGGAGAGCAGCAGCAGCCAAGTTCATGGCACCGTGGGTGGCTCTGCTGCACAGGAGGGCAGGAAAAAGAGTGGGAGAGCGATAGTGATAGGTGATTCAATTGTAAGGGGAATGGACAGACGTTTCTGTGGCCACAACCGAGACTCCAGAATGGTATGTTGCCTCCCTGGTTCAAGGGTCTAGGATGTCTCGGAGCGGGTGCAGGGCATTCTGAAAAGAGAGGGTGAACAGCTAGTTGTGGTGGTGCATATAGGTACCAACGATATAGGTAAAAAACGGGATGAGGTCCTACAAGACGAATTTAGGGAGCTAGGAGCTAAATTAAAAAGTAGGACCTCAAAAGTAGTAATCTCAGGATTGCTACCAGTGCCATGTGCTAGTCAGAGTAGGAATCGCAGGATAGCTCAGATGAACACGTGGCTTGAGGAGTGGTGCGGAAGGGAGGGATTCAAATTCCTGGGACATTGGAACCGGTTCTGGGGGAGGTGGGACCAGTACAAACCGGACGGTCTGCACCTGGGCAGGACCGGAACCAATGTCCTAGAGGGAGTGTTTGTTAGTGCTATTGGGGAGAAGTTAAACTAATATGGCAGGGGATGGGAACCTATGCAGGGAGACAGGGAAATAAAATGGAAGCAGAAGCAAAAGATAGAAAGGAGAATAGTAAAAGTGGAGGGCAGAGAAACCCAAGGCGAAAAACAAAAATCTAAAGGGGCAAAGTGTGTTAAAAAGGCAAGCCTGAAGGCTCTGTGCCTCAATGCTAGGAGTATTCGGAATAAGGTGGACGAATTAACTGCGCAAATAACAGTTAACAGATATGATATAATTGGCATCACGGAGACATGGCTCCAGGGTGACCAAGGCTGGGAACTCAACATCCAGGGGTATTCAACATTTAGGAAGGATAGACAGAAAGGAAAAGGAGGCAGGGTGGCATTGCTAGTTAAAGAGCAAATTAATGCAACAGTATGAAAGGACATTAGCTTGGATGATGTGGAATCGGGTGGAGCTACGGAATACCAAAGGGTAGAAAATTCTAGTGGGAGTTGTGCACAGACCACCAAACAGTAGTAGTGAGGTTGGGGACAGCATAAAACAAGAAATTAGGGATGCGTGCAATAAAGGTACAGCAGTTATCATGGGTGACTTTAATCTACCTATTGATTGGGCTAGCCAAACTGGTAGCAATGCGGTGGAGGAGGATTTCCTGGAGTGTATTAGGGATGGTTTTCTATACCAATATACCAATAGGAATCGACGAGGGAGCTGGCCATCCTAGACTGGGTGATGTGTAATGAGAAAGGATTAATTAACAATCTTGTTGTGCGAGGCCCCTTGGGGAAGAGTGACCATAACATGGTCACTCTCCATTCTTTATTAAGATGGAGAGTGACACAGTTAATTCAGAAACTAAGGTCCTGAACTGAAGGAAAGGTAACTTCGATGGTTTGAGGTGTGAATTGGCTAGAATAGACTGGCAAATGATACTTAAAGGGTTGACGGTGGATAGGCAATGGCAAACATTTAAAGATCACATGGATGAACTTCAGCAATTGTACATCCCTGTTTGGAGTAAAAATAAAACGGTGAAGATGGCTCAACCATGGCTAACAAAGGAAATTAAGGATGGTGTTAAATCCAAGGAAGAGGCATATAAATTGGCCAGAAAAGGCAGCAAACCTGAAGACTGGGAGAAATTTAGAATTCAGTAGAGGAGGACAAAGGGTTTAATTAAGAGGGGGAAAATAGAGTACGAGAAGAAGCTTGCTGGGAACATAAAATTTGACTGCAAAAGCTGCTATAGATATGTGAAGAGAAAAAAATTAGTGAAGACAAACGGAGGTCCCTTGCAGTCGGATTCAGGTGAATTTATAATGGGGAACAAAGAAATGGCAGACCAATTGAACAAATACTTTGGTTCTGTCTTCACGAAGGAAGACACAAATAACCTTCCGGAAGTACGAGGCGACCGAGGGTCTAATGAGAAGGAGGAACTGAAGGATATCCTTTATTTGGCGGGAAATTGTGTTAGGGAAATTGATGGAATTGAAGGCCGATAAATTCCCAGGGCCTTATAGTTTGCATCCCAGAGTACTTAAGGAAGTGGCCCTAGAAATAGTGGATGCATTGGTGATCATTTTCCAACAGTCTATCAACTCTGGGTCAGTTCCTATGGACTGGAGGGTAGCTAATGTAACACCACTTTTAAAAAAGGGAGGGAGAGAGAAAACGGGGAATCAATTATTAAGCATGAAATAGTAGTTCATTTGGAAAGCGGTGACAGGTTCAGTCCAAGATTTATGAAAGGGAAATCATGCTTGACAAATCTGGAATTTTTTGAGGATGTAACTAATAGAGTGCACAAGGGAGAACCAGTGGATTTGGACTTTCAAAAGGCTTTTGACAAGGTCCCACACAAGAGATTGGTGTGCAAAATCAAAGCACATGGTATTGGGGGTAATATATTGACGTGGATAGAGAACTGGTTGGCAGACAGGAAGCAGAGAGTCGGGATAAACGGGTTCTTTTCAGAATGGCAGGCAGTGACTAGTGGAGTGCCGCAGGGCTCATTGCTGGGACCCCAGCTATTTATAATATACATTAATGATTTAGATGAAGGAATTGAGCGTAGTATCTCCAAGTTTACAGATGACACTAAACTGGGTGGCGGTGTGAGCTGTGAGGATGACGCGAAGAGGCTGCAAGGTGACTTGGACAGGTTAGGTGAGTGGGCAAATGCATGGCAGATGCAGTATAATGTGGATAAATGTGAGGTTATCCACTTTGGGGGCAAAAACAGGAAGACAGAATATTATCTGAATGGCGGCAGATTAGGAAAAGGGGAGGTGCAATGAGACCTGGGTGTCATGGTTCATCAGTCATTGAAAGTTGGCACACAGGTACAGTAGGCGGTGAAGAAGGCAAATGGCATGTTGGCCTTCATAGCTAGGGGATTTGACTATAGGAGCAGGGAGGTCTTACTACAGTTGCACAAGGCCTTGGTGAGGCCTCACCTGGAATATTGTGTTCAGTTTTGGTCTCCTAATCTGAGGAAGGACATTCTTGCTATTGAGGGAGTGCAGCAAAGATTCACCAGACTGATTCCCGGGATGGTGGGACTGACCTATCAAGAAAGACTGGATCAACTGGGCTTGTATTCACTGGAGTTCAGAAGAATGAGAGGGGACCTCATAGAAACGTTTAAAATTCTGACGGGTTTAGACAGGTTAGATGCAGGAAGAATGTTCCCAATGTTGGGGAAGTCCAGAACCAGGGGTCACAGTCTAAGGATAAGGGGTAAGCCATTTAGGACCGAGATGAGGAGAGACTTCTTCACCCAGAGAGTGGTGAGCCTGTGGAATTCTCTGCCACAAAAAGTGGTTGGGGCCAATTCACTAAATATATTCAAAAAGGAGTTAGATGAAGTCCTTACTACTCGGGGGATCAAGGGGTATGGCGAGAAAGCAGAAAGGGGGTACTGAAGTTTCATGTTCAGCCATGAACTCATTGAATGGCGGTGCAGGCTAGAAGGGCTGAATGGCCTGCTCCTGCACCTATTTTCTATGTTTCTATGTTTCTATGTAATTAGGAACAGGAGCAGGCCATCTAGTTCCTCGAGCCTGCTCTGCCATTCAAAAAGATCATAGCTGATCTGGCTGTGGACTCAACTCCACTTACCTGCCCGCTCCCCATAACCCTTAATTCCCTTATTGGTTAAAAATCTATCTATGATTTGAATACATTCAATGAGCTAGCCTCAACTGCTTCCTTTGGCAGTGAATTCCACAGATTCACAACCCTCTGGGAGAAGAAATTCCTTCTCAACTCGGTTTTAAATTGGCTCCCCCGTATTTTGAGGCTGTGCCCCCTAGTTCTAGTCTCCCCGACCAGTGGAAACAACCTCTCTGCCTCTATCTTGTCTATCCCTTTCATTATTTTAAATGTTTCTATAAGATCACCCCTCATCCTTCTGAACTCCAACGAGTAAAGACCCAGTCTACTCAATCTATCATCATAAGGTAACCCCCTCATCTCCGGAATCAGCCGAGTGAATCGTCTCTGTACCCCCTCCAAGGCTAGTATATCCTTCCTTAAGTAAGATGACCAAAACTGCACGCAGTACTCCAGGTGCGGCCTCACCTATGCCCTGTACAGTTGCAGCAGGACCTCCCTGCTTTTGTACTCCATCCCTCTCGTAATGAAGGCCAACATTCCATTCGCCTTCCTGATTACCTGCTGCACCTGCAAACTAACTTTTTGGGATTCATGCACAAGGACCCCCAGGTCCCTCTGCACCTCAGCATGTTGTAATTTCTCCCCATTCAAATAATATTCCCTTTTACTGTTTTTTTTTTCCAAGGTGGATGACCTCACATTTTCCGACATTGTATTCCATCTGCCAAACATTAGCCCATTCGCTTAACCTATCTAAATCTCTCTGCAGCCTCTCTGTGTCCTCTACACAACCCGCTTTCCCACTAATCTTTGTGTCATCTGCAAATGTTGTTACACTACACTCAGTCCCCTCTTCCAGGTCATCTATGTATATTGTAAACAGTTGTGGTCCCAGCACCGATCCCTGTGGCACACCACTAACCACCGATTTCCAACCCGAAAAGGACCCATTTATCCCGACTCTCTGCTTTCTGTTAGCCAGCCAATTCTCTATCCATGTTAATACATTTCCTCTGACTCCGCGTACCTTTATCTTCTGCAGTAACCTTTTGTGTGGCACCTTATCGAATGCCTTTTGGAAATCTAAATACACCACATCCATCGGTACACCTCTATCCACCATGCTCGTTATATCCTCAAAGAATTCCAGTAAATTAGTTAAACATGATTTCCACTTCATGAATCCATGTTGCGTCTGCTTGATTGCACTATTCCTATCTAGATGTCCCGCTATTTCTTCCTTAATGATAGCTTCAAGCATTTTCCCCACTACAGATGTTAAACTAACCGGCCTATAGTTACCTGCCTTTTGTCTGCCCCTTTTTTAAACAGAGGCGTTACATTAGCTACTTTCCAATCCGCTGGGACCTCACCAGAATCCAAAGAATTTTGGTAGATTATAACGAATGCATCTGCTATAACTTCCGCCATCTCTTTTAATACCCTGGGATGCATTTCATCAGGACCAGGGGACTTGTCTACCTTGAGTCCCATTAGCCTGTCCAGCACTACCTCCCTAGTGATAGTGATTGTCTCAAGGTCCTTCCTTCCCACATTCCCGTGACCAGCAATTTTTGGCATGGTTTTTGTGTCTTGCACTGTGAAGATCGAAGCAAAATAATTGTTTAAGGTCTCAGCCATTTCCACATTTCCCATTATTAAATCCCCCTTCTCATCTTCTAAGGGACCAACATTTACTTTAGTCACTCGCTTCCGTTTTATATATCGGTAAAAGGTTTTACTATCTGTTTTTATGTTTTGCGCAAGTTTACTTTCGTAATCTATCTTTCCTTTCTTTATTGCTTTCTTAGTCATTCTTTGCTGTCGTTTAAAATTTTCCCAATCTTCTAGTTTCCCACTAACCTTGGCCACCTTATACGCATTGGTTTTTACTTTGATACTCTCCTTTATTTCCTTGGTTATCCACAGCTGGTTATCCCTTCTCTTACCGCCCTTCTTTTTCACTGGAATATATTTTTGTTGAGCACTATGAAAGAACTCCTTAAAAGTCGTCCACTGTTCCTCAATTGTGCCACCGTTTAGTCTGTGTTTCCAGTCTACTTTAGCCAACTCTGCCCTCATCCCACTGTAGTCCCCTTTGTTTAAGCATAGTACGCTCGTTTGAGACACTACTTCCTCATCCTCAATCTGTATTACAAATTCAACCATACTGTGATCACTCATTCCGAGAGGATCTTTTACTAGGAGATCGTTTATTATTCCTGACTCATTACACAGGACCAGATCTAAGATAGCTTGCTCCCTTGTAGGTTCTGTACCATACTGTTCTAAGAAACAATCCCGTATGCATTCTATGAATTCCTCCTCAAGGCTACCCCGTGCGATTTGATTTGACCAATCGATATGTAGGTTAAAATCCCCCATGATTACTGCCATTCCTTTTTCACATGCCTCTATTATTCCCTTGATTATTGTCCGCCCCATCGTGAAGTTATTATTTGGGGGCCTATAAACTATGCCCACCAGTGACTTTTTCCCCTTACTATTTCTAATCTCCACCCACAATGATTCAACATTTTGTTCATTCGAGCCAATATCATCTCTCACAACCTGCCCTGATATCATCCTTTATTAACAGAGCTACCCCACCTCCTTTCCCTTATTGTCTATCTTTCCAAATCGTCAGATATCCCTGTATGTTTAATTCCCAGTCTTGGCCACCCTGCAACCACGTTTCTGTAATGGCCACCAAATCATACCCATTTGTAATGATTTGTGCCGTCAACTCATTTACTTTATTTCGAATGCTGCGTGCGTTTAGGTAGAGTGTTTTAATACTAGTTTTTAAACCATGATTTTTAGTTTTGACCCCTCCTGCATTTATATTCATACATATTGTCCCTTCCTATCACCTTGTGGTTTACACTTACCCCAGTGCTACTCTGCTCTGTTGCCTCCTGCCTTTTGCATTCTTCCTTGGGATCGTGTTCATCTGGGCTCTCACCCACTCTAACTAGCTCAGAGCCCTCTCCTGGGTTCCGAATACTCCTCGCATTGAGGCACCGAGCTTTCAGGCTTGCCTTTTTATTACACTTTGACCCTTTAGAATTTTGCTGTACATTGGCCATTTTTGTTTTTTGCCTTGGGTTTCTCTGCCCTCCACTTTTACTCATCTCCTTTCTGTCTTTTGCTTCTGTCTCCATTTTGTTTCCCTCTGTCTTCCTGCATTGGTTCCCATCCCCCTGCCATATTAGTTTAACTCCTCCCCAACAGCACTAGCAAACACTCTCCCTCGGACATTGGTTCCGGTCCTGCCCAGGTGCAGACCGTCCGGTTTGTACTGGTCCCACCTCCCCCAGAACCGGTTCCAATGTCCCAGGAATTTGAATCCCTCCCTGCTAACCACTGCTCAAGCCACGAATTCATCTGCGCTATCCTGCGATTCCTATTCTGACTAGCACATGGCACTGGTAGCAATCCTGAGATTACTACTTTTGAGGTCCTACTTTTTAATTTAGCTCCTAGCTCCTTCAATTCATCTCGTAGGACCTCTTCCCTTTTTTTTACCTGTGTCGTTGGTACCAATGTGCACCACGACAACTGGCTGTTCTCCCTCCCTTTTCAGAATGTCCTGCACCCACTCCGAGACATCCTTGACCCTTGCACTAGGGAGGCAACATACCATCCTGGAGTCTCGGTTGCGGCCGCAGAAACGCCTATCTATTCCCCTTACAATTGAATCCCCTATCACTATCGCTCTCCCACTCTTTTTCCTGCCCTCCTGTGGAACAGAGCCAGCCACGGTGCCATGAACTTGGCTGCTGCTGCTCTCCCCTGATGAGTCATCTCCCTCAACAGTACCCAAAGCGGTGTATCTGTTTTGCAGAGGGATGACCGCAGGGGACCCCTGCACTACCTTCCTTGCACTGCTCTTCCTGCTGGTCTTCCATTCCCTATCTGGCTGTGGACCCTTCACCTGCGGTAAGACCAACTCATTAAACGTGCTACTCATGTCATTCTCAGCATCGTGGATGCTCCAGAGTGAATCCTCCCTCAGCTCCAGGGCCGCAACGCGGTCCGTCAGAAGCTGGAGGCGGATAAACAACCCGCACACGTAGTCGTCAGGGACACCGGATGTGTCCCTGAGTTCCGACATGGTACAGGAGGAGCATATCACATGACCGAGCTCTCCTGCCATGACTTAACCCTTAGATACACTTAATTTGGCGACAACAATGCTAACAGGTTACTTACTGATATAAAAAAAAAGAAAAGCTAATCACCAATCACCAGCCAATCACTTACCCCTTTGGCTGTGACGTCACCTTTTGATTTCTTTGTACTTCTTTTTGCTTTTTCTCCCGGCTGGAGCTGCACAAGCTGGGCCTTTATAGGCCTCTCCACGCACCTCGAGCTCCCCCCTCCTCTCGCAGCTGCTGGGCCTTTTGTAGGCCTCTCCACGCACCTCGAGCTCCCGCCTCTGATTTGCCACCACCTCTCGCAACCGCTGGGCCTTTATAGGCATCTCCACGCACCTCGAGCTCTCGCCTCCAATCTGCCGCCGCATCTTGCAGCCACTGGGCCTTTATAGGCCTTTCCACGCACCTCGAGCTCCCGCCTCCAATCTGCCGCCTCCTCTCGCAGCCGCTGGGCCTTTATAGGCCTCTCCACGCACCTCGAGCTCCCGCCTCCGATCTGAATGGCAGTGCAGGCTTGAAGGGCCGAATGGCCTACTGCTGCACCTATTTTCTATGTTTCTATGTTGCTATGTCCCTAACTATCTGTATTGACTGGTCATGTGGTAATAGGACTGCCTCCCATTTTGTTGGAGGCAGCCCGGAACTTCCCTGTATTGAGCATTTCCACCAGTGTGTGTTTTGTGTGCAGTATTATTTCTCCTGTCATTATTACAGGCTCGCTAATTTTAACTGCCCAAGTGGCACAATCAGTGCGGCCAGGCATCTGCACAGACCGGCAGCCATAGTGATTGCTGTGTCGAGTAGTAAGCTACAGGTCTCATCCTATCCCCATGCATTTGTGTCACCACGGCTCCATAGAAGCCTCCCTGGTTCTCACAATATACATGGAACGGGAGATTCCTGTTCGTGAGCTGACATTAGGGCTTTCTTCAGATTATCATATGCTTCTTCTTGTTCGAAGCCCCACTCTATCGTTTCTAAGGATGGGTTTTCCCACTTTCACTAACCGCTGTACTAGTTCTGCAATTGCCGCAGTTAAGGACAAAATTCCTGCAATAGTTAAAGAGCCCCAGTACCTTACGCACCCCTCGGACTGTTTTTAGTCGGGACATAATCCTACTAGCCTCCCTCCTGTCGTTGAACATGGTCCTAGTTCCTTGGGATATTTCGTGTCCCAGGTACTGTACCACGGCTTGTCCGATTTGTGCTTTTTTGGGATTTACTTTAAATCCTGCTTTACATTATCTCAAATGTCTTTTCCATAACTAGAACAGAGTCTTGCATGTAGGCTTTGAAAGCTGCTTTCCGTTATCTCAAATGTTCCAGTTTCAAGGCCATTACATCTCACTTTCTGTGGTTCTTCAACCACTGTATCTGAAGTCACAAGTTCAACTTATATTGTCCTTTGTTCTAAACTGCTAAAGCCTGCTGTTTTAACATTTTAATTTTTCCAAAGTCCCTTTTACACTTTCGCAGATAGCTCCCCACTTGCCCAAGAGTTTGATCTGATCCCTGAAGATATTTCTAGATTGTTTCCAAACCTTTTAGTTTTATTTCGTTTTTTTTTAAGAGATCAGATTTAACTTTTTATCTTAAATGTATCTCATTTTGTTGTGCCTTTTCTTAACCAGTGGTACTTGAAACCTTCACAACAAAATTAACTCTTCACTGTTTCCATCCTAATTTCTGCTCCCCTTTTGTAGTATTTGTATTTATTGTTGGATTACGAAATGTCAAATATGGTAATACTGTTTTTTTTAATATCGGACTTCTCATTTATGCTTATAGTGATTCACAGATCACAGAATGCAAAGTACTTGGTTTATAATTATGTGCCTAACTTCTGTTTTAGAAGCTGAACATCAAAAACTCTAATCTTTTGCTCTGTAACTTCAATTTTGTGATACAGTATCTCATATATTACATCTTTTTAAGCTTCAGCTTTTGATGCAGTAGTTGTGTACTTTTATTAAAAACTTCCAAACCCAAGATTTTCCAATATAACCAAAATGTTTATCAAGAAGAATCACCTGAAATATCTCAAAATCCCAATTCAAATATTGTACTGCTAATCTTTTATTTAAAACTCTTTTTACTCAGCTAGAAGCTTTCGCGTCAAGGTTTTACACAAAGGAAAATGGGGGCGTACTTCCCCAGCCCGCAGCCTCGAGAGACCCACGCAGGCTTTTCTAAAAGGCATTACAACTTCCCTTCTCCATTCTTTATCTTATTCCTAGACTAAATTTATTGTCTTTCAACCCAATGTAATCAATGAATATGTGTTTTCTTTTGACAAGTCAGTGAGCGTGTCGAAATTTTTTTAAACCAACGGGACCACGCAATTTTTATCTTTTGCTCAACAAATCTATCGGAGCATTTCCTAGCTCCGTAACTTATCATCCAAATAAATCCGCACCTGCGTTTCTAACTTAAAATGTAATTCAATTCTAGGTTCACACTTTCTTAAAACTTCCCACAGACAGACTAAAACAAACAGACAGCTCCACCATTTTTCAAACAGGCTTTCAGACACATGAAAAATTCATTAATTCCCATCTCAAATATTCAGCAGTCAAAAATCACACAAGCACTTTCATTCAAAGACAGACATTCACAAAAGTCTCTTTTCATTCAGCAAAGTTTATTAATTGTTTGGCTGGCTCTATTTTTGGATCCATATGTCATTTAAGATAGTCACTATCAGGTTTTTTATAGTCATCCGAAAAATATCCCAGCCCCCCATAAGGGAGCAGTGTCCAGCATATCTTTACACGCCATACTCAGTTTTTGGAACATCTACCCCTATATCAGTTTCACTGTATTCTCAGATACTGACCATCTTCCCACTTCTATCACCTAACCTACGGTCTCACTGACTTTATATCGATTTAAACTGTTGTAATGTCTGTAAGCTTGTACTTTTTGTAGCTCCACACTGTGGATGCGGACGTATTGTTTACTGCAATTGCAGAGTTAATAATAAACAGAACCAGACAGATTTCCGGAGGCTTCTGAAAGAGCTGCCTGCCATGTTAGGAACTGTGTTTGCTGTGCTCTGTGAATATATCACATTTGGCGATTGAGATCGGATTTTCTGGATGATTTAAAGCTTAAATTTTGTTGGCGAAGGATTCAGCCAGCCGACAGAGAGACTTTAAAAGCCACAAAAATCCGAGGTAAAATTCAGCACACGGTGTGAACAGCTAGAGATTAAAATGGCAGGTGTATTGGGACATTTGGGGGAATATAGACTCGACCGGGAACGTTTTAAAGCATATGTGGATTGGCTAGAAATGTATTTCACTGCAAATAACATAATCGAAGTTCCAGACAATGCAGTCCCGAACCGGGCTGTGTTGGAACATAAGAATGCGATCTTCTTATCAGTGGTGGGTTCAGCATTATTTAAACCCTTGTAAATCTGCTTGTGCTTGACGAGCCAAAGGACACAACGCTTAAAGAAATTTTACTGAAGCTGCAGCAGCACTATAACCCCAAACCATTAGAAATTGCTGAAAGCTATCGTTTCGGGGTTCGGAATCAAAAGGCTGATGCAAGTATCAGTGATTACATCGTAGCATTAAAAAAGCTATCAATGCACTGTAATTTTGGAAACTTTCAAAACCGAGCATTACGGGATCATTTTGTTTGTGAGGTGAAAAATGATGCGATCAGAAGGAAGTTTTTGACAACGGATGACTTGACTTTTGAGATTGCTTGTCAGACAGCGAGATCGATGGGCATGGCCGAATAATATTCCCGAGAATTAAATAATAATTATGGTCGTCAGTCAACCGAGATAAATCACCTGCAGGTTCAAGTTAAAAGACGGTGGGAGCCCAAAGTCTCAGAAACTGGAAATTCTAATAGAGCATCGAAGTCTTGCTATAGGTGCCTGGAACATTGCTCAAAGTTGTCCATACGTGAAGGCAGAGTGTTTCTTCTGCAGGAAGACTGGGCATCTTGCGAAGGCTGAAGGGTAAACCAGCTTTCAAAGCTATGAGTCCAGCGTTCAAAGCTATGAGTAGAAATCCCAAGAGACTACATAGCATGGAAGAACAACAACAGGACGAGGAGATGTTAGAGTTACACGTCATCAGGAGCACGAGGTTAACGGACAGCGATTCGGAAAGCATCAAAATCCACATAGATGTTGCGGGATTCAAGATACCAATGGAAATTGACACGGGTGCATCCGTGGGTGTAGTACGGAGTCACTATAGCGCAACAAATTGCATGATTTTCAACTGGAGAAATCCAAGATAGAGCTGCGAGGCTACTCGGGAGAGAAAATTCCTGTGGTAGGTCGTATCACCTACCAGTGAAATATAAAGATCAATTTCAGAACTTGCCTTTAATAGTAGTGAAAGGAGACAAGCCTGCCTCACTAGGAAGAAATTGGTTGAGCTCACTGAAGCTGGATTGGAGTAAGATTTTCTGTGTGGAAGCGAGATTTTCATCAATGGATGAGGTTATCAAACAGTGTTCTGCGAAACGGGCAGTCCAGTCCAAGGCTTCAAGGCGAGTGTCAGGGTACAGAAGGACGCTAGATCGGTTTTCTACAAGCCACGTTCCGTACCATGTGCATTCAAGGAGAAAGTTGAGCAAGAACTCAAAAGACTAGAGACTGAGAACATTATTTGTAAGATAGATCGATATAATTGGGCTACACCTATTGTTGTTGTACCTAAGTCCGATGATAAGGTAAGATTGTGTGGTGATTACAAAGTAACCGTAAACCAGGTTCTAGAGGGCAATGTCCCAATACATTGCTGAATATAGAAGATTTGTTCACAACACTAACAGGTGGTCAGATTTTCTCAAAACTGGATCTCACGAATGCCTACTTACAGCTTGAACTAGATGAGGAGTCCAAGTCATGTTTGACTATAAATACTCATCTAAGCCTATATCAATTTAATAGGCTACCGTTTGGAGTGTCTTCCGCCCTTGCCATATTCCAAGGGGTGATGAACCAGATTTTGCAAGGTATTGAAGGGGTAGTATGTTATTTGGATGACATACTAATTTCAGCACCAAAAAGGCAAATTCATAATAACATATTGAATGAAGTCCTCAAACGGCTAGAGAAGCAGAGTTCGAGTGTCTGCTCATAAGTGTGAGTTATTTAAAAACTCAGTGGAATACTTAGGGTACGGAGTAGACAAAGATGGTTTACATCCAACCATGGAAAAATTGGATGCAATTAGAAATGCACCCACTCCCAGGAATGTCACTGAACTTCGTGCATTCTTGGGTCTTTTGAACTATTATGGGAAGTTCCTACCAAATTTGGCTACAGTATTACATCCACTGAATGAACTTTTGAAAAAACAGGTCCATTGGAAGTGGTCAAAAGAATGCGATACAGCATTCAAGGAGTGTAAAAGCAAATTGGTAGAGAGCACCATGTTAGTTCACTATGACATATCTAAGGAGATTAAGCTAGCATGTGATGTCTCTCCATATGGAGTTGGGGCAGTAATCTCTCATGTATTAAGTAGTGGGGAGCAGAGACCAATTGCTTTTGCTTCACATACTCTCAGTGCCAGTGAGAGAAATTATGCGCAAATTGAAAGGGAAGCTTTGGCATTCATTTTTGGAGTCAAGAAGTTTCACAAATACTTGTATGGTCGTAAGTTTACCATCTTTACGGACCATAAGCCCCTAACAGCAATCCTCCATCCAAAGTCCCCAGTTCCAACATTAGCTGCAGCCCGAATGCAGAGATGGGCTTTGATTTTTTCAGCATATACATATGATATTGAATACAGATGATCACAGTAATGCTGATGCAATGTCTAGATTGCCTTCCCCATCACAAGTTGCACCCGATAGGGAAGAAGTGTTTTATTTTTCATACATTGATGAACTGCCAGTCACAGCTGAAGAGATTATAGAGCAACCAAACGGGACCCAGTGATGTCAAAGGTGTATGAGTATATTGTAAATGGATGGCCAAACCAGGTAACAGACAAAGATACACATCCATTGTTCATTCGTAGGAATGAATTATCAGTCGATAAAGATTGTATCATGTGAGGTGCAAGAGTGGTTCTCCCAAATAATTTTAGGTCAAAATTATTAGGAGACCTCCATGACCAGCACCTGGGAATGTGCTTGACCAAGAGTTTTGCACGCAGTTATTTATGGTGGCCAGGTCTTGATAAAGATATAGAATAACTTGTGAATCAGTGTACGACATGTCAATCGGGAAGCAAGCAACCACCACCAGTACCATTACAGCCATGGAAATGGCCTCCCAGGGTGTGGCAAAAGCTACATATTGATTTTGCTGAGTTAGAAGGACAACAATTGTTCATTGTGATTGATAGCCATTCGAAGTGGGTTGAGGTGTTTCCAATGTAGAAAGTAACAAGAAATAAAACTTTGGACATTTTGCGAAAATTATTTTCTTCATTTGGCCTCCCTGAAGAGATTGTTTCGGATAATGGACTACAATTTTGTTCAAAAGAATTTGCACAATTTGCGAGAAAAAATGGTGTGAAACATACCAAGGTTCCACCATACCATCCTGCTTCGAATGGTGCAGCAGAGCGCACTGTACAAATTGTAAAACGTGCCCTCATAAAACAAATGTTAGATCCAAATCCAAGAAAATGACAGTTGTCATTGGATCACAAGTTGGCTAATTTTTTGATTACATATCAAAATACTCCTCATACAACTACTGGTAGAATACCAGCAGAGTTGTTTCTCAAACGACAGCCATGAACCAGATTCTCGTTGTGAAAGCCAAATTTGGCACAGTCCGTAGAAGAGACACAATTAAGACAGAAAGAGAATCATGATAGAGGTAGAGTAAAAGAGAGAAGTGTGAAATTAAACCAGGAGGTGAGAGTGAAGAACCATCACCATAAATGGTTAAAGTGATTACCAGGAAGAGTGGTGAAGATATGTGGTCCTCGCACATATTTGGTAAAGATGTTTGATAATGGGCAGGTTAGGTTTGTTCATATTGATCATATTTTACTTACAGACATGGAAGGAGTTGAAGGTGGGAATGATTCAATTATTTCTGACCCATCAGATAGTTTTGATACACCAGTAGCAAATCCTAAATCCAATGTACTGGAAAGAAATCCAGGAGAGAATCAGAATGAAAGTCTGAGTCCGAGTCAGGAAAACAAAGAGCCTGAAGTTAGAGTGAGTTCAAATGAAAATCAAGGAAATTCCATGGAGGAAAACGTTCCTCAGGATGAGCCTCGAATGAGTTTCGATTCGACACCATGTTTGGAAGGTTCTGTTCGAGAGCGAAGGTATCTCTTTGAAACAGAAAAGAAGTGGTGAAGTTAAATTTGTAAATATGAAAAAAAAGATTATATCCTGTGTTATGTATAAACATGGAAGTTATGTATGATGTTTGTTATAATAACTTCTTCATTTAGGAGGGAGAAGTGTAATGTCTGTCAGCTTGTAATGTTTGTAGCTCCACACTGTGGATGTGGATGTATTGTGTACTGCAATTGCATAGTTAATAATAAGCAGAACCAGGCAGATTTCCGGAGGCTTCCGAGAGAGCTGCCTGCCATGTTAGACGCTGTGTGTGCTGTGCTCTGTGAATATATCACAACTGTATTCTAGATACTGACTGTCCCTCTCATTAGTTTCCCCTACCCCTAGAGCCTGTAGTTCCATGGATATCCTTATCAACTTATCTGTATTCTAGATACTGATGGTGCCTCTACCCAGTTCCCCTTGAACTCAGAGGCCACATCCACATCGATGCCTTCTGTTAGTATCTATCGTGACTTCCCAATTCCCCCGCCTTTTACACCATAACAGACCTTTCCCAGATTCTGGTACCCCGGGCAACAGACACGTCTCATAACGTCCCACATCGGATTATGAGTGGTAGTTAAAGATACTCACTCGTGATGGAATCGTATACGCTCATTTGTAGGCTGCCCGTTGTATCCTGCCGACTACGCCAAATGTTGTGGAGTATTAAAAATATAATACTCGACATGAGAAAGGTCTTTTATAGAGAAAAGAGTTGTTTATTAAAACCTGATCAATCAAGGGAGATCTCGCCGCATCAGTACCGTTACTGAGTGCTCTCCACGCCGATCTCATGGGACAAGCTACGCAGTTACATTCTTATACAGTTGAGATACAGTCAAAATGGTGGAATTACATGGGGAAGTGTTCCATTGGTTGTTTGCCGCCAGTCCCCGTCCACCTGCTACTAATACATTGGTTAATACAGGTTACAGGCAACATCAATGGTTACAGTAATTTCTAATGATTCCATTGGTACATCACTGTTGCTACGGGAAAAGCTCCCCCTCCCCTATAGATTATGTGTTACTTTTCTGTGAACGCATTCCCATACTGGTTCTCAGACTGCATCCTTGGCCAACCACCTGGCTGTAAGCATTTCAAAGAGGCCTTGTCTGTTATCTCGTGTGACTGGAACATAGTGGTCTCTTCACATTATTGCTGTGAGCTGTATACATAAATCTTGTGGGTGTTCTTATCTCTTAAGAGAATTTGTCTGACCTTAGTATTTCTGCCTAATTCAGCTATTCTACTATGAACACATTTTAAACCTTACTCTCAGTCTTTCTTACTTTATTTTAATTACCCTGAATTACTTTACCTCTAATTAAGGTTTTTCGCCCTTGGATCAGACTGCCTGTTTTGCAGAACACCTTCTGATACTTCTTGATGACATCATCCTTTGATGCAAATCTTGTTTCAACATGAAAAATCTAATTCCAATCCAGCTTCAGTGATCCAACCAATTTCTAGTGTCTCTTGCCACTACTAAGAGAGGCAAGCTCTGAAATTGATCCCTGTATTTCACTGGTACGGTGATACGCCCTACCTGAGTAGCCTTGCAGCTCTATCTTTGACTTTTCCAGTGGTAAATCACTCAATTTGTCAAGATATAGCGATCCCGGTACTATGCACTGGTCGATTTCCATTGGTATCTTGATTCCTGCAAAGTCTACTTGGCTGACAATACTTTTCAAATTGCTGTTAGATACCCTCGTGCTCCTGATGATGTGAATCTCTTTGTCCTGTCGCTTTTCTTCTATGCTATGTAGTCTCTGGTGATTTCCACTTCGAGCCATGAAAGTCGGTGTACTCTTCAGTTGGCATGCCTTTGCAAGATGCCCAGTTTTCTTGCAGAAGAAACACTCTTCCTTCATATATGGACAACTTTGAGCAATGTGTTGTCCCAGACACCAATAGCACGACTTCAGTGCTCTGTTACCTTGGCCAGTTGTTGAGGCCTTGGAGCCCAACTGCCTTTTACTTTTAACCTGCAGGTGATTCACCTCGGTTGTCTGACGACTGGAAATGGTATGAAATTCTCAGGAGTATTGGTCGGACATATCCATTGACATAGCTGTCTGACAAGCTAAATCAAAAGTCAAGTTAGGAGTTGTCAATAACTTTCTTCTGATCACTTCATTTTTCCCCTCTCCCCCTGGTTTCTCTCTCTCACCCTCCCATTTCCCTCTCCCCTCCCGGTCACTCTCTCCCTCGCCACGCCCTCAGTCTCGTGCTCTCTCTCTCCCACTACCTCTGATGTGTTCTCTTCCACAGAAGGTCACAAAAATGTTTGAAATAAACCAAAAGCTAGAAGCAGCTGCAACGGCAGCTCCACGCGGCTCGAGGTTTGGCCCCACTTCCGGCTTCCTCGTACGTCGCACTGCGCATGCGCGGCCGAATCGAGGGCCCATGCTCAAAAAGGAGGCGGAGTCCAATGTCCGCATGGCAGAAAAACACATAAAAATCTAGTGCAAATAGTCACTCTGGTCAATTAAAGCCAATACAAGGGATTTGATCTGCACCTCATGACGTGGCCTGTGTCGGAACCATGTTGGAATGAGACACTAATAAACCGTCCTAACTTTCACAACCTACCTGTAGACTGAATTAGTGCTGTGTAACCTGTCCACAGGGATCCGTACCATTAGTGGCTGTATAGTCAGCTTGTCTAGGTTCAGAACCATTGTGCAGAAAAACTGATTAGGCTTGTAAACCATTCATGTCACCAGTGAGAACCCACAGAACAGACCAACACTTTCATCTCATGCAGCCCATGGTCCTGTCCCTGCAGAGTAGGCTTGAGGGGCTGGATGGCCTACTCCTGCTACTGCTTGTGTTATGGAAGAACCATTTGATGTCCAACTTGACCAGACGTCTTGAACTCTTCTGTAGAATGTACAATGCTGTGCTCCTTCCGTATCACTGAGTGTCAGATCATGTGTGCCAGCCCTGGAATGGAGGTTTGGCAACAGTCCTCTCCACCAGAAGAGCAAGTGCTGCCAATGAACACTGTTAACCACAGTGGTGGGGGAGGTGTGAGAGAAACATGGCAGTATAGTAGGGTGGGGTGGGGGTGGTTGTGAGGTGCATTAACTACTGATGGGCCTATCCTCCATTATCCCAGTCTGAACGGGTAAATATGCCTTGCAGGTGCTGTGATTTATAGCAGGGTGGGCCAAGCTTTTGTGTGGGGGAGGAGGGGTAGAGAAATGTTTGCCAACCTCTTGGCTGACACCAGGACTGCACAAACTCTGAGGAGGGAGCATTGGTCACCTAGTCTGTGGGGGTGGGGGGGTTAGGACCCTGATTTGTATATTTAGTATGTTTCCTTGATGTTGCTGCAAAGCCAATGATTAATGAGTAGTGGTCAGAAGTGTTTTTGAGAACTTTTATTGTTATGAGGCTTGCAATTCTCGGTTAGAGAGTTCCCACATTGTGAGGGGCGTGTGAGTGATGCTGTGCTCTCTCGTTCCAGGTTCCATCCAGCCCGGCTGCTCCCCATCTCCTGCCTGAACAGGTAACTATGTTGCTGCAATGTCGCTCGCTTGCCCTTTAACTGGAGTCCTGTGGGGGAACTGATGAGATTTAAGGGTGTAGTATTTTAAAGCTGGAGTGCCCCAAGTTTATTCTCATGGGCAGCGTAGTTTATACCTTGGAACGCTGAGTGTTGCGGAGGTTTCAATCCGCTCTCGATGGTTCTGCTGTATCTCTACAGATCCTAACGGATCCTGTTCTGATTGAGCAACACTGCTAAAGGCGGCCAATTTAAACCTCCAGGCTTGTGATCAGCCAGCGAATAAACCTGTGAACATGAATGGGACTCGGTTACCTGGGACTGTAGGTTGTCAGGGGGTCAAGGGTCAGCTTGTGAAGGGTCAGGGTGCAGGTTGTCAGGGGGTGAGGGATCAGGGATCAGGTCGTGAGGAGTCAGGTTGTCAGGGGTCAGGTTGTGAGGGGTCAGGTTGTAAGGGATCAGAGTTCCAGGGGTCAGGTTGTGAGGAGTCAGGATACCAGGGGTCAGGTTGTGATGGGTCAGGGTTCCAGGGGTCAGGTTGTGAGGGGTCACGGTGCAGGTTGTCAGGGGCTGACGGGTCAGGGTGTAGGTTGTGAGAGGTCAGGATACCAGGGTAAGGTTGTCAGGGGTCAGGTTGTGAGGGGTCAGGATTCCAGGGGTCAGGTTGTGAGGGGTCACGGTGCAGGTTGTCGGGGTGTGAGGGTGCAGGTTGGACTCAACACACCGCGATTGGGAACAGTTGTGTGTTCTGATCTGATTGTGTTGTGACCCTAATCTGCAGCTTCCCCCTGGGTTGGATAGAGAAGGTGTAAAGGGATGGGTCTGTGGGCACGGTTTCCCTCCTGTCTACTGGGCTGTGACAAAACTCTTTACAAGCCCCATCTCCCCCTGACTATGTGCCACTGTGATGATGCTTATTTGCTACTCTCGACATTCTGGATGACGAATACCAACCACCGTACAAGGTTTCTGAGGCATACGGCTGGGACGTGACTGAGGATGTGTCCAGTCTGACCAACAGGTCACTAACATGGATCTCTCTCTTGTGCAGGTGTGGATGGATGCTGCAAGTAAAGTACCTGCTGTTCCAGGTGAGAACAATTGTAGCTATAGCTAATGGGAAGGAGGTGTTGATGCTATTCTGGGCTGAGAATTTGTGCACTGAGGTGGTTAATACCGTTGATCACTCTGAATGTCACTGGAGCCTGTTGATCGAGAATGTGTTGTGAATCTGGATTTATAATCAGCTCGAAGGTGTAGCGTGGTGTGGGGCTCATTGGTATGTTGATAATGCTGATACAAGTACGATGGGAATCTCTCTGAGAAAAGGAAAGAAACCCATTCTTAAAGAATTCAAGAAAATTGATCTATCTCCTGAGCTGGGAAGGATTTTCAATGAAGCTGGGCAGGGAAGTGGACTTGAATTCATGATTGGTTCAGCCATGATCGTATTAAATGGCGAGCAGGCTCGAAGGGCCGTATGACTACTCCTGGTCCTATTTCTTATGTTCTAAACTTTGTAATTACTGAATCAGTACAGGCAGGCAGAAATATTCACCCGCTGGTAAGGTCACTGAATAAGACGGCTTTTAATTAATATAGCAGCAGTGACCTCGGGAAGCAGAACTATTTGTCAGGGGCTTCCACAAAAGACACGTTCTTAGCCTGTCCCGAGGTAGATACAGGAACAGGGGTAGGCCATTGAGCCCCTTGATCCTGTTCCACCATTCAATTAGATCATGTTTCCAATAACCAGCCTTTGATCTTTTAGCTAATAGAATATCTGACTCCCTCCCCCCACCCCCCCCCCCACCCTGTTTTCAATTGCCCCTCAACATGCACAGCCTTTGGGAGTTCCAGATTTGCACGACCCTTTGTGCGAGAAGGTTTTCACCCTCTGTGCCTGGGCACTTTCAACATATTCTTGGTTTTCTTGCACACATTGCTCACTCGCAGTGTGTGCAACAGGCAGTGAGGGCAATCAACATTTCCAGGTTGAGGGACCAGGACTCAGGACGTCTTAAATCTGAGTTATAGGCTGCGATTGGGTGCAGTGTGGCCCATCAGCACTGTAATAGAGCTTCCCCCTAGTGGACCACTGTGGTAATGCAACTGCTGATGTAAATAATAAAGGATCATGTGACAAGGTCACATGATGACAGTTTCTCAGTTGAAGCCATCTTGTGTAGTGTGCTTCTTAGTGATATTGTAAGAATATATCACAAGTACCAGGGTTTGTATCAACAGGGTATGTGCTCTGGTCTCATCCATGAGGCACAAGGACTTAAGGTGTCCCACTCCACTGCACTGTCCCCATGGCCCTGAAAATGTTTCATTGTCGTGTATCTATCTGATTGCCTTTGTTGCAGTGTCTAATGGTGCTTGGATTGTCCGAGGTCTGGGCTGATGGAAGGTGAGTGGATGGGATTGGTGGCAGAATCTGAACCCTGTTGGAATGCTCACTCCTGTGGGGTCTCCGGGTCTTGGCAGCTGTACAGTTACACACCTCATCTCTGCATCAACAGTGGGTTGGAGACTGATGCAGGGCAGCGAGTGTGGAAAACACCTGTGTATCTTTATTGCAAAGAGGATGGAGTATAAAAGTAGGGCAGTCTTGCTGCAGTTATACAGGATATTGGTGAAGCCACACCTGGAATACTGCATACAGTTTTGGTTTCCATATTTACGAAAGGATATACTTGCTTTGGAGGCAGTTCAGAGAAGGTTCACTAGGTTGATTCCGGAGATGAGGAAAGGTTGACTTATGAGGAAAGATTGGGTAGGTTGGGCCTCTACTCATTGGAATTCAGAAGAATGAGAGGTGATCTTATCGAAACATCTAAGATTCTGAGGGGACTTGACAAGGTGGATGCAGAAAGGATGTTTCCACTGATGGGGGAGACTAGAACTAGAGGGCAAGATCTTAGAATAAGGGACCGCCCATTTAAAACTGAGGTGAAGAGAAATTTCTTCACTCAGAGGATTGTAAATTTATGGAATTCGCTGCCTCAGAGAGCTGTGGAAGCTGGAACATTGAATAAATTTAAGACAGAGATAGACCGTTTCTTAACCGATAACGGAATAAGGGGTTATGGGGAGCGGGCAGGGAAGTGGACCTGAGTCCATGATCAGATCAGCCATGATCGTATTAAATGGCGGAGCAGATTCGAGGGGTCGTATGGCCTACTCCTGCTCCTATTTCTTATGTTCTTATCTTGAAGTGTTGCGGAGGAGTGCTTGCTGTTTTACTGAGGTTGGGTGTGTTCTGTACGTAACTTGCACGCACTGACTTCAGCTGCACATCCATACACTCCAGTGTTGCACTGTAACTGCAGTCTGGAAGCTGGGCTGTTTCTCTTGGGCCATCACATGGAGCTGTATTGGTGCAGGGTTTCTGTCTAATGGAGGATTGCATGATGAGCACATAGTTCAGCAGATCACTGATGAAGAATTGATCAGTGAGCCTTTCGCTCCGATGTGACATTTTCCTCTTTACACACATGCCGAGACTCGCGGCAGTGTTTCCTGCTCTGAGTTAGTTCTCTTGTTTTACAGATTCCTGCTAATTCCAAATGTGAAGTTGGGCAGGGTGTTGGTTTCTGATTCCAGGTGTGAAGCTGGGATGTGGACCTGTCTTGTCATTCAGCCCGACTGCCTGCGTCTCTTCCGCGGTTACATCCGAGCTAGGGTGCCCCTGGAGATGGAGCATGCGGTGTCCACCGCTACGATCGCGGCCTTCCGCGAGAGGTGGGCGCCGGAGGGACTGGAGTGCATCATCACCCCCGGCAACCAAATTTTAATTTGAACCACTAATGTAAAAGTTAATTTGATTAATCTGTCGGTTTTAGGTTGATTGCTTTACACAAAATAGTTGTACAGGTGTGTAGAGTTCTGTGCTGTCTGCTCCCTCCTCCTGCAGTATTAGCCTCTGGCCTTCTGTGTGTTGCGTGAATTAGGTCTCTGAAACATGAGGGGAAATGAATGCCTGACAGAACTCGCCTCATTTGTTTTGGAGCCTGTGTAAATCAGATTTCCTTTTCTCTTTCCCCAGAGGCTGTGGCTGTTGTGACTATTACACTGTAAATATGTCCTGTTTTATTTTTATAATGAGTACGACGAGAACTTGATTCACAGGCTGAACGCCTTTCTGTTTCTCGTTCAAATGTGATGGCTCTCCGCGCGAGTCCTTCACAATTAGCTCAGCTTCACATTTGCTTTATTACGATTGAATTCAACTTTTAAGAGAAAAAGCAAAGAGTCTCTCGGATCGTGGAAAGCTGGAACTGTCTCCCCAAATGCTGTGTCAATTGAAATTTTAAAGACAGATTTTTTTATTGTTGGGTAAGGGTATCAAGGGATATGTGGTTGAGGTACATCCGAGCACCATCGAGGAGCGGAAGGAGCAGCGTGGCAGCATACCACTCCAGGGAGCAACACGTGCTGGAGCAGGAGAGCATTGGCAGTGAAGAGGGCAACTGGATTGGACATCACCAAGGTCCAGGTCGCTGATTGGAACGTGGGCAGGTACAGCAGGAGCGGTGAGGTCTGGGCGAAGGAGTGGCAAGCAATTGTAGAGGGACGTGATCGGGGCTCAGGAGAGGCGTGAGTTCGGGGCCCAGGAGAGGCGAGGGCCGAGGGGCAGCACGGGCCAGCCCACACTGCGATATGTGTGCACTAGGTCCGTGCGGCAGAGCTGGTCTCCAGTCGTCCTGGTTAACCCTTGCCACTGGACCAAGGCCTAGCTCTGTCAAGCCCGTGTGGTGGCTGGTGCGCAACGGTCACCCCACGTTAAAAAAATCCACGCACAGACATCTTCCACCCTTCAACATGTAGTTCAGGACCTGGAATATTAGGTCCTTCATTGAAACACCTGTGAACTTTTTGGTGTGGAAGCAAGTCATCCTTGACTCGAGGGACTGCCTATGATGATGGTTGAGGTACAGATCAGCCATAATCTAATTGAATAGTGGAACAGGCTTGGAGTTGAATGGCCTATTCCTGTTCCTTGTAAAAGTTGGGCTCTACCTCCACTTCATCGAGGCTGGTGTTTGTTGTTCTGTAATATGATTGTTCAATATCTGACCACAATTAATTACAGAAGTCTTTACAATTATGAAGGGGTTCATTAGGGCAGACATATTTCCACTTGTGGGGGACTCCAAAACTAGGCGTCATGAATATAAGATAGTCACTAATAAATCCAACAGGGAATTCAGGAGAAACATGGTGAGAATGTGGAACTCGCTCCCACAAGGAGTGGTTGAGGCGAATGGTATGGATGCATTTAAGGGGAAGCTAGATAAGCACATGAAGGAGAAGGGAATAGAAGGATATGCTAACAGGTGTAATGTATTTGCTTAAGATTTCATAGCAACGCATTGCTGTTAAGAACTAGTTGGTTTATTAGCAAAAGGTTTAACAATCACACTACACATTATCAGTTCATCCACCAGGCTCACAACCACTGAATCCCCCGAATCCAACTGGCTGGGGTTTTATTGAGTCTTGTGAACATCTCCACCAGCCTGTGAGCATGCTCACAGGGGCACATATTGCACTGGGGTGGGATGAAGAAGGATGGGAGGAGGCTCATGTGGAGCATAAATGGCAGAATAGACAAGTTGGGCCGAACGGCCTTTTTCTACGCTGTACATTCTATGTAAAAATAATGATCCACCATAAGTTATTCTGTGCTTGGTCTGGGTCCATGGTGGGACCTCCATCTCTTAGAACAGAGGCTGGTGTTTCCTACTGTACCTTAACTGATCCAGTGATGGGTCTGCGATGCTTGATTTGAGATCACTATTGCTGGCCCTGTGTGAACTGTTGTTTGAGCAGTAGCCATGAGACACATGTAGGCAAAGGCTTTAACCAAACCCTGCTAGTGCATGGGAATTATGAAATACATTCTTGAGTTCTCACTGGACGATGAAAGGGTTTGTCTGATTTTGTTGCTAACCACAACCAAAATCTACAGGTGATGTGGGCTAAAAGCAGTGGCTGAGGGAAGGAGAGTACAAGAGATGGAATGAGTCAGGTGTTGAACTACTGTTGGTATCATCCTCGTGTGCAGCAGAGTCTACTAATTCCAGGTCTGCTATTTAGAAGAGACTTTGGGGGTGGGGTAATAGTGGAGAGTACAACCCCTGAACGGCAGGCTGTAGAGTCCAGCATGTCAAAATCTAAATCGTACCACTCTTCAAATGGGATTCAGCTGAATTTGCAGGAGTCTAAATGACCAAAATTCATTTGCACAAGAAAGCTGGCACATCTCCCGACTTTTTGGGACCATCACCTCTTCCACCAATTGCTGACCTTGCATCTGTGAGCCTCTCCTTCAACATGCTCTTATTTCCCATCCTCACTGTTTAGTCACTCAAGCAGCATTTCATTGTTCACGCCTCTACATATATGTGTGTGTTCTCACAATGGAGGCTCCCTTTCATCTCACACTTTCAACTGCATGTCAGGGACAAACACTTGTGCACTCATTTCTGATGCGTCATTACAGTGGTACTCACTTCGTTTTGCAGGACAAACTGGTTCACAATACAGCCGAGCAAAGGACTGGTGGTGGCGAGGCAGACACGCAGGTCCTCACAGCTCTGGAGGGAAGGGTTGAGGCACTGGTTGGCGGACACGGTGCGTTCCCTGTGGGCCAGGGTAGTGCTGATGCCGATGTGGGTAAGTGAAGGCTCTCCTTGAATGCCCTCGCTCCTTGAATGTGCCAGCGCCTACTGTTCCTTTCCTTCATGGAAGTCTGTTGTTGCAGCCTCCATGCCTTCACCCCCACCCACCCACCTCCCCCTCACGGCAGCCCTTCTCTCATCTGTGCTTGCAGATGACACGCCCCCCGTTTGCTGTGGTACTGGCGACACCGATGTGGGCAGCATGGGTAAGTGAGGCCGTCCTTGAATGCGCTCTCTATTTGAATGCAACCAAACACAATCCTGATTTAGGTCGATGAAGAGGGTGGGCACACTGATCTGCCACAGAATGAACGAATCATGGCTGCCGCCTGGGTACCTCGCATCGACTGCCAGGATCCGACGCTGGTGGTCACACACGAGCTGCACATTGAGGGAGTGGAACCCCTTGTGGTTGACAAAGATCTTGGGGTGATGTAGTGGCACCCTCAGTCCAACATGTGCAGTCGATCGCACCCTGCACCCTGGGGAACCCTGCAATGCGGGCAATTCCGGCCTGCCACTCCACCTGCTTGTCCCTTGTCATCGGGAATGAGATGTCGTCCGCCCTTCTCCTGTACAGTGCATCGGTAACCTGTCAAATGGAGCGCTGTGCAGAGAATTGAGAAATGTTGGAAATATCTGCAGTCGCAGACTGGAAAGACCCCGTAGCATAAAAGTTCAGAGCTATGGTGACCTTGGTCTTAACGGTCAGGGTGGTCCTGAGCCTTGTGTGAGGCTCCAAATCTTGGCGCAGGACTTTGCAGAGTACCTCCTTTCTGAATGTCAGCCTTCGCAAACATTGCTCATCACTGAGCTGGTGGAAGGAGAACTGAGGTCTGTAGAGCCTTTGACGGTAGGGCCTCCTTCCCCCTGGTCTGTGCTGACCACCTCTCCTGGCAGCTGGATGATCGCCTTCTCCCTGGTCCTCCTCATGGTTGTACGTCTCTGCAGGCTGTTGCTGGCAAGGCTCCTGGCCCAGTATGTGGTGGTGGAGGGGGGGGTGGTGTCCGTGTACCTGACCCGCCTCCTGACGCCATCTCCCTCTTGGACACCCTCTCGTTGTGCAGGTCTGGATGTTGGTCAGGCATGGCTGCTGCCTCCCTTGCTCGCTGCCTCTCCGCACGTTGCCGCCCTGCGTCTCACTAGGTGTACAAGGCGATCCCCTGGCAACACTGATCCCATTATGTGTTTAGGTACACCCTGACAAGCAGGCCTCTGGAGCACAGAATGAGGCCCACCAATGAGTCAGAGAGTCCTGAAAACTCTCCCAAAAAATTATTAAGAGCAGTCAGCGGGTTAAACAAATACAAAAATTTGCATCAAAAATACCTCCGATCGCGGGAATCCTCCGTTGTCCTCCTCCAGCGGTGTCGAGTATCACGGCAAGGTGTACCGCTCAAAAATGCTGGCGGGGGCACTCTCCAAAAATAACCTCTCTTTTGATACCTCAACATGGGTGGCGTGGCCGCGTAGCAGCGGTGCGCACCCTGATGACATCACGACGGCCGCAAGCCCCTTACTGCGGCTTCAGCCGGCCGATTTCGGTGGAAGTGCTCACCGCTGAATATGCGTCGGGGGGAGGGTGTGGGAGGTGGGAGGTGGGAGCAGTGGATCAGAATGTGTCGGACAATCGATTTTGCTGATTGGCCGCCGAAAACCCGCGGTAACGGTTCCTCCGGGACCCTGAATTTCGGCGCCTAAGAGTCTAAACACTTCCTTTTTATAGATCAGGGCTGGACAATTGGCTGGAGGGCGACTGAACATGTTTTGGTGAGCTGTTGAGGGCAGCCCACCAATGTTCACCCAAGGTTCGAGGCTGCACAGCCACGCACCAATCACGCGATCCCGTGCAGGCCGCCCCCCAGCAACTGCCGCTGGAAGAGAGAGTGCGCATGCACAGCTTCAAAGCGGCCGGCCACCCGGGGTCCACGCGTGAAAAAAAATTAGAGGGATCATTGCATAAACATAAATTCAGATAGTAGTCAGATGCTATCTTAAATACACAACATGTATTCCATATTGCTTAGAAATGAATCCAAGATAAAAATTGAAAATGTGGTGGTATCTTCTGGTCCCTGTAAATCAGTGCTGTGAAATAGAACTGGACCTTCTTTAGAGCCTGTGTCAGCATTAATTCCCCAGCTCAGTCATCCTTCTGCCCCTCTGCAAAGATTACTGTTGTCGTCCCAATTGGTGCCAGATGAGAACTCCCTGCTGTCGTACTCTGGGTACCGTAATCCCCTGACCTGCCAGAGAACACCTCTGCAGGTCAGGCTATAAAAGAGCTTCCAGCGCGAGCAGCTCCAAGTGTGCGACGATTTTGAGGTGGGCGACTGGGTGATGTCATCAAAACCCAGGTCGCCATTTGGAGCGTGGGCAGGAACATCAGCGGGCCCAGGTACACAGGAGGAGCGGGAAGGTCGGGGCGGATGAGCAGCAAGAGAAATTGTAGCGGAGTTGCGGTGAATGTTTTTGTGGTGGAGCGGCAAGAGATCGCGGCGGAGGTGTGGCGAGAGATCATGGCAGAGGAACGACAAGAGAAGGTACGAGGCTCAGAAGAGCCGAGGGCCCAGGGGCAGCACGGGGCCAGCCCACACTGCGATATGTGTGCGCACTAGGTCCGTGCAGCAGAGCAGGTCTCCAGTCGTCCTGGTTAACCCTTGCCACTGGACCAAGACCTAGCTCTGTCAAGCCCGTGTGGTGGCTGGTGTGCAACGGTCACCACACGTTAAATAAATCCACGCACAGACATCTTCCACCCCCTCAATTAGAAATCAGGACTGGAACATCGGGTCCTTCATTGAAACATCTGTGAACTCATGTGGAAGCAATTCATCCTCATTCGAGGGACCGCCTATGATGATATGATGACCGGGAGAGGAAAGATACAACGCCGGTCACTTTCTTCGGTAAAAGAGTTGCGGAGATGAGCAGCTATGCCTCCACTCTAAAATGGATAGGGCATATTCGAAATACGCAGTGCACTCTGGGTATAAATATCTGCCATTGGGGCTCAGAATCACAAAAAAGATCCTGTTAAGATCTTGGCAGGGAGATTCGCTTTTGCAAATTATTAATTTTAATGAAGTATTGTTATGGTTTCTCCTTGGCTGCAGTTCAGGTCTGTCTCTGACCCATGCAAAGTGAAAGTGGATAGACGAATGTGCAGCTCGAGCTTTGGCTCATGTTCTATTTCTGTCCCGTCCTATTTCTGTCCCGTCCAGCGGGCCGGATAGAATGATTTAGTGGGCCGGATACTGTCCGCGGGCCGTATGTTGCCCAACACTGTTCCAGATGAAGGGTCTTTGCAAATGCAACAATGGGACCCATTTCACTCCAGGTTCTTTTGCAGGCCTGTGATGTGACGGTTCTTATTAAAATAACTGTTGGTAAATTAAGTACTGATTGCATTGTCCTTATCTTCATTCCCCGATTTAAAACGTAATCTCTCCCATTTCTGGGGTACTTTGGCTGTAGTGTGATCTACAGAATTGTCAATATTCTCTCATCACTGAGGACGAGAGCAATAGTGTCAGAAATACCTCGAAGCTGTGCTCCATCCTGAATCGAACATGTCGCTTTGTTCCTCGACAGCTCAATATCCTGGAATTTCCTACCCAACACCATCACAACAAAGACTGCGGTGGTTCAAGGAAACAGGCCCACTACTATCTCTGGCCAACTAGGGATGGATAGTACACGCAGCTGGCCACATTCTGACAGCAAACAAAGAGAATCTGTTGAGACAATGATGTCTTTATTCTTGGTAGTCTATGTAATGTATGCACATGTGAGTATGCTCACATGTTTGTAGAGATGTTGCCCTCCCCTTTTATAGGGAGCACTTGTATAATTTGTGATTTTATTGCCAAAAGAAACCCCCCAAAAAACAAAAAAACCCACAAAAAAGACACTTGTAAACTGTTTGGAGTGTCCCCCCCTTTAATAAGGGGGCACTTGATTTAATGTTTATTGTTCTCTCTCAAGAGTTGTAGAGATGTTGCAGGGGACTGGAGTGCATCATCACCCCCGGCAACCAAATTCTAATTTGATTAAGGGTTTTTGTTAGTTTTAAATTGTTAATTTGTGGGTTCTAGTGCCAAAAGGGGGTACTTGATTTAAACTTTCTGCTAAAATAGTTGTAGAGATGTTGCATTGTGAGTGGCTTAGCCAGTGTATTTGGATTTCAAGAAGGCATTCGATAAGGTGCCACATAAAAGGTTACTGCACAAGATAAGCACTCATGGGGTTGGGGGTAATATATTAGCATGGATAGAGGATTGGCTAACCAATAGAAAACAGAGAGTTGGGATAAATGGATCATTTTCAGGTTGGCAAACAGTAACTAGTGGGGTGCCACAGGGATAAGTGCCGGGGCCTCAACTATTTACAATCTATATTAATGACTTGGATGAAGGGACCGAGTGTAATGTAGCCAAATTTGCCGATGATACAAAGATGGGTGGGAAAGCAAGTTCTGAGGAGGACACAAAGAATCTGCAAGTGAATGGGCAAACATTTGGCAAATGGAATATAATGTGGTAAAATGTGAGGTTATCCACTTTGGTAGGAAAAATAAAAAGGCAAATTATTATTTAAATGGAGTGAAATTACAAAATGCTGCTGTACATGGGGATCTGGGGGTTCTTGTGCATGAAACACAAAAAGTTAGCATGCAGGTACAGCAAGTAATTAGGAAGGCAAATGGAATATTGGCCTTTATTGCAAGGGGGAATAGAGTATAAAAGCAGAGAAGTCCTGCTACAACTGTACAGGGTATTGATGAGGCCACACTTGGAATACTGCACGCAGTTTTGGTCTCCTTTTTTAAGAAGGGATATAGTTGAATTGGAGGCTGTTCAGAGAAAGTTCACAAGGTTGATTCCTGAGATGAAGGGGTTGTCTTATGAAGAGATTACAAAATGCTGTAGTACAGAGGGACCTGGGGGTCCTTGTGCATGAAACACAAAAAGTTAGTATGCAGGTACAGCAAGTAATCAGGAAGGCAAATGGAATGTTGGCCTTTATTGCAAGTGGGATGGAGTATAAAAGCAGTTAAGTCCTGCTACACCTATACAGGGTTTTTGTAATTGAGCCTATACTCATTGGAGTTTAGAAGAATGAGAGGTAATCTTATTGAAATGTATAACATTCTGAGGGGGCTTGACAGGGTAGATGCAGAGAGGATGTTTCCCCTCATGGGGGAATCTAGAACTAGGGGTCATAGTTTCAGAATAAGGGGGCGCTCATTTAAAACTGAGATGAGGAGGAATTTCTTCTCTGAGGGCTGTGAATCTGTGGAATTCTCTGTCCCAGAGAGCTGAGAAGGCTGGGTCATTGAATATATTTAAGGTGGAAAGGCAGATTTTTGAATGATAGGGGAGTCAAGGGTTATGGGGAGCGGGCAGGGAAGTGGAGTTGAGGCCAAGATCAGATCAGCCATGATCTTATTGAATGGCAAAGCAGGCTTGAGGGGCCAAATGGCCTAATCCTGCTCCTATTTCTTATGGATGAACTGGTAATGTGTATTGTGATTGTTAAACCTTTGCTAATAAACCAACTAGCTCTTAACAGCAACGTGCTGCTATGAATTCTTAAACAAAGAACTCATGAAGCAAATACATTAGTCTAAGAGCTGAGTGGCTTACTGTGTATTGTAATGTTCTGTTATTAAACCATATTAATTTAAGCTATTTTGTTATCTCATTTCCTTCATACTTGGGTGGATTCTAACTCCTTGAAATAGTGGCTGAAAGGATTAAAGGTGGAATAGAGGGATAGCTGAAACCCATTGCCTGCAATTCCTGGGAACTCCAGGACACTTCAGATGTCCCATGTGGGTAGGAAATGCCTCTGGCTGCTCAAGCTCAGAGTTTCTGAGCTTGAGGAGTGGCTGGAAACACTGAGGTTGAGAATTTCCAGAAACATGCATTCCAGCTGTTCACCCTGCAGCCAGAGCTCAGGACATTGAGGGTGGCCATCCGACAGGGTAGTGCGAGGCTGGCAGAGCAGGAGTCCTACAGGAGTCTGGTACGCACTAACTGGTTTTCAGTGTGGGTGACAACACCTCAAGACCAGGGCGGCATAGGCAAAGAACTGCATGGAGGCACAACGAAGTATAGGAACGCAGTTGTTACAGGGGATTCAATAGTCAGGGGGATAGAAAGGCGTTTCTGCAACCGCCGATGTGAGTCCTGCTTATTGGGCTGGAAATCCCGGCCTCCGTACGGAGTGTCTACGGACCTGGGAAGGCATCGCAAAAGCCGGTTTTCAGCGCACAATGCTGGAGCTTGACAGATCCAATGCCTATCGGGTGCGAGGACATTTGCTTGGGCAAGATTGCGAGATTTACCCATATCTTGCCCAGCAAATGTCCTCAAAACCCTTGCACCTGATAAAAGCAGGCGTATAGCCTACTTTTAAGGAGTCAGAGTTTTAAAACATACAAAAATATAATTAAATTAAATTTAAAAAACATATTTTTAAAAACCCTGCCCACTACAATTATTTTTAACCATAATTAAGAAAACTTTTAAAAACTCGGAAAAAATGTTTTCTCTAAGATATTTATTAACTTTAATTTCAATTAATTTTAATTACGTGAGGTGTGTTTTTTATTTTTTGTTACATGTGTTTAGTGTCTTTGTTTTTCCCCATTAGCAGCAATGAGAACTGGTAGATATGGAGTTCCCATTGCTATTAATGAGAAAGCTGTGGAATACTGTACCCGATTGGCTGAGCAGTCACACGTGACTGCACCGTCTCAGTGGGAACGCGCTTCGCAGCACGGGAAGAGAAGGCCTCCCCACCGGAATCCCACACTCCTCCTGGACCACGAGGTAGATTGGTAGAAATGTTTCAGGTCGGAGACAATTGCCCGCGGGAAGCCTCCGATCCCAATTTCAGCCCCAGTATCTTCCCTCCCTGGTGCCAGGGTTTAAAAAAAATTCACAGGATGTGGCCATCGCTGGCAAGGTCAGCATTTACTGCCCATCCCTAATTGCCCTGGAGAAAGTGGTCGTGAACCGCCATCATGAACCGCTGCAGTCCGTGTGGTGAAGGTGATCCCACAGCGACTTTGTCGTAGGGGTTTGGTACAACTGAGTAGCTCACTGGGCCATTACTGAGGGCAGTTAAGAGTCAATCACATTGCTGTGGATCTGGAGTCACACACAGGCTAGACTGGCTAAGGACGGAAGATTTCCTTCCCTGAAGGACATTAGTGAACCAGTTGGGTTTCTCCGACAATCCAGTAGTTTCCTGGTGACCATTACTGATACTAGCTTTTTTCTTTAATTCCAAATTCATTTAATTCCCCCAGCTGCTGTGGTGGGATTTGAACTCGCGTCTCTGGATTATTAGCCCAGTAACAGAACTACTGTGCTACTGTACATTTAGCGGAGAGGGGAACAGCCAGAAGTTGTGGTCCATGTGGAAACAAGTGTCCCTGTAAGGAAAAGGGTTGAGGCCCAAGTGAGTTTCAGGAGTTTACTCCCAGTGCCATGTGCTTATAGTCATCATCATCATCATCATAGGCGGTCCTTCGAAACGAGGATGACTTGCTTCCACACCAAAAAAGGATGAATTCACAGGTGTTTCGAATGAAGAACCCAAACTACATCCTGAAGGGTGGAAGATGCCTGTGCGTGGATTATTTTTAACGTGGGGTGGCCGTTGCACACCAGCCACCACACGGGCTTGAGAGAGCCAGGTCTTGGTCCAGTGGCAAGGGTTAACCAAGACAACTGGAGACCAGCTCTGCTGCACGGACCTAGTACGTACACATATCGCAGTGTGGGCTGGCTCATGCTGCTCCTGGGCCCCTGGCCCCGAACTCACAACACTCCTGGGTTCCGATCACATCCCTCCACAGTCCCTCCTGCTGCATCTGCCCACGCTTCAAGCACCAACCTGGACCTTGCTGACGTCACTCTTCGCTGCCATTGCCCTCCTGCACCAGCTCGCACTGGACCTTGTAGTGGTTTGCCTCCATGCCGCTCCCGGGCCGCACACCGCTGCTTTTATGGCCCTGACCTGCCGCTGATGGTTTCTCGCAGGTCGCGCCTCCATAGACAGATTAATGCATGGCTGGAGAAATATGCAGAAGAGCGAGCTTAAGATTCCTGGAGTGTCGGCACCAGTTCAAGATGACTAGGTTGCACCTCAACAGAGCTGGGACCAATGTCCTTGCAGGAGAGTTAACTAGTGCTGTGAGGGAGGTTTAAACTGATTTAGCAGGGGGAAGAATGACTGAAATGTGTACAAGAGAACTTTTTTGATCAGTGTGGTCCCAGTCCAATGAAGAAGCAGTGTTGGATGCAGTTCTAGGGAATTAAATGGAGCATTTCTCAGTGGGGAACAATGATCATAATATCATCAGGTTTAGAATAGTTATGGAAAAGCACAAGGAACAATCATGTGAAAAAATACTTATAGGAGGGCAGCTAATATCAGTGAATTGAAAAGGGTTAGGTAGATTGGAATCCAAAATCGGTAGGCAAAACAGTAATTGAAGAATAGATCTTCAAAGAGATGGTTCGGGTACAGAGTAGATGCATTCATATGAGGGAGGGGAGGGAGCGGGGGTGGGGGGAGAAGGGCACCCAAAATTAGAGCTCCTGGATAACTACAGAAAGATCAAAATGAAGCAGAAAAAGGTTTATGACAAATGTACGGTTCTAATACAGTGGAGAAGCAAGCTGAATATAGAAAAGAGAGATCTAAAACAGGGAATAAGTGAGGCAGAGAGTGTAAGGGAACCCTAATGTTTTATAAACATATAAATAGCAGAAGTGTAGTCAAAGGGTAGGGTTGATTAGGAACCAAAAAGGAGATCTTGTGGAGACAGAGGCCATAGCTGAGGTACTGAATGAATACTTTACACCTGTCAGGATGCTGCCAATATCACAGTAAAGGAGGTAGTAGCGATATTGGATAGGATAAAAATAGATAAAATAGGTACTTTTATAATAGATATAATAGGTAATAATAGAAAAGCCACCCAGTCCAGATGGAATGCATCCTAAGTTACTGAGGGAAGGGTGGAAAATGCAGAGGCTCTGGCCATAATCTTCTAATGCTTCTTAGGTATGGGAGCGGTGCCAGAGATCTGCCAATGTTGCACTCATGTTCAAAAAGGGGGGAGCTGGATAAAACCAGCAATTACAGGCCAGTCAGCCCAACGTTGATGGTGAGGAAACTTGGAGACAATAATCCGGGACAAAATTAATTGGCACTTGGAAAGGTAAGGGCTATTAATTGAAAGTCAGTATAGATTTGTTAAAGGCAAATCGTGTTTAACTAACTTGATCGAGTTCTTTGATGAAGTAACGGAGAGGGTTAATGAGAGTAGTGCGATTGATATGTATGTGGACTTTCAAAAGGCATTAAAGTTCCACATAACAGACTTGTTAGCAAAATTGTGTTCAATTCAGAGCACCACACTTTAGGAAGCCTTAGAGAGGGTGCAGGAGATATTTACTGGAATGGTACCTGGGAAGATGGACTTCAGTTACGTGGACTGGAGAAGCTAGGATTGTTCCCCTTAGAGCAGAGAAGGTTAAGAGGAGATTTAAAAGAGGCGTTCAAAATGACGCAGGGTTTTGATAAGAGTAAATCAGGAGAATATGGTTCCACTGGTAGAAGTGTCGTTAACCAAAGGACACAGATTCAGGATAATAGGCAAATGAGCCAGAGATGAGATGTAGAAATTTTTTTAAATGCAGAGTTATTTGTGATGTGGAATTCACTGCCTGAAAGGGTGGCGGAAGCAGATTCAGTAATTACTTTCAAAAGGAAATTGGAAGGGGAAAAAATTGCAGGGCTATGGGGAAAGAGCAGGGGAGTGGGACCAATGTTCTCCCTCATTTTATTTTAGTGTGCAGCCCCTTTAAGGGGCTGTGTGGCCCATTCGCAGTTTTGTGCCTGCATGAAATTTAACATTATAAAAGCCTGTCCTGGGCTGTGAGCTGTCCGGACATCATTGAGTGGGACTAATTGATAGCTATTTCAAAGAGCAGGTATGATGGGCCAAATGGCCTCCTTCTGTGCTGTATGGAGCGTAGAAGGTACAGGATAGGACAGGCTCCACGCTCCAGCTAATCTTCACTTGTCCCTCCCCTTCCCCATATGTTGCGTGCTGTGACACTCTGATTTGACAGAAACACCTTGTGAAAATACCTTGTTCAAACTGGGACCACTGATATTTTGCACAGTTCACAATAGGGTTGCAATGCAGTTGAGATGTATCCCAGTATTTGGCTTTCAGTAGCCTCAACATGATTGGATGTTTCTGTTGAATGGTCAATTAGAGCCAAATCCTTTTGCTAATTGTCATCAGTTATTATTTACACATCAAATTTCCTATGTATAACTACATTTTATCTACATTTTAAAAACTCTATATTAAAAATATAATATGCATTGATTTCTAGTCCATAATCTTCCTGCTATGATTTTTGGTCACACTTTTTGTCAACATGTAATACTGAAAATATTGATGTAATCGGTTATATTGGAAATTCCATGTGTAGACAGGTCTTAGTGATGTAGTTCAATGGTATTCTCTGATCTGTGAGCAATGCCACGGGAGATCTAACGATATACTTAAATTTTGAATCTTCCAATTGGAGCTTTTTTTTCATCATGGCTTTGATATCTTAACATTACAATTCTCTTCCCTTCTACATGTCTGGTGGCTGCTTGCTGAGCATTTAGTCTCATGCAAGCAGTGCCTAAAGATTGTCAGAGGAAGGAGGCATGTGGGATCAGAACTACTGGAGGATAAACACCTGCATGGACTGGATGGGCCCAGCAACCTGCTATGTAATTCTATGAAAGTTCCAGTTTTGAGGTCTTGTGGAAGAACGTATTGGAGCAGGAAATCGCGCACGATGGGACAGTGTTGAGGAAGCTCTAACCTGTGAAAGAACTTGCATTTATGTAGTGCCTTTCATGACCTCAAGACATTTCACACCCCATGAAGTCCTGTAGAGTGCTATAATGTTGGGAAGAGTAGCCCCCTCCCATCATGCAATCTCTTGAAATTTCAGCAACCAAATGGTTCTTTTGGTGGTACCTTTGAGTGACTGGGGCCAGATAGCCTCACTCCCCAGCTTGGAGTGACCCTCACTTTCAGGAAGGAGTTTGAGAGTCAATTTCAAATCTGCTATTCTCTGATCTTGGACAAGGCTGTCCAGTATATGTGACACCTCAAAACAAACACGGCATGGGCAATTCTCTGGAATCAGTTTATTTCCCCCCATGTTCCTGCCTCTGTCTGCGGGAGGTGGCGAGTGATCATGTTTGTGTGCCTCCAGCAGATGTCCTTTGGTGTTAGCAGGTTATTGGGTCATCCCACCTCAGACCGAGCACTTCTGTTTCAATAGTCTCTTCACGGTTATAATCCTCACACTAGCAACAGGGATTTTAATTAAGCAAAATTCATTTTTTTAAATATAAAACTGGGTCAATCACGATAGCGTAGAGGGAAGGACAGAAAGCAGAGAACAGGAAAAGCAGGTGGACAGAAGATCTAGAAATATATTATGTATTAGAAAACCTTTAGTTGTAGTAGAGTTTGGATAAGTCAGATACATAAAGTCTGTCCAAACGCACCCCCCCCCCACGTCCAACCTCGTGTCCGACCTCCCTCTCTCCTTCCTCCCCCCTGTGTCCAACCTCCCTCTCACCTCCCCCCCCCCCCCCCCCCAGGTCCAACATCCACCTCACCACCCCCCCCCTCCCACCCGCGTCCAACCTCCCTCTCTCTCTCTCCCCCCCCAACTCACATGTCCGACCCCCCTCTCTCTCCCCCCCAGATCCGACCTCCCTCTCACCTCCTCCCCCCCCCCCCCCCTCCCCCCCAGGTCCGACCTCGTGTCCAACCTCCCTCTCTCCTTCCCCCTCCCCCCGTGTCCAACCTCCCTCTCTTCCCCCCCCTCGTACGAACTCCACCCCCCGCCCCGAGACCAACCTCTCTCTTCCCCCCCCCCCCCACCCCCGTGTCCGACCTCCCCCTCCACCCCACCGCGTGTCCGATCTCCCTCTCTCCCCTCCCCCACCATGTCCAACCTCCTTCTCTCCCCCCTCCCCACCGTGTTCTCCCTCCCCTCACCCCACCATGTCCGACACCCCCCCTCCCCGAGATCAACCTCTCTCCCCCCGTATGACCTCCCTCTCCACCCCCCACCCGTGTCCTCCCTCTCTCTCCCCCAGTGTCCGACCTCCCTCTCTCCCCTCCCCACCCCCCGTGCCCGACCTCCCCTCCACATGCACCCCCCCCATCCCCGTGTCCGACCTCTCTCTTTCCCAGTGTCCAACCTCCCTCTCTCCCCCCCCCCCCCATTATAACCCCATGCACAAGCCCCCTCTCTCCCCATGTCATAATCTCATGTCCAACATCCCCATGTTATAAACCAGTATCTAGTTGTCAATTTGTAGATGATGATCAATAACATGGCAGAGGTATTGAACAAATACTTGGCATCGGTCTTTACTAAAGAGATGGATGTCGGAGAGAAGGTGAATCCTGTGAGTTTATATTATGATGATAAAAGTAACATTTTAGATAAATTAGCTAGGCTTAAACCCTAGGAACCAACAGATGCATTGTAAATTCATCCTCGGATTCTGAGGGAGAGAGGGAGGAGACTACAGAAGCCCCAAAAATTACATTTCAGGGCTCTTGAGTGTGGATATGTGCCAGAGGACTGGAAATTGGCCACGATAGAACCTATTTTAAAAAAGGGAGACAGTGCTAATGCAGGTAATTACAGGCCAGTTAACATCAGCAGAAGAGAAAATCTTAGAGCCTTTAATTAACAATGAAATTGCTGCGTATCTGGTTAAAGATAAAACCGTTTGAAGCAGTCAGAACGGATTTCAAAAGGGGCGATGGTGCTCGGCAAACCTCAGAATTCTTTGAGGAGGCAACAGAGATAGTGGATGGGGGAATGCAGCGGATGTGGTGTACATGGACTTTAGGAAAGACTTTGACAAAGTACCACACGGAAGATTATGAGGGGAGATTAAGGAATATGGAATTGGGGGGGGGGGGGCGGGAATAGTATACTGGATTAAAAATTGGTTAGAGGGGAGGAAGCAGAGTAGGAGTTAAGGGCAATTTTTCCAGAGTGGTTGGAAGTGGGTAGTGAGTCCCACTGGGCTGTTCTGGGGCAGCTTCTGCTCATTGTGTGTGTCAATGATTGGATGTAGACCCAGAGGGAATGGTGGCAAAATGTGATGATGCCAAAATAGGAGGAATAGTTCATTCTTTAGAAGACCAAAGGAAGTTGCAAAGGGATATTGATAACATGGGGGAATGGGCTAAAAAGTGGCAGTTTCAATTCAATGTGTGAGGTGATGCATTTTGGTAAAATTAACAGCAGTAATTATACTCAGCAGGATTAGGATCAGTGCTGTGAAGAGCAGAGGGATTTGAGGGTACAGGTTCACAGAACATTAAAGGTAGCACACCTCATGTTGATAAGGTTGTAAAAAAAAAGCTGATGGAATTCTAGGTTTTACCTCAAGAGGTACAAAAAATACAAGCTAAGAGGTAACGATGAGACGATATAAAATCTTAAGACCTCAGTTAGAGTGCTGTGTGCAGTATTGGACTCTAATTATAGGAAGGATATTGAGTGCAGATTCACTAGGTTGCTGCCTGGTATGAAGAAATACAAATACAAAGAAAGACTTGAAAAATGTAGACTTTTTTGTTATAACTATGCAGTTTACGGGACAATATGACAGACAAGTTAAAAAATATGAAAGGAAGGGACGGGGGAGATAGAATCAGACTGTTTCCAGTAGTTGAGGGGTCTAGATCGAGGGATCATAGATACAAGATTAAATGCAAGAGATTGAGAGCAGGGGGCAGGAGAAACCTCTACAGAGAGCTGAAAGGCTGTGGAATTCACTGCCAGTTAGTGGTAAACAATGTCAACATTCACGATTAGATTGGATAGGTGGATGAAGGAAAAGGGATACGGGGCCAGGGTGGGTAAATGTGATTAGGACTATCTGCTTACAAGGACTAGTTGGGCAGAATGACCTGTTTCTGTGTTGTAACATCTATGTATACCCTCTCTTCCCAATGTTAAAACACTATACCCATTCTTCCTCCAACTCATGTAATAACTCATTTTATCAATATTACTTTGGCCACTATTCCTCTTGTTCTGCGTTGAACACATGACTCCGTACACTAACTCTAATCTATTCGTTCCTAGAAATACAATACTTATCCTTTCCCCAACCTTGGCACCACCTCCAAACTTGGTGCCCTGCACCTGGGTTTCTCTTTCTGTTCGTCCTGGCTGGGTTAAGAACATAAGAAATAGGAGCAGGAGTCGGCCATTTGCCCCCTCGAGCCTGCTCCGCCATTCAATATCATGGCTGATCTGATCATGGACTCAGCTCCACTTCCCTGCCCGCTCCCCGTAACCCTTTACTCCCTTATCACTCAAAAATCTATCTCCGCCTTAAATATATACAATGACCCAGCCTCCACAGCTCACCGGGGCAGAGAATTTCATAGATTTACAACCCTCAAGACTATTCATTCTTCCTCATCTCAGTTTTAAATGGGCGGCTCCTTATTCAGAGACTATGTCCCCTAGTTTTAGTTTCCCCTATGAGTGGAAATATCCTCTCTGCCATCCACCTTGTCGAGCCCCCTCATTATATGTTTCAATAAGATCACCTCTCATTGTTCTGAACTCCAATTGGCTCAACCTACTCAACCTATCTTCATAGGTCAACCCCCTCATCTCCAAAGTCTTCTCTAGTGAACCTTCTCTGAACAGCCTCCAATGCAAGTATATCCTTCCTTTAATACGGAGACCAAAACTGTACGCAGTACTCCAGGTGTGTCCTTACCAATACCCTGCACAGTGTAGCAGGACTTCTCTGCTTTTATACTCTATCCCCCTTACAATAAAGGCCAACATTCCATTTGCCTTCCTGATTACTTGCTGTATCTGCATACTCACTTCTTGTGTTTCATGCACAAGGACCTCAGGTCCCTCTGAACTGCAGCAATTTGGAATTTTTCTCCATTTAAATTATAATTTTCTTTTCTATTTTTTCTGCCAAAGTGGATAACCTCACATTTTCCCACATTATATTCCATCTGCCAATTTTTGCCCATTCACTTAGCCTGTCTATATCCCATTGCAGATTGTGTGTGTCCTCCTCACAATTTGCTTCCCCACCCATCTTTGTATCATCAGCAAACTTGGCTACATTACACTCGGTCCCTTCATCCAAGTCATTAATATAGATTGTAAATAGTTGAGGACCCAGCACCAATCCCTGTGGCACCCCACTAGTCACTGTTTGTCAACCGAAAAATGACCCATTTATCCTGGCTCTCTGTTTTTTTGTTAGTTAGCCAATCCTCTATTAATGCTAATATATTACCCCCAACCCCGTGAACTTTTATCTTGTTTAGTAACCTCTTATATGGCACCTTATCGAATGCTTTCTTGAAATCCAAATACACCACATCCACTGGTTCCCCTTTATCCACCCTGCTCGTTACATCCTCAAAGAACTTCAGCAAATTTATCAAACATGATTTCCCTTTCATAAAACCATGCTGACTCTGCTTGATTGAATCATGCTTTTCCAAATGTCCTGCTACTGCTTCCTTAATAATTAACTCGAGCATTTTCCCAATTACAGATGTTAGGCTAACTGGTCTATATTTTCCTGCTCTCTGTCTGCCTCCTTTTTTTAAATAGGGGCGTTACATTTGCAGTTTTCCAATCTGCTGGGACCGCCCCAGAATGCAGGGAATTTTGGGAGATTACAACCAATGCATCCACTATCGCTGCAGCCACTTCTTTTAAGACCCTAGGATGTAAGCCATCAGATCCAGGGGATTGTCCGTCTTTACTGAGTACTATTTCATTAGTGATAGTGATTGTATTAAATTCCTCCATTCCTATAGCCCCTTGATTATCTACTATTGGGATGTTTGTTGTGTCTTCTGCTGTGAAGACCGATACAAAATATTTGTTCAATGTCTCTGCCATTTTCCTGTTCTCCATTATGAATTCCCCAATCTCATCCTCTCGGGGACCAACATTTATTTTAGCCACTCTTTTCCTTTTTATGTACCTGCATTTTGTGCTCATTTACTTTCATAATCTATCTTCCCTCTCTATCATTTTTTTTAGTTGTTCTTTGCTGGCTTTTAAAAGTTTCCCAATCCTCTGGCCTCCCATTAATCTTGGCCACATTGTATGCCCTTGTTTTCAATTTGATACCATCCCTTATTTCCTTAGTTAGCCACAGATGGTTATCCCTTCTTAGACTTTCCTTCTCATTGGGATATATTTTTGTTCCAAGTTATGAAATATCTCCTTAAATGTCTGCCACTGCTCATCAATCGTCCCATACTTTAATCTATTTTTCCAGTCCACTTTAGCCAACTCTGCCCTCTTATCTTAATTTGAAATTCAACCATGTTATGGTCACTCATTCCTAGAGGATCCTTTACTATGAGATCATTTATTAATCCTGTCTCATTACACAGTACCACATCAAAGATAGCCTGCTCCCTGGTTTGTTCTGCAACATATTGTTCAAGGAAACTATCCTGGATACACTCTATGAACTCTTCCTCAAGGCTACCTTGGCCAATTTGCTTTGTCCAATGAATATTGCCATTCTTTTATTACAAGCCTCCATTATTTCTTGATTTATACTCCATCCAACAGTTTAGCTACTGTTAGGGGGCCTATAGTCTACGGCCACCAGTGACTTCTTCCCCTTATTATTCCTTATCTCCACCCAAACTGATTCAACATTTTGATCTTCTGAGCCAATATCGTTTCTCACTAATGCACTGATCTCATCCTTTATTAACAGAGCTACCCAAGCTCCTGTCCTTTTCTGTCTGTCCTTCCAAATTGTCAAATACCCTTGAATATTAAGTTCACAGTCCTGGTCACCTTGCAACCATGTCTCTGTAATGGCTATTAGATCATACCCATTTGTATCTATTTGTGCCGTCAACTCATCTATTTTGTTACGAATGTTAAATGCATTTAGATAAAGAGCTTTTAAATTTGTTTTTTTTAAATCATTTTTTTCCTGCTTTGACCCCACTTTCTGATTCACCTTTATGTTTATACATTCTGTTCCTCCTCCCTCCCCCTCCCCCACCCCCACCCCCCCCACTAATTAGTTTAAAGCCTTCTCTACAGCCCTAGTTATTTGATTCGCCAGGACCCTAGTCCCAGCACGGTCTAAGTGGAGCCCGTCCTAATGGAACAGCTCCCTCTTACTCCAGTACTGGTGTCTGTATCCCACAAAACAAAACCCATTTCTCCCACACCAGTCTCTGAGCCAAGTGTTTAACTCTCTGATCTTATTTACTCATAATTTAAATATAAAAAGCCAAGTTACTGGCTTAAATATCCAAACCCTGAGAATGGCAGCAGCTCTGACCTATGCGGCTTTTCAAGTTTTTTTGTGACGTGAAGATTGTTACGCCCCTCCTGTCTTCCCATCAAACAGACTCTGGTTGTCAGCAGCCATAGGAACAGGAGGAGGCCATTCAGCCCCTCGAGCCTGTTCTGCCATTCAGTTAGATCATGGTTGATCCGTAATTTAACTCCATCTACTTGCCTTGGTTCTGTAACCCTCAATACCCTTACCCAACAAAAATCTCTCAATACAAAAGCAAAATACTGCAGAGGCTAGAAAGCTGAAATAAAAACAGAAACTGCTGTGAAGACTCAGCCGGTCAGGCAGCATCTGTAGAGAGAGAAGCAGAGTTAACGTTTCAGTTCGCTCCACAGTGGCATCCTGACCGACTGAGTATTTCCAACATTTTCTGTTTTTATTTTAAAAATCTATCACAGTTTAAAATTTTTTAATTGACCCTCAGCTTCAACAGTTTTTTTTTGGGGGGGGCAGAGGGAGAGAGTTCCAGATTTCCACTACCCTTTGCATGAAGTGCACCCTGACATTACTCCTGAACGGCCTGGCTCTAATTTTAAGGTTATGTCCCTTTATTCTGGACTCCCCCACCAGAGCAAATAGTTTCTCTGTGTCTACCCTATCAAATCCTTTAATCATCATTCGTGTGTTCCCCGCTAGATTTAGTCATGCATTCGGTTCGAAGCATTTCCGGGACAGTAAATAGTGTGAGATGAGAGTGAAACACAGGTTTTAGAGCGAGCGAGAGAGAGAATCCATCCTACCCGTCAGTGTGCTCATCAGACAGAAGTGGGCCGAGTCAGCAGGGTCAGTGAAATTCTCCAATTTCATTTTGCCCCATTCCCCCCGCCCCGGCCAAACTAACACGTTCTTCAGAAGCATTTCTGCACCAAAATCAAAGGGTTGGTGACTTCATTAGTTTATTCCGGGAATGCTATAAATTATGGAATATTCTGTGTTCTGTACATTTCCCCAATTCATTTATGATTAAAAAAAACAGCTTCACAAACCCACGCAGAACTGCTTCATCGAACGGTTTATAGGAGGTATTTTGGAAAAACTGTGGCTGTCCTTCAGTCCTAATAAAGGGATATCCCGGGTTGAAAGGACACACACACTATTCTGAGAAACATTACACACGCAAATCCACACAACTGTAATCTACTGTCAAGTCTGGTCACGCACATTCATCATGAGTATCCCTATTTCTTTTAAGCACTATCTATAGTTAAAAAGATTTTTTTTCTCAGTCGTTTACAGAAATGTACAGAACCACAGGGCTATTGATTCGCAGCACAGGTCACTCCACCCTGAGGAGTCTGCTCAAGGAGTTTCACTCCAGACCAATTTCCTCTCCCCATCATTTCCCAGCGCCCAAATACCTCAAACAGTCCCACCTTTCCGCTGGTTTTCTTTCCGTTGTCCCTTATGAATGCTGACAGTTATGAACAAATCCCTTCAACGTCTCCGGGGAAGTAGCCCCGGATCTTGCAAACCAGCTTCCTGGACGCTTCCAAGACAGGTTAAGAAATGAGCTGAGTGCTGCAGAGCGATGTGCTGGGGGACCCCCGGGAACCATATAGCAAAATGCTTTCCGTTAAATATAATCACTCAACATTAGCTACCTGGTCTACATACACACAGGGTCAACCCCCCCACCCACCCACTCTGCTGGTCTTCATACACCCGGGGACCCTACCCTGGTCTAGATACACACAGGGACAACCATTCCCCCCCGCCCCCCACCCACTCTGCTGGTCTTCATACACCCAGGGACCCTCCCCTGGTCGCCATACACACAGGGGCAACCCACCCCCCCCCCCACTCTGCTGGTCTTCATACACACAGGGGCAACCCCCCCCCCTCCACCAACTCTGCTGGTCTTCATACACTCAGGGACCCTCCCCTGGTCTACATACACACAGGGGCAACCCACCTCCCACTCTGTTGGTCTTCATACACACAGGGGCAACCCCCTCTCCACCCACTCTGGTGGTCTATATACACCCAGCGACCCTCCCCCAGTCTTCAGACACACAGGGACTTTCCCCCGGTCTCCATACACCCAGAGACCCTCCCCTGGTCTTCATACATCCAGGGACCGCCACCCCACCCCCGGTCACCATACACCCAGGGGCCTTCCCCCAGTCTCCATACACCCAGGGACCCTCCCCTGGTTTACGTACAGCCAGGGACCTTCCCCCTGATCTCCATACACACAGGGACCCCCCACCCCCGCCACCCACTCTGCTGGTCTACATACACACAGGGGCAACCCCTTCCCCCCCCCACCCACTCTGCTGGTCTTCATACACCCAGCGACCCATCCCCCGTCTTCATACAGCCAGGGGCCCTCCCCTGGTCCCCACACACCCAGGGACCCTCCCCCACTCTTCATACAGCCAGGAACCCGCCCCGCGCCCCCTCCCCTCCCCGGTCTTCATACACCCAGGGACCCTCCCCTGGTCTTCATATATCCAGGATCCCCCCCCCCCGCCCCGATACACCCAGGGACCCCCCCTCCCACTCCCCAAGTGTACATGCACACAGTGAACACCCCTCCTCCTCAGTCGCCATACACTCAGGGATCCCCTCGCCTGGTCTCCCATATACCCAGCGACCACCCCTCTCCCCTCCCCGCCCCCAGTCTCCATACATCCAGCAACCACCACCCCGCCCCCCAGTGTCCATACACCCAGCGACCGCCCCTCTCCCGGTCTCTATACACCCAGGGTCCCCCTTGTCCCCGGTCTTCATACACCAAGGAATTTCCCCCTCCCCAATCATTTCCTGCAGTGTTACATTCGTAAGGCAGAGGAGAGTCATGAGGTTAAAAGAGCAATGGTTACAAGTGACTTGGAGTAATGCAACAGCCGGGAGGCTCAATCTTCCTCTCCTGCAAAAGAAAACCCTTTTATATAAACGGTTCTAAATCCAAATGAAACAGTCCACGCTATTAAAAACACAGCCCCCCCCAGCCCTGGGGTCCCACAGATAGATATCCGTTGCCCGGTGCACACTCAGTCTGGCCCGGTAGTCGAAACGGAAGCGTGGATCAGTTCACCTACGGCTCTGGCCTGGTCCTGGGGCGGCGAGTCCTCCCCGTTCTGTCCCTTGGAGGTGGTTTCTGGCGAGATGCTGTGCGGCCCCTCCAGCAGCGTGCAGCCCGGGTGGTTCTTTTTGAAGTGCTGGTTGAGAATGGCCTGGAAGGGGAAGCTCTTGCCGCACACGTGGCAGTGAAAGGGCTTGTTGCCGGTGTGCTTGCGGATGTGGTACTCCAGCTGGTCCTTGCGGGTGTACTTCTTCCCGCAGATGCGGCACACAAAGGGCGTGATGCCCATGTGCAGCCGCATGTGGCGGTCCAGGCTGCCCTTCTGGTTGAAGGACTTGCCACAGTAGAGGCAGGTCAGCCGCGGGTTGTAGCGGTACCAGCGTTCGGCCACCTCTTGGTCCCGCAGGTATTCTTCGTAGCCGCTGACGCCGAAGAGGGGGGCCTCGTCGGTCTGAGAGGGGAACACAAATGTCAAAAATCAAAAACTGCCAGCCATCTGCTTGTGTTAACAGTGCGAGTGAGCTCATTGTCAGCCGTGGCTCAGTGAGCAGCTCACTCGCCTCTGGAGTCAGAAGGCTGTAGGTTCAAGTCCCACTGCAGGGACTGAGCACATAAATCTAGGCTGACACTGCAGTGCAGTGCTGAGGGAGCGCCGCACTGTTGGAGGTGTCATTTTTCAGATGAGATGTTAAACCGAGGCCTGCTCTCTCAGGTGGATGTAAAAGATCCCGTGGCACTACTTCGAAGAAGAGCAGGGGCGTTATCTCCAGTGTCCTGGGCCAATATTTATGGATGCATTTATTTGTACTAACTGGTTTCTCTGATTGGCTCTCCATTATTACTTGACCTATTTCTGATTGGTCTGCTTAGAGAATAAGTCGCACCCTGAAGTTTCTCTGGAATTTGTAAATGGAACCTCCCAGCCCAACTTTGACAATTGTAATATGATCCATTTGGAGTTCAGAAGTCAGAAAGGACACATCCCCCCCGCCAGCCGAAGTTGCTCCTTACCCCAGCACGTGCGTCCCTCCCCCAGCCGAAGTGCATGACCTTACCAGCCCCCCACCCCCCCTAGATGGGCATAGTGTACAGATTGTTAACAAGTTTATTGGGTATGAAGTGTCAGTGTCGTGACTTTTGGATTTCATCCACTCCCAACAATATCCGGTGCGAGTGTAAAGGGAGTTGGAAGAACGTGATTTGTCATCCCCGAGTTCCCTCTCTTTCGCCCCACCCCGCTCCCCAAACCAGTCTCTCTCTAACCACCCCCCACTCCCCCAAAACCAGGTCTCTCTCCCACCTCCACAAATCAGGCTGTCTCTCCCCGCCGCCCCCCACCACCCCCCCACCTCGGCTCTCTCTCTCCATCCCCCAACCAGGCTCTCTCTCCCCCCCTCAACCAGGCTCTCTCTCTCTCTTTCCCTCCCCCAACCAGGCTCTCTCTCCCCCAACCAGGCTCCCTCTCTCTCTTTTTCCTTCCCCCATCAGGCTCTCTCTCTCTCCCTCCCCCAACCAGGCTCTCTCTCTCCCTCCCCCAACCAGGCTCTCTCTCTCTCTTTCCCTCCCCCAACCAAGCTCTCTCTCCCCCAACCAGGCTCGCTCTCTCTCTTTTTCCTTCCCCACCAGTCTCGCTCCCTCCCCCAACCAGGCTCTCTCTCTCTTTCCCTCCCCCAACCAGGCTCTCTCTCCCCCAACCAGGCTCTCTCTCTCTCTTTCCCTCCCCCAACCAGGCACTCTCTCTCTCTTTCCCTCCCCCAACCAGGCTCTCTCTCCCCCAACCAGGCTCTCTCTCTCTCCCCCAACCAGGCTCTCTCTCCCCCAACCAGGCTATCTCTCTCTCCCTCCCTCCCCCAACCAGGCTCTCTCTCCCCCAACCAGGCTCTCTCTCTCTTTCCCTCCCCCAACCAGGCTCTCTCTCCCCCAACCAGGCTCGCTCTCTCTCTTTTTCCTTCCCCCACCAGGCTCTCTCTCTCCCTCCCCCAATAAGGCTCTCTCTCCCCCTTTCCCTCCCCCAACCAGGCTCTCTCTCCTCCAACCAGGCTCTCTCTCTCTCTTTCTCTCCCCCCAACCAGGCTCTCCCTCCCCCAACCAGGCTCTCTCTCTCTCTCCCTCCCCCAACCAGGCTCTCTCTCCCCCAACCAGGCTCTCTCTTTCTCTCTCTCTCCCTCCCCCAACCAGGCTCTCTCTCCCCCAACCAGGCTCTCTCCCCCCCCCCAACCAGGCTCTCTCTCTCCCTCCCCCAACCAGGCTCTCTCTCTCCCTCCCCCAATCAGGCTCTCTCCCCCCCCCCAACCAGGCTCTCTCTCTCCCCCTCCCCCAACCAGGCTCTCTCTCTCCCCCCCACAACCAGGCTCTCTCTCTCTCCCTCTCCCAACCAGGCTCTCTCTCTCCCTCCCCCAACCAGGCTCTCTCTCTCTCTTTCCCTCCCCCAACCAGGCTCTCTCCCACAACCAGGCGCTCTCTCTCTCTCTTTCCCTCCCCCAACCAGGCTCTCTCTCCCCCAACCAGGCTCTCTCTCTCTCTCTCCCCCAACCAGGCTCTCTCTCCCTCCCTCTCCCTCCCCCAACCAGGCCCTCTCTCTCCCTCCCCCAACCAGGCTCTCTCTCTCTCTCTCTCTCCCTCCCCCAACCAGGCTCTCTCTCCCCCAACCAGGCTCTCTCTCCCCATCCCCCAACCAGGCTCTCTCTCTCTCTCCATCCCCCAACCAGGCTCTCTCTCTCTCTTTCCCTCCCCCAACCAAGCTCTCTCTCCCCCAACCAGGCTCGCTCTCTCTCTTTTTCCTTCCCCACCAGTCTCGCTCCCTCCCCCAACCAGGCTCTCTCTCTCTCTTTCCCTCCCCCAACCAGGCCCTCTCTCTCCCTCCCCCAACCAGGCTCTCTCTCTCTCTCCCTCCCCCAACCAGGCTCTCTCTCCCCCAACCAGGCTCTCTCTCCCCCAACCAGGCTCTCTCTCTCCATCCCCCAACCAGGCTCTCTCTCTCTCTCCATCCCCCAACCAGGCTCTCTCTCTCTCTTTCCCTCCCCCAACCAAGCTCTCTCTCCCCCAACCAGGCTCGCTCTCTCTCTTTTTCCTTCCCCACCAGTCTCGCTCCCTCCCCCAACCAGGCTCTCTCTCTCTCTTTCCCTCCCCCAACCAGGCTCTCTCTCCCCCAACCAGGCTCTCTCTCTCTCTCCCAACCAGGCTCTCTCTCTCTCTCTCTCCCCCAACCAGGCTCTCTCTCCCCCAACCAGGCTATCTCTCTCTCCCTCCCTCCCCCAACCAGGCTCTCTCTCCCCCAACCAGGCTCTCTCTCTCTTTCCCTCCCCCAACCAGGCTCTCTCTCCCCCAACCAGGCTCGCTCTCTCTCTCTTTCCCTCCCCCAACCATGCTCTCGCTCCCCCAACCAGGCTCTCTCTCTCTCTTTCCCTCCCACAACCAGGCTCGCTCTCTCTCTTTTTCCTTCCACCATCAGGCTCTCTCTCTCCCTCCCCCAACCAGGCTCTCTCTCTCTCCCTCCCCCAACCACGCTCTCTCCCCCCCCCAACCAGGCTCTCTCTCTCCCTCCCCCAACCAGGCTCTCTCCCCCCCCCAACCAGGCTCTCTCTCTCCCTCCCCCAACCAGGCTCTCTCTCTCCCTCCCCCAACCAGGCTCTCTCTCTCCCTCCCCCAACCAGGCTCTCTCTCTCCCTCCCCCAACCAGGCTCTCTCTCTCCCCCCCACAACCAGGCTCTCTCTCTCTCCCTCCCCCAACCAGGCTCTCTCTCTCCCTCCCCCAACCAGGCTCTCGCTCTCTCTTTCCCTCCCCCAACCAGGCTCTCTCCCACAACCAGGCGCTCTCTCTCTCTCTTTCCCTCCCCCAACCAGGCTCTCTCTCCCCCAACCAGGCTCTCTCTCTCTCTTTCCCTCCCCCAACCAGGCTCTCTCTCCCCCAACCAGGCTCTCTCTCTCTCTTTCCCTCCCACAACCAGGCTCGCTCTCTCTCTTTTTCCTTCCACCATCAGGCTCTCTCTCTCCCTCCCCCAACCAGGCTCTCTCTCTCTCCCTCCCCCAACCACGCTCTCTCCCCCCCCCAACCAGGCTCTCTCTCTCCCTCCCCCAACCAGGCTCTCTCCCCCCCCCAACCAGGCTCTCTCTCTCCCTCCCCCAACCAGGCTCTCTCTCTCCCTCCCCCAACCAGGCTCTCTCTCTCCCTCCCCCAACCAGGCTCTCTCTCTCCCTCCCCCAACCAGGCTCTCTCTCTCCCCCCCACAACCAGGCTCTCTCTCTCTCCCTCCCCCAACCAGGCTCTCTCTCTCCCTCCCCCAACCAGGCTCTCGCTCTCTCTTTCCCTCCCCCAACCAGGCTCTCTCCCACAACCAGGCGCTCTCTCTCTCTCTTTCCCTCCCCCAACCAGGCTCTCTCTCTCTCTTTCCCTCCCCCAACCAGGCTCTCTCTCCCCCAACCAGGCTCTCTCTCTCTCTTTCCCTCCCCCAACCAGGCTCTCTCTCCCCCAACCAGGCTCTCTCTCTCTCTTTCCCTCCCCCAACCAGGCTCTCTCTCCCCCAACCAGGCTCTCTCTCTCTCTTTCCCTCCCCCAACCAGGCTCCATCTCCCCCAACCAGGCTCGCTCTCTCTCTTTTTCCTTCCCCCACCAGGCTCTCTCTCTTTCCCTCCCCCAACCAGGCTCTCTCTCTTTCCCTCCCCCAACCAGGCTCGCTCTCTCTCTCTCTCCCTCCCCCAACCAGGCTCTCTCTCTCCCTCCCCCAACTAGGCTCTCTCTCCCCCAACCAGGCTCTCTCTCTCCCTCCCCCAACCAGGCTCTCTCTCTCCCTCCCCCAACCAGGCTCTCTCTCTCCCTCCCTCAACCAGGCTCTCTCTCCCCACTTCCCCCTCGCAAAACAGGTTCTCTCCCCGCCACCCCCCCAAACCAGGCTCTCTCTCGCCACAGCCCCCCCCAAACCAGGCACTCTTTCCACCCCCCCTCCCTTCCCCCCACCAGGCTCTCTCTGCCGCCCCCCCCAACCAGGCTCTCTCTCGCCCCCCCCAAACCAGGCTCACTCTCGCCCCCCCAAACCAGGCTCTCTTTTCTCTCTCTCCCCCGCCAAACCAGGCTCACTCTCTCACACCCCCCCCAAAACCAGGCTCTCTCTCTCCCCCAACGCCACCCCCCCCCAACCAGGCTCTCTCTCCCACCCCCCCCACCAAAAACTGGGCTCTCTCTCCCCCAACCAGGCTCTCCCTCTCCGCCCCCCCCCAAACCAGGCCATCCCTCTCCGCCCCCCCACCCCCCAACCAGGCTTTCTCTCTTCCTTCCCCCAGCCCCCAAACCAGGCTCTCTCTCTCACCCCCCCCAAACCAGGCTCTCTCTCCCCCCCACAAAACCAGGCTCGCTCTCTCTTCCCCCCACCACCCCCAAAACCAGTCTCTCTCTCTCTCTCCCCCACGCCCCCCAAACCAGGCTCTCTCTCTCTCCCCCACCTCCCCAAACCAGGCTCTCTCTCCCCCACTCCCCCCAAACCAGGCTCTCTCTCTCTTTGCCCCCCCCCAAAACCAGGCTCTCTCTCTCTGCCCCCCCCACAACCAGACTCTCTCTCTCCGCCCCCCCACAACCAGACTCTCTCTCTCTCTCTCCGCCCCCCCCACAACCAGACTCTCTCTCTTCCCCCCCCTCCCCCTCAACCAGGCTCTTTCCCCCCCCCCCCAAACAGGCTCTCTTTCCCCCCATCACCCCTCAACCAGGCTCTCTTCCCTCTCTGCCCCCCCTCTCCAAACCAGGCTCTCTCTCCCCCCAACCAGGCACACACTCTCTTCCCCTCGCCCCCCCCAAAGCCAGGCACACACACTCTCTCCCACCACCCCCAACAAAACCAGGATCTCTCTCTCTCTCTCCCCATGCCCCAATCCAGGCTCTCTCTCTCACCCCCAAATAGGGTCTGTGTCTCTCTCTCTCTGTGCCCCCCCCCCCACCCCGCCGGTTGTCCACCAGCTCTCTCTGCCCGCCGCTCTCCTCGTGGCTCAGGGCCCGGCAGCTCAGCAAGAAATGTGGTGTTTTGGGCCGGTTCCGACGCATGTGCAGAAAAGGGTTAGTGTAAATTGCGCTGGGGGTCGGGCGGCAGAGTCGGAGAGTATTTGTCCTAACTCACTTCTGCGCATGCGCGAGTTACGACAAATAGTCACTGCGAATATTCATCCTTCAATCATAAGAACATAAGAATTAGGAACAGGAGTAGGCCATCTAGCCCCTCGAGCCTGCTCCGCCATTCAACAAGATCATGGCTGATCTGGCCATGGACTCAGCTCTACTTACCCGCCCGCTCCCCGTAACCCTTAATTCCCTTATTGGTTAAAAATCTATCTATCTGTGATTTGAATACATTCAATGAGCTAGCCTCAACTGCTTCCTTGGGCAGAGAATTCCACAGATTCACAACCCTCTGGGAGAAGAAATTCCTTCTCAACTCGGTTTTAAATTGGCTTCCCTGTATTTTGAGGTTGTGCCCCCTAGTTCTAGTCTCCCCGACCAGTGGAAACAACCTCTCTGCCTCTATCTTGTCTATCCCTTTCATTATTTTAAATGTTTCTATAAGACCACCCCTCATCCTTCTGAACTCCAATGAGTAAATACCCAGTTTACTCAATCTATCATCATAAGGTAACCCCCTCATCTCCGGAATCAGCCTCGTGAATTCGTCTCTGTACCCGCTCCAAGGCTAGTATATCCTTCCTTAAGTAAGGTGACCAAAACTCCACGCAGTACTCCAGGTGCGGCCTCACCAATACCCTATACAGTTGCAGCAGGACCTCTCTGCTTTTGTACTCCATCCCTCTCGCAATGAAGGCCAACATTCCATTCGCCTTCCTGATTACCTGCTGCACCTGCAAACTAACTTTTTGGGATTCATGCACAAGGACCCCCAGGTCCCTCTGCACCGCTGCATGTTGTAATTTCTCCCCATTCAAATAATATTCCCTTTTACTGTTATTTTTCCCAAGGTGGATGACCTCACACTTTCCGACATTGAATTCCATCTGCCAAACCTTAGCCCATTCGCTTAACCTATCTAAATCTCTTTGCAGCCTTTCTGTGTCCTCTACACAACCCGCTTTCCCACTAATCTTTGTGTCATCTGCAAATTTTGTTACACTACACTCTGTCCCCTCTTCCAGGTCATCTATGTATATTGTAAACAGTTGTGGTTCCAGCACCGATCCCTGTGGCACACCACTAACCACCGATTTCCAACCCGAAAAGGACCCATTTATCCCGACTCTCTGCTTTCTGTTCGCTAGCCAATTTTCTATCCATGCTAATACATTTCCTCTGACTCTGCGTACCTTTAACTTCTGCAGTAACCTTTTGTGTGGCACCTTATCGAATGCCTTTTGAAAATCTAAATACACCACATCCATCGTTACACCTCTAGCCACCATGCTCGCGATATCCTCAAAGACATAACAAAACAGATTATCTGGTCATTATCACATTGCTGTTTGTGGGAGCTTGCTGACGTTTCCTACATTACAACAGTGACTACACTCCAAAAGTACATCATTGGCTGTAAAGCACTTTGAGACATCCGGTAGACATGAAATGCGCTATATAAATGCAAGTCTTTCTTTCTTTCTTTATAACCGTTAGCTTTTGTCTTAAGTAATCTGTCTTTCAGTTCTATATCGTGTTTCATAACCACGTGACGTCCCAACGCGCATCACAGCCAATGAAGTACTATTTTGTGAAATGTAGTTTAACGGCTCATCCGAAAGACGGCACCTCTGACAGTGCAGCGCTCCCTCAGTATTGCACTGGTTGTGAGCCTAGATTTTTGTACTCAAGTTCCTGGAGTCAGACGTGAACCCACAACCTTCTGGCTCAAAGGCGAGGAGTGCTGCCCACTGAGCCACAGCTGACACGGAAGACTGTGGGCTTAATTCCCACTCCAGAGACTTCAGCACATAACCTAGGCAGACACTTCTGTGCAGTACTGAAGGAGTGCAGCATTGTTGGAGGTGCCGTTTTACAGATGAGATGTTAAACAGAGAATGCACATAAAATATGGCACCAATCGAAGAACATTCATCTCTCAACCAAACTACCAAGACAAAACCCACTTAACTCATCACTTATCCCATTTCCTGTTGGTGGGCCCTTGCTCTGCGTAAATTGGCTGCCCAATTTGCCTAAGGAACAATAGTGACTGCACTTATGAACATATGAAAAAGGACAGTAAAAGATCAACCGGTTCATTCAGCCTGTCCCATCCAGTCATGGTACAGCCTACATGTATCGTCTAACTCCCTCCCCTCATGCTATCTCCTGGAAGAGGCATTAAACAACAATCAAGCCAGCTCCAGGCGACTGCAGTAGCTGGTACACTCGTCATTGCTTCTACTTTTTATAACTCGGGATGTCCTCCACACGCAGGAGCTTGCCCAGTTACTTTCTGAAAGGCCTGTAGCGAATTCAAGCCTCTGCGCATTCTGGAGACCTATTCCAGAGGTCAATGGCTCTCTGAGAAAAGTAGTACCTCTTGGTGACTAACCTAACTCTATATTCTGTACTAATGCCCCCTTGTCCTCCTCAAATAATCTATCCACCCATGCAGAATCCATTCCCTCCATCATTTTAAAGACCTCAATCGCATCCCCTCAAGGTACACGTTTCTCCAGTGCAAACAGCCCCAGTTCCCCAAGCCTGTGCCGATGACAAAAGCCCAGAAACTTGGTATCATGCAGGTGAGCTTTCCCCTGGGCCACGTTAACCTCCACCATGTGAGGATACCAAAACTGGGCACAGTATCCCAGTCGCGGCTGTACCGTGGTCGTGTATAAAGCAAGCGCTGTATTGCTGGCTTTCCATTTAACTGTCCTGGCTGTACACCCTATTTGTCTTCTTTTACCCTTGTGATGGTAATGAAGTGTTCCGAGATGCCCTGACGTCATGAAAGGTGCTATATATCAATGCAAATCATTTCAAAATGTATTATATATAAAAAGAAAGGCTTACAGCTATGAAGCAACTTTCACGACCACAGGACAACCCAAAGGGTGTCACAGCCAATGAAGTACTTTTTGAAGCATGATCACTGTTGTAATGTGGGAAACGCAGCAGCAGTTTGTGCACAGCAAGGTCCCACAAGTAGAAATGTGGTAATGACAAGATAATCTGTTTCAGTGCAGTGTCAAATGAGTTGCACTATGTCAGCCAATGAGTTGCAGGCGGGGTGCGATCCACGGCAGGACTCACAACAGTCTATTTTAAAGCAAAAAGACATCTACTTACTCACTAAACAGTCTATTTAAACAGCGCACCACAGTGAGCAGTTTACAGAGGCTATGTAAAAAGAATCTCTATGAACTACAGCAAACAGAACTCATGTCTGTAGAGGGTACACACTGCAACCACGCTGCACCAGTGGTGAAGGGAGTGAATGTTGAAGGTGGTGGGCCAATCAAGTGGGCTGTTTTGTCCTGGATGGTGTCGAGCTTCTTCAGTGTTGTTAGAGCTGCACTCATCCAGGCAAGTTGAAAGTATTCCATCACACTCCTGACTTGTGCCTTGTAGATGATGGAAAGGCTTTGGGGAGTCAGGAGGTGACACACTCGCCACAATACGCAGCCTCTGACCTGCTCTTGTCGCCACTGTATTTATATGGCTGGTCCAGTTAAGTTTCTGGTCAATGATGATGGTGATGTTGATGATGGTGGGTATTCGGCGATGGTAATGCTGTTAAATTTCAAAAGGAGACTCTCTCCTGTTGGATATAGTCATTGGCTGGCATTTGCGTGGCGCGAATGTTACTTGCCACTGATCAACCCAAGCCTGAATGTGGTCCAGGTCTTGAGAGTCAGCATGGTTTTATGAAAGGGAAGTCGTGTTTGACAAATTTGCTAGAGTTCCTTCAGGATGTAACGAGCAGGGTGGATAAAGGGGAACCAGTAGATGTGGTGTATTTGGATTTCTTTCGGTGCCACATAACAGGATACTGCACAAGTTAAGAGCTCATGGGGTTGGGGATAATATATTAGCATGGATAGAGGATTGGCTAACTAATAGAAAACCGAGAGTCAGGATAAATGGATCATTTTCAAACTGTAACTAGTGGGGTGCCACAGGGATCAGTGCTGGTTCCTCAACTATTTACAATCTATATTAATGACTTGGATGAAGGGACCGAGTGTAATGTAGCCAAGTTTGCTGATGATACAAAGATAGGTGGGAAAGCAAGTTGTGAGGAGAATACAACGTATCTGCAAAGGGATATAGACAGGCGAAGTAAGTGGGCAAAGATTTGGCAGATGGAGTATAATGTGGGAAAATGTGAGGTTAACCATTTTGGTAGGAAAAATAAAAAAGCAAATTATTATTTAAATGGAGACTATAAAATGCTGCAGTAGAGGGCCCTGGGGGTCCTTGTGCATGAAACAAAAAAGTGAGTATGCAGGTACAGCAAGTAATTAGGAAGGCAAATGGAATGCTGGCCTTTATTGCAAGGGGGATAGAGTATAAAAGCAGAGAAGTCCTGCTACAACTGTACAGGGTATTGGTGAGGCCACACCTGGAGCACTGCTTACAGTTTTGGTCTCCGTATTTAACGAAGGATATAGTTGAATTCGACGCAGTTCAGAAAAGGTTCACTAGTTTGATTCCCGAGTTGAAGGGGGCTGTCTTATGAAGAAAGCTTGAACAGGTTGGGCCATTGGAGTTTAGAAGAATGACCTTATTGAAACAAATAAGATTCTGAGGGGGCTTGACAGGGTAAATGCAGAGAGGATGTTTCCCCTCGTGGGGAAATCTAGAACTAGGAGGCATAGTTTCAGAGTAAGTGGTTATCCACTTAAACCGGAGATTAGGAGGAATTTCTTCTCTCAGAGGATTGTGAACCTTTGAAATTGAGCTCTTTTGTCCATGGTTGGACCAAGGCTGTAATGAGGTCTGGAGCCGAGTGGTCCTGGCATCGGTGAGCAGGTTATTGGTGAGTAAGTGCCGTTTGATAGAACTGTTGAAGACACCTTCCATCACTTTGCTGATGATTGAGAGTAGACTGATGGGGTGGTAATTGGCCGGATTGGATTTGTCCTGCTTTTTGTGGACAGGACATACCTGGGCAGTTTTACACATTGTCGGATAGATGCCAGTGTCGTAGCTGTACTGGAACAGCTTGGCTTGAGGCACGGCTAGTTCTGGAACACAAGTCTTCAGCACAATAGCTGGATTGTTGTTGGGCCCATAGCCTTTGCTGTATCCGGTGCGCTCAGCTATATCTTGATATCATGTGGGGTAAATCGAATTGGCTGAAGGCTGGTTTCTGTGATGGTGGGGACCTCAGGAGGAGGCCAAGATGGATCATCCACTCGACACTTCTGGCTGAAGATGGTTGCAAACGCGCTGGGCTGCCATCATTGAGGATGTCAATGTTCATGGAGCCTCTTCCTCCAGTTGTTCAACTGTCCACCACCATTCATGACTGGATGTAACAAGACTACAGAGCTTTGATCTGATCCGTTGGTTGTGGGGTCGCTTAAGGTAGGTCACTGAGGCTTTCTATTCAAAGAAAGACAGCTTCATTTCATTTCCTCTTGCCAGAGAGAAGCAGCTGGAGTGAGCACGAGGGTTTGCAAGGATTGACTGCAGGCACATTGCTTTGCCGGCACCACATGTCAACTCTGCCATGGATCGGAACCAAAAGGCATTCCACTCCCTCAACATGCAGCTGGTGTGCGACCATAGGCAGTGCATCATGCGTGCCAATGCCAGGTATCCTGGCAGCAGTCACGATGTCTTCATTCTGCAGTCCTCTGTGGCTACAGGGCAACAAGGGCCATCCACTGAGGACATGGCTCACTGCTCCGGCCCACAACCCATGCACATGTACGCAGCAGGCGGACAATGAGAGTCATGCTGCCACACGGAACGTGATCAAGCAGACCATTGGCGTGCTGAAACAACGATTCCACTGCCTGGACTGCTCTGGAGGAGCCCTGTAGTACTCGGCTGAGCAGGTCTCAAGATTTGTGGTGGTACGTTGCACAACCGTGCCATCATGAGGGAACAGCTCTTGCCACCGCCCATCAGGCGAGAAGCTGAGGAACAAGAGGAGGAGGAGGAGAAGGAAGGGAGGTTGCAACCTAGAAAGCTCCTTTCTGTCCTGGCTGAACAAATAATTCGAGAGATACCAGTAACCTCAACCCCAATTCCCTATTCATCAACAGTACTACACTCCTTGCCTTCCACCTGGCACTGACTATCACATTATCCTATTGTCCACAATGCAAAAATAAAAGCCAACGCAAAATATACATTCCAATCCAAATCTATAAATTAAATCATACCATATTGCACACAAAAATAAACAAATCAACCTTGTGCATTCCCTTAGTGCCCATCTTCTGTGTGCGCTTTTACCTCTCCTAGTGCTCCTACGAGGCACTACCCCAGTGGCTGCAGCATGGCTGGTGGAAGGCTGCTGATATTGAGTTGAGGAGACTGCAGATGGCCTTGGAGGGCTACCTCGAGCAGCTCTGGGCCTGGAAGGCCCGGCTGCGGACTGCACCACCTCGGCCTGGGCTGGGGCAGTCTGGGCTGGCTGGCTGACAGGCAACAGCAAGAGCACTGGTGGAGTGGCAGGGGTGGGAGCAGGAGTCATCCTGAGAGAGGACAGCATGTCCGTGCTCCATGTGCCACTGACACCAATGTTCTCACTACATTGTCTTGGTCGTGTGTGTGGCCTGTTTATTTCAATGCGCGGTCCCTTTAAATTTCTGCACATGCGCGGTATTTCAAAGGGAAAGGTTTGCAAGATTACTGTGCAGCCGTGCAAGCCCGCAGCTTAGAGAAAATGCTGACTGCCACTCTCCCGAGGCGGTGCCTCTGCAATCCTAGTAATCTGTTGGAGGACAGATTGCTGGACTGCTGTGACACCCTGCAAGCCCCTTTGAACACTGGAATCTGCAGCCATGATGGCAGCAGTCTGAGCTTGCATGGCGTTGGGTGGCTGCTGCTTGTGCTGCAATGGAAGCCGAGACATCGGCCATCAGACGCTGCATCATGGCTGGGTCCACAAGGGCCCTAATGGAGTGGGCCACCATTCCGTGCTGGAAAGGATGGGCTCCAAGCTCTGCACAAAGCCCTGTGCCAAGCTGGTGCCTGACTCCTCCGTGCTCCTTGACATTGAGCGCAGCCTTTCTGGCAGGCTTCCCAATGCACCAAGCATTTCATTGTACATACCCATCAGCCTTCCTTTAAGAACATTAGAAATAGGAGCAGGAGTAGGTCATTTGGCCCCTCGAGCCTGCTCCGCCATTCAATAAGATCATGGCTGATCTGATTTTGGGCTCGGCTCCACTTCCCTGCCCACTCCCCATAACCCCAGCCTCCCTTATCGTTCAAAAACCTGTCTCTCTCCATTTTAAATATATTCAGTGACCTAGCCGTCACAGCTCTCTGGGGCAGAGAACTCCACAGATTTATGACCCTCAGAAGAAATTCCTCCTTATCTCAGTTCTAAATGGGTGACCCCTTATTCTGAAACTATGCCCCCTAGTTCTAGATTCTCCCACGAGGGGAAACATCCTCTCTGCATCTACCGTGTCGAGCTCCCTCCATATCTTCTTCTGTAGCCTGACCCATCAAAGTCCTCAACTGAGTCCTCTACAGTGCGACCTGACCCTCTGGTGATCTGGCACCTGTGCTATCCTGGCCCCCTGCTCTGGCTGAAGCGCACTCATGCCTGGTATCTCACCACGTGCAGAACCCGACTCTATGCTATTCTCTAAATTACACGCTGTGTCAGTATCTGAGCTGGAGAGCTGCGACTGTGAAATCAAGTGACGGTGTGTCTTAATCTTCACTCTCTCCTTGCCCTGCCACCACTACCTGGGCAGGTTGCAGCTCTCGGGTATCTGAAACGAAAAAGGGACAAGGGTTGGGTTGTGGTGAGGAGAGAGGAGAGGAGAAAGTAAGTAAATGTGTGCTTACACCCTCTGCAGCTTGTAAGTAAGAAAAGATTGTGGGATGAGGGAGAGTGGGATGTGGGAAGGAGGATTAGATATGAGGATACCGTCCTCCTCAATGGCTTCAACCCTGCCGGTGGCCACGGCCTCAGCAATGGTCCTTCCCATAATGGCCAGCACTGTCTCCCCCATGAGGGTTAGAACATGCAGGAGCACCTCTCCCCTTCAGTTAGTTGCTGCTGCCTCCGGTTGTGCGCCACCTTCTCCTGCAAGAAAGAGGGAAGTGTGTTACTGAGTGTCGTGCAATGTGTTTGGGTGATGTGGCTGTCATGGTTGAATAGCTGCTAGTGTGTGCAATCTGTGAGATGTGGGTTTGAGGCTTGCAACAGTGCTAAGTGAGAGAGATTCAGGTGAAGAATGTTAGGTTTGAGTCCTGATTAATGGAGATTGTTGGTAGGTGAATGATGGGGGTGTGGTGAATTGAGCAGTGGTTGAGGTTTGTGGTGCAATTGGCAGGATATGACATTTGAAGATGCATTCACTGACCTTGACCACTCGAGTGAGATTAAACTTCTTCAGGCACTGTACCCAGGTCTTTGGGGCAACACTCCTGACATTGACCTCTGCCACTATCTCATCGTGTGTCTGGGGGCGCCTCCTGTCTCCCTGAGGATATAGAACATCTCTTCTCCTTTCCACTTCCTCCACCAAGAACGCCAGTGCAACATCTGAAAACCTGGGTGCCTGCTCTCCCTTATGGTCAGCCATTCTTCACTCTTTCCCGGGTCAGATTCAATGGTAGAACGACTCACTGCAGCTGCTTCAGCCAGAATGCACTTTCCCCTTTAAGAGGTGCAGGCTAGCTTTAAGTAGTGCAAGTTAGTAACAATGGGCCCAAGTTTCCACAAGAAAAAAAACGGGCGCCCGTTTTTCGCGCCTAAAACGGCGCCTAAAAAAATCCTCGGTAGTCTGCACCTACTTACAGGTCCTCTGGCCCTTGGCGCAGTCAGCACGAGCTGTGGGGGGGCGGAGCCAGGTCCCGGCGCTGAAAACAGTGCCGGGACCTCTGCACATGCGCGCTACAGTCGGCACGCAAGTGCAGTAGCTCCAGGCGCCGAATTGGGTGGGAGGGGCCCGAAGCACGCAGCCCCTAGCCCTGGCCCAATGGCCTCACTGGGGCTCCTCCCACGGCCAGCTCCTGCTCCCCGCCTGACCAGACCCGACACTCGCTCCCCCCCCCACCGACCTGACCCCCGCTCCCCCGCCCCGAGACCCGCTCCCCCCCCGCCCCGAGACCCGAGACCCGCTCCCCCCCCGCCCCGAGACCCGACACCCGCTTCCCCCCCCGCCCCGAGACCCGACACCCGCTCCCCCCCCCCCGCACCTACCCGAGACCCGACACCCGCTTCCTCCCCCCACTGACTGACCCGACCCACGCTCCTGTTCCCCGACGCCCGCCCTCCCTCCCCCCTCTCTCTCTCCCCCTCCCGCTCAGTGGCACGAACGGCTGCAGAATTCTCCCTGGCTGAAGCACTTTCACACAGGTAGGAAGATGGTTTATTTAATCTTTTCGTGGCTTATAAATGTTTATTCAGGTTGGATTTATTTGTATAATATTTGTAGAAGCATAAATAAGGATTTATTGTCGAATTTAATGAGTTCCCTTCCCCCCCCCCATCCTCGTTCTGGATGCCTAATTTGTAACCTGCGTCTGATTTTTTAATATGTAGAACAGGTTTTTTCAGTTCTACAAAAATCTTCACTGGCTCCATTCTACTTTAGTTTGCAGTACATTTTCACTGTGGAAACTTTCAAATCAGGCGTCAGTGGCCGGACACGCCCCCTTTTGAAGAAAAAATTCTGTTCTAAACTAGAACTGTTCTACCTGACTAGAACTGCAGAAAAACAAATGTGGAGAATTGCGATTTCTAAAATAGTCCGTTCTCCACCAGTGCTCCTAAAAATCAGGCGCGAATCATGTGGAAACTTGGGCCCTATATTTGGCCCCTGCTGATGCCTGCAGCCAATAAATAGCGGGGGAGAGCGCTGGCTGCACGCAGAAATCATTATAATAAGCAGGCAGCAAAAGGTTGCAGACTGCATTCCACTTATGGACGCGGGTTAATCGCATATTGCGATCTCTGTGCCCGTTTTTGGAGGCTATCTAGTTTAACCCCCAAGATCCATCTATCTTTCATTCTTTCTTTCTTTCACTGATCTTCACATCCCTCATGCCAGGGGTGCCACTCTATCTGCTACCAGTGTTAATCCTGGCCCCGCTGCAGTGCTCAGAACCCAGGGAGTTATTTGTAATCTATTTTGGTTACATTAGGTTCTCATCAAAAAACCTTTGCATACAAAGAACGAAAAGAAAGACTTGCAGTTATATAACACCTTTCTCGACCATAAGACGTCCCAACGCGCTTCACAGCCAATGAAGCACTTCTGAAATGTAGTCACTCTGGTAATTTAGGAAACGCAGCAGCCATTTATGTGTAAGTGTGTGAGAGCAGCTGAAAGCTTGAGCATTGTATCGAGAACAGTAAGCAATAGTGCAGTGCCACAAACACTACGGTCGGTGCCTTGTGCTACCTGCAGGCGGTTGTACAGTCAGCTCCATTCTAACTTCAATGACTTCAAGGGTAGTTCACAGTCACTGAGCAGCCTGGTGCAGCCAGGCAGTACTCTAGTGCTGTTTTGTTCTTGTACACTGGTCGAAACATTGCACAGACACAATATTGGCACCGGTGATATAACCACACCACCAGAGTGACAATGAAAGGGAACAGAATAAGTTCCTGCTGGATTCGAATATACTCGGGAATTGGGTAGACAGGGAGCAGATGAAATTCACTGTCGAGAAATGCAAATTGCTTCACGTGGGGACAGAAAAAAATCCAGGAAGCGAATATTAATAAACTGGAAAAAAAGTAATGTGGATGGAAAATGAAAGTGATCTGGGGGTCCCTGAATGACAATAAATTGAAACAATTGCAACAATGCTCGACGGCAGTGAGCAAAGCAAATCAAATGTTGGGATGTATTACAAGCTCAATATTAAGCTGAAATAGTGAGGCCATCTGTTGGACATCATGAAAGTTAAATGTTTAACAGTCGAACTACTTTGTAGCTTAAAGCAACAGGTTTTCCTGTAAGTGTTGTAAAAGGACTGCACAGTCAGGCTTTCCAGTATAAGCAGGGTGACGTTGAGTCTGAGGAGGGCATTGCTTGTTTTGAGAAATGTAAAGTGCTTGTGTAAGGGAATAAGTTGTTGATGACATCACCAGTGAATGGTTAATGTTTAGTTTTAGGGTAATAAACATGGGAAGTAGATGTCCATTAGATACAGATAGCAATTGGTCAAAGGTGCCAGAAAATGTTACATCAGGAAGTCTCGTGTTAGGGAAATGGTTCTGAGATAAACAATTGCAAACTGTTTACATAGATAGTCTGTTTCCAGAGGATTTAGGATAACGGACAGTTTAGTCAGCCATTTTGACATTTTTCTTTGTTGTAGTCAAAATATGGTGTGTAAAGGAGCATGGTTTGCAACAGTTTGTTAGAGTGTACTCGACAGGTACAGAAACCGGTAGAGTAACTCTCTGTACGCAGTTAAGGCTGATCACCCTTGTACATCAATAAAGTCCGTTCCATATAATCCACTACGAAATCACTTGTTTATTTGAAACGTGTTGTTGTGAACCAGAGGAGAAAGGAGATTGTTTAACATCATCCGGCCACTTTATAAATCATTGGTGTGACCCGTACATACAATACTGGATACAGTTCTGGTCACCACAGTACAAGAGGCATATTGCAGCTATTGAAAGGATACAGAAGACGACAACCGGAATGATTGTGGGGATTGGATTATAAGTATAAATTGGACCTGTTCGCACTGCTAGATCATTTCACTAGATAAAGGGACTAGAGAATGTCGACCATAAGGAGCTGGTCCAGAACAGCAGAACCAAAGGACATGGCCGGAGCGTGAAGGGGGGTAAATTCAAAATGAATCTGCGGATAAATTATTTCAGTGAGTGAGTGGTCAATCTATGGGGCAGGCTCCCTGGTGGAAGCAGTTCATATTGATTCATTCAAATACAAATGCGATTTCTTTCAGAGAAAAACTTTTTGGGATACGGCATATCAGTAATTTGAGAAAGGACATGTGGTAAGTTTAAAAAAAAATTCATTCACAGGATGTGGGCGTTACTGGCAAGGCCAGCATTTATTGCCCACCCTTAATTGCCCTTGAGAAGATGGTGGGGAACCGCCTTCTTGAACCGTTGCAGTCCATGTGGTGAAGGTGCTCCCACAGTGCTGTTAGTGAGGGAGTTCCAGGATTTTGACCTAGCGACGATGAAGGAATGGCGATATATTTCCCAGTCAGGATGGTGTGTAACTTGGAGGGGAACTTGGAGGTGATGGTGTTCCCATATGCCTGCTGCCCTTGTCCTTCTAGGTGGTAGAAGTCGCGGGTTTGGGAGGTGCTGTCGAAGAAGCCTTGGCGAGTTGCTGCAGTGCATCCTGTAGATGGTATGAACTGCAGACACGATGCGTTGGTGGTGGGGGGAGTGAATGATGAAGGCGGTGGATGGGGTGCCGATCAAGTGGGATTAATTATATTGAAAGTGAAGTGCTCAGGAGGAACAGCTGACTTTGGACCTATGGTTTTTCCTCGCCTCAATTGTTGGGAAAATGCTGGAATCCATTATTGAGAAAGTGGTAGTGGGGCACTTAGAAAATCATAATGTGATTTGGCAGAGTCAACATAGTTTTATAAAAGGGAAATCGTGTTTAACAAATTTATGAGAGTTTTTTGAGGATGTAACGAGCAGGGTAGATAAAGGGGAACCAGTGGATGTAATATATTTGGATTTCCAAATGGCATTCGATAAGGAGTCACATAAAAGATCGCTACACAAGATACGGGCTCATTGGGTTAGGGGTAATATGTTAGCATAGATTGAGGATTGGTTAACAGACAGAAAACAGAGTAGGAACGAATTGATCATTTTCGGGTTTGGACGCTGTAAATAGTGGGCTGCTGCAAGGACCATTGCTTGGCCCTCAGCTATTTACAATCTATATCAATGACTTAGATGAAGGGACCGAGTGTAATGTATCCAAGTTTGCTGACAATACAAAGTTAGGTGGGAAAATAAGCTGTGAGGAGGACAAAGCGCCTGCTAAGGGATATAGACAGGTTAAGTGAGTGGGCAGTAAGGTGGCAGATGGAGTACAATGTGACGAAATGCAAGGTTATTCACTTTGGTAGGAAAAATAGAAAACAGAATAGTTTTTAAGTGGCAAGTAACTATTAAATAACTTCTGCCCCTATTTTTTCAGGCGGCAGCTGTTTATGATTCTGCCATGCCCATTTGCAACAGTTAATCACTCCTGCCTTCTGTGGTTGGGAAAATGTTGGGAGTCCATTATTAAAGAAGCAGTCGCAGGACATTTGGAAAAGTAAAATTCGGTCAGGCAGAGTCAGCATGGATTTATGAAGGGGAAGTCATGTTTGACTAATTTGCTGGAATTCTTTGAGAATGTAACGAACAGAGTGGATAAAGGGGAACCAGTGCATGTGGTGTATTTGGACTTTCAGAAGGCATTTGACAAGGTGCCACACAAAAGGTTACTGCTCAAGATAAAAGTTCACGAGGTTGAGGGTAATAGCATGGATAGAGGATTGACTATGTAACAGAAAACAGAGAGTTGGGATAAATGGTTCATTCTCTGGTTGGCAATCAGTAATGAGTGGGGTGCCGCAGGGATCAGTGCTGGGACCCCAACTATTTACAATCTATATTAACGACTTGGAAGAGGGGACTGAGTGTAACGTAGCCAAGTTTGCTGATGATACAAAGATAGGAGGAAGGGCAATATGTGAGGAGGACATAAAGAGGCTGCAGGAGCACATAGGCAGGCTAAGTGAGTGGGCAAGAATTTGGCAGATGGAGTATAATGTTGGAAAGTGTGAGGTCATGCACTTTGGCAGAAAAAAATCAAAGAGCAAGTTATTATTTAAATGGAGAAAGATTGCAAAGTGCTTCAGTACAGCGGGACCTGGGGGTATTTGTGCATGAAACACAAAAGGATAGTATGCAGATACAGCAAGTGATCAGGAAGGCCAATGGAATCTTGGCCTTTATTGCAAAGGGGATGGAGTATAAAAGCAGGGAAGTCTTGCAACAGTTATACAGGGTATTGGTGAGGCCACACCTGGAATACTGCGTGCAGTTTTGGTTTCCATATTTATGAAAGGATATACTTGCTTTGGAGGCAGTTTAGAGTAAGGTTCACTAGGTTGATCCCGGGGATGAGTGGGTTGATTTATGAGGAAAGGTTGAGTAGGTTGGGCCTCTACTCATTGGAATTCAGAAGAATGAGAGGTGATCTTATCGAAACATAGAAAAAAACATAGAAACATAGAAAATAGGTGCAGGAGTAGGTCATTCGGCCCTTCGAGCCTGCACCGCCATTCAATGAGTTCATGGCTGAACATGCAACTTCAGTACCCCATTCCTGCTTTCTCGCCATACCCCTTGATCCCCCTAGTAGTAAGGACTTCATCTAACTCCTTTTTGAATATACTTAGTGAATTGGCCTCAACAACTTTCTGTGGTAGAGAATTCCACAGGTTCACCACTCTCTGGGTGAAGAAGTTTCTCCTCATCTCGGTCCTAAATGGCTTACCCCTTATCCTTAGACTGTGTCCCCTGGTTCTGGACTTCCCCAACATTGGGAACATTCTTCCTGCATCTAACCTGTCTAAACCCATCAGAATTTTAAATGTTTCTATGAGGTCCCCTCTCATTCTTCTGAACTCCAGTGAATACAAGCCCAGTTGATCCAGTCTTTCTCGATAGGTCAGTCCCGCCATCCCGGGAATCAGTCTGGTGAACCTTCGCTGCACTCCCTCAATAGCAAGAATGTCCTTCCTCAGGTTAGGAGACCAAAACTGTACACAATACTCCAGGTGTGGCCTCACCAAGGCCCTGTACAACTGTAGCAACACCTCCCTGCCCCTGTACTCAAATCCCCTCGTTATGAAGGCCAACATGCCATTTGCTTTCTTAACCGCTTGCTGTACCTGCATGCCACCCAGGTCTCGCTGCACCTCCCCTTCTCTCAATCTGTCACCATTCAGATAATAGTCTGTCTCTCTGTTTTTACCACCAAAGTGGATAACCTCACATTTATCCACATCATACTCGTATAAGATTATGAGGGGGCTTGACAAGGTGGGTCCAGAGAGGATGTTTCCACTGGTGGGGAAGACTAGAACTAGAGGGCATGATCTTAGAATAAGGGGCCGCCCATTTAGAACTGAGATGGGGAGAAATTTCTTCTCTCAGAGGGTTGTGAATCTGTGGAATTCGCTGCCTCAGAGAGCTGTGGAAGCTGGGACATTAAATAAATTTAAGACAGAAATAGACAGTTTCTTAAATGATAAGGGAATAAGGGGTTATGGAGAGCGGGCGGGGAAGTGGAGCCGAGTCCATGATCAGATCAGCCATGATCGTATTGAATGGCGGAGCAGGCTCGAGGGGCCTTATGGTCAACTCCTGCTCCTATTTCTTATGTTCTGCTTTCCGCCCTCTCACAGACCGTCCCTTTTGTTCTTTCCTCTCCTCCCCCCCTTTCCCTGCCTCTGCACCTGTTTAAAACCTGTTGCATCTCTAACTTTTCCAGTTCTGACGAAGGGTCTCAGATTGGAAATGGTAACTTGGTTTCTTTCACCACGGATGCTGCCTGGCCTGCTGAATATTTCCAGCGTTTTATGTTTTTGTATTAAATGTTGGTGTTCAGAGAGATTGAGGTGTCCTCGTACAGAAAACAGAGAGAGTTAGCACACAGGTACAGCAAGCTAGGAAGGCAAATGGCATGTTGGCCCTTATTGCATTCGGCTTGGAGCTGTACAGGGCTTTGGTGAGACCACACCTGGAGCACTGTGCACAGTTTTGGTCTTATCTGAGAAAGGGCATACATGCCTTAGAGGATGTGCAACAAAGGTTAATTAGATTGATGCCTGGGGTGAGAGGGTTGGCCTATGTTAGAGATTGAGCCTGTACACTCTGGGGTTTAGAAGAATGAGAGGTGATCTCATTGAAACATGTAAGATTCTGAGAGGGCATGACAGGATAGTTGCTGAGAGGTTGTTTCCCCCTGGCTGGAGAGTCTAGAACTAGGGGGCATAGTCTCAGGATAAGGGGTTGGCCATTTAAGACTGAGTTGAGGAGGGTTGTGAATCTTTGGAATTCTTTACCCGAAAGGGCTGTGCGTACTGAGTCGTTGCGTACATTCAAGGCTGAGATAGATCTTTGGACTCTGGGGAATCAAGGGAAATGGGGATCGGGCAGGAAAGTGGAGTTGAGGTCGAAGATTACATAGGCTATAGAAACACACAAATTTTCAGCACAGAACGAGGCCATTTTGGCCCATTGTGTCCGTGTCGGCCGACAAAGAGCTCTTGGTTAACAGCCCTAAAGGTTACATATAAACCTTTGAACAGTGACGGAAAGGCAAAGAGCACCTAGCCCAACCAGTCTGCCTCACACAACTGCGACACCCCTTATACTGAAACATTATACACGGCACAGAAACAGGCCATTCGGCCCAACCAGTCCATGTCAGCATTTATGCTCCACTCGAGCCTCCTCCCGTCTTTCCTCATCTAAATCTATCAGCATAATCCTCTATTCCCTTCTCCTACATAAGAAATAGGAACAGGAGTAGGCCATACGGCCCCTTGAGCCTGCTGCGCCATTCAATACGATCATGGCTGATTGGATCATGGACTCAGCTCCACTTCCCCGCCCGCTCCCCATAATCCCTTATCGTTAAAGAAACTCTATTTCTGTCTTAAATTTATTCAATGTCCAAGCTTCCACAGCTCTCTGAGGCAGCAAATTCCACAGATTTACAACCCTCAGAAGAAATTTCTCCTCATCTCTGTTTTAAGTGGGCGGCCCCTTATTCTAAGATCATGCCCTCTAGTTCTAGTCTCCCCCATCAGTGGAAACATCCTCTCTGCATCTACCTTGTCAAGCCCCCTCATAATCTTATACATTTCGATAAGATCACCTCTCATTCTTCTGAATTCCAATGAGTAGAGGCCCAACCTACTCAACCCATCTTCATAAGTCAACCCCCTCATCTCCGGAATCAATCTTATGAACCTTCTCTGAACTGCCTCCAAAGCAAGTATATCCTTTCATAAATATGGAAACCAAAACTGCACGCAATATTCCAGGTGTGGTCTCACCAATACCCTGTATAGCTGTAGCAAGACTTCCCTGCCTTTATACTCCATCCCCTTTGCAATAAAGGCTAAGATACCATTGGCCTTCCTGATCACTTGCTGTACCTGCATACTATCCTTTTGTGTTTCATGCACAAGTACCCCCAGGTCCCGCTGTACTGCGGCAATTTGAAATCTTTATCCATTTAAATAATAACTTGCTCTTTGATTTTTTTCTGCCAAAGTGCATGACCTCACACTTTCCGACATTGTACTCCATCTGCCAAATTTTTGCCCACTCACTTTGCCTCATCTGCTTATCTAGCCTCACCTTAAATGCATCGATACTATTGGCTTCAACCATTCCCTGTGGTAGCGAGTTTCACATTCTCACCACTCTTTGGGTAAAGAAGTTTCTTCTGAATTTCCTATTGGATTTCTTGGTGACTATCTTATATTGATGGCCTCTACTTCTGCTCTTCCCCACAAGTGGAAACATTCTCTCTGTATCCACTCTATCAAAATCTTTCATCATTTTAAAGACCTCTATAGGTCACCCCTCAGCCTTCTTGTCTCAAGAGAAAAGAGACCCAGCTGTCCGTCCTTCCCTGATATGTATACCCTCGCATTTCTGGCATCCTTGTAATTCGGCTCTACACCCTCCCTCGTACCTCTATATCCTTTTTATAATATGGTGACCAGAACTGTACGCAGTGCTCCAAGTGTGGTCTAACCAAGGTTCCATATAGGTTTAGCACAACTTCCCTACTTTTCAATTCTAACACTCTAGAAATAAACCCTAGAGCTTGGTTTGTTTTTTATGGCCTTGCTACCTGTGTCGCAACTTTGTGATGTGTTTTTGTACTCCGAGATCCCTTTGTTCCTCTACCTCACCCAGACTCGCACCCTCCAAGTGACCTCCCTATTCTTCCTACCAAAATGTAATGCCTCACATTTATCTGTGTTGAACTTCATTTGTCAATTATATGCCCATTCTGAAAGTTTATTAATGTCCTCCTGTAATTTGTTGCAGTCCTCCTCAGTATTGTCTCTCCCCCAATTTGGTGTCATCTGCAAATTTAGAAATTGTGTTTTTGATTCCAAAGTCTAAAACGTTAATGTAAATTGTGAACAACAGTGGTCCCAGCACTGATCCTTGTGGAACACCACTACCCACCTTCTACCACTGTGAATAGCTAACCTCTACCCCACTCTCTGCTTTCTGTCTTGAAGCCAGCTAGCTATCCATTCTGCGACTGTCCCCGACTCCGCATTCTCTGACCTTGTTCGTCAGTCTATTATGGGGTACCTTATCGAAAGCCATTTGAAAATCTAGATAAATTACATCTACGGCATTACCACAGTCTAATCTCTTGATCTTGTGGAATGGCGGAGTAGGCTTGAAGGGCCATATGGCCTACGCCTGCTTCTAATTCTTATGCTCTTAAGTCTGAGTCTGTTGTGGACTAATTGATAGAGAGTGATTGCTGCGATTAGTCAACAACTCCATTATCATTGTATCAGGCAACTACCAGGATGGTAGCTGACCAACTAGATGGACTGTGGTCTTTTTTCATCTAGCAATTCCTATGTCCCTAAAACATTCCACATAATGGGTGCAGTACACCGTGAGGCAGTCAGCACCTAACACACCAGGAGCACAGTAGCACTACGTGGCACTGGCACCAACAAAGGCTGCACCTCTGCAGATATCACAATAGACTGCAGCCCGCCCCGCCCATTAACCGATCTCGGTGAGGTTGTCCTAAAATTTGGGGGAAACTCGAGCAAAAAGAGAAGTGGGGGGTGGGGGTAAAAATATCTGTGGAATAAGAAACCATGTTGATAGTAACTCGAGGGTGGTGGGTTAATTATATTGAGAGTGAGATAGTTGCTTCACCGCTACTGAGGGAGATACCTGAGAGTTGGGCTGCTTCTGCTCCTCTTTTTTGCCCGGAAACTCGCTCCTTGCTCTGTGGCGCTCCGACACGGTGCAAACGACGCTGCCAGACGGGCTAAACCTGATTAGCAAACACATTGATAACGGACAGTTTAGTCAGCCATATAGAACACTGAGACCAAAGTCTGGCAAACAGTATTACACCAGTGAGAGTACATTGTTAAGCGAGGAACAGTGGTCTCACTGGTAATAAAAAAAAAATCAAAGACACAATTAATTATTGGTGCAATAATTAATCAATACTGCTAGCGATCTCCCGTGGAATTGCTCAGTGAGTTGGACGAAGAGTAGTTTTACAGGCTTGTGCCGTATGTTATTCTGTTACAGGGCAGCAGGATTCGACTCTCTGTGCCTGGTTAAAGCCGCAAGCTTTAATTACCGTGTTTTGCTCACGTCAGTTACAGGCTGATTGGTTTTGGCAGATCCTCGCTTAATTGGAAGGCGACTGGCTCCTTTATACAATCCACTCCTCTAAACCCAAAGTTTGTTCATTGGAATTACAAGATAACTCAATTACCAGAAGTAGACGCTACTCTCTTTAATTTATACAAGTGACAATACAATGGACGTATCTTAATTTGAAGTTGCAGGACGCGGACGGATCACATCAGCCGCAGTGTACAGCAGGAAGCAGAGGAGACAGTAAAATGTCTAATCTTACTGCACAGAAGGCCATTCGGACTATCGTGCCGACTTTTTGAAAGAGCTACCCAATTGATCCCACTCCCCTGCTCTTTTCCCACAGCACTGAAAATGTCTCCTTTTCAAGTTTATATCCAATTGCCTTTCCAAAGTTATTACTGAATCTGCTTCCACCGTCCTTCCAGACAGAGGATTCCAGATCATAACTTGCTGCGTAAAAAATAAAATTCTCATCTCCTCCCCTGGTTGTTTTGCCAATTTATCTTAATTTAAAAAAAATGTTGTTTTAAAAATAGCGCCGGAACAGGGACTCGAACTGTGGACCCCGAGATTAAAAGTCTGATGCTCCACCAACTGAACTATCCAGGCTCCACAATGCACACAGATATAGAACTGCACTGATTATGAATCAGGATTGTATTTAATGCCTCATTAACAGAGACTGTAAAAACTAATACGCACTACACTGTAATGGACACCATATTCAGCGACATACCAGACTGCCACTGTCCCTTTAATTAGTACCATTACCGCCTTAGTGAGAGATTCACACACGACATAGACTTCAGACGGGTGCAGGGAACTTCCAGTTTGCCTGGGCTAGCCAATTTTGTAAGTTGTTTGCTCACACACTGCAACACAAATATTATTACAGTAACAGGGCTACTTAAGGAACAGCACTAGTTTGATTACTTGACACAACTAAAATACAAAAGCACAAATGTTTAACTTTTAATTTTACACACAATATATTCCCGAGCCGCGGAGAGCTCATTTGAGGAGGATACAAATGGCACTGCTGTTCTAAGATCAATGGCAAATGACCAATGGCCTTGGGACGCCCGAGTGCAGGTATGTGGCGGGGCTCTCCCAGCGACACCTTCCACCTTTGCTCAGTTACCACTTGGCAATCGCTGCAGGTCCGGTGGAGCCGTATGAAGCCCAAGCAATTAAATGTTGTTAAGGTGACCAGAGTATTAGATCTCGCTCACCCATCACCCCCTGTGCTCGCTGACCTGTGTCCTAACTTGCACCGAGTCTCGCTCACCCATCACCCCCTGTGCTCGCTGACCCGTGTCCTAACGCGCACCGAGTCTCGCTCACCCATCACTCCGTGCTCACTGACCCGTGTCCTAACTCGCACCAAGTCCCACTCACCCATCACCCAGTGCTCGCTGACCTACATTGGCTCCCAGTTAAGCAACGCCTCGATTTTAAAATTCTCATTCTTGTTTTCAAATCCCTCCGTGGCCTTGCATATCCCTATCTCTAACACAAAAGCAAAATACTGCGGATGCTGGAATCTGGAATAAAAACAGAAAATGCTGGAAATCTCAGCGGGTCAGGGAGGTCAGAGGTTGATTTTAAGGAGCGTCTTAAACGAGGAGAGAGAACTAGGGAGGCGGAGAGGTTTCTCTGTAATCTCCTCCAGTCCTACAATCCTCCAAGATCTCTGCAGTCCTCCAATTCTGGCCTCTTGTACATCCCCGATTTTCATCGCTTTACCATCGGTGGCCGTGCCTTCAGCTGCCTCGGCTCCAACTCCTGGAATTTCCTCCCTAAACCTCTCCGCCCCCCCTAGTTCTCTCTCCTCGTTGAAGACGCTCCTTAAAATCAACCTCTTTGACCAAGCTTTTGGTCACCTGTCCTAATATCTCTATGTGGCTTGGTCAGATTTTGTCTGATTATGCTCCTGTGAAGTACCTGGGGAAGTTTTATTACATTATAGGCGCTATATAAATACAGGTTGTTGTTGCGATTAGGACAATATAGGGATTACAGAGCAGTGCCTAGATAAGGATGTATGAGTGGGTACATTTCAAACTATAGAGGGTGTTGCTTGTTATGTGAAAGATATGATGGTAAGGGAAATAATGAAGTAACATAGTACAGGTATGAACAAAGAGGGGCTATGGATGGAGGTGGGATAATAAGGGGAAGAAACTAGCTATTGGGATCTGATACAGGTCGAGTCAGAGCGAGCTTTGATAGATTAGGGAGATTTGTTGGGCACGAACAAATATTGGGCTCAATTTTCCCCAAAGAATATTTTTGGTGTACTTGAAAAGTTACGCCCGATTTTTTGGCCCAATTACTCCAGAAAAAAAGTGTTTTAAGTTTCTCCGTTGGATCTCTTCATTTCTCTCCTCTCTCGCTGACTGAGAGAGAGAACCGGGGACCGAGTATGGGACCGGACTGTGTATGTGAACCGGGGACTGAGAATGGGACCGGACGGTGTGTGTGAACTGGTGACTGAGAATGGGACTGGACGGAGTGTGAGAACCGAGAATGGGCCCGGACGGAGTGTGCGAACCGAGAATGGGAACAGACAGTGTGTGTGTGTTGGGACTGAGAGTGGGCCCGGACAGTGTGTGTGAACCGAGAATGGGACCAGACTGTGTGTGAGAACCGAGTATGGGACCGGACTGTGTGTGTGAACTGAGAATGGGACCGGAAAGTGTGTGTGTGAACTGGTGACTGAGAATGGGACCGGAAAGTGTGTGTGAACCGAGAATGGGACCGGACGGAGTGTGCGAACCGAGAATGGGACCGGACTGTGTGTGTGAACTGAGAATGGGACCGGAAAGTGTGTGTGTGAACTGGTGACTGAGAATGGGACCGGAAAGTGTGTGTGAACCGAGAATGGGACCGGACGGAGTGTGAGAGAACCAGGGACTGAGAATGGGACCAGACTGTGTGTGAGAACCGAGTATGGGACCGGATGTGTGTATGAGAACCGGGGACTGAGAGTGGGACCGGACGATGTGTGTGAACTGGTGACTGAGAATGGGACTGGACAGTGTGTGTGAATCGAGAATGGGACCGGACTGTGTGTGTGAACCAGGGACTGAGAATGGGACCGAGAATGGGACCGGACTGTGTGTGTGAACCGAGAATGGGACCGGACTGTGTGTGTGAACCAGGGACTGAGAATGGGACCGGACTGTGTGTGTGAACTGGGGACTGAGAATGGGACCGGACTGTGAGAGAGAACCGGGGACTGAGAATGGGACCGGACTGTGTGTGTGTGGGGACTGAGAATGGGACCGGACTATGTGTGCGATGACTGAGAATGGGACCGGACAGTGTGTGTGTGGGGACTGAGAATGGGACCGGACTGTGTGTTTGTAGGGACTGAGAATGGGACCAGACTATGTGTGGGGACTGAGAATGGGACCGGACATGTGTATACATAGCACCTTTAACATAGTAAAACATCCCAAGGCGCTCCACAGGAGTATTATCCGACAATATCTGACACCGAAGCACACAAGGAGTTATTAGGGCAGATGACCAAAAGCTTGGTCGAAGAGTTGGGTTTTAAGGAGCGACTTAAAGGAGGAGAGAGTGTGATAGAGGTAGAGAGATTTAGGAGGGAGTTCCAGAGCTTTGGCCCCAGGCAGCTGAAGGCACGGCCACCGATGGCGGAGCGATGAAATCGGGGATGTGCAAGAGGGCAGAATTGGAGGGGCGCAGAGATCTCCGGGGAGGGGGGTTGTGGGGCTGGAGGAGGTTACAGAAATAGGGAGGGGCGAGGCCATGGAGGGATTTGAAAACAAGGAGCAGGATTGTAAAATCGAGGCGTTGCCGGGCCGGGAGCCAATATAGGTCAGCGAACTCAGGTACCTCTCGTGGAGGGGAGGATGAGAGGTCAGGCAATGGATGTACAATAGCAACACAAACCTCATCATTTGTGATGAAATTGGGCAGGTTTTCTTTTAAAGCAGGAAAGGGTTTGAGCTTGCAGTTAACCCTGGGAAATCAGGCCCACCCATAATAGCCCGCAGCCCAGCTTCAAATCCTGAGGCATATTACAGTGACTACATTTGTTGCATTGACTATTCTCCATAGTATAGGAAATTAAGCAGTGATCGAATTGTTCGTGTTTAAGATGAGCCCAGATCAAGGGGGCATAATCTTATTAGAGCTAAGCCGTTCAGGGGAGATGTCAGGAAGCACTTCTTCACACAAAGGGGAGTGGGGATCTGCAACTCTCTTCCCCCAGAAAGCTGTTGAGGCGGAAGGCCAATGAACATTCTAAAACTGAGATTGATCAATTTGTATATTAAGGGTTACAGAACCAAGGTGGGTAGCTGGAGTTAAAATACAGATCGGCCATGATCTGATTCAATGGCACAACAGGCTCGAGCGGATGAAGGGCCCACTCCCAATGCCATCTTCCTTCCAATGTTCAAAACATTTCATTGGAAGTGAAGCACTGTGGGACGTCCAGAGGTTATGAAAGGCGCTATATATATTCAGGACTTACTTTTTCTATACAGTACTGGCCCAGTCCCTCCTCTGCATATATCGGCACAACTCCCCTCCTTATATAAGGCACAACCCCCCCACCCACCGTATAGCACCACAGCCCCCACCCCCCGCATATCACCAGAGCCCCCACCACTCCCCGTATATCGCCAGAGCCCCCACCACCCCCGCATATCGCCAGAGCCCCCACCACTCCCCGTATATCGCCAGAGCCCCCACCACCCCCGTATATCGCCACAGCCCCCACCCCCCGTATATCGCCACAGCCCCCACCCCCCGTATATCGCCACAGCCCCCCCCACACCCCGTATATCGCCACAGCTCCCACCCCCCCCCGTATATCGCCACAGCTCCCACCCCCTGTATATCGCCACAGCTCCCACTCCCCCCCGTATATCGCCACAGCTCCCACCCCCTGTATATCGCCACAGCTCCCACCCCCCCCCGTATATCGCCACAGCTCCCACCCCCCCCCCGTATATCGCCACAGCTCCCACCCCCTGTATATCGCCACAGCTCCCACTCCCCCCCGTATATCGCCACAGCTCCCACTCCCCCCCGTATATCGCCACAGCTCCCACCCCCTGTATATCGCCACAGCTCCCACTCCCCCCCGTATATCGCCACAGCTCCCACCCCCCGTATATCGCCACAGCTCCCACCCCCTGTATATCGCCACAGCTCCCACTCCCCCCCGTATATCGCCACAGCTCCCACCCCCTGTATATCGCCACAGCTCCCACTCCCCCCCGTATATCGCCACAGCCCCCCCCACCCCACGTATATCGCCACAGCCCCCACCCCCCGTATATCGCCACAGCCCCCCCCACACCCCGTATATCGCCACAGCTCCCACCCCCCCCCGTATATCGCCACAGCTCCCACTCCCCCCCGTATATCGCCACAGCTCCCACCCCCCGTATATCGCCACAGCTCCCACCCCCCCCGTATATCGCCACAGCCCCCACCCCCCCCGTATATCGCCACAGCTCCCACCCCCCCCGTATATCGCCACAGCCCCCACCCCCCCCCGTATATCGCCACAGCTCCCACCCCCCGTATATCGCCACAGCCCCCACCCCCCCCGTATATCGCCACAGCTCCCACTCCCCCCCGTATATCGCCACAGCTCCCACTCCCCCCGTATATCGCCACAGCTCCCACTCCCCCCCGTATATCGCCACAGCTCCCACCCCCTGTATATCGCCACAGCTCCCACCCCCTGTATATCGCCACAGCTCCCACCCCCCCCCGTATATCGCCACAGCTCCCACCTCCCCCGTATATCGCCACAGCTCCCACCCCCCGTATATCGCCACAGCTCCCACTCCCCCCGTATATCGCCACAGCTCCCACTCCCCCCCGTATATCGCCACAGCTCCCACCCCCTGTATATCGCCACAGCCCCCACCCCCCGTATATCGCCACAGCCCCCACCCCCTGTATATCGCCACAGCTCCCACCCCCTGTATATCGCCACAGCCCCCACCCCCTGTATATCGCCACAGCCCCCACCCCCCGTATATCGCCACAGCCCCCACCCCCTGTATATCGCCACAGCTCCCACTCCCCCCCGTATATCGCCACAGCTCCCACCCCCTGTATATCGCCACAGCTCCCACCCCCTGTATATCGCCACAGCTCCCACCCCCTGTATATCGCCACAGCTCCCACTCCCCCCGTATATCGCCACAGCTCCCACCCCCTGTATATCGCCACAGCTCCCACCCCCCCCGTATATCGCCACAGCTCCCACCCCCTGTATATCGCCACAGCTCCCACCCCCTGTATATCGCCACAGCTCCCACCCCCTGTATATCGCCACAGCTCCCACTCCCCCCGTATATCGCCACAGCTCCCACTCCCCCCGTATATCGCCACAGCTCCCACCCCCTGTATATCGCCACAGCTCCCACTCCCCCCGTATATCGCCACAGCTCCCACCCCCTGTATATCGCCACAGCTCCCACTCCCCCCCGTATATCGCCACAGCTCCCACTCCCCCCCGTATATCGCCACAGCTCCCACCCCCTGTATATCGCCACAGCTCCCACCCCCTGTATATCGCCACAGCTCCCACTCCCCCCCGTATATCGCCACAGCTCCCACTCCCCCCCGTATATCGCCACAGCTCCCACCCCCTGTAAATCGCCACAGCTCCCACCCCCTGTATATCGCCACAGCTCCCACTCCCCCCCGTATATCGCCACAGCTCCCACTCCCCCCCGTATATCGCCACAGCTCCCACCCCCTGTATATCGCCACAGCTCCCACCCCCTGTATATCGCCACAGCTCCCACTCCCCCCGTATATCGCCACAGCCCCCACCCCCTGTATATCGCCACAGCCCCCACCCCCCCTGTATATCGCCACAGCCCCCCCCACCCCCCGTATATCGCCACAGCCCCCACCCCCTGTATATCGCCACAGCACCCCTCCCCGTATATCAACACAGCCCCCACTCCCCCCGTATATCGCCACAGCCCCCACCCCCCCGTATATCGCCACAGCCCCCACCCCCCGTATATCGCCACAGCTCCCACTCCCCCCCGTATATCGCCACAGCTCCCACTCCCCCCCGTATATCGCCACAGCTCCCACCCCCTGTATATCGCCACAGCTCCCACCCCCTGTATATCGCCACAGCTCCCACTCCCCCCGTATATCGCCACAGCTCCCACCTCCCCCGTATATCGCCACAGCTCCCACCCCCCGTATATCGCCACAGCTCCCACCCCCTGTATATCGCCACAGCTCCCACTCCCCCCCGTATATCGCCACAGCTCCCACTCCCCCCCGTATATCGCCACAGCTCCCACTCCCCCCCGTATATCGCCACAGCTCCCACCCCCTGTATATCGCCACAGCTCCCACCCCCTGTATATCGCCACAGCTCCCACTCCCCCCGTATATCGCCACAGCTCCCACCTCCCCCGTATATCGCCACAGCTCCCACCCCCCGTATATCGCCACAGCTCCCACCCCCTGTATATCGCCACAGCTCCCACTCCCCCCCGTATATCGCCACAGCTCCCACCCCCTGTATATCGCCACAGCTCCCACCCCCTGTATATCGCCACAGCTCCCACCCCCTGTATATCGCCACAGCTCCCACCCCCTGTATATCGCCACAGCTCCCACTCCCCCCGTATATCGCCACAGCTCCCACTCCCCCCCGTATATCGCCACAGCTCCCACCCCCTGTATATCGCCACAGCCCCCACCCCCTGTATATCGCCACAGCCCCCCCCACCCCCCGTATATCGCCACAGCCCCCACCCCCTGTATATCGCCACAGCACCCCTCCCCGTATATCAACACAGCCCCCACTCCCCCCGTATATCGCCACAGCCCCCACCCCCCCGTATATCGCCACAGCAACCCCCCCCCGTATATCGCCACAGCAACCCCCCCCGTATATCGCCACAGCCCCCACCCCCCCCTGTATATCGCCACAGCCCCCACCCGCCGTATATCGTCACAGCCCCCCCCCGAATATCGCCACAGCCCCCACCCCCCGTATATCGACACAGCCCCCCCCGTCCCCCGTATATCGACACGCCCCCCCCGCCCTGTATATCGACACGCCCCCCCCGCCCTGTATATCGACACGCCCCCCCCCGCCCGTATATCGACACGCCCCCCCGTAAATCGCCACAGCCCCTCCCCCCCGTATATCGACACAGCCCCTCCCGTATATCGACACGCCCCCCTGCCCCCCCCGGATACCACCCCCTGCCCCCCCCGTATATCGCCACAGCCCACACCCCCCCCGCTGTACATCGACACGTCTCCCCCCCCCATGTATCGCTACAGCCCACACCCCCTGTATATCGCCACAGCCCACACCCCCTGTATATCGCCACAGCCTACCCCGCCCCACCCCCGTATATCGACACAGCCCCGCCCCCTCCCCGTATATCGACACAGCCCCGCCCCCCCACCCCCGTATATCGACACAGCCCCGCCCCCTCCCCGTATATCAACACAGCACCGCCCCCTGCCCCCATATATCGACACAGCCCCGCCCCCTCCAGTATATCGACACAGCCCCGCCCCCTCCCTCTCGGATATCGACACAGCCCCTCCCCCGTATATCGACACGGCCCCGCCCCCTGCCCCCGTATATCGACAGACCCGCCCCCCACCCCCGTATATCGACACAGCCCCGCCCCCCGCCCCCTCCCCGTATATCGACACAGCCCCGCCCCCTCCCCCGTATATCGACACAGCCCCGCCCCCTCCCCCTCGTATATCGACACAGCCCTTCCCCCGTATATCGACACAGCCCCGCCCCCTCCCCGTATATCGACACAGCCCCGTCCCCTCCCCCCGTATATCGACACAGCCCCTCCCCCGTATATCGACACAGCCCCGCCTCTCCCCCCGTATATCGACACAGCCCCTCCCCCGTATATCGACACAGCCCCGCCCCCTCCCCCGTATATCAACACAGCCCCACCCCCTCCCCCCCGTATATCGACACAGCTCCCCCCGTATATCGACACAGCCCCTCCCCCCCCGTATATCGACACAGCCCCCCCCACTCCCCCTGTATATTGACGCCCTCGCCCCCCCCCAACCACCCTATACCAGCAGTGAAGCAGCATTTCAGAGGGTCAGTGAAGCCCCGCTCTCCGTACCTGTCCATCTCGCTGAAGCTGCTGGAGGGTCTGGAGATCTTGCCACTGGAGGCGGTGTTGGGGAAAGCGTCCTGGACCAGGGTGCTGTGCCCGGCGCTGTCGATGACCATGGCCGTCACCTCCTCGGCGCTGCTGCCACCGTCCTCGCCGGACGGCTGGTTCTCCGACCCCATCCACTCGTCTGGCGTCTCGGTCTTGATGCGCATGCGCCGGACGGCCTGCGGGCTGCGCTCGCTGCTGACTCCCGTCTCCACATACCACTGGCCCACCCGGTCGATGCGCACCAGCCTCTCGTCGTCGTCGCCATCGTCGCCGCCGCCCCCCCCAAGCTCGTCGGGCAGCGGGCTGCCGCGCGCACCGCCCCCTCCGAACCCTGGGGGCGCCCGGCCGCGGCGGGGGTTGGGGGGGGCCGCGTTGTTGCCGCCGCCGCCGCTGCGGGACTGAGCCGGCCGCTTCGGGCCGTCCTGGCTCAGCTCCGCCTCCACCTCGGACACGTCGATGCGGAAGTGGATGCCATCCAGGATCTGCGTGCACTTGTCGATGATATACTGCATCTGGAGAAAGCTGGCCGCCGTCAGGTAGCTGATGATGTCGGCCACCTGCAGGCACAGCTTGCCCGTGTAGCAGAAGGCCAACAGCCGCTCGAACACGGCGGGGCTCTTGATGACGGAGATGGACACGGCACTCATCTCCCCCAGGGACATGTGGTCGCGGAAGTAGGGCGAGCTGGCCGCCAGTACCGCCTTGTGGGCGCGGAACAACTTCCCCTGGATGTCGACCACAATGTCGCACAGCCGGCCTTGCATCCGCAGCTGGTTGAGTTGGGCCAGCACTGAGCTGCTGAAATCCGGCACCTCCAGCTGGATGCTGCCCTCCTTCTCCATGGCTCTTGGTATGGCTCACACGGACCTGCAGGGAGAGGAAAACCACAGCGTTAATAAAGGAGAATGGCATTCGCTTAAACCCCCCCACACCAGCGCAGGCAAATGCTGCACCGCACCTGGCACAAACAAATAGAGAGATATTCAGCCTGTCGAGTCTCACCACACCCGGCGATAGGATTTTCAAGCTGCTGTACACAGAGTCGGAGAGTTCCCGAATATAGAGGGAGAGACTGACTGAGGGATCGGGGACACAGAGAGAGACTGAGGCCCGGGGACTGAGGGATCGGGGACAGAGGGAGAGACTGAGGGATCGGGGACAGAGGGAGAGGCTGAGGGATCGGGGACAGAGGGAGAGACTGAGGGATCGGGGACAGATGGAGAGACTGAGGGATCGGGGACAGAGGGAGAGACTGAGGGATCGGGGACAGGGGGAGAGACTGAGGGATCGGGGACAGAGGGAGAGACTGAGGGATCGGGGACAGATGGAGAGACTGAGGGATCGGGGACAGAGGGAGAGACTGAGGGATCGGGGACAGAGGGAGAGACTGAGGGATCGGGGACAGAGGGAGAGACTGAGGGATCGGGGACAGATGGAGAGACTGAGAGATCGGGGACAGAGGGAGACACTGACTGAGGAGCCCATCGACGCACTCACGCTGACCCCTTGCGTGGGAGAGTGTCTTTATTCAGAAGTTGATGAGGGAGGGAGAAGGGCAAGGGGAGTGGAGAAGATTAAATCGCCTTCGTCCTGTCGCTGACCTCCCCGCCCAGAGTGCCTCCTGTGAGCGAACCCCTCCTGCATCCTGACCCACCCAGCACTGTCCCCTGGGACTCTGCCATAGGAATCAATCACCACCCCTCTCTGCATACACTTCCATGAAATCCGTTCACTTGCAAACAAGGCCCCTGCCATCCACGACCTTATTGTGGACGATTACATCGATATCATGGTGACATCTTGCTCCTGACCAAAGCCTGCCTATCTTGTCACCAAGCACTCTGCCCAAACCGCCAAAGTGGAGAGTGAGGCAATGATCTCAGGTGCACCTTAGCCACTCCTTCTACTCCTCTGCCACCTTTAAGCTCCTCACCTTATTCCACCCCTGCTCGCTTCTCCTTTAAATACCCGTTTGTTTGCCATCCGCCCCATCCCCCCCAAGCTCCACCGCTGAGTTATGGTCCCTCCTTTCCTCTCAGCCTCGGCTCTATGCCACTCTCTACCTTTGGTGATTCAATCTCTATCTTCGCCCCCTCTTACCCTCCTTCCTTCCCAAGTACCTTATCCTATCTAAAGTCTCTCACACATATTCACCGCCTCCCCCTCGACCTTACCATCTGGTGCATCCTATCTAGACCTTGCCGAAAAGGTCATTTTCAGCCCCTTCCTTGTATTCCTCATTACTCTTCCAACCCCACTTCTTTGAGTCCGCACCAAAAAAAATGACCCAGTGTGTGAGCACATTCCCCGGGGCAACTTTGATTCATGGCCTGCACTGAGTGTAGCTGGGTTGGTAGCTGAGGAACTACAATTGGTCTGAATGTCCCTGGGCTGGGAAGAGGGTGGGGCCTGTATAAGAGGTGGGCTGGGGCGTCTGTGTAGGAAGTGGGTGAGGGGGGGGGGGGGGGGGCGGTGTGCAGAAGGTAGGTTGAGGGGGGAGGGGTTGTGGGCCTACATAAAAGGTGGGGTGGGCGGGTGTTGGGTCTATGTAAGAGGTGGGCTGGGGGGAGTTGGCCTGTGTAGGTGGTGGGCTGGGGGGGAGGGGTGTTGGGCCTGTGTAAGAGGTGGGCTGGGGGGAGGGTGTTGGGCCTGTGTAAGAGGTGGGCTGGGCCTATGTAGGAGGTATGTTGGGGGTGGGGGGTGCTGTGAGGGAGGTAGATTGGGGCGGGGGGGGCCTATGTAAGAGGTGGGCTGGGGGGGTTGGGCCTTTGTAGGAGGTGGGTTGGGGGGGGGGGGGTGTTGGATGTTGGGCCTGTGTAGGAGGTATGTTGAGGATGGGGGGGATGTGAGGGAGGTAGGTTGGGACGGGGGTGGGGGGGGAACGGGGGCTATGTGAGAGGGGGCTGGGGGGGTTTGGGCCTGCGTAGGAGATATGTTGGGGGGGGGGGGGGGTGGAAGGTGGGTTGGGCAGGGGGAGCAGGGAGATTAGTCAACTTACCTCTGATCCAGGGATCACAGCTGCGATGTATGGGGAGGCAAGGCAAGGACACAACTGGGTTGGTGGCGATGCCCACACAGTTGAATAACGGACAAAATAGGCAGTGTCCGAGTTCGCAGGTGGAGACAGGCTCCACGGCAAAGTGATGGAGGGTTCCCAGCACCCCTGGGACTCTCATGTACCGTGTTGAGGGCGGATTATCTGTCCGGGTTAGGAACCCTGGCTGTTTCTAGCTGTCTCACAATCGGTGCACCCATCTACCCATCCCCGACCCCTCACGGCGTGCCACACTCACCAATTACCACGCGATTGTGCCACGGAGCAGCAACCCTGCATCGCACAACATGCACCAACGCTCTAGCACGGGGTTTCTGGTGAATATAGCCATCACGTTGTCAATCTACAAAAATAAAAGACATTAAACTTGTAGAATCAACATGTACGCGACACAAGAGGATTCAGTAATTTACTGAAACGTAAACCGGACACTTGACCCTCTGATAGTCCTTCACAACCCTGGATTAGGATCCGATTCCTTTATCTTTCTGTGCATCTTTGCACTCTGTACAGGGTTTTATTTCCGCCGCATGAAGTGGGCTGTTTCTGGGGTTACCTGGTTGTAGTACGGTAATTGAGCACAACACCAAACTCCCCACAACGGCGACGGAAGACTAACTACCTTCTGGGTGAACATACCCAGCTGTGGCCTGGGGCCCTAACCCCACTCGCTTCTCAATGAACGCAAAACAGATGTTAAATTGACGTATTCTTCAATGTCACCACTGAACGTGCAGCATCTACCCAGCACGTCCCATTCCTCGCTCATAGCAGAAGTCCTTCATAGAATCATAGAAATTTACAGCACGGAAGGAGGCCATTTCGGCCCAAAGTGTCCGCGCCGGCCAACAAAGAGCTATCCAGCCGAATCCCACTTTCCAGCTCTTGGTCCGTAGCCCTGAAAATTACGGCACTTCAAGTGCACATCCAAGTACTTGTTAAATGTGGCGAGGGTTTCTGCCTCTACCACCCTTTCAGGCAGTGAGTTCTAGACCCCTACCACCCTCACTTTGTCCGCTCTCACCCACATCCATTAATCCCCTGTGCCAATATCCAGAACTACACCGTTCCGATGCCATGCCAATATTCAGAACTAAAACATGCCGATACCATGCCAATATCCAGAACGACACCGTGCCGATCCCATGTCGATATCCAGAATACACCTTGCCGATCCCATGTCGATATCCAGAATACACCTTGCCGATCCCGTACCAATATCCAGAACTATACGTGCAGCGCCCTGTGCCAATATCCAGAACTATACCGTGCTGATCCCGTGCTAATATCCAGAACTACACCGTGCCGATCCTGTGCCAATACCCAGAACTACACTGTGCCGATCTCCTATGCCAATATCCAGAAATACGCCGTGCCGATCCCCACGCCAATATCCAGAACCCTGTGCCGATCCGATGCCAATATCCAGATTACAACGTTCCGCGCCCTGTTCCAGTATTCAGAACTACACCATGCCAATCCCGTGCTAATATCCAGAACTACACCATGCCGACACCCTGTGCCAATAGCCAGAACTACATCGTGCCATTCCCACGCCAATATCCAGAACTACACCATGCCTATCGTATGCCAGTATCCAGAACTACACCATGCCAATCCCTTGTGCCAATATTCAGAACTACACCATGCTAATCCCATGCTATTATCCAGAACTATACTGTGCCGATCTCGTGCCAATATCCAGAACGACACCATGCTGATCCCGTGCTAACATCCAGAACTACACTGTGCCGATTCCATGCCAATATCCAGAACTTCACCGTGCCAGTCCCATGCCAATATCCAGAACTTCGCTCTGCCGATCCCGTGCCAATATTCAGAACGACATTGTGCCAATCCACTGTGCCGGTATCCAGAACTACACCATGCCAATCCGGTGCAAATATCCAGAACTACGCCGTGCCAATATCCAGAACTATGCCATGCCGATACCGTGCCATTATCTAGAATTACACCATGCCGGTCCTGTGCCAATACCCAGAACTACACCGTGCCAATATCCAGAACTATACCGTACCGATCCCCTGTGCCGGTATCCAGAAATACACCGTGCCGATCCCGTGCAAATATCCAGAATTATGCTGTGCCAATCCTGTGCCAATATCGAGAACTATACCGTGCCGATCCCATGCCAATATACAGAACGCCGCGCCGATCCCTTGCCAATATCCAGAACGACACCATGCCGATTCCATGCCAAAATCCAGAACTACACCAGGCAGCGCCCTGTGCCAATATCCAGAACTACACTGCGCCGATCCCGTTCCAATATCCAGAACACTGCGCCGTGCGCATGCCAATATCCAGAACTACACTGTGCCGATCCTGTGCCAATAACCAGAACTACACCGTGCCGTTCCCGTGCCAATATGCAGAACTACACCATGCCAATCCCCTATGCCAATATCCAGAACTTCGCCGTGCCGATCCCGTGCCAATATCCAGAACTACACCATGCCAGTATCCAGAATAACACTGTGCCTATCCCGTGCAAATATCCAGAACTATGCTGTGCCAATATCCAGAACTACACCATGCCAGTATCCAGAACTACACCGTGCCGCTCCCGTGCTAATATCCAGAACTACACCATGCCAGTATCCAGAACTACACCGTGCCAATCCCGTGCCAATATCGAGAACTACACTGTTCCCACCCTGTGCCAATATCCAGAACTACATCGTGCTGAACCCATGCCAATATCCAGAACACCGCGCCGATCCCGTGCCAATATCCAGAATTACACCATGCAGCACCTTGTGCCAGTATCCAGAACTACACCATGCCGATCCCATGCCAATATCGAGAACTCCGTAGTGCCGATCCCGTGCCAATATCGAGAACTACACTGTGCAGTGCCCTGTGACAATATCCAGAACTACACCTTGCTGCGCCTTGTGCCAATATCCAGAACTACATGCCGATCCCGTGCCAATGTCCAGAACGCCGCGTCGATCCCGTGCCAATATCCAGAATGACACCATGCCGATTCCATGCCAAAACCCAGAACTACACCATGCAGCGCTCTGTGCCAATATCTAGAACTACACCGTGCCGATCCCATGCCAATACCCAGAACACCGTGTTGATCCCATGCCAATATCCAGAACTACACCGTGCCAATCCCTTGCCAAATCCATGCCTATATCCAGAACTACACCGTGCCAATCCCGTGCCAATATCCAAAACTACACCATGCAGCACCCTGTGCCAATATCCAGAACTACACTATGCTGAATCCGTGCCAAAATCCAGAACTACATCGTGCAGCGCCCTGTGCCAATATCCAGAACGACACTGTGCTGATCCCGTGCCAATATCCAGGACTACACTGTCCTGCGTCCTGTGCCAATATCCAGAACTGCAGTGCCGCGCCCTGTGCCAAAATCCAGAACTACACCGTGCTGATATCTAGAACTAGACCGTGCTGATCCTGTGCCAATATCCAGAACTACACCGTGCCGATCCCATGCCAATATCCAGATCTATACCATGCCGATCCCGTGCTATTATTCAGAACTACACCATGCCATCCCGTGCTAATACCCAGAACTACACCATGCCGATCCTGTGCCACTATCCAGAATTACACCGCACCGAACCCATGGCAATATCCAAAACTACACCGTGCCGATCCCCTGCGCCAATATTCAGAACTACACCACGCCGCGCCCTGTGCCAATATCCAGAACTACATCGTGCCGATCCCGTGCCAATATCCAGAACTACACCGTGCCGATCCCGTGCCAATATCCAGAACTACACCGTGCCGATCCCGTGCCAATATCTAAAACTATACCATGCCGATCCCCTGTGCCAGTATCCAGAAATACACCATGCCAATCCCGTGCAAATATACAGAACATTGCTGTGCCAATCCTGTGCCAATATCTAGAACTACACTGCGCTGATCCCGTGCCAATATCCAAAACTACACCATGCAGCACCCTGTGCCAATATCCAGAACTACACTATGCTGAATCTGTGCCAAAATCCAGAACTACACCGTGCAGCGCCCTGTGCCAATATCCAGAACGACACTGTGCTGATCCCGTGCCAATATCCAGGACTACACTGTCCTGCGTCCTGTGCCAATATCCAGAACTGCAGTGCCGCGCCCTGTGCCAAAATCCAGAACTACACCGTGCTGATATCTAGAACTAGGCCGTGCTGATCCTGTGCCAATATCCAGAACTACACCGTGCCGATCCCATGCCAATATCCAGATCTATACCATGCCGATCCCGTGTTATTATTCAGAACTACACCATGCCATCCCGTGCTAATACCCAGAACTACACCATGCCGATCCTGTGCCATTATCCAGAACTACACCGCACCGAACCCATGGCAATATCCAGAAATACGCCGTGCCGATCCCCTGCGCCAATATTCAGAACTACACCACGCCGCGCCCTGTGCCAATATCCAGAACTACATCGTGCCGATCCCGTGCCAATATCCAGAACTACTCTGTGCCAATATCCAGAACTACACTGTGCCAATCCCGTGCCAATATCCAGAACTACACTTTGCCGATCCCGTGCTATATCCAGAACTACACTGTGGCCACAGTGCCAATATCCAGAACTACACCGCGCCGATCCCATGCCAATATCCAGAACTATACCATGCCAATCCCGTGCCATTATCCAGAATTACACTATGCCTGTCCCGTGCCAATACCCAGAACTACACCATGCCAATATCCTGAACACTGTGCTGGACCTGTGTCACTATCCAGATCTACACCGTGCCGATCCTGTGCAAATATCCAGAATTATGCCGTGCTAATCCTGTGCCAATATCCAGAACTACATCATGCCAATCCCGTGCCAATATCCAGAACTACACCATGCCAATCCCATGCCAATATACAGAACTACACCAGGCAGCGCCCTGTGCCAATATCCAGAACTACACCGCGCCGATCCGTGCCAATATCCAGAACACTGTGCCGTGCGCATGCCAATATCCAGAACTACACTGTGCCGATCCCGTGCCAATCCTGTGCCAATAACCAGAACTACACCGTGCCGTTCCCGTGCCAATATGCAGAACTACACCGTGCCAATCCCCTATGCCAATATCCAGAACTTCGCCGTGCCGATCCCGTGCCAATATCCAGAACTACACCATGCCAGTATCCAGAATAACACTGTGCCTATCCCGTGCAAATATCCAGAACTATGCTGTGCCAATATCCAGAACTACACCATGCCAGTATCCAGAACTACACCGTGCCGCTCCCGTGCCAATATCCAGAACTACACCATGCCAGTATCCAGAACTACACCGTGCCAATCCCGTGCCAATATCGAGAACTACACTGTTCCCACCCTGTGCCAATATCCAGAACTACATCGTGCTGAACCCATGCAAATATCCAGAACACCGCGCCGATCCCGTGCCAATATCCAGAATTACACCATGCAGCACCTTGTGTCAGTATCCAGAACTACACCATGCCGATCCCATGCCAATATCGAGAACACCGCAGTGCCGATCCCGTGCCAATATCGAGAACTGCACTGTGCAGTGCCCTGTGACAATATCCAGAACTACACCTTGCTGCGCCTTGTGCCAATATCCAGAACTACATGCCGATCCCGTGCCAATGTCCAGAACGCCGCGTCGATCCCGTGCCAATATCCAGAATTACACCATGCCGATTCCATGCCAAAACCCAGAACTACACCATGCAGCGCTCTGTGCCAATATCTAGAACTACACCGTGCCGATCCCATGCCAATACCCAGAACACCGTGTCGATCCCATGCCAATATCTAGAACTACACCGAGCCAATCCCTTGCCAAACCATGCCTATATCCAGAACTACACCGTGCCAACCCCGTGCCAATATCCAAAACTACACCATGCAGCACCCTGTGCCAATATCCAGAACGACACTGTGCTGATCCCGTGCCAATATCCAGGACTACACTGTCCTGCGTCCTGTGCCAATATCCAGAACTGCAGTGCCGCGCCCTTTGCCAAAATCCAGAACTACACCGTGCTGCTATCTAGAACTAGACCGTGCTGATCCTGTGCCAATATCCAGAACTACACCGTGCCGATCCCATGCCAATATCCAGATCTATACCATGCCGATCCCGTGCTATTATTCAGAACTACACCATGCTGATCCTGTGCCACTATCCAGAACTACACCGCACCGAACCCATGGCAATATCCAGAACTACGCCGTGCCAATCCCCGCGCCAATATTCAGAACTACACCACGCCGCGTCCTGTGCCAATATCCAGAACTACATCGTGCCGATCCCATGCCAATATCCAGAACTACACCGTGCCGATCCCGTGCCAATATCCAGAACTACACCGTGCCGATCCCGTGCCAATATCTAGAACTATACCATGCCGATCCCCTGTGCCGGTATCCAGAAATACACCATGCCAATCCCGTGCAAATATCCAGAACATTGCTGTGCCAATCCTGTGCCAATATCTAGAACTACACCGCGCTGATCCCGTGCCAATATCCAGAACGACACCATGCCGATCCCATGCCAACATCCAGAACTACACCATGCCAATTCCGTGCCAATATCCAGAACTAGACTGTGCCGATTCCATGCCAATATCCAGAACTACAACGTGCCAATCCCGTGCCAATATCCAGAACTACACCGTGCCGATCCCGTGCCAATATCTAGAACTATACCATGCCGATCCCGTGTGCTGGTATCCAGAAATACACCGTGCCGATCCGATGCAAAATCCAGAACTACGCCGTGCCAATCCTGTGCCAATATCCAGAACTACTCCGTGCCAATATCCAGAACTACACTGTGCCAATCCCGTGCCAATATCCAGAACTACACTTTGCCGATCCCGTGCTATATCCAGAACTACACTGTGGCCACGGTGCCAATATCCAGAACTACACCGCGCCGATCCCATGCCAATATCCAGAACTATACCATGCCAATCCCGTGCCATTATCCAGAATTACACTATGCCTGTCCCGTGCCAATACCCAGAACTACACCGTGCCAATATCCTGAACACTGTGCTGGACCCGTGTCACTATCCAGATGTACACCGTGCCGATCCTGTGCAAATATCCAGAATTATGCCGTGCCAATCCTGTGCCAATATCCAGAACTACATCATGCCAATCCTGTGCCAATATCCAGAACTACACCATGCCAATCCCGTGCCAATATACAGAACTACACTGTGCCGATCCCGTGCCAATATCCAGAACACCGTGCCGATCCCGTGCCAATATCTAGAACTACACTGTGCCGCACCCTGTGCCATTATCCAGAAATACACTATGCCGCGCTGTGCCAATTTCCAGAACTACACCGTGCAGCACCCTGTGCCAATATCCAGAACTACACTGTGCCGATACCATGCCAATATCCAGAACACCACGCCGATCCCGTGTCAATATCCAGAACTACACCGTGCCGATCCTGTGCCAATATCTAGAACTACACCGTCCTGCGCCGTGCCAATATCCAGAACTGCAGTGCCGCGCCCTGTGCCAAAATCCAGAACTACACCGTGCAGCACCGTGCCAATATCCAGAATGACACCGTGCTGATATTTAGAACTGGACCGTGCCGATCCTGTGCCAATATCCAGAACTACTCTGTGCCAATATCCAGAACTACACTGTGCCAATCCCGTGCCAATATCCAGAACTACACTTTGCCGATCCCGTGCTATATCCAGAACTACACTGTGGCCACAGTGCCAATATCCAGAACTACACCGCGCCGATCCCATGCCAATATCCAGAACTATACCATGCCAATCCCGTGCCATTATCCAGAATTACACCATGCCAATATCCTGAACACTGTGCTGGACCCGTGTCACTATCCAGATCTACACCGTGCCGATCCTGTGCAAATATCCAGAATTATGCCGTGCCAATCCTGTGCCAATATCCAGAATTACATCATGCCAATCCTGTGCCAATATCCAGAACTACACCATGCCAATCCCGTGCCAATATACAGAACTACACTGTGCCGATCCCGTGCCAATATCCAGAACACCATGCCGATCCCGTGCCAATATCTAGAACTACACTGTGCCGCACCCTGTGCCAATATCCAGAACTACATCATGCCGATCCCGTGCCATTATCCAGAACTACACCACGCCGATCCCGTGCGAATACCCAGAACTACACCGTGCCGATCCCGTGCCATTATCCAGAAATACACTATGCCGCGCTGTGCCAATTTCCAGAACTACACCGTGCAGCACCCTGTGCCAATATCCAGAACTACACTGTGCCGATACCATGCCAATATCCAGAACACCACCATGCCGATCCCGTGTCAATATCCAGAACTACACCATACCGATCCTGTGCCAATATCTAGAACTACACCGTCCTGCGCCGTGCCAATATCCAGAACTGCAGTGCCGCGCCCTGTGCCAAAATCCAGAACTACACCGTGCAGCACCGTGCCAATATCCAGAATGACACCGTGCTGATATTTAGAACTAGATCGTGCCGATCCCGTGCCAACATCCAGAACTACAACGCGCCGATCCCTTGCCAAATCCATGCCTATATACAGAATTACACCGTGCCGACATCCAGAACTACACCGCGCCGATCCCTTGCCAAATCCATGCCTATATACAGAATTACACCGTGTCGATCCCGTGCCAATATCCAGAACTACACCGTGCTGATCCTGTGCCAGTATACAGAGCTACACTGTGTCGATTCCTTGTGCTAATATCCAGAACTATGCCGTGCAGATCCCGTGCCAATATCCAGAACTACAAAATGCCAATCTCGTGCTGGCATCCAGAACTACACCGTGCCCAACCGTGCCAATATACAGAACTAAACCGTGCCAATCCTGTGCCAATATCCAGAACTACACCGCATCGATCCCGTGCCAATATCCAGAACTATACCATGCCGATTCCGTGCCAATATCCAGAACACCGTGCTGATCCCGTGCCAATATCTAGAACTACGCCGTGCCAATATCCAGAACTAAACCGCGCCGATCCTGTGCCAATAACCAGAACTACACCGTGCCAATCCCTTACCAAATCCATGCCTATATCCAGAACTACACCGTGCCGGTCCCATGCCAATATCTAGAACTACATCATGAGAATCCTGTGCCAGTATCCAGAACTACACCGCGTCAAACCCATGGCAATATCCAGAACTACGCCGTGCTGATCCCCTGCACCAATATCCAGAACTACACCGCGCCGCGCCCTGTGCTAATATCCAGAACTACACTGTGCCGATCCCATGCCAAATTCCAGAACTACATCGTGCCGATCCCATGCCAAAATCCAGACCACCACCGTGCAGCGGCATGTGCCAATATCCAGAAGTACACTGTGCCAATACCTAGAACTACACCATGCCGATCCCGTGACATTATCCAGAAATACACTGTGCCACGCCCTGTGCCAATATCCAGAACTACACCGTGCAGAGCCCTGTGCCAATATCCAGAATTATACTGTGCCAATCCCATGCCAATATCCAGAACTACACCATGCCGATCCCGTGCTAATATCTACAACTACACCGTGCCGATCCTGTGCCAACATCTAGAACTAAACCGTGCTGCGCCGTGCCAATATCCAGAACTGCAGTGCCGTGCCCTGTGCCAAAATCCAGAACTACACCGTGCAGCACCGTGCCAATATCCAGAACTGCACCGTGCTGATCTCGTGCTGATATTTAGAATTAGACCGTGCCGATCCGGTGCCAAAATCCAGAACTACACCGTGCCGATCCCTTGCCAAATCCATGCCTATATACAGAATTACACCGTGTCGATCCCGTGCCAATATCCAGAAACTACACCGTGCCGATCCTGTGCCAGCACCCAGAACTACACTGTGTCGATCCCTTGTGCCAATATCCAGAACTATGCCGTGCAGATCCCGTGCCAATATCCAGAACTACACCGTGCTGATCCCGTGCCGGTATCCAGAACTACACCGTGCCCAACCATGCCAATATCCAGAACTAAACCGTGCCAATCCTGTGCCAATATCCAGAACTACACCGCATCGATCCCATGCCAATATCCAGAACTATTCCGTGCCAATATCCAGAAGACCGCGCCGATCCCATGCCAATATCCATAACACCCTGCCGATCCCGTGCCAATATCCAGAACTACGCCGTGTCAACATCCAGAACTAAACCGTGCCAATCCCGTGCCAATATCCAGAACTACACCGTGCCGATCCCGTGCCAATATCACGAACTACATCGTGCCGATCCTGTGCCAGTATCCAGAATTACACCGCGCCGAATCAGTGCCAAAATCCAGAACACCGTGCAGCGCCCTGTGCTAATATCCAGAACTACACTGTGCCGATCCCGTGCCAATATCCAGAACTACACCGTGCTACGCCCTGTGCCAATATCCAGAACTGCAGCGCCGCGCCCCGTGCCAAAATCCAGAACTAAACCGTGCTGATCCTGTGCCAATATCCAGAACTACACCGCACCGAATCCATGGCAATATCCAGAATTACGCCGTGCCGATCCCCTGCGCCAATATCCAGAAAAACACCATACTGCGCCGTGCTAATAGCCAGAACTACACCGTGCCGATCCCATGCCAATATACAGATCTATACCATGCCGATCCCGTGCTATTATCCAGAACTACACCATGCCGATCCTGTGCCAATATCCAGAACTACACCGCACCGAACCCATGGCAATATCCAGAATTACGCCATGCCGATCCCCTGCGCCAATATCCAAAAAAACACCATACTGCGCCGTGCCAATAGCCAGAACTACACCGTGCCGATCCCATGCCCATATACAGATCTATACCATGCCGATCCCGTGCTATTATCCAGAACTACACCATGCCGATTCTGTGCCAATATCCAGAACTACACCGCACCGAACCCATGGCAATATCCAGAACTACGCGTGCAATTCTCCTGCGCCAATATCCAGAACTACACCATGCCGCGCCCTGTGCCAATATCCAGAACTACACTGTGTTGATCCCATGCCAATATGCAGAACTACACCGTGCAGCGCCGTGTGCCAGTATCCAAAAGTACACCGTGCCCCGGCATGCCAATATGCAGAACTACACAGTGCTGATCGCGTGCCAATATCCAGAACTACACTGTGCCGATCCTGTGCCAATATCCAGAACTACACAGTGCCAATTCCGTGCCAATATCCAGAACTAGACCATGCCGATTCCGTGCCAATATCCAGAACTACAACGTGCCAATCCCGTGCCAATGTTCAGAATGACACGTGCCGATCCCCTGTGCCGGTATCCAGAATGACACCGTGCCGATCCGGTGGAAAATCCAGAACTACGCCGTGCCGATCCTGTGCCAATATCCAGAACTACGCCGTGCTGATATCTAGAACTAGACCGTGCTGATCCTGTGCCAATGTCCAGAACCACACCGAATCCATGGCAATATCCAGAACTACACCGTGCAGTGCCCTGTGCCAATATCCAGAACTACACCATGCCGCAACCTGTGCCAATATCCAGAACTACACCATGCCGCAACCTGTGCCAATATGCAAAACTATACCGCGCCGCAACCTGTGCCAATATCCAGAACTACACCATGCCGCAACCTGTGCCAATATGCAGAACTATACCGTGCCGATCCCGTGCCAATATCCAGAACTACACGTGCCGATCCCCTATGCCAATATCCAGAACTACACGTGCCGATCCCGTGCCAATATCCAGAACTACACGTGCCGATCCCCTATGCCAATATCCAGAACTTCGCCGTGCAGTGCTCTGTGCCAATATCCAGAACTACACCGTGCCGCACCCTGTGCCAATATGCAGAACTACACCGTGTCGATCCCGTGCCAATATCCAGAATTATGCCGTGCCAATCCTGTGCCAATATCCAGAACTACATCATGCTGATCCCATGCCAATATCCAGAACTACACTCTGCCGATCCCGTGCCAATATCCAGAACACCGTGCCGATCCCGTGCCAATATCCAGAACTATACTGTGCCGCACCCTGTGCCAATAACCAGAACTACACCATGCCGATCCCGTGCTAATACCCAGAACTACACCGTGCCGATCCTGTGCCAATATCCAGAACTATACCGCGCCAATATCCAGAACTACACCGTGCCGATCCCATGCCAATATTCAGCACTATACTGTACCGATTCCGTGCCAAAATCCAGAACTACACCGTGCTGCGCCCTGTGCCAATATCCAGAACTATATCATGCTGGTCCCGTGCCAATACCCAGAACTACACCGTGCCAATATCCTGAATAACGTGCTGATCCCGTGTCAATATCCAGATCTACACCGTGCCGATTCCGTGCCAAAATCCAGAACTACACCATGCTGCGCCCTGCGCCAATATCCAGAACTACACCATGCCAATCCCGTGCCAGTATCGAGAACTACACCCTGCCGATCCCGTGCCAATATCCAGAACTACACCGTGCAGCTCCCTGTGACAATATCCAGAACGACACCATTCCGATCCTGTGCCAATGTCCAGAACTATGCCATGCCAATATCCAGAACACCATGCCGATTCCCTGTGCCAAAATCAAGAACTACACCATGCAGCGCCCTATGCCAATATCCAGAACTGCACCGTGCCGATCCCATGCCAATATCTAGAACTACACCGTGCCGATCCCATTCCAATATCTAGAACTAGACCATGCCGATCCCGTGCCAATATCCAGAGCTACACCGTGCAGCTCCCTGTGACAATATCCAGAACTACACCATTCCGATCCTGTGCCAATGTCCAGAACTATGCCATGCCAATATCCAGAACACCATGCCGATTCCCTGTGCCAAAATCCAGAACTACACCGTGCAGTGCCCTGTGCCAGTATCCAGAACTACACTGTGCCGATCCCATGCACATATCGAGAACTATGGCGTGCTGAACCCGTGCCAATATCCAGAACTATACCGTGTCGCACCCTGTGCCAATATGCAGAACTATACCGCGCCGATCCCGTGCCAATATCGAGAACTACACCGTGTCGATCCCCTGCCAATATCCAGAACTACAAGTGCTGATCCCCTATGCCAATATCCAGAACTTCGCCGTGCCAATCCTGTGCAAATATCCAGAACTACGCTGTGCCAATATTGAGAATGACACTGTGCCGATCCTGTGCCAATATCCAGAACGACACCATGCCGATCCCGTGCCAACATCCAGAACTACACTGTGCCGATTCCATGCCAATATCCAGAACGACACCGTGCCGATTCCGTGCCAATATCCAGAACTACAACGTGCCAATCCCCTATGCCAATATCCAGAACTTCGCCCTGCTGATCCCGTGCCAATGTTCAGAACGACACCGTGCCGATCCCCTGTGCCGGTATTGTGGAAATGTATTTTTTTATCAGCTGATACCACACGATATTTTTGTGCCCTTTTTAATATATAACAAAATGGAGTCCTGGTCCTTCCAGAAATTTCTGCATAAAGCAGTCGGCTTGCATAAACAGCTAAACCTGGCTTGAAAGGGCTGATAGCCACCAGACAGCTAGGAGGCAAGTCCTGCTGAGACAAGTACCCGCCCCCTCCCCGCCTCTCTCCTATTGTCCACGCCACCCCACCCTTTTTGAAGTACTCAAACCACCAGCCATTATCTCTTATAGAGACCTCATCCATTTGATGCAAAAAGATAACTGACCAGGAAACTGGACAATCCTGACACAATGCAAGGCAGGTAACAGCTCATTACCACACTCTCATGGAGTAATGGCCGGCTGGCCAACTAATAACCCTGACAAAAGGAAATATCTGGAAACCATGTCAGGACAAGGATGTAGTAATTAACTCTTTATCTGTATTCACTGACTGCGAAACAGAGCCAATACACAGGGAGAGGCCATAACTTGGGTTTTATTGTATAAATATCTCGTGAAACTGTACCATTTCGGAGGTGTTCACTTAGCCATTGCTAAGTGTGACCTTTCCCTTGCTAGCAAGTAAATTAAAGAAACTTCTGCCGGAGCTGAAAGTGTCTGAGTCATTTATCGGAGGTCGAGATTTCGACAGTTACTTCTTGAAGGTTCCACCGAGATGCATACCCTCTGCCCTGTGAGTAAAATGGATACAGGCATAGTGCCTCTCCAGTGAAAGGCTTCAGTGGCCAAAACAAGGTGAGCCTTTTGCTCACAAGAGGTTTCTTCACTGTTGAATCGCATATGTAATCTGTTGTCCACAGGGGAGGTACTGCAATCTACGAGACTCGACATTTAAAAGCTAAAGTTATTTTTTATAACCATTTCTTTCTCAGCTCGCAAGCAGAAGAGAACTGGTTCTGGAAAAATCTCGAAACAGCCCGGGGAAGGTTTCAGTAGGTAAGGTAGAAACAGCGCTATTAGGGGGGAAAAAAAGGTTCTTAAAGGTTCTTATGTGATAAGATTAGAAAAAAGCGCTAATCGATCGAAGGTTCTTATGTGATAAGAGTTAATTAGGAAAAGGTTCTTATGTGATAAGAGTAGGAAAAAAAAAAAGCGCAATCGATCGAAGGTTCTTATGTGATAAGAGTTAGGGTAATGGAACTATAAGTTTTATTAGGATAAGTTAAGGACTCGGTCTGTAATGGCGTACAACGCAGACTGAAAATTGATTATTTGTTTAGATAGAGTTTAAGGTTATGATTTGTGTACTCGCGTGAATGTTGTTTGTCCTAGTTATACTGTTGTGTGCAATACCTTTGTGCGACATTGCAATTAGAGAAACGGGAAGAGTCACTAGGGAAAATTGTGATTTGGGAAAAACAAGGATTGATTAAGAAAAGAAAAAGTAACTGATTGATCAACTACAGTTGGTTCGTGCCAACATATCTCACACACCCAGACTGAGCCCGAATTAAGAGCCTTTTCAGGCCACGTAACGGCCAGGAGAAGTGGGCGTAGAAAACTCGGTTGGCCGAAAGGATTGTGAGATCAGAAACTGTGGAAAATCTTAATCATCCAGAATGGGTGCCGGAGCAAGTTAAAACACCGCAAAAGGCACACCAGCCTATGTCATGCTCCAGAATTGTGGTCAGTCTTCAATTGACCAAAGAAACAAAAACCGGTAAAGTGGACTAAGGGTGAAAACAGGCCATTTCCATCCGATGGTTCATTTAATTTAGAGAGAACAACATGTCTAGAGGGGTGTCTTATAAACAGAGATCCAGGTAGAAGAGGTAAAAAAAAAAAGGAAAGTAATAGAAAAGGCCTGGGTTCCGATTCTTCAAGCCCATGTAAAATTAACAGAGGAAGTAAATCAATATGTAAAAAAAAAAAGAGAACCTGATAGTGACTTATGTATTCAAAAAAAAATAAAGCTAGCCAAAAAAAAAGCTTTATTGAATGGAGAGAGACTTTTGTGAATGTCTTGTCTTTGAATGAGAGTATTTCTGTGGTTTTTTTTCCTCATGTGTCTGGAAACCTGTTTGGAAGGGTTGTGGAGCTGCCTGTTTGTTTTAGCTCCACCCACTTTTTCAAACAGAGTGAAAATTTTTTTTAACCCTTCATAGTGTTGTCCTGTATGTGGGAAGTTTAAGACATTTTAAGTTAGAAACGCAAGTGTGGATTTATTCGGATGAGAAGTTACGGAGCTAGGAAATGCACAAAAGATAGGTTTGTTGAGACATGGTCCCGGTGGTTAAAAAAAAAGAGAATTTACTTGACATGCTCACTTACTTGTCGAAAGAAGATACGCAATCATTGATTATAATGGTATGAAAGACATAAATTTAGTCAAGGAGTAAGATAAAGAACAGGGAAGGGAAGTTGTAATGCCTTGGGAAGTTGTAATGCCTTTTTTTTTTTAAAAAGCCTTTGTGGGTCTCTCGAGGTGCAGGCTGGGGGAGTACACTCCCATTGTCCTTGGTATAAAAGCTTCTAGCTCAGTAAGAGGATTTTTTTTAGATAAAGAGTGTCAGTACAATAGTTGAATTGGGATTTTGAAATATTTCAGGTGATCTCCTTGATCAACATTTTGGGTGTATTGGAAAAATCTTGGGTTTGGAAGCCTTTTATTAAAATTATAAAACAAGTACTTTACATTCTGTGATCTGTGAATCACTATAAGCATAAATGAGAAGTCCGTGTAACACACCGATTCTTCCGGTTCAGAAGCCCAATAGTGACAAATGGAGGTTTGTCCAAGACCTACGAGCTGTGAATGAATCTACTATATTCTCACAATGCTTAAAGAAGGATTTGGAATGAAGTATCCTGGAATGCTTTCCAGAGTCTTAAGCAGTCCCTCACTTCAGCACCAGCCTTGGGATTACCAGATTACACTAAGCTATTCAACTTATTTGTGCATCACAAAATCGGGTTTTGCACAATCTGTTTTGACTCAGTTACATGGGGACAGGCAGCGACCAGTAGCGTATTTCAGTACCCAACTAGACCCAGTGGCACGCGGACTACCAGGATGTCTTCCTTCGCTGGCAGCAGCTTATTATGCTAAACAACAGGCTCAGACAATAACTCTAAATCATCAGACCATTCTATACATCCCACACTCTGTCGAGATTTTACTTACTAAATGTGCCCCCCAACACCCAACCTCCGCAAGAATCATGAAATATGAAGTTGAACTGTTATCAAATCCGAACCTTATAATTGCTCAGACCCGCCACCCACGAGTAATGACGTGCTGACCTTTCAGACACAGGCCAGTACGGAGAGGGTGGTGACCTGGACGAAGGATCAATGTTATAAAAATCCAGAAGGAATATGGGTTCACCACGACGGCCGCGTGGTGGTGCCCAGATCCTTACTTCCATGGATTGCCCGATGTGTTCATACATTCACACATGCAGGCAAAGGGGGAATGGCAGATTATATTTTGGCAACTTGGTATGCACCAGGTATTTCGGCAATTGCAAAACAAATCTGTGAAAATTGTGTTACCTGTCAGACAATGAATCCGGGTAAGACAGAAAAAGTAGAATCTGCCTCCCACCCAAATCCAGTCGGGCCTTTTGTACATTTACAAATGGATTTTATTGAATTACCTATGTGTATGGGATTCAAGTATGTATTAGTTATTGTAGATGTGTTCTCCAGATGGACTGAAGCCTTTCCATGTAAAAAGGCCGATGCCACTACTGTTGCTAAATTTTTGTTAAAAGAAATCGTACCGCGCTTCGGAATCCCTGCTAAGCTTTCTAGTGATAACGGGTCACACTTCACGGGAACTGTTATAAGAGAAATGTGTAAAGCTTTACAGATTAATCAACGTTTTCATTGCAGTTATCATCCACAATCAGCTGGACTTGTTGAAAGATATAATGGAATGCTTAAAAATAAGCTGGCAAAATTATGCAATGACACTGGACTGAAATGGACAGAACTGCTGCCCTTAGCTTTGATGGTAATGCGATCTGCAACCAACAGAACAACAGGCCTGTCACCGCATGAGATAGTTATGGGACGTCCCTAACGACTACCTTTTACAGCACCATTTACTGCAAAACAAATGGACATCCTCAAAATGGAGGAAAATATGTTGAATTATTGTATTGCACTAACCAAATGTAATTCCAGCTTTCATTCACAGGTAAAGGAAGCTCAAGTCAAGCCAGCGGAAGGGAAGTGCCATAACCTGGAGCCCGGGGAATTCGTTTACATCAAAATCTTTAAAAGAAAAAGCAGTCGACAGCCAAGATTTGAAGGACCATACCAGGTCTTGCTGGCGACTAATACTGCAAACAAGGTAAAGGAAAGACTAACATGGATCCATGCATCCCATTGCAAAAGGGCACCCAACCAGGAGGAAGGGAAGAAGGAACCAGAGGAACAGAAAAAGAAAGACTGAATAAGAAACTGTACGGACTATGGGGACTGATGGTGCTGGGCTTGACAGGGTTTTACTTTGCATTATTGATTATACCAGGGGTACAGACACGCCACCGAAGGGAACTGCAAGTAAACGTATTTATGGCACTGAGTCATAAGTATGCTCAAGAAAGAAACTTGTCGAGTTGTTGGATATGTTCCCATGTACCTGTCCACTCCAAAGGGGGCATTCCCCTGAGATCGGTCCCCTTTAACGAATCAGAAATGGTAGAATGGTTGATAGTGCAAAATAGGACAAACCTAACCAAGGTGTCAGAAACGAAGGAGCAAACAGAATGGAGGTCAGCAGGGTATAAACTTACAGCCTTCCAGGGATGGTACCAGCCCAATTATAATAATAACCGTCAGCCACCCTTCCTAAGTATTACTCCCAGAATAGGAAATCCTGAAGGTATAATATGCTTAGTGAGTAATGAGACTAAAGGACCAGAAATGGGACGCAGCAAGTGTTCCCAAATGACTAAATGGCAAGCCACAACTAATCCCACTGAGAGAAAGATAGCAACCGTTGGCTGGACAATGGTCCATAACAAAGCCCCAGGTGAAGGGTGGGAAGGTGAGACCACTCGAGTATGGATGGCGCGAAAGGACCAGGAGCTGACGTCCTATAATTGCACCTACTTTATTTGTGGCCATAAAGCCTACCCATGGTTACCAGCCAACTGGACAGGGTCCTGTTACTTAGGATATGTGGTACCCTTTATCAGATCAATAAAGACTCTAAGGGATGCCGATGGAAGTCATAGATTTAAACGGGATTTGACATGGCTAAACGGAATATTCAAGGTAATGGTGCCACCTTATGAAATAGCATCAACCGAATGGCAGTTACGGGAACTGGCTAACTTAGTCAAATCAGTAGCCAACGCGACTTCCCAAGCCTTTGAAGGGGTGAATGACGAAATGGTAGCTATTCGAACAGTGGCTCTCCAAAATCATATGGCCTTAGATTATCTCCTAGCCAAGGAAGGAGGGACATGCGCATTAATAGGTGAAGAATGCTGTGCGTATATCCCGGATAAATCAGAAGAAATCGGCAGTCTAGCTGAATCCTTTAGGAAAAAGGTAATAGAGTATAAACAGACAGTTGGCCAGGATGATATCACCTTGTGAGGTTGGGCATCGGGATGGTTGGGATCCCTAGGGAGATCTGTGGTACAGGGTTTGATCATATTCCTGCTGATAGTCTTCGCCCTCTATCTATTACTTGTCTTGGTTAAGTGTTGCTGTGCCAGGGTGGGAAAAACCATGTTACCTACCGAGACCACGGCTAGAGTTATGGTAGCAACAACTACTGAAGGCTCTTGTGTGGAAATGGAAATGGAGAGACTGTACAAGATCAGAATGGATTAAGTTGTCCTTGTGAAGGATAAAATGGGGGAATGTGGAAATGTATTTTTATTGAAGCTGATACCACACGGTATTTTTGTGCCCTTTTTAATATATAACAAAATGGAGTCCTGGTCCTTCCAGAAATTTCTGCATAAAGCAGTCGGCTTGCATAAACAGCTAAACCTGGCTTGAAAGGGCTGATAGCCACCAGACAGCTAGGAGGCAAGTCCTGCTGAGACAAGTACACCCCCCCCGCCCGCAGGCTGCTCTCCTATTGTCTATACAACACTAGTTCCACGCCACCCCACCCTTTTCGAAGTACTCAAACCACCAGCCATTATCTCTTATAGAGACCTCATCCATTTGATGCAAAAAGATAACTGACCAGGAAACTGGACAATCCTGACACAATGCAAGGCAGGTAATAGCTCATTACTACACTCTCATCGAATAATGGCCGGCTGGCCAACTAATAACCCTGACAAAAGGAAATATCTGGAAACCATGTCAGGACAAGGATGTAGTAATTAACTCTTTATCTGTATTCACTGACTGCGAGACAGAGCCAATACACAGGAAGAGGCCATAACTTGGGTTTTACTGTATAAATATCTCGTGAAACTGTACCATTGCGGAGGTGTTCACTTAGCCATTGACTGAGGGTGACCTTTCCCTTGCTAGCAAGTAAATTAAAGAAACTTCTGCCGGAGCTGAAGGTGTCTGAGTCATTTATCGGAGGTTGAGATTTCGACAGCCAATAACCAGAACTACACCATGCCGATCCCGTGCCATTATCCAGAACTACACCACGCCGATCCCGTGCTAATACCCAGAACTACACTGTGCCGATCCTGTACCAATATCCAGAACTACACTGCACTGAACCCATGGCAATATCCAGAACTACACCGTGCAGCTCCCCATGCCAATATCCAGAACTACACCGTGCCGATCCCAGGACAATATCCAGACCACCACCATGCTGGTCCCGTGCCATTATCCAGAACTACACTGTGCCGATCCCCTGTGCCGGTATCCAGAACTACACCGTGCCGGATCCGTACCAATATCCAGAACTATGCCGAGCCAATCCTATGCCAATATCCAGAGCTACACCGTGCCGATCCTGTGCCAATATCCAGAACTACACCGTGCCGATCCTGTGCCAATATCCAGAACTACACCGTGAAGCGCCCTGTGCCAGTATGCAGAATTACACTGTGCCGATCCCGTGCCGGTATCCAGAACTTCATGCCGATCCCGTGCTAATATCCAGAACTACTCCGTGCCTCTCCGTGCCAATATCCAGAACTACACCGTGCCGATCCCGTGCCAATATCCAGAGCTAAGCCGTGCCAATATCCAGAACTACACCGTGCCAATCCCGTGCCAATATCCAGAACTACACAGTGCCGAACCCGTGCCATTATCCAGAATTACGCCGTGCCAATATCCAGAACTACACCGTGCAGATCCCCTGTGCCAGCATCCACAACTACACTGCGCCGATCCCGTGCCAATATCGAGAACTACGGCATACTGATCCCATGCCAATAACCAGAATTACTCAATGTCGCGCCCTGTGCCAATATCCAGAACTACACCGTGCCGATTCTGTGCTAATATCCAGAACTACACTGTGCAGCGCCCTGCGCCTGTATCCAGAACTACACTGTGCCGATCCCGTGTCAATATCCAGAACTACGCCGTGCCGAACACGTGCCAATAACCAGAACTATGCAGTGCCGATCTAGTGCCAATATCCTGAACTACACTGTGCCTATCCCCTGTGCTAATATCCAGAACTATGCCGTGCCGATCCCGTACCAATATCCAGAACTACGTCATGCCGATCCCGTGCCAATATCCAGAAACACACCCTTCCTATCCACGGTGCCAATATCCAGAACTACGTGTGCCGATCCCGTGCCAATATCCAGAACAACACCGTGCCGATCCCGTGCCAATATCTAGAACTACACTGTGCCAATCCCATGCCAATATCAAGAACTACACCATGCCGATCCTGTGCCAATATCTAGAACTACACCGTAAAGCGCCCTGTGCCAGTATGCAGAATTACACTGTGCCGATCGCGTGCCCGTATCCAGAACTTCATGCCGATCCCATGCCAATATCCAGAACTACACTCTGCCGATCCCGTGCCAATATCCAGAACTACACCGTGCCTATCCCATGCCAATACCTAGAACTAGGCCGTACCGATCCCGTGCCAATATCCAGAACAAGACCGTGCCGATCCCGTGCCAATATCCAGAACTGCACTGTGCCGCGCCCGTGCCAATATCCAGAACGACACCGTGCAGCTCCCTGTGACAATATCCAGAACTACGCCGTGCCAATATCCAGAACTACACCGTGCCGATCCCGTGCCAATATCGAGAACTACGGCATACTGATACCATGCCAATAACCAGAACTACTCCGTGCCGCGCCCTGTGCCAATATCCAGAACTACACCGTGCCGATTCTGTGCCAATATCCAGAACTACACTGTGCCGATCCCGTGCCAATATTCAGAACACTGTGCCGATCCCGTGCCAATATCCAGAACTACACTGTGCCGCACCCTGTGCCAATATCCAGAACTACACCATGCCGATCCCGTGCCATTATCCAGAACTACACCATGCCAATCCCGTGCTAATACCCAGAACTACACCGTGCCGATCCTGTGCCAATATCCAGAACTACACTGCACCGAACACATGGCAATATCCAGAACTACGCCGTGCAGCTCCCCATGCCAATATCCAGAACTACACCATGCCGATCCCATGACAATATCCAGACCACCACCATGCTGGTCCCGTGCCATTATCCAGAACTACACCGTGCCGATCCCCTGTGCCGGTATCCAGAACTACACCGTGCCGCTCCCATGTCAATATCGAGAACTACACGGTGCCAATCCCGTGCCAATATCCAGAACTACACCGTGCCGATCCCGTGCCATCATCTAAAACTACACCGTGCCGATCCCCTGTGCCAATATCCAGAACTATGCCGTGAAGCGCCCTGTGCCAGTATGCAGAATTACACTGTGCCGATCCCGTGCCGGTATCCAGAACTTCATGCCGATCCCGTGCCAATATCCAGAACTACACCATGCCGATCCCGTGCCAATATCCAGAACTACACCATGCCGATCCTGTGCCAATATCTAGAACTACGCCGTGCCTATCCCATGCCAATATCCAGAACTACACCGTGCCGTGCTGTGCCAATATACAGAACTACATCGTACTGATCCTGTGCCAATATCCAGAACAAAACGCGTGGCGCTCCCATGACAATATCGAGAACTACACGGTGTCAATCCCGTGCCAATATGCAGAACTACACCGTGCCGATCCCGTGCCATCATCCAAAACTACACCGTGCCGATCCCCTGTGCCAATATCCAGAACGACATCGTGCAGCGCCCTGTGCCAATATCATAAAAACACCGTGCTGATCCTGTGCCAATATCCAGAAATACATCTGCCAATATCGTGAACTACGCCATGCCAATATCCAGAGCTATCCGTGCCGCGCGCTGTTACAATATCCAGAACTACACCGTGCCGATCCCGTGCCATGATCCAGAACTACACCGTGCTGATCATGAGCCAATATTCAGAACTACACTGTGCCGATCCCGTGCCAATATCCAGAATGACACCGTGCAGCTCCCCGTGACAATATCCAGAACTACACCGTGCCGATCCGCTGGGCCAATATCCAGAACTACACCGTGCCCCGGCATGCCAATATGCAGAAGTACACCGTGCTGATCCCGTGCCAATATCCAGAAATAGTCCGTGCCGATCCGCTTGGCCAATATCCAGAACTACACCGTGCCCCGGCATGCCAATATGCAGAAGTACACCGTGCTGATCCCGTGCCAATATCCAGAAATAGTCCGTGCCGATCCCGTGCCAATATGGAGAACTACACCATGCCAATCCCGTGCCAATATCCAGAACTACACAGTGCCGAACCCGTGCCATTATCCAGAATTACGCCGTGCCAATATCCAGAACTACACCGTGCAGATCCCCTGTGCCAGCATCCACAACTACACTGCGCCGATCCCGTGCCAATATCGAGAACTACGGCATACTGATCCCATGCCAATAACCAGAATTACTCAATGCCGCGCCCTGTGCCAATATCCAGAACTACACCGTGCCGATTCTGTGCTAATATCCAGAACTACACTGTGCAGCGCCCTGCACCTGTATCCAGAACTACACTGTGCCGATCCCGTGCCAATATCCAGAACTACGCCGTGCCGAACACGTGCCAATATCCAGAACTATGCAGTGCCGATCTAGTGCCAATATCCTGAACTACACTGTGCCTATCCCCTGTGCCAATATCCAGAACTATGCCGTGCCGATCCCGTACCAATATCCAGAACTACGTCATGCCGATCCCGTGCCAATATCCAGAAACACACCCTTCCTATCCACGGTGCCAATATCCAGAACTACGTGTGCCGATCCCGTGCCAATATCCAGAACAACACCGTGCCGATCCCGTGCCAATATCTAGAACTACACTGTGCCAATCCCATGCCAATATCAAGAACTACACCATGCCGATCCTGTGCCAATATCCAGAACTACACCGTAAAGCGCCCTGTGCCAGTATGCAGAATTACACTGTGCCGATCGCGTGCCCGTATCCAGAACTTCATGCCGATCCCATGCCAATATCCAGAACTACACTCTGCCGATCCCGTGCCAATATCCAGAACTACACCGTGCCTATCCCATGCCAATACCTAGAACTAGGCCGTACCGATCCCGTGCCAATATCCAGAACAAGACCGTGCCGATCCCGTGCCAATATCCAGAACTGCACTGTGCCGCGCCCGTGCCAATATCCAGAACGACACCGTGCAGCTCCCTGTGACAATATCCAGAACTACGCCGTGCCAATATCCAGAACTACACTGTGCCGCACCCTGTGCCAATATCCAGAACTACACCATGCCAATCCCGTGCTAATACCCAGAACTACACCGTGCCGATCCTGTGCCAATATCCAGAACTACACTGCACCGAACACATGGCAATATCCAGAACTACGCCGTGCAGCTCCCCATGCCAATATCCAGAACTACACCATGCCGATCCCATGACAATATCCAGACCACCACCATGCTGGTCCCGTGCCATTATCCAGAACTACACCGTGCCGATCCCCTGTGCCGGTATCCAGAACTACACCGTGCCGCTCCCATGTCAATATCGAGAACTACACGGTGCCAATCCCGTGCCAATATCCAGAACTACACCGTGCCGATCCCGTGCCATCATCTAAAACTACACCGTGCCGATCCCCTGTGCCAATATCCAGAACTATGCCGTGAAGCTCCCTGTGCCAGTATGCAGAATTACACTGTGCCGATCCCGTGCCGGTATCCAGAACTTCATGCCGATCCCATGCCAATATCCAGAACTACACCATGCCGATCCCGTGCCAATATCCAGAACTACACCATGCCGATCCTGTGCCAATATCTAGAACTACGCCGTGCCTATCCCATGCCAATATCCAGAACTACACCGTGCCGCGCTGTGCCAATATACAGAACTACATCGTACTGATCCTGTGCCAATATCCAGAACAAAACGCGTGGCGCTCCCATGACAATATCGAGAACTACACGGTGCCAATCCCGTGCCAATATGCAGAACTACACCGTGCCGATTCGGTGCCAATATTATGGCAACGTGGGTGGCTCTGCTGCACAGAAGGGCGGGAAAAAGAGTGGGAGAGCTATAGTGATAGGGGACTCTATTGTAAGGGGAATAGATAGGAGTTTCTGCGGCCGCAACCGAGACTCCAGGTGGTATGTTGCCTCCCTGGTGCAAGGGTCAAGGATGTCTTGGAGCGGCTGCAGAGCATTCTGGAGAGGGAGGGTGAACAGCCAGTTGTCGTGGTACATGTAGATACCAACGATATAGGTAAGAAGCGGGAAGAGGTCGTACAAGGTGAATTTAGGGAGCGAGGAGTTAAATTAAAAAGTAGGACCTCAAAGGTAGTAATCTCTGGATTGCTACCAGTGCCACGTGCTAATCAGAGTAGAGGGAGCAGGATAATTAGAATAAATACGTGGCTTGAGCAGTGGTGCAAGAGGGGGGGATTCAAATTCCTGGGACATTGGAACCAGTTCTGGGGGAAGTGGGACCTGTACAAAAGGGACGGTCTGCACTGGGCAGGACTGGAACTGATGTCCTGGGGGTAACATTTGCTAATGCAGTTCGGGAGTGTTTAAACTAATATGGCAGGGGAATGGGAACCTATGCAGCGAGATAGGGCGAAGTAATATGGAGTCAGAAACAGATGGTAGAAAAGCAAAAAGCAATAGTGGAAGGTAGAGTAAACAAAGGCAAGAAATTAAAAGGGCTACACTCCATCATAATTCTAAAAGGACAAAGGGTGTTAAAAAAACACACCTGAAGGCTTTGTGTCTTAATGCATGGAGTATCCGTAATAAGGTGGATGAATTAACTGTGCAAATAGATGTTAACAAATATGATGTGATTGGGATTACAGAGACGTGGCTCCAGGATGATCAGGGCTGGGAACTCAACATCCAGGGGTATTCAACATTCAGGAAGGATAGAATAAAAGGAAAAGGAGGTGGGGTAGCATTGCTGGTTAAAGAGATTAATGCAATAGTTAGGAAGGACATTAGCTTGGATGATGTGGAATCTATATGGGTAGAACCGCAGAACACCAAAGGACAAAAAACGTTAGTGGGAGTTGTGTACAGACCTCCAAACAGTAGTAGTGATGTTGGGGAGGGCATCAAACAGGAAATTAGGGGTGCATGCAATAAAGGTGCAGCAGTTATCATGGGTGACTTTAATATGCATATAGATTGGGCTAACCAAACTGGAAGCAATACGGTGGAGGAGGATTTCCTGGAGTGCATAAGGGATAGTTTTCTAGACCAATATGTCGAGGAACCAACTAGGGGGGAGGCCATCTTAGACTGGGTGTTGTGTAATGAGAGAGGATTAATTAGCAAGCTCGTTGTGCGAGGCCCCTTGGGAAAGAGTGACCATAATATGGTGGAATTCTACATTAGGATGGAGAATGAAACAGTTAATTCAGAGACCATGGTCCAGAACTTAAAGAAGGGTAACTTTGAAGGTATGAGGCGTGAATTGGCTAGGATAAGGGGTTGACTGTAGATGGGCAATGGCAGACATTTAGAGACCGCATGGATGAACTACATCCCTGTCTGGCGTAAAAATAAAAAAGGGAAGGTGGCTCAAACGTGGCTATCAAGGGAAATCAGGGATAGTATTAAAGCCAAGGAAGTGGCATACAAATTGGCCAGAAATAGCAGCGAACCCGGGGACTGGGAGAAATTTAGAACTCAGCAGAGGAGGACAAAGGGTTTGATTAGGGCAGGGAAAATGGAGTACGAGAGGAAGCTTGCAGGGAACATTAAGACGGACTGCAAAAGTTTCTATAGATATGTAAAAAGAAAAAGGTTAGTAAAGACAAACGTAGGTCCTCTGCAGTCAGAATCAGGGGAAGTCATAACGGGGAACAAAGAAATGGCAGACCAATTGAACAAGTACTTTGGTTCGGTATTCACCAAGGAGGACACAAACAACCTTCCGGATATAAAAGGGGTCAGAGGGTCCAGTAAGAAGGAGGAACTGAGGGAAATCCTTATTAGTCGGGAAATTGTGTTGGGGAAATTGATGGGATTGAAGGCCGATAAATCCCCAGGGCCTGATGGTCTGCAGCCCAGAGTACTTAAGGAGGTGGCCTTGAAAATAGCGGATGCATTGACAGTCATTTTCCAACATTCCAATGACTCTGGATCAGTTCCTATGGAGTGGGGGGTAGCCAATGTAACCCCACTTTTTAAAAAAGGAGGGAGAGAGAAAACAGGGAATTATAGACTGGTCAGCCTGACATCGGTAGTGGGTAAAATGATGGAATCAATTATTAAGGATGTCATAGCAGCGCATTTGGAAAGAGATGACATGATAGGTCCAAGTCAGCATGGATTTGTGAAAGGAAAATCATGCTTGACAAATCTTCTGGAATTTTTTGAGGATGTTTCCAGTAGAGTGGACAAGGGACAATCAATTGATGTGTATTTGGACTTTCAGAAGGCTTTCGACAAGGTCCCACACAAGAGATTAATGTGCAAAGTTAAAGCACATGTGATTGGGGGTAGTGTGCTGACGTGGATTGAGAACTGGTTGGCAGACAAAAAGCAAAGAGTAGGAGTAAATGGGTACTTTTTAGAATGGCAGGCAGTGACTAGTGGGGTACCATAAGGTTCTGTGCTGGGGCCCCAGCTGTTTACATTGTACATTAATGATTTGGATGAGGGGATTAAATGTAGTATCTCCAAATTTGCGGATGACACAAAGTTGGGTGGCAGTGTGAGCTGCGAGGAGGATGCTATGAGGCTGCGGAGTGACTTAGATAGGTTAGGTGAGTGGGAAAATGCATGGCAGATGAAGTATAATGTGGATAAATGTGAGGTTATCCACTTTGGTGGTGAAAACAGAGAGACAGACTATTATCTGAATGGTGACAGATTAGGAAAAGGGGAGGTGCAACGAGACCTGGGTGTCATGGTACATCGGTCATTGAAGGCTGGCATGCAGGTACAGCAGGTGGTTAAGAAAGCAAATGGCATGTTGGCCTTCATAGTGAGGGGATTTGAGTACAGGGGCAGGGAGGTGTTGCTACAGTTGTACAGGGCCTTGGTGAGGCCACACCTGGAGTATTGTGTACAGTTTTGGTCTCCTAACTTGAGGAAGGACATTCTTGTTATTGAGGGAGTGCAGCGAAGGTTCACCAGACTGATTCCCGGGATGGTGGGACTGACCTATCAAGAAAGACTGGATCAACTGGGCTTGTATTCACTGGAGTTCAGAAGAATGAGAGGGGACCTCATAGAAACGTTTAAAATTCTGATGGGTTTCGACAGGTTAGATGCAGGAAGAATGTTCCCAATGTTGGGGAAGTCCAGAACCAGGGGTCATAGTCTAAGGATAAGGGGTAAGCCATTTAGGATCGAGATGAGGAGAAACTTCTTCACCCAGAGAGTGGTGAACCTGTGGAATTCGCTACCACAGAAAGTTGTTGAGGCCAATTCACTAAATATATTCAAAAAGGAGTTAGATGTAGTCCTTACTACTAGGTAGGGGAATCAAGGGGTATGGCGAGAAAGCAGAAATGGGGTACTGAAGTTGCATGTTCAGCCATGAACTCATTGAATGGCGGTGCAGGCTCAAAGGCCGAATGGCCTACTCCTGCACCTATTTTCTATGTTTCTATACCGTGCCGATCCTGTGCCAATATCCAGAACTACATCGTGCAGCGTCCTGTGCCAGTATGCAGTGCGACACTGTGCCGATCCCGTGCCAATATCCAGAACTACACTGTGCCGAACCCCTGTGCCAATATCCAGAAATACACCGTGCCGATCCCATGCCAATATCCAGAACTACACCATGCTGATCCTGTGCCAATATCCAAAACTACACCATGCCGCGCACTGTGCCAATATCCAGAACTACACCATGCCGATCCCGTGTCAATATCCAGAACTACATCGTGCCGATCCGCTATGCCGATATCCAGAACTTCGCTGTGCCGATCCCATGCCAAAATCCAGAACTACACTGTGCCGATCACATGGCAATATCCAGAACTACACTGTGCTGATCCCGTGCCGATATCCAGAACTACACCGTGCTGATCCCGTGCCGATATCCAGAACTACACCGTGCTGATCCCGTGCCGATATCCAGAACTACACTGTGCCGATCCCGTGCCAATATCTAGAACTATACCATGCTGGTCCCGTGCCAATATCCAGAACTGCACTCTGCTGATCCCATGCCAATATCCAGAACTACACTGTGCCGATCACATGGCAATATCCAGAACTACACTGTGCTGATCCCGTGCCGATATCCAGAACTACACCGTGCTGATCCCGTGCCGATATCCAGAACTACACCGTGCTGATCCCGTGCCGATATCCAGAACTACACTGTGCCGATCCCGTGCCAATATCTAGAACTATACCATGCTGGTCCCGTGCCAATATCCAGAACTGCACTCTGCTGATCCCATGCCAATATCCAGAACTACACCGTGCCGATCCCGTGCCAATATCGAGAACTACGCCGTGCCAATCCTTTGCCAATATCCAGAGCTACACCGTGCCGATCTCGTGCGAACATCCAGCATTACACCGTGGCAATCCCGTGCCAATATCCAGAACTACATTGTGCCGACCCTCTGCCAATTTCCAGAACTACACCATGTCGATCCCGTGCCAATATCCAGAACTACTCTGTGCCGTTCCCATGCCAATATCCAGAAGTACACTATGCCGCACTGTGCCTCTCCGCACCAATATCCAGAACTACACCGTGCCGATGCCGTGCCAATATCCAGAACTACACCGTGCCGAACCCGTGCCATTATCCAGAACTACGCCCTACCGATATCCAGAACTATGCCGTGCCGATCCCCTGTGCCAGCATCCACAACTACACCGTGCCGATCCCGCGCCAATATCGAGAAATACGGCATACTGATCCCATGCCAATAACCTGAATTACTCCGTGCCGTGCCCTGTGGCAATATCCAGAACTACGCCATGCCGAACGCGTGCCAATATCCAGAGCTACGCCGTGCCGATCCCGTACCAATATCCAGATCTATGCCATGCCGATCCCGTGCCAATATAAAGAACTACACCCTGCCTATCCACTGTGCCAATATCCAGAACTACGCATGCCGATCCCATGCCAATATCTAGAACTACACTGTGCCAATCCTGTGCCAATATCCAGAACTACACCGTAAAGCGCTCTGTGCCAGTATGCAGAATTACACTATGCCGATCTCGTGCCGGTATCCAGAACTTCATGCCGATCCCGTGCCAATATCCAGAACTACACTCTGCCGATCCCATGCCAATATCCAGAACTACACCATGCCTATCCCCTGTGCCAATAACCAGAACTACGTCGTGCCGATCCCGTACCAATATCCAGAACTACACCATGCTGATCCCGTGCCAATATCCAGAACTGCACTGTGCTGTGCCCGTGCCAATATCCAGAACGACACCGTGCAGCTCTCTGTGACCAATATCCAGAACTACACCATGCCGATCCTGTGCCAATATCCAGAACTACACCGTGCCGATCCCGTGCTAATATTCAGAACTACACCATGCCGAACCCGTGCTAATATTCAGAACTACACCATGCCGAACCCGTGCTAATATTCAGAACTACACCGAGCCGATCCCATGCCAATATCCAGAACTGCACTCTGCCGATCCCATGCCAATATCCAGAACTACACTGTGCTGACCCTCTGCTAATATCCAGAACTACACCGTGCCGATCCGGTGCCAATATCCAGAACTATACCCTGAAGCACCCTGCCAGTATGCAGAATTACACTGTGCTGATTCCGTGCCGGTATCCAGCACTTCATGCCGATCCCGTGCCAATATCCAGAACTACGCCGTGCCGATCCCCTGTGCCAGCACCCACAACTACACCATGCCGATCCCGTGCCAATATCGAGAACTACGGCGTACAGATCCCATGCCAATAACCAGAATTACTCCATGCCGCCACCTGTGCCAATATCCAGAACTATGCCGTGCCGAACGTGTGCCAATATACAGAAATATGCCATGCCGATCCCGTGCCAATATCCAGAACTACGCCGTGCCGATCCCGTGCCAACATCCAGAACTACGCCATGCCGATCCTGTGCCAATATCCAGAACTTCACCCTGCCTATTCACTGTGTCAATATCCAGAACTACACCCTGCTTATCCACTGTGTCAATATCCAGAACTACACATGCCGATCCTGTGCCAATGTCCAGAACAACACTGTGCCAATCCCGTGCCAATATCTAGAACTACACTGTGCCAATCCCATGCCAATATCAAGAACGACACAGTGCCGATCCTGTGCCAATATCCAGAACTACACCGTAAAGCGCCCTGTGCCAGTATGCAGAATTACACTGTGCCGATCCCGTGCCGGTATCCAGAACTTCATGCCGATCCCGTGCCAATATCCAGAACTACACTCTGCCGATCCCATGCCAATATCCAGAACTACACCATGCCTATCCCATGCCAAAATCCAGAATTACGCCATGCCGATCCTGTGCCAATATCCAGAACTACACCATGCTGATCCCGTGCCAATATCCAGAACTGCACTGTGCCGCGCCCGTGCCAATATCCAGAACAACACCATGCCGATCCTGTGCCAATATCCAGAACTACACCGTGCCGATCCCGTGCCAATATCCAGAACTGCACCCTGCCGATCCCATGCCAATATCCAGAACTGCACTCTGCCGATCCCATGCCAATATCCAGAACTACACTGTGCCGATCCTGTGCCAATATCCAGAACTACACCGTGCCGATCCTGTTCTAATATCCATAATTACACCGTGCAGCGCCCTGTGTCAGTATCGAGAACTACATCATGCAGCGCCCTGTGCCAATATCCACAACTACACCATACAGATCACATGCCAATATCCAGAACTACACCATGCAGCGCCCTGTGCCAAAATCTACAACTATACCATGCCGCTCCCATGCCAATATCCAGAACTACACCGTGCAGCGCCCTGTGCCAGTATCCAGAATGACATCGTGCCGATCCCGTGCCAATATCCAGAACTACACCGTGCCGCGCTGTGCCAATATCCAGAACTACACCGTGCTGATCTTGTGCCAATATCCAGAACAAAACCCGTGCCGCTCCCATGTCAATATCGAGAACTACACGGCGCCAATCCCCTGTGCCAATATTCAGAACTACACCGTGCCGATCCTGTGCCATTATCCAAAACTACACCGTGCCGATCCTGTGCTAATATCCAGAACGACATCGTGGAGCGCCCTGTGCCAATATCGAGAACTACGCCGTGCCGATCCCATGCCAATATCCAGAACTACACCGTGCCGCGCGCTGTGCCAATATCCAGAACGACACCGTGCCATGATCCAGAACTACACCGTGCTGATCACGAGCCAATATCCAGAACTGCACAGTGCCGATCCGTGCCAATATCCAGAACGACACCGTACAGTTCCCCGTGACAATATCCAGAACTACACCGTGCCGATCCGCTGGGCCAATATCCAGAACTACACCGTGCCCCGGCATGCCAATATGCAGAAGTACACCGTGCTGATCCCGTGCCAATATCCAGAAATAGTCCGTGCCAATCCTGTGCCAATATGGAGAACTACACCATGCCGGTCCTGTGCCAATATCCAGAACTACACCGTGTTGATACCGTGCCAATATCCAGAACTATACCGTGCTGATCCCCTGTGCCAATATCCAGAACTACACCGTGCCGATCCCATGCCAATATCGAGAAGTACGGCAGGCCGATCCCGTGCCAATATACAGAACTAGACCGTGCCGCGCCGTGCTAATATCCAGAACTACACTACCTCGATCCACTATGCCAATATCCAGAACTTTGCCATGCCAATCCCGTGCCAATATGCAGAACTACACCGCGCCGATCCCATGCCAATATCTAGAACTACACCATGCAGCGCCCTGTCAGTATCCAGAACTACAACGTGCCGATCCTGTGCCAAAATCCAGCACTACGCTGTGCAGTGCCCTGTGCCAATATCCAGACTACACCGAGTAGCACCCTGCGCCAGTATCTAGAACTACACTGTACCGATCCTGTGCCAGTATCGAGAACTACGCCCTGCTGATCCCCTATACCAATGTCCAGAACCATGCCGTGCCGATCCCGTACCGATCCCGTACCAATATCCAGAACTACACTGTGCCGATCCCATGCCAATATCCAGAACTACACTGTGCTGCACCCTGTGCCAATATCCAGAACAAAAATGTGCCGATCGCGTGCCAATATCCAGAACTACATCGTGTCTGATCCTGTGCCAATAAACAGAAATATACCATGCCGCGCCCTGTGCCAATATCCAGAACTACACCATGCCGCGCCCTGTGTCAGTATCCATAACTACACTGTGCTGATCCCCTATACCAATGTCCAGAACCATGCCGTGCCGATCCCGTACCAATATCCAGAACTATACTGTGCCGATCCTATGCCAATATCCAGAACTACACTGTGCTGCACCCTGTGCCAATATCCAGAACAAAAGCGTGCCGATCGCATGCCAATATCCAGAACTACATCGTGTCTGATCCTGTGCCAATAAACAGAAATACACCATGCTGCGCCCTGTGCCAATATCCAGAACTACACCATGCCGCGCCCTGTGCCAATATCCAGAACTACACCGTGCCGATCCGCTATGCCAATATCCAGAACTTCGCTGTGCCGATCCCATGCCAAAATCCAGAACTACATTGTGCCGATCCCATGCCAATATCCAGAACTACGCTATGCCGATCCCGTGCCAATACCTAGAACTAAGCCGTGCCGATCCCGTGCCAATATCCAGAACTACTCCATACTGATCCTGTGCCAATATCCAGAACTACATTGTGCCGATCCCGTGCCGATATACAGAACTACACCGTGCCGATAACATGCCAATATCTAGCACTATACCATGCCGATCCCGTGACAATATCCAAAACTGCACTCTGCCGATCCCATGCCAATATCCAGAACTAGACTGTGCCAATCCCGTGCCAATATCCAGAACTACACCGTGCCGATCCTGCTCTAATATCCAGAATTAAACCTTGCAGCGCCCTGTGGGAGTATGCAGAACTACACTGTGCTGATTCCGTGCCAATATCCAGAACTACACTGTGCCGATCCCCTGTGCCGGAATCCAGAACTATACCATGCCGATCCCGTGACAATATCCAGAACTGCAGTCTGCTGATCCCGTGCCAATACCCAGAACGACACCGTACAGTTCCCCGTGACAATATCCAGAACTACACTATGCCGATCCGCTGGGCCAATATCCAGAACTACACCGTGCCGCGACGTGCCAATATCCAGAACTACACCATGCTGATCCACTATGCCAATATCCAGAACTTTGCCGTGCCAAAACTGTGCCGATCCCATGCTAATATCTAGATCTATACCATGCCGATCCCGTGACAATATCCAGAACTACACTGTGCCGATCCCCTGTGCTGGTATACAGAACTACACCGTGCCGATCCAGTGTCAATATCGAAAACTACGTCATGCCAATCCTTTGCCAATATCCAGAACTCCACCATGCCGATCCTGTGCCAATATCCAGAACTACATCGTGCCGATCCCATGCCAATATCTAGAACTAGACTGTGCCGATCCCGTGCCAATATCCAGAACAACACCGTGCCAAACCTGCTCTAATATCCAGAATTAAACCGTGCAGCGCCCTGTGGCAGTATGCAGAACTACACTGTGCTGATTCCATGCCAATATCCAGAACTACACTGTGCCGACCCTCTGTGCCGGTATCTAGAACACCGTGCCGATCCCATGCCAATATCGAGAACTACGCCATGCCAATCCTTTGCCAATATCCAGAGCTACACCGTGCCGATCCCGTGCCAGTATCCAGAACTACACCATGCCGATACTGTGCCAATATCCAGAACTACACTCTGCCGATCCCATGCCAATATCCAGAACTACACCGTGCCGATCCCGTGCCAATATCCAGAACTACACTGTCGCACCATGCCAATAACCAGAACAACACTGTGCCGATCCCGTGACAATACCTTGAACTAGTCCGTGTCGATCCCATGCCAATATCCAGAACTACACCGTGCCGCACGCTGTGCCAATATCCATAACTACACCGTGACGATCCTGTGCCAATATCCAAAACCACACTGTGTCGCACCATGCCAATATCCAGAACACGGTGCCGATCCCGTGCCAATATCCATAACTGCAGCGTGCCGATACCATGCCAATATTCAGAACTGCACCGTGCCGATCCCGTGCCAATATCCAGAAATACACTCTGCCAATCCCGTGCCAATATCCAGAACTACACCATGCCGATCCCGAGCCAGCATCCACAACTACACCGTGCCGATCCCGTGCCAATATCAAGAACTATGGCATACTGATCCCATGCCAATAACCAGAATTACTCCGTGCCGCGCCCTGTGCCAATATCCAGAACTACTCCGTGCCGATTCTGTGCCAATATCCAGAACTACACTGTGCAGCGCCCTGTGCCAGTATCCAGAACTACACTGTGCCGATCTCCTGTGCCAATATCCAGAACTATGCCATGCCAATCCTGTGCCAATATTCAGAACTACATCATGCCAATCCCGTGCCAATATCCAAAACTACACTGTGCCGATCCCGTGCCAATATCCAGAACTACTGTTCCCACCCCATGCCAATATCCAGAACTACACCAAACCGATATCGAGCATTACAATGTGCAGCGCCCCGTGACAATATCCAGAACTACACCTTGCTGCGCCTTGTGCCAATATCCAGAACTTAGCGCGATTCCGTGCCAATATCCAGAACTACACTATGCTGAGTCAGTGCCAAAATACAGAACTACACCGTGCAGAGCCCTGTGCCAATATCCAGAACTACATTGCGCCAATCCCATGCCAATATCCAGAACACCGCGCCGATCCCATGCCAATATCCAGAACTACACCGTGCTGATCCTGTGCCAATAACCAGAACTACACCGTGCCTATCCCGTGCCAATATCCAGAACTACACCGTGCCGATCCAGTGCCAATATCCAGAACTACACCGTGCTGATCCCCTGTGCCGGTATCCACAACAACACCGCCCCCAAGCATGCCAATATCCAGAACTAGACCGTGCCAATCATGTGCCAATATGCAGAACTTAACTGTGCCGATCCCGTGTCAATATCCAGAACTACACCATGCCGATCTCGTGCCAATATCCAGAACTATACCGCGCCGATTCCGTGCCAAAACCCAGAACTACACCATGCAGCGTCCTGTGCCAATATCCAGAACTACACCATGCCGATCCCGTGCCAATATCCAGAACTACACCATGCCGATCCACTATGCCAATATCCAGAACTTCGCCGTGCCGATCCAGTGCCAATATCCAGAACTACACCGTGCTGATCCCCTGTGCCGGTATCCACAACTACACCGCCCCCAAGCATGCCAATATCCAGAACTAGACCGTGCCAATCATGTGCCAATATCCAGAACTTAACTGTGCCGATCCCGTGCCAATATCCAGAACTACACCATGCCGATCTCATGCCAATATCCAGAACTATACCGCGCCGATTCCGTGCCAAAACCCAGAACTACACCATGCAGCGTCCTGCACCAATATCCAGAACTACACCATGCCGATCACGTGTCAATATCCAGAACAACACTGTTCCCACCCTGTGCTAATATCCAGAACTACACTGTGCCAATCCCATGCCAATCTCCAGAACACCATGCCGATCCCGTGCCATTATCCAGAACTACACCATGCCGACCCCATGCCAATATTCAGAACTACACTCTGCCAATATCCAGAATACCGCGCCGACCCCGTGCCAATATCCAGATCTACACCGTGCCGATTCCCTGTGCCAAAATCCTGAACGACATCGTGCAGCGGCTTGTGCCAGTATCCAGAACTACACCATGCCAATCCCGTGCCAATATCGAGAACTGCACTGTGCCGCGCCGTGACAATATCCAGAACTACACCATGCAGCTCCATGCCAATATCCAGAACTACACTGTGCCGATCCCGTGTCAATGTCCAGAACTACACCGTGCCAATATCCAGAACTACGCTGTGCAGATCCCGTGCCAATATCCAGAACAACACCGCGGCGATCATATGCGAATATCCAGAACTACACCATGCCGATCCCGTGCCAATAACCAGAACTAGACCATGCCGATCCCATGCCAATATCGAGAAGTCTGGCATGCTGATCCCGTGCCAATATCCAGAACTACACCGTACTGTGCCCTGTTCCAATATCCAGAACTACACCGTGTCGATCCCGTGCCAATATCCAGAACTACCCTGTGCCAATATCCAGAACTACACTGTGCCAATCCCATGCCAATATACTGAACTACACCATGCCAATCTCGTGCAATTATCCAGACCTACCCCGTGCCAATCCTTTGCCAATATCCAGAGCTACACCATGCCGATCCTGTGCCAATATCCAGAACTACACCATGCCAAACCTGTGCCAATATCCAGAACTACAGTGTGCCGATCCCGTGCCAATATGCAGAACTACACTGTGCCGATCCCATGCCAATATCAGGAACTACACCGTGCCGATCCCGCGCAAACATCCAGAACTACGCCGTGCCAATCCCGTGCCAATATTCAGAACTACACCGTGCCAATCCCATGCCAATATACTGAACTACACCATGCCAATCTCGTGCAATTATCCAGACCTACCCCGTGCCAATCCTTTGCCAATATCCAGAGCTAGACCATGCCGATCCTGTGCCAATATCCAGAACTACACCATGCCAAACCTGTGCCAATATCCAGAACTACAGTGTGCCGATCCCGTGCCAATATCCAGAACTACACTGTTCCCACCCCGTGCCAATATCCAGAACTACACCGAGCCGATCCCGTGCCAATATCGAGCATTACACTGTGCAGCGCCCCGTGACAATATCCAGAACTACACCTTGCTGCGCCTTGTGCCAATATCCAGAACGTAGCGCCGCGCCGATCCCATGCCAATATCCAGAACACCGCGCCGATCCTATGCCAATATCCAGAACTACACTGTGCCGAAACCATGCCAATATCCAGAACTGCACTGTGCCGACCCTCTGCCAATATCCAGAACTACACCATGCAAAACCTGTGCCAATATCCAGAACTACACTGTGCCGATCCCGTGCCAATATGCAGAACTACACTGTGCCGATCCCATGCCAATATCCCGAACTATACCATGTCAATCCCGTGCTATTATCCAGAACTACACCATGCCGACCCCGTGCCAATACCCAGAACTATACTCTGCCAATATCCACAAAACCGCACCTACCCCGTGCCAATATCCAGATCTACACCGTGCCGATTCCGTGCCAAAATCCAGAACTACACCGTGCCGATTCCCTGTGCCAAAATCCAGAACTACACCATGCAGCGGCTTGAGCCAATCTCCAGAACTACACTGTGCCGATCCCGTGCCAATACCTAGAACTGCACCATGCCGATCTCGTTCCATATCCAGAACTACACCATGCAGCACCTTGTGCCAGCATCCAGAACTACACCGTGCAGACCCCATGCCAATATCGAGAACTACGCCGTGCCAATCCCGTGCCAATATCCAGAACTACACTGAGCCGATCCCGTGCCAATATCGAGAATTACACTGTGCAGCGCCCTGTGACAATATCCAGAACTACACCTTGCTGCGCCTTGTGCCAATATCCAGAACTACATGCCGACGCTGTGAATGTTTAAAAATGTATAGAGACATTGAAGTTGAGAACGTGGGAATTGTATAGGGACAGTATAAGCTAACAAACAATTCATGGAGGAATAGCCATGACATCTCAGACTCGAGACTGCGAAATGTTACAACACTAACACATATTGAAACAAAACCCACAGCTTGCAGAAAAACCTCAAGGTCTTATTAAATCATGTTATTAACCTGAAACATTGACAGAAGGTCTTTGTTTAAAATCGGACCATGCTTGGGTCGGCTTATGAGTGGACAAAGGGAAGGAGGGATCAAAAGAGATGGGCTGAGCTGGGATGTTACTCTGGCCCTATCTTGTTATCTTTTGCCGAAAATGTATAACCATCGTCCCTTTACAATGTAACGTCACTTTGTCCGTAGGAAGTGAGTGCGTTCGAACAGACTTGCATTCCTTCTGTCTGATAAAGTCCCCGATCGGGATTTGCTTTTTAAATAAAAGCTTGCTTTGTTTAAAGCACAAACGGTATTCGTTTCAGTAATTTTGCTGAACCAGATTGAGGTAAAAGAATCCAGGAATCAACAACGCCGTGCCAATATCCAGAACGCAGCGCCGATTCCGTGCCAATATCCAGAACTACACCGTGCTGATCCTGTGCCAATAACCAGAACTACACCGTGCCTATCCCGTGCAAATATCCAGAACTACACCGTGCCGATCCACTATGCCAATATCCAGAACTTCGCCGTGCCGATCCAGTGCCAATATCCAGAACTACACCGTGCTGATCCCCTGTGCCGGTATCCACAACTACACCGCCCCCAAGCATGCCAATATCCAGAACTAGACCGTGCCAATCATGTGCCAATATCCAGAACTAAACTGTGCTGATCCAGTGCCAATATCCAGAACTACACTGTGCAGCGCCCTGTGCCAATATCCAGAACTACACCGCGCCGATCCCACGCCAATATCCAGAACACCGCGCCGATCCCATCCCAATATCCAGACTTACACCGTGCCGATCCCGTGCCAATGCCCTGAACTACGCCGTGCCAATATCCAGAACTAAACCATGCCGATCCTGTGCCAATATCCAGAACTACAGCGTGCCAATCCCATGCCACTCCCATGCCACTATCCAAAACTGCAGAGTGCTTCACTCTGTGCCAAAATCCAGAACTACACCATGTAGCACCCTGTGCCAATATCCAGAACTACACCGTGCTGATCTCATGCCGGCATCCAGAACTAGACCGTGCCGATCCTGTGCCAGTATCCAGAATTATACCGTGCCGATCCGCTATGGTAATATCCAGAACAACACCGTGCCGATCCCAAGCGAATATCCAGAACTACACCATGCCGATCGCCTGTGCCAATAACCAGTACTTGACCGTGCCGATCCCATGCCAATATCAAGAAGTACGGCATACTGATCCCGTGCCAATATCAAGAAGTACGGCATACTGATCCCGTGCCAATATCCAGAACTACACTGTGCAGTGCCCTGTGCCAATATCCAGAACTACACCGTGCCGATCCGCTATGCCAATATCCAGAACTGCACCGTGCCGATCCAGTGTCAATATCCAGAAGTGCGCCATGCAGATCCCGTGCCAATATCCAGAACAACACCGTGCCGATCCCTTGCGAATATCCAGAACTACACCATGCCGATCGCCTGTGCCAATAACCAGTACTAGACCGTGCCGATCCCATGCCAATATCGAGAAGTACGGCATGCTGATCCCGTTCCCAATATCCAGAACTACACCGTGCCGTGCCCTGTGCCAATATCCAGAACCATACCATGCCGATCCTGTGGCAACATCCAGAACTACACCGTGCCGATCCAATGCCAATATCCAGAACACCGTGCTGATTCCCTGTGCCGGTATCCACAACTACACCGTCCCCAACCATGCCAACATCCAGAACTAGACCGTGCCAATCATGTGCCAATATCCAGAGCTAAACTGTGCCGATCCCGTGCCAATATCCAGAACTACACCATGCCGATCTCATGCCAATATCCAGAAATATACCGCGCCAATTCCGTGCCAAAATCCAGAACTACACCGTGCAGCGCCCTGTGCCAATATCCAGAACTACACCATGCCGATCCCATGCCAATATCTAGAACTACACCGTGCCGATCCTGTCAATATCCAGAACTACACCATGCTGCGCCCTGTGCCAATATCCAGAACTACACCGTGCCGATCCTGTGCCAGTATCCAATAACAACACTGTGCCGATCGCCTATGCCAATATCCGGCACTACACCATGCCGATCCCGTACCAATATCCAGAACTACGTCATGCCGATCCCATGCCAATATCCAGAACTACACCATGCCGATCCCGTGCCAATATCCAGAACTGCACTATGCCGCGCCCTGTGCCAATATCCAGAGCTACACCGTGCAGCTCCCTGTGCCAATATCCAGAACTAAACTGCCGCAGCCTGTGCCAATATCCAGAACACCACCATGCTAGTCCCGTGCCATTATCCAGGACTATACTGTGCCGACCCCCTGTGCCAGTATCCAGAAGTACACCGTGCCGGATCCGTACCAATATCCAGAACTATGCTGTGCCAATCCTTTCGCCAATACCCAAAGCTACACCGTGACGATCCCGTGCCAACATCCAGAACTACACCGTGGCGATCCCGTGCCAATATCCAGAACTACACTCTGCCGATCCCATGCCAATATCCAGAACTTCACCGTGCCAATATCCAGAACTACAATGTGCCACACTGTGCCAATATCCAGAACTACACTGTGCCTATCCCATGCCAATATCCAGAACTGCACTGTGCCGACCCTCTGCCAATATCCAGAACTACACCATGCAGCACCGTGACAATATACAGAACTACACCAAGCCAATTCCGTGCCAAAATCCAGAACTACACCACGCCGATCCCATGCCAATATCCAGAACACCGCGCCGATCCCATGCCAATATCCAAAACTACACTGTGCCGCACCGTGCCAATATCCAGAACTATACTGTGCCTATCCCATGCCAATATCCAGAACTGCACTGTGCCGTACCGTGACAATATCCAGAACTACACCATGCAGCTCCGTGACAATATACAGAACTACACCATGCCAATTCCGTGCCAAAATCCAGAACACCTTGCAGCGCTCTGTGCTAATATCCAGAACGACACCACGCCGATCCCATGCCAATATCCAGAACACCGTGCCGATCCCATGCCAATATCCAGAACTGCACCGTGCCGATCCCGTGCCAATGTCCAGAACTACACCGTGCCAAACCCATGCCAATATCCAGAACTGCAGAGTGCCGCGCCCTGTGCCAAAATCCAGAACTACACCATGCAGCACCGTGCCAATATCCAGAACTACACCGTGCTGATCTCGTGCTGATATCTAGAACTACACCGTGCCGATCCTGTGCCAATATCCAGAACTACACCACGCCGATCCCATGCCAATATCCAGAACACCGCGCCGATCCCATGCCAATATCCAAAACTGCACTGTGCCGCACCGTGCCAATATCCAGAACTACACTGTGCCTATCCCATGCCAATATCCAGAACTGCACTGTGCCGATCCCGTGCCAATATCCAGAACTGCACTGTGCCGCACCGTGACAATATCCAGAACTACACCATGCAGCTCCGTGACAATATCTAGAACTACACCGTGCCGATCTTGTCCATTCCATGCCGGTATCCAGAACTACACTGTGCCAATCCGGTGCCAGTATCCAGAACTACACCGTGCCGATCCGCTATGCCAATATCCAGAACTACGCCGTGCCGATCCCGTGCGAATATCCAGAACTACTCCATGCCGATCGCCTGTGCCAATAACCAGAACTAGACCATGCCGATCCCATGCCAATATCGAGAAGTACGGCAAACTGATCCCGTGCCAATATCCAGAACTACGCCGTGCTGATCCCCTGTGCCGGTATCCAGAACTACACCATCCCCAACCATGCCAATATCTAGAACTAGACTGTGCCAATCATGTGCCAATATCCAGAACTAAACTGTGCCGATCCCGCGCCAATATCCAGAACTACACCATGCCGATCTCGTGCAAATAACCAGAACTATAACGTGATGATTCCGTGCCAAAATCCAGAACTACACTGTGTAGCGCCCTGTGCCAATATCCAGAACTACACCATGCCGATCCCATACCAATATCTAGAACTACACCATGCCGATCCTGTGCCAATATCCAGAACGACACCTTGCAGCTCCCCGTGACAATATCCGGAACGACACCGTGCCGATTCGCTGGGCCAATATCCAGAACTACACCGTGCAGCGCCGTGTGCCAGTATCCAAAAGTACACCATGCCCCGGCATGCCAATAAGCAGAAATAGTCCGTGCCGATCCCGTGCCAATATGGAGAACTACACCGTGCCAATCCTGTGACAATATCCAGAACGACACCGTGCAGCTCCCCGTGACAATATCCAGAACGACATCGTGCCGATCCGCTGGGCCAATATCCAGAACTACACCGTGCAGCGCCGTGTGCCAGTATCCAAAAGTACACCATGCCCCGGCATGCCAATATGCAGAAATAGTCCGTGCCGATCCCGTGCCAATATGGAGAACTACACCGTGCCAATCCCGTACCAATATCCAGAACTACACTGTGCTGATCCTGGGTAAATATCCAGAACTACACCGTGCCCATCCACTGTGCCAATATCCAGAACTACGCCATGTCGATCCCATGCCAATATCCAGAACTACACCGTGCCGAACCTGTGCCAATATCCAGAACTACACCGTGCCGATACCGTGCCAATCTCCAGAACTACACCGTGCCGATCCCGTGCCAATATCCAGAACTACACCGTGCCGATCCAGTGCCAATATCGAGAACTACAGCGTACTGATCCCGTGCCAATATCCAGAACTACACCCTGCCTTTCACCTGTGCCAATATCCAGAACTATGCCGTGCCGATCCCGTACCAATATCCAGAACTACGCTATGCCGATCACGTGCCAATATCCAGAACTACGTGTGCCGGTCCCGTGCCAATATCCAGAACAACACCGTGCCGATCCCGTGCCAATATCTAGAAGTACACTGTACCAATCCCATGCCAATATCAAGAACGACACTGTGCCGATCCTGTGCTAATATCCAGAACTACACTGTGAAGCGCCCTGTGCCAATATGCAGAATTACACTGTGCCGATCCCGTGCCGGTATCCAGATTTTCATGCCGATTCCGTGCCAATATCCAGAACTACACCATGCCTATCCCATGCCAATATCCAGAATTACACCATATCGATACTGTGCCAATATCCAGAACTACACTGTGCCGATCCCGTGCCAATAACTAGAACTAGGCTGTGCCGATCCCGTGCCAATATCCAGAACGATACCGTGCCGATCCCGTGCCAATATCCAGATCTGCACTGCGCCGCGCCCGTGCCAATATCCAGAACACCGTGCAGCTCCGTGACAATATCCAGAACTACACCATGCCGATCCTGTGCCAATATCCAGAACTACACCGTGCCGATACCGTGCCAATATCCAGAACTACACCATGCCGATCTCGTGCCAATATCCAGAACTATACCGCGCCGATTCCGTGCCAAAACCCAGAACTACACCATGCAGCGTCCTGTGCCAATATCCAGAACTACACCATGCCGATCCCGTGCCAATATCCAGAACTACACCGCGCCGATCCACTATGCCAATATCCAGAACTTTGCCGTGCCAATATCCAGAACTACACCGTGCCGATCCCATGTCAATATCCAGAACTACACCATGCAGTGCCCTGTGTCAGTATCCAGAACTACACCGTGCCGATCCTGTGCCAATATCCATCACTGCAGTGTGCCGTGCCCTGTGCCAATATGCAGAATTACACCATGCAGCCCCATGCCAATATCCAGAGCTACACCGTGCTGATCCCGTGCCAATATCCAGAACTACACCATGCCGATACCATGCCAATATCCAGAATTACACCGTGCCGATCCCGTGCCAATATCCAGAACTACACCTTGCAACGCCCTGTGCCAATATCCAGAACTACACCGCGCCGATCCCATGCCAATATCCAGAACACCGCACCGATCCTATGCCAATATCCAGAACTACACCGCGCCGATCCACTATGCCAATATCCAGAACTTTGCCGTGCCAATCCCGTGCCAACATCCAGAACTACACTGTGCCGCACCGTGACAATATCCAGAACTACACCATGCCAATTCCGTGCCAAAATCCAGAATTACACCTTGCAGCGCCCTGTGCAAATATCCAGAACTACACCGCGCTGATCCGTGACAATATCCAGAACTGCACCGTGCCGATCCCAGGTCAATATCCAGAACTACACTGCCGAATCCTTTGCCAATACCCAGAGATACACCGTGACGATCCTGTGCCAACATCCAGAACTACACCGTGGCGACCCCGTGCCAATATCCAGAACTACACTGTGCCGCACAGTGCCAATATCCAGAACTACACTGTGCCGATCCCATGCCAATATCCAGAACTGCACTGTGCCGCACCGTGACAATATACAGAACTACACAATGCAGCTCCGTGACAATATACAGAACTACACCATGCCAATTCCGTGCCAAAATCCAGATCTGCAGCGCCCTGTGCCAATATCCAGAACTACACCGCGCCGATCCCATGCCAATATCGAGAACACCGCGGCGATCCTATGCCAATATCCAGAACTACACCGTGCCGATCCTGTGCCAATGTCCAGAACTACAGCGTGCCAATCACATGCCAATATCCAGAACTGCAGAGTGCCGCGACCTGTGCCAAAATCCAGAACTACACCATGCAGCATCCTGTGCCAATATCCAGAACTACACCGTGCTGATCTCGTGCTGATATCTAGAACTACACCGTGCCGATCCTGTGCCAATATCCAGAACTACACCGCGCCGATCCCTTGTCAATTCCATGCCGGTATCCAGAACTACACTGTGCCGATCCTGTGCTAGTATCCAGAACTACACCGTGCCGTCCGCTATGCCAATATCCAGAACTACACCGCACCGATCCCATGCCAATATCGAGAACACCGCGCCGATCCTATGCCAATATCCAGAACTAAACCGCGCTGATCCCGTGCCAATATCCAGAACTACAGCGTGCCAATCACATGCCAATATCCAGAACTGCAGAGTGCCGCGACCTGTGCCAAAATCCAGAACTACACCATGCAGCACCCTGTGCCAATATCCAGAACTACACCGTGCTGATCTCGTGCTGATATCTAGAACTACACCGTGCCGATCCTGTGCCAATATCCAGAACTACATCATGCAGCGCCAACATCCACAGCTACGCCGTGCCGATCCCGTGCCAATATCCAGAACTACACCGCGCCGATCCCTTGTCAATTCCATGCCGGTATCCAGAACTACACTGTGCCGATCCTGTGCTAATATCCAGAACTACACCGTGCCGTCCGCTATGCCAATATCCAGAACTACACAGCGCCGATCCACTATGCCAATATCCAGAACTTTGCCGTGCCAATATCCAGAACTACACCATGCTGATCCCATGCCAATATCCAGAACTACACCATGCAGTGCCGTGTCAGTATCCAGAACTACAACGTGCCGATCCTGTGCCAAAATCCAGCACTACGCCGTGCAGCATCCTGTGCCAATATCCAGAACTACACCGTGCAGCACCCTGCGCCAATATCCAGAACTACACTGTGCCGCTCCCGTGCCAGTATCGAGAACTACGCCCTGCCTATCCCGTACTAATATCCAGAACTACACCGTGTTGATCCTGTGCCAGTATCCATAACTACACTGTGCAGATCCCCTGTACCAATGTCCAGACCATGCCGTGCCGATCCCGTACCAATATCCAGAACTACGCCGTGCCAATCCCGTGCCAATATCCAGAACTACAACCTGCCTAATCTCTGTGCCAATATCCATAACTATGCCGTGCCGATCGTGTGCCAATATGCAGAACTACACTGTGCCGATCCCATGCCAATATCCAGAACTACATCAGGCAGCGCCCTGTGCCAGTATGCAGAAATACACTGGGCCGATCCCATGCCAATATCCAGAACTATACTGTGCCGAACCGCTGTGCCAATATTCAGAACTACACTGTGCCGCGCCCTGTGCCAATATCCAGAACTACACCATGAAAATTCCGTGTCAATATCCAGAACTACACCGTGCCGATCCCCGATGCCAATCTCCAGTACTTCGCTGTGCCAATCCCATGCCAAATTCCAGAACTACACTGTGCCGATCCCCTGTGCCAATACCCAGAACTACACTGTGCCGATCCCCTGTAACAATACCCAGAACTAGGCCGTGCCAATCCAGTGCAAATATCCAGAACTACACCGTGGCGATCCTGTGCCAATATCCATCACTGCAGTGTGCCGCGCCCTGTGCCAATACCAGAACTACACCGTACAGCTCCCATGCCAATATCCAGAAGTACACTGTGCCGATCCCGTGCCAATATCCAGAACTATACTGTGCCGAACCGCTGTGCCAATATTCAGAACTACACTGTGCCGCGCCCTGTGCCAATATCCAGAACTACACCATGAAAATTCCGTGTCAATATCCAGAACTACACCGTGCCGATCCCCGATGCCAATCTCCAGTACTTCGCTGTGCCAATCCCATGCCAAATTCCAGAACTACACTGTGCCGATCCCCTGTGCCAATACCCAGAACTACACTGTGCCGATCCCCTGTAACAATACCCAGAACTAGGCCGTGCCAATCCAGTGCAAATATCCAGAACTACACCGTACCGATCCCGTGCCAATATCCAGAACTACACTGTGTCGATCCCGTGCCAATATCCAGAACTACACTGTGTCGCACCGTGCCAATATCCAGAACTACACCATGCCAATCCTGTGCCAATATCCATCACTGCAGTGTGCCGCGCCCTGTGCCAATATGCAGAACTATACCGTGCAGCTCCCTGTGACAATATCCAGAACTACACCGTGCCGATCCCATGTCAATATCCAGAACAACGCCGTGCCAATATCCAGAACTACACCGTGCCGATCCCGTGCCAATATCCAGAACTTCATTGCCGAATCCGTGCCATTAGCCAGAACTACGCAGTGCCAATATCCAGAACGACACTGTGCCAATATCCAGAACTATACCGTCCAGCACCCTGCGCCACTATCCGAATTAGACTGTGCCGATCCCGTGTCAATATCGAGAATGACGCCGTGCCGAACACGTGCCAATATCCAGAACTACACCGTGCCGCGCCCTGTGCCAATATCCAGAACTAGACCGTGCCGCGCCGTGCCAATATCCAGAACTAGACCGTGCCGATCCTGTGCCAGTATCCAGAACCATGCCGTGCCAATCCCGTACCAATATCCAGAACCACGCCGTGCCGATCCCGTGCCAATATCCAGAACCACGCCGTGCCGATCCCGTGCCAATATTCAGAACTACACCGTGCTGATCCCTGCCAATATCCAGAACTATACTGTGCCGAACCGCTGTGCCAATATCCAGAACTACATCATGCAGCACCCTGCGCCAATATCCACAGCTACGCCGTGCCGATCCCGTGCCAATATCCAGAAATACGCCATGCCAATATCCAGAACTACGCCGTGCCAATATCCAGAACTACATCGTGCCGATCCCATGCCAATATCCAGAACAACACCGTGCAGCGCCCTGTGCCAATATCCACAACTACGCCGTGCCGATCCTGTGCCAATATCCAGAACTACGCCGTGCCAATATCCAGAACTATGCCGTGCCAATATCCAGAACTATATTGTGCCGGTTACCTGTGCTAATATCCAGAACTAAACCATGCAGCAGGCTGTGCCAATATCCAGAACACCGTGCCGCTCCCATGCCAATATCGAGAACTACACGGTGCCGATCACCTGTGCCAATATCCAGAACTACACCATGCCGATCCTGTGCCAATATCCAGAACGACGCCGTGCCAATATCCAGAACTATATTGTGCCGGTTACCTGTGCCAATATCCAGAACTACACCATACTGATCCTGTGCCAATATCCCGAACAACACCATGCCGCTCCCATGCCAATATCGAGAACTACACGGTGCTGATCACCTGTGCCAATATCCAGAAGTACACCATGCCGATCCTGTGCCAATATCCAGAACTACACCGTGCCGATCCCGTGCCAATATCCAGAACTACACCGTGCTGATCCCGTGCCAATATCTAGAACTACACCATGCAGTGCCCTGTGCCAGTATCCAGAACTACACCGTGCCGATCCTGTACCAATATCCAGAGCTGCACCATGCCGATTCCCATGCCAATATCCAGAACGACACCATGCCGATCCAATATCAATATCCAGAACGAAACCCTGCCGATCCCGTGTCAATAACCAGAACTACACTATGCCGTTCCCATGCCAATATCCAGAACTACACCATGCTGATCTCGTGCCAATATCTAGAACGACATCGTGCAGCGCCCTGTGCCAATAGCCAGAACTTCGTCGTGCCAATATCCAGAACAACGCCGTGCCAATATCCAGAACTATACCGTCCAGCACCCTGCGCCACTATCCGAATTACACTGTGCCGATCCCGTGTCAATATCGAGAACGACGCCTTGCCGAACACGTGCCAATATCCAGAACTACACCGTGCCGCGCCCTGTGCCAATATCCAGAACTAGACCGTGCCGCGCCGTGCCAATATCCAGAACTAGACCGTGCCGATCCCGTGCCAGTATCCATAACTACACTGTGCCGATCCCGTGCCAATATCCAGAACCATGCCGTGCCAATCCCGTACCAATATCCAGAACCACGCCGTGCCGATCCCGTGCCAATATTCAGAACTACACCGTGCTGAACCCTGCCAATATCCAGAACACCGTGCCGATCCCGTGCCAATATCCAGAACTACATCATGCAGCGCCAATATCCACAGCTACGCCGTGCCGATCCCGTGCCAATATCCAGAACTACGCCATGCCAATATCCAGAACTACGCCGTGCCAATATCCAGAACTACATCGTGCCGATCCCATGCCAATATCCAGAACAACACCGTGCAGCGCCCTGTGCCAATATCCACAACTACGCCGTGCCGATCCTGTGCCAATATCCAGAACTATGCCGTGCCAATATCCAGAACTATGCCATGCCAATATCCAGAACTATATTGTGCCGGTTACCTGTGCCAATATCCAGAACTAAATCATGCAGCAGGTTGTGCCAATATCCAGAACACAATGCCGCTCCCATGCCAATATCGAGAACTACACGGTGCCGATCACCTGTGCCAATATCCAGAACTACACCATGCCGATCCTGTGCCAATATCCAGAACTATGCCGTGCCAATATCCAGAACTATATTGTGCCGGTTACCTGTGCCAATATCCAGAACTACACCATACTGATCCTGTGCTAATATCCCGAACAACACCATGCCGCTCCCATGCCAATAGAGAACTACACAGTGCCGATCACCTGTGCCAATATCCAGAACTACACCATGCCGATCCTGTGCCAATATCCAGAACTACACCGTGCTGATCCCGTGCCAATATCTAGAACTACACCATGCAGTGCCCTGTGCCAGTATCCAGAACTATACCGTGCCGATCCTGTACCAATATCCAGAGCTGCACCATGCCGATTCCCGTGCCAATATTCAGAACTACACCATGCCGATCCAATGTCAATATCCAGAACGAAACCCTGCCGATCCCGTGTCAATAACCAGAACTACACTATGCCGTTCCCATGCCAATATCCAGAACTACACCATGCTGATCTCGTGCCAATATCTAGAACTACACCATGCAGCGCCCTGTGCCAATAGCCAGAACTTCGTCGTGCCAATATCCAGAACAACGCCGTGCCAATATCCAGAACTACGCCGTGCCAATATCCAGAACTACATCGTGCCGATTACCTATGCCAATATCCTGAACTAAACCATGCAGCAGGCTGTGCCAATATCCAGAACTACACCGTGCTGATCCTGTGCCAATATCCAGAACAACACCGTGCAGCGCCCTGTGCCAATATCCAGAACTACACTGTGCCGATCCTGTACCAATATCCAGAGCTGCACCATGCCGATTCCCATGCCAATATCCAGAACTACACCATGCCGCGCCATGTGCCAATATCCAGAACTACACCATGCCGATCCTGTGCCAATATCCAGAACTACACTGTGCATCGCCCTGTGCCAGTATCCAGAACTACACCGTACAGCGCTGTGTGCCAGTATCCAAAACTACACCATGCCGATCCAGTGCCAATATCCAGAACTACACCGTGCCGCTCCCATGCCAATATCCAGAACTACACCGTGCCGATGCTGTGGCAGTATCCAGAACAACGTGCCGATCTCATGCCAATATCGAGAAATACGGCGTGCCGATCCCGTTCCAATATCCAGATCTACACTGTGCCAATATCCAAAACCCAAAACTACGCCGTGCCGATCCCGTGCCAATATCCAGAACTACATCGTGCCGATCCTGTACTAATATCCAGAGCTGCACCGTGCCGATTTCCGTGCCAATATCCAGAGCTACACCGTGCCGATCCCCGTGTCAATATCCAGAACCACACCGTGCTGATCCCGTGTCAATATCCAGAACTACACTGTGCCAATCCAGTACCAACATCCAGAACTACACGGTGCCGATCCCCTGTGCCTATATCCAGAACTACATGGTGCTGATCCCCTGTGCCTATATCCAGAACTACACCGTGCCCCGCCCTGTGCCAATATCCAGAACTAGACCATGCCGGTCCCGTGCCAATATCAAGAACTACGCCGTGCCAATATCCAGAACTACACCGTGCCAATATCCAGAACTACATCGTGTCGATTCTGTGCCAGTATCCAGAACTAAACCATGCAGCAGGCTGTGCCAATATCCAGAACAACACTGTGCCGATCCCATGCCAATATCGAGAACTACACGGTGCCGATCCCCTGTGCCAATATCCAGAACTACACCATGCCGATCCTATGCCAATATCCAAAACTACACCATGCCGATCCCATGCCAATATCCAGAACTACACCATGCCGATCCTGTACCAATATCCAGAGTTGCATCGTGCCAATTCCCGTGCCAATATCCAGAACTACACCCTGCCGATATCCAGAAATACATCGTGCCAATCATGTGCCAATATCCAGAACTACACTGTGCCGACCCCGTGCTAGTATCCAGAACTACACCGTGCCCATATCCAGAACTACACAGTGCTGATCCCTTGCCAATATCTAGAACTACACCATGCAACGCCCTGTGCCAATATCCAGAACTACACCCTGCCGATCCCATGCCAACATACAGAACTACACCGTGCAGCGCCGTGTGCCAATATCCAAAAGTACTCCGTGCCCTGGCATGCCAATATGCAGAACTACACCGTGCTGATCCCATGCCAATATCCAGAACTATACCATGCCGATCCAGGGCCAATATCGAGAACCACACCATGCCGATCCCATATCAATATCCAGAACTACACAGTGCTGATCCCGTGCCAATATTCAAAACTACACTGTGCCGATCCCGTGCCAATATCCAGAACTACACAGTGCCGATCCCCATGCCAATATCCAAAACTACACCGTGCTGATCCCGTGCCAATAGAGAACTATGCCGTGCCGATCCCATGCCAATATCCAGAACTACACCCTGCCGATATCCAGAAATACATCGTGCCAATCATGTGCCAATATCCAGAACTACACTGTGCCGACCCCGTGCCAATATCCAGAACTACACAGTGCCGATCCCCATGCCAATATCCAAAACTACACCGTGCTGATCCCGTGCCAATAGAGAACTATGCCGTGCTGATCCCATGCCAATATCCAGAGCTGCACCATACCGATCCCTTGCCAATATCCAGAACTACACCGTGTAGCGCTCTGTGCCTGTATCCAGAACTACACTGTGCCGATCCCATGCCAATATCGAGAACTACGCCGTGCTGATCCCGTGCCAATATCCAGAACTTCACTGTCCCGCGCACTGTGCCAATATCCAGAACTACACTGTGCTGATCCTGTGCCAATATGCACAACTACACCGTGCCAATCCCGTGCGAATACTCAGAACTACGCCGGCCAATCCCGTACCAATATCCAGAACTACACCATGCGGATCCGGTGCCAATATCCAGAATTACACTGTGCCGATCCCCTGCCAATATCCAAATCTACACAGTTCCGATCCCTGTGCCAATATCCAGAACTACACCGTGCCGATCCCGTGCCAATATCCAGAACTACACCATGCCGATCCCGTGCCAATATCCAGAACTACACCGTGCAGCGCCCTGTGCCAGTATCCAGAACTACACTGTGCCGATCCCATGCCAATATCGAGAACTACGCTGTGCTGATCCCGTGCCAATATCCAGAACGACACCGTGCAGTGCCCTGTGCCAATATCCACAACTACACCATGCTGATCCCGTGCCAATATCCAGAACTACACCGTGCCGATCCCGTGCCAAGATCCAGAACAACACCGTGCAGCATGCTGTGCCAATATCCAGAATTACACCGTGCCGATCCAATGTGCCAATATCCAGAACTACACCATGCAGTGCCCAGTGCCAGTATCCAAAAGTACTCCATGCCCTGGCATGCCAATATGCAGAACTACACCGTGCTAATCCCGTGCCAATATCCAGAACTAGACCCTGCCGATCCCGTGCCAATATCCAGAACTACACAGTGCTGATCCCATGCCAATATCCAGAACTACACCATGCTGATACCGTGCCAATAGAGAACTACGCCGTGCCGATCCCATGCCAATATCCAGAACTACACCGTGCAGCGCCCTGTGCCAGTATCCAGAACTACACTGTGCCGATCCCGTGCCAATATCAAGAACTACACCATGCGGATCCGTGGCCAATATCCAGAACTACACTGTGCCGATCCCCTGCCAATATCCAGATCTACACAGTTCCGATCCCTGTGCCAATATCCAAAACTACACCGTGCCGATCCCGTGCCAATATCCAGAACTACACCATGCCGATCCTGTGCCAATATCCAGAACTTCACTGTGCTGCGCACTGTGCCAATATCCAGAACTACACTGTGCTGATCCTGTGCCAATATGCACAACTACACCATGCCAATCCCGTGCGAATACTCAGAACTACGCCGGCCAATCCCGCACCAATATCCAGAACTACACCATGCGGATCCGGTGCCAATGTCCAGAACTACAACATGCTGATCCCGTGCCAATATCCAGAACTACACCATGCCGATCCCGTGCCAATATCCAGAATTACACCATGCCGATCCCGTGCCAATATCCAGAACTACTCAGCGCAACGCCCTGTGCCAGTATCCAGAACTACATCGTGCAGCGCCCTGTGCCAGTATTCAAAACTACAGCGTGCCGATCCCGTGCCAATATCCAGAACCACACCGTACCGATCCCGTGCCAATATCCAGAACTACACCGTGCAGATCCTGTGCCAATATCCAGAACACAGTGCCAATCTCATGCCAATATAGAGAACTACACCATGCCGATCCCATTTGCCTACATCCAGAACTACACCGTGCTGATCCCGTGTCAATATCCAGAACACTGTTCCGCGCCCTGTACCAGTATCCAGAACTACTCCATGACAATCCCGTGCTTATATCCAGAACTACACCGTGCAGCACCCTGTGCCAATATACAGAACTACATCATGCCGATCCCATGCCAATATCCAGAACTACACTGTGCCGATCCCATGCCAATATCCAGAACTACGTCGTGCCGATCCAGTGCCAATATCCAGAACTACACCATGCCAATCCCGTGCCAATATCCAGAACTAAGCTGTACTGATCCTGTGCCAATATCAGGAACGACATGGTGCCGAACCCATGTGTCAATATCCAGAACTACATCATGCCGATCCCATACCAATATCCAGAACTACACGGTGCCGATCCCGTGTCAATATCCAGAACTACACCGTGCCGATCCTGTGCCAATATCCAGAACTACAACCTGCCGATCCAGTGCCAACATGCAGAACTACACCGTGCAGCGCCGTGTGCCAGTATCCAAAAGTACACCGTGCCCCAGCATGCCAATATGCAGAACTACACTGCATCATGCCAATCCAGTGTCAATATCTAGAACCACATCGTGCCGATCCCGTGCCAATATCCAGAACTACACTGCGCCGATCCCATGCCAATATCCAGAACTACGTCGTGCCGTTCCAGTGCCAATATCCAGAACTACGCCATGCCAATCCTGTGCCAATATCCAGAACTACACCGTGCCGATCCCCTGTGCCAATAGCCAGAATGACATCGTGCAGCGCCCTGTGCCAATATCATAAAAATACCGTGCCGATCCCGTTCCAATATCCAGAAATACATCGTTCAGAACCCGTGCCAATATCGAGAACTACACCGTGCCGATCCCATGCCAATATCCAGAACTACATCGTGCCGATCCAGTGCCAATATCCAGAACTACACCGTGCAGCGCCCTGTGCCAATATCCACAACTACACCATGCCGATCCCTTGACAATATCCAGAACTACGCCATGCCGATCCGATGTGCCAATATCCAGAACTACACCGTGCAGCGCCCTGTGCCAAATCAACAACTACACCATGCCAATTCTGTGCCAATATCGAGAACTACGCCGTACTGATCCTGTGCCAATATCAGGAACGACACAGTGCCGATCCCCTGTGCCAATATCCAGAACTACACTGTGCCGATCCCATACCAATATCCAGAACTACACTGTGCCGATCCCAAACCAATATCCAGAACTACACGCAGCCGATCACCTGTGTCAATATCCAGAACTACACCGTGCCGATATCCACAACTATACCGCGCCGATCCAGGGCCAATATGCAGAACTACACCGTGCAGCTCCGTGTGCCAGTATCCAAAAGTACACCGTGCCCCGGCATGCCAATATGCAGAACTACACCGTGCTGATCCCGTGCCAATATCTAGAACACCGCTCCGCGCCCTGCGCCAATATCCAGAATTACATGGTGCCGATCCCCATGCCAATATCCAGAACTACACCGTGCCGATCCCGTGCCAATATCCAGAACTACACTGTACAGCGCCCTGTGCCAGTATCCAGAACTACACTGTGCCGATCCCGTGCCAATATTGAGAACTACGCCGTGCTGATCCCGTGCCAATATCCAGAACTTCACTGTGCTGCGCACTGTGCCAATATCCAGACTACACTGTGCTGATCCTGTGCCAATATGCACAACTACACCGTGCCAATCCCGTGCGAATACTCAGAACTACGCCGGCCAATCCCGTACCAATATCCAGAACTACACTATACGGATCCGGTAACAATATCCAGAACTACACTGTGCCGACCCCCTGCCAATATCCAAATCTACACAGTTCCGATCCCTGTGCCAATATCCAGAACTACACCGCGCCGATCCCGTGCCAATATCCAGAACTACACCATGCCGATCCCGTGCCAATATCCAGAACTACACCGTGCAGCACCCTGTGCCAGTATCCAGAACTACACCGTGCAGCACCCTGTGCCAGTATCCAAAACTACAGCGTGCCAATCCCGTGCCAATATCCAGAACCACACCGTACCGATCCCGTGCCAATATCCAGAACTACACCGTGCAGATCCGGTGCCAATATTCAGAACACCGTGCCAATCTCATGCCAATATAGAGAACTACACCATGCCGATCCCATTTGCCTATACCCAGAACTACACCGTGCTGATCCTGTGTTGAGAATGTGAATAGAACAGATTGTGAATGTGTCAGTTGAATAGGATCATGGGAAGATAGCTAAAAGAAAATGTCAAGCTGAGATATTTGCAATGTCGACACAAAAAGGGGGTTACTCAGAGTTGTGGTCAAACACGAGTTACGCGAAAAAACAAAGTCAGGCATGAGTCAGACGAGGGGCTGCTATAACCAGCCATGAAATAGGGAAATGCTATGTAAATTGAAACTATAAACACATCCCTGGAGCCCACCCTATTTGGAGAGCTGTTAGCCTGCAATTGGGTATGCTATGGGGGAAGTCGACCAATAATTGGATAAACTGAGTGTCACTCAAATATGTTCTGCTGTAACAATGTATAAATATTGAGTTTTTGTACTGTTACGGAACTTGTCAAGAGAGAGGTGGACAGGCTCAAATCGAGGGTGTTCCCTTTATCTTAACAGGTCCCGGCCGGAGAATCTCTAATAAAGGTCTTATGTTGCTAAGACTAAAAGTGTTCGTGTGTCAGTGAATTAGCTGAAACAGATTGAAGGGAAAAGAATCCAGTATCCACATTGTCAATATCCAGAACAACATTCCGCGCACTGTGCTAGTATCCAGAACTACTCCATGCCAATCCCGTGCTAATATCCAGAACTACACCGTGCAGCACCCTGTGCCAATACACAGAACTACATCATGCCGATCCCATGTCAATATCTAGAACCACACCATGCCGATCCCGTGCCAATATCCAGAACTACACTGTGCCAATCCCATGCCAATATCCAGAACTACACTGTGCCAATCCCATGCCAATATCCAGAACTACGTCGTGCCGATTGTGGAAATGTATTTTTTTATCAGCTGATACCACACGGTATTTTTGTGCCCTTTTTAATATATAACAAAATGGAGTCCTGGTCCTTCCAGAAATTTCAGCATAAAGCAGTCGGCTTGCATAAACAGCTAAACCTGGCTTGAAAGGGCTGATAGCCACCAGACAGCTAGGAGGCAAGTCCTGCTGAGACAAGTACCCCCCGCCCTGATGCTCTCCTATTGTCCACGCCACCCCACCCTTTTCGAAGTACTCAAACCACCAGCCATTATCTCTTGTAGAGACCTCATCCATTTGATGCAAAAAGATAACTGACCAGGAAACTGGACAATCCTGACACAATGCAAGGCAGGTAATAGCTCATTACCACACTCTCATCGAGTGATGGCCGGCTGGCCAACTAATAACCCTGACAAAAGGAAATATCTGGAATTCACGTCAGGACAAGGATGTAGTAATTAACTCTTTATCTGTATTCACTGACTGTGAGACAGAGCCAATACACAGGGAGAGGCCATAACTTGGGTTTTACTGTATAAATATCTCGTGAAACTGTACCATTGCGGAGGTGTTCACTTAGCCATTGACTGAGGGTGACCTTTCCCTTGCTAGCAAGTAAATTAAAGAAACTTCTGCTGGAGCTGAAGGTGTCTGAGTCATTTATCGGAGGTAGAGATTTCGACACGATCCAGTGCCAATATCCACAACTACACCATGCCAATCCTGTGCCAATATCGAGAACTACGCCGTACTGATCCTGTGCCAATATCAGGAACGACACGGTGCCGATCCCCTGTGCCAATATCCAGAACTACTCCATGCCGACCCCGTGCCAATATCCAGAACTACACCGTGCTGAGCACGTGCCAATATCCAGAACTACACGCTGCCGATCCCGTGTCAATATCCAGAACTACATCGTGCCGATCCCGTGCCAATATCCAGAACTACGCTGTGCTGCTCCCTATGCCAATATCCAGAACTACACCTTGCCGTGCCAATATCTAGAACCACACCGTGCCCGTCCTGTGCCAATATCCAGAACTACACCATGCCAATCCCCTGTGCCAATAGCCAGAGCGACATCGTGCAGCGCCCTGTGCCAATATCATAAAAATACCGTGCCGATCCCTTGGCAATATCCTGAACTACACCATGCCGATCGCGTACCAATATGCAGAACTACACCGTGCTGATCCCGTGCCAATATCCAGAACTACACCGTGCAGCACCCTGTGCCAATACACAGAACTACTCCATGCCGATCCCATGCCAATATCCAGAACTACACCGTGCAGCACCTGCGCCAATATCCAGAACTACACCATGCCGATCCCATGCCAATATCCAGAACTACCCCAGGCAGTGCCCTGTGCCAATATCCACAACTACACCATGCCGATCCCTTGCCAATATCCAGAACTACACCATGCCGATCCGATGTGCCAATATCCAGAACTACACGGTGCAGCGCCCTGTGCCAAATCAACAACTACACCATGCCAATCCTGTGCCAATATCGAGAACTACGCCGTACTGATCCTGTGCCAATATCGGGAACGACACGGTGCCGATCCCCTGTGCCAATATCCAGAACTACTCCATGCCGATCCCATGCCAATATCCAGAACTACGCTGTGCTGCTCCCTATGCCAATATCCAGAACTACACCTTGCCGTGCCAATATCTAGAACCACACCGTGCCCGTCCTGTGCCAATATCCAGAACTACACCATGCCAATCCCCTGTGCCAATAGCCAGAGCGACATCGTGCAGTGCCCTGTGCCAATATCATAAAAATACCGTGCCGATCCCTTGGCAATATCCTGAACTACACCATGCCGATCGCGTACCAATATGCAGAACTACACCGTGCTGATCCCGTGCCAATATCCAGAACACCGCTCCGCTCCCTGTGCCAGTATCCAGAACTACACCATGCCGATCCCATGCCAATATCCAGAACTACACTGTGCTGATCCTGTACCAATATCCAGAGCTGCACCGTGCCGATCCTGTGCCAACATACAGCACTACACAGTGCTGCGCCCTGTGCCAATATCCAGAACTACACCGTGCCGATCCAGTGCCAATATCCAGAACTATACCGTGCCGATCCAACAGGCCAATATCCAGAACGACAGCGTGCAGCACAGCCTGGCAGTATCCAAAAGTACACTGTGCCCCGGCATGCCAATATGCAGAACTACACCGTGCCGATCCTGTGCCAATATCCAGAACTACACCGTGCAGCGCCCTGTGCCAATCTCCAGAACTACGCCGTGCCAATATTCAGAACTACACCGTGCCAATCCTCTGTGCCAATATCCAGAACAACACCGTGCCGATCCTGTGCCAATATCCAGAACTACACCGTACCGATTCCGTGCCAATATCCAGAACTACACCGTGCCAATCCAGGGCCAATATGCAGAACAACACCGTGCAGCGCCGCGTACCAGTATCCAAAAGTACACCGTGCCCCGGCATGCCAATAGGCAGAACTACACCATGCTGATCCACTGTGCCAATATCCAGAACTACACCATGCCGATCCCGTGTCAATATCTAGAACCACACTGTGCCGATCCCGTGCCAATATCCAGAACAACACTGTGCCGATCCCATGCCAATATCCAGAACTACACCATGCAGCGCCCTGTGCCAATATCCAGAATTACACCATGCCGATTCCGTGCCAATATCCAGAACGACACCATGCCAATCCCGTGCCAATATCCAGAACTACACCATGCCGATCCTGTGCCAATATCCAGAACTACACCGTGCCGATCCCGTACCAATATCCAGAGCTGCACCGTGCCGATCCCATGCCAATATCTAGAACTACACTGTGCCAATCCTCTGTGCCAACATCCAGAACTACACAGCGCAGCACCCTGTGCCAGTATCCAATACTACAACGTGCAGCACCCTGTGCCAGTATCCAAAACTACAGCATGCCGATCCCGTGCCAATATCTAGAACCACACCGTACCGATCCCGTGCCAATATCCAGAACACCGTGCCAATCTCATGCCAATATCGAGAACTACACCATGCTGATCCCTTTTGCCTATATCCAGAACTACACCGTGCTGATCCCGTGCTAATATCCAGAACACCGTTCCGCGCCCTATGTCAGTATCCAGAACTACTCCATGCCAATCCCGTGCTAATATCCAGAACTACACTGTGCAGCACCCTGTGCCAATATACAGAACTGCCTCATGCCAATCCAGTGTCAATATCTAGAACCGCACCGTGCCGATCCCGTGTCAATATCAAGAACCACACCGTGCCGATCCCGTGCCAATATCCAGAACTACACTGTGCCGATCCCATGCCAATATCCAGAACAACGTCGTGCCGTTCCAGTGCCAATATCCAGAACTACGCCATGCCAATCCTGTGCCAATATCCAGAACTACACCGTGCCAATCCCCTGTGCCAATAGCCAGAATGACATCATGCAGCGCCGTGCCAATATCATAAAAATACCGTGCCGATCCCATGCCAATATCCAGAAATACATCGCTCAGAACCCGTGCCAATATCGAGAACTACATCGTGCCGATCCCGTGCCAATATCTAGAACTACACCAGGCAGCGCACTGTGCCAATATCCACAACTACCCCATTCCAATCCTGTGCCAATATCGAGAACTACGCCGTACTGATCCTATGCCAATATCAGGAACGACACGGTGCCGATCCCCTGTGCCAATATCCAGAACTACTCCATGCCGACCCCGTGCCAATATCCAGAACTACACCGTGCTGAGCACGTGCCAATATCCAGAACTACACGCTGCCGATCCCGTGTCAATATCCAGAACTACATCGTGCCGATCCCGTGCCAATATCCAGAACTACGCTGTGCTGCTCCCTATGCCAATATCCAGAACTACACCTTGCCGTGCCAATATCTAGAACCACACCGTGCCCGTCCTGTGCCAATATCCAGAACTACACCATGCCAATCCCCTGTGTCAATAGCCAGAGCGACATCGTGCAGCGCCCTGTGCCAATATCATAAAAATACCGTGCCGATCCCTTGGCAATATCCTGAACTACACCATGCCGATCGCGTACCAATATGCAGAACTACACCGTGCTGATCCCGTGCCAATATCCAGAACACCGCTCCGCTCCCTGTGCCAGTATCCAGAACTACACCATGCCGATCCCATGCCAATATCCAGAACTACACTGTGCTGATCCTGTACCAATATCCAGAGCTGCACCGTGCCGATCCTGTGCCAACATACAGCACTACACAGTGCTGTGCCCTGTGCCAATATCCAGAACTACACCGTGCCGATCCAGTGCCAATATCCAGAACTATACCGTGCCGATCCAACAGGCCAATATCCAGAACGACAGCGTGCAGCACCGCCTGGCAGTATCCAAAAGTACACTGCGCCCCGGCATGCCAATATGCAGAACTACACCGTGCCGATCCCATGCCAATATCCAGAATGACATTGTGCCGATCCTGTGCCAATATCCAGAACTACACCGTGCAGCGCCCTGTGCCAGTATCCAGAACTACACTGTGCCGATCCCGTGCCAATATCGAGAACTACACCATGCGGATCCGTGGCCAATATCCAGAACTACACTGTGCCGATCCGCTGCCAATATCCAGATCTACACAGTTCCGATCCCTGTGCCAATATCCAAAACTACACCGTGCCGATCCCGTGCCAATATCCAGAACTACACCATGCCGATCCTGTGCCAATATCCAGAACTTCACTGTGCTGCGCACTGTGCCAATATCCAGAACTACACTGTGCTGATCCTGTGCCAATATGCACAACTACACCGTGCCAATCCCGTGCGAATACTCAGAACTACGCCGGCCAATCCCGCACCAATATCCAGAACTACACCATGCGGATCCGGTGCAAATGTCCAGAACTACAACATGCTGATCCCGTGCCAATATTCAGAACTACACCATGCCGATCCCGTGCCAATATCCAGAATTACACCGTGCCGATCCCGTGCCGATATCTAGAACTACTCAGCGCAGCGCCCTGTGCCAGTATCCATAACTACATCGTGCAGCGCCCTGTGCCAGTATTCAAAACTACAGCGTGCCGATCCCGTGCCAATATCCAGAACCACACCGTACCGATCCCGTGCCAATATCCAGAACTACACCGTGCAGATCCTGTGCCAATATCCAGAACACAGTGCCAATCTCATGCCAATATAGAGAACTACACCATGCCGATCCCATTTGCCTACATCCAGAACTACACCGTGCTGATCCCGTGTCAATATCCAGAACACTGTTCCGCGCCCTGTACCAGTATCCAGAACTACTCCATGACAATCCCGTGCTTATATCCAGAACTACACCGTGCAGCACCCTGTGCCAATATACAGAACTACATCATGCCGATCCCATGCCAATATCCAGAACTACACTGTGCCGATCCCATGCCAATATCCAGAACTACGTCGTGCCGATCCTGTGCCAATATCAGGAACGACATGGTGCCGAACCCGTGTGTCAATATCCAGAACTACATCATGCCGATCCCATACCAATATCCAGAACTACACGGTGCCGATCCCGTGTCAATATCCAGAACTACACCGTGCCGATCCTGTGCCAATATCCAGAACTACAACCTGCCGATCCAGTGCCAACATGCAGAACTACACCGTGCAGCGCCGTGTGCCAGTATCCAAAAGTACACCGTGCCCCAGCATGCCAATATGCAGAACTACACTGCATCATGCCAATCCAGTGTCAATATCTAGAACCACATCGTGCCGATCCCGTGCCAATATCCAGAACTACACTGTGCCGATCCCATGCCAATATCCAGAACTACGTCGTGCCGTTCCAGTGCCAATATCCAGAACTACGCCATGCCAATCCTGTGCCAATAGCCAGAATGACATCGTGCAGCGCCCTGTGCCAATATCATAAAAATACCGTGCCGATCCCGTTCCAATATCCAGAAATACATCGTTCAGAGCCCGTGCCAATATCGAGAACTACACCGTGCCGATCCCATGCCAATATCCAGAACTACATCGTGCCAATCCAGTGCCAATATCCAGAACTACACTAGGCAGCGCCCTGTGCCAATATCCACTACACCATGCCGATCCCTTGACAATATCCAGAACTACACCATGCCGATCCGATGTGCCAATATCCAGAACTACACCGTGCAGCGCCCTGTGCCAAATCAACAACTACACCATGCCAATCCTGTGCCAATATCGAGAACTACGCCGTACTGATCCTGTGCCAATATCGGGAACGACACAGTGCCGATCCCCTGTGCCAATATCCAGAACTACACTGTGCCGATCCCATACCAATATCCAGAACTACACTGTGCCGATCCCAAACCAATATCCAGAACTACACGCTGCCGATCACCTGTGTCAATATCCAGAACTACACCGTGCCGATATCCACAACTATACCGCGCCGATCCAGGGCCAATATGCAGAACTACACCGTGCAGCTCCGTGTGCCAGTATCCAAAAGTACACCGTGCCCCGGCATGCCAATATGCAGAACTACACCGTGCTGATCCCGTGCCAATATCTAGAACACCACTCCGCGCCCTGTGCCAGTATGCAGAACTACTCCATGCCGATCCCATGCCAATATCCAGAACTACACCGTGCAGCACCCTGCGCCAATATCCAGAATTACATGGTGCCGATCCCCATGCCAATATCCAGAACTACACCGTGCCGATCCCGTGCCAATATCCAGAACTACACTGTACAGCGCCCTGTGCCAGTATCCAGAACTACACTGTGCCGATCCCGTGCCAATATGCACAACTACACCGTGCCAATCCCGTGCGAACTCAGAACTACGCCGGCCAATCCCGTACCAATATCCAGAACTACACTATGCGGATCCGGTAACAATATCCAGAACTACACTGTGCCGATCCCCTGCCAATATCCAAATCTACACAGTTCCGATCCCTGTGCCAATATCCAGAACTACACCGCGCCGATCCCGTGCCAATTTCCAGAACTACACCATGCCGATCCCGTGCCAATATCCAGAACTACATCGTGCAGCACCCTATGCCAGTATCCAGAACTACACCGTGCAGCACCCTGTGCCAGTATCCAAAACTACAGCGTGCCAATCCGTGCCAATATCCAGAACCACACCGTACCGATCCCGTGCCAATATCCAGAACTACACCGTGCAGATCCTGTGCCAATATTCAGAACACCGTGCCAATCTCATGCCAATATAGAGAACTACACCATGCCGATCCCATTTGCCTATACCCAGAACTACACCGTGTTGATCCTGTGTTGAGAATGTGAATAGAACAGATTGTGAATGTGTCAGTTGAATAGGATCATGGGAAGATAGCTAAAAGAAAATGTCAAGCTGAGATATTTGCAATGTCGACACAAAAAGGGGGTTACTCAGAGTTGTGGTCAAACACGAGTTACGCGAAAAAACAAAGTCAGGCATGAGTCAGACGAGGGGCTGCTATAACCAGCCATGAAATAGGGAAATGCTATGTAAATTGAAACTATAAACACATCCCTGGAGCCCACCCTATTTGGAGAGCTGTTAGCCTGCAATTGGGTATGCTATGGGGGAAGTCGACCAATGATTGTATAAACTGAGTGTCACTCAAATATGTTCTGCTGTAACAATGTATAAATATTGAGTTTTTGTACTGTTACGGAACTTGTCAAGAGAGAGGTGGACAGGCTCAAATCGAGGGTGTTCCCTTTATCTTAACAGGTCCCGGCCGGAGAATCTCTAATAAAGGTCTTATGTTGCTAAGACTAAAAGTGTTCGTGTGTCAGTGAATTAGCTGAAACAGATTGAAGGGAAAAGAATCCAGTATCCACATTGTCAATATCCAGAACAACATTCCGCGCACTGTGCTAGTATCCAGAACTACTCCATGCCAATCCCGTGCTAATATCCAGAACTACACCGTGCAGCACCCTGTGCCAATACACAGAACTACATCATGCTGATCCCATGTCAATATCTAGAACCACACCATGCCGATCCCGTGCCAATATCCAGAACTACACTGTGCCAATCCCATGCCAATATCCAGAACTACACTGTGCCAATCCCATGCCAATATCCAGAACTACGTCGTGCCGATTGTGGAAATGTATTTTTTTATCAGCTGATACCACACGGTATTTTTGTGCCCTTTTTAATATATAACAAAATGGAGTCCTGGTCCTTCCAGAAATTTCAGCATAAAGCAGTCGGCTTGCATAAACAGCTAAACCTGGCTTGAAAGGGCTGATAGCCACCAGACAGCTAGGAGGCAAGTCCTGCTGAGACAAGTACCCCCCGCCCTGATGCTCTCCTATTGTCCACGCCACCCCACCCTTTTCGAAGTACTCAAACCACCAGCCATTATCTCTTGTAGAGACCTCATCCATTTGATGCAAAAAGATAACTGACCAGGAAACTGGACAATCCTGACACAATGCAAGGCAGGTAATAGCTCATTACCACACTCTCATCGAGTGATGGCCGGCTGGCCAACTAATAACCCTGACAAAAGGAAATATCTGGAATTCACGTCAGGACAAGGATGTAGTAATTAACTCTTTATCTGTATTCACTGACTGTGAGACAGAGCCAATACACAGGGAGAGGCCATAACTTGGGTTTTACTGTATAAATATCTCGTGAAACTGTACCATTGCGGAGGTGTTCACTTAGCCATTGACTGAGGGTGACCTTTCCCTTGCTAGCAAGTAAATTAAAGAAACTTCTGCTGGAGCTGAAGGTGTCTGAGCCATTTATCGGAGGTCGAGATTTCGACACGATCCAGTGCCAATATCCAGAACTACACCATGCCAATCCTATGCCAATATCGAGAACTAAGCTGTACTGATGTTGTGCCAATATCGGGAATGACACGGTGCCGATCCTGTGTGTCAATATCCAGAACTACAACGTGCCGATCCTGTGCCAATATCCAGAACTACACCCTGCCGATCCCGTGTCAACATGCAGAACTACACCGTGCCGATCCCGTGCCAATATTCAAAAGTACACCGTGCCCCGGCATGCCAATATGCAGAACTACACTGTGCCGATCCCATGCCAATATTCAGAACTATATCATGCCGATCCAGTGCCAATATCCATAACAACACCAAGCAGTGCCCTGTGCCAATATCCACAACTACACCATGCCGATCCCTTACCAATATCCAGAACCACGACATGCCGATCTGATGTGCCAATATCCAGAACTACACCATGCCAATCCAGTGCCAATATCGAGAACTAAGCTGTACTGATCCTGTGCCAACATGCAGAACTACACCGTGCAGCGCCGTGTGCCAGTATCCAAAAGTGCACTGTGCCCCGGCATGCCAATATGCAGAACTACACTGTGCTGATCCTGTGCCAATATCCAGAACACCGCTCTGTGCCCTGTGCCAGTATCCAGAACTACTCCATGCCGATCCCATGCCAATATCCAGAACTACACCGTGCCAATCCCGTGCCAATATTCAGAACTACACCGTGCCGATCCCGTGCCAATATACAGAACTACGCCGTGCCAATCCCGTGCCAATCTCCAGAACTACGCCGTGCCAATATTCAGAACTACACCGTGCCAATCCTCTGTGCCAATATCCAGAACAACACCGTGCCGATCCTGTGCCAATATCCAGAACTACACCGTACCGATCCCGTGCCAATATCCAGAACTACACCGTGCCAATCCAGGGCCAATATGCAGAACAACACCGTGCAGCGCCGCGTACCAGTATCCAAAAGTACACCGTCCCCCGGCATGCCAATAGGCAGAACTACACCATGCTGATCCACTGTGCCAATATCCAGAACTACACCATGCCGATCCCGTGTCAATATCTAGAACCACACTGTGCCGATCCCGTGCCAATATCCAGAACTACACTGTGCCGATCCCATGCCAATATCCAGAACTACACCATGCAGCACCCTGTGCCAATATCCAGAATTACACCGTGCCGATTCCGTGCCAATATCCAGAACTACACCATGCCGATCCTGTGCCAATATCCAGAACTACACCGTGCCGATCCCGTACCAATATCTAGAACTACACTGTGCCAATCCTCTGTGCCAACATCCAGAACTACACAGCGCAGCACCCTGTGCCAGTATCCAATACTACAACGTGCAGCACCCTGTGCCAGTATCCAAAACTACAGCATGCCGATCCCGTGCCAATATCTAGAACCACACCGTACCGATCCCGTGCCAATATCCAGAACACCGTGCCAATCTCATGCCAATATAGAGAACTACACCATGCTGATCCCTTTTGCCTATATCCAGAACTACACCGTGCTGATCCCGTGCTAATATCCAGAACACCGTTCCGCGCCCTATGCCAGTATCCAGAACTACTCCATGCCAATCCCGTGCTAATATCCAGAACTACACCGTGCAGCACCCTGTGCCAATATACAGAACTGCCTCATGCCAATCCAGTGTCAATATCTAGAACCGCACCGTGCCGATCCCATGCCAATATCCAGAACAACGTCGTGCCGTTCCAGTGCCAATATCCAGAACTACGCCATGCCAATCCTGTGCCAATATCCAGAACTACACCGTGCCAATAGCCAGAATGACATCATGCAGCGCCGTGCCAATATCATAAAAATACCGTGCCGATCCCATGCCAATATCCAGAAATACATCGTTCAGAACCCGTGCCAATATCGAGAACTACATCGTGCCGATCCCGTGCCAATATCTAGAACTACACCAGGCAGCGCACTGTGCCAATATCCACAACTACCCCATTCCAACCCTGTGCCAATATCGAGAACTACGCCGTACTGATCCTGTGCCAATATCAGGAACGACACGGTGCCGATCCCCTGTGCCAATATCCAGAACTACTCCATGCCGACCCCGTGCCAATATCCAGAACTACACCATGCTGAGCACGTGCCAATATCCAGAACTACACGCTGCCGATCCCGTGTCAATATCCAGAACTACATCGTGCCGATCCCGTGCAAATATCCAGAACTACGCTGTGCTGCTCCCTATGCCAATATCCAGAACTACACCTTGCCGTGCCAATATCTAGAACCACACCGTGCCCGTCCTGTGCCAATATCCAGAACTACACCATGCCAATCCCCTGTGCCAATAGCCAGAGCGACATCGTGCAGCGCCCTGTGCCAATATCATAAAAATACCGTGCCGATCCCTTGGCAATATCCTGAACTACACCATGCCAATCGCGTACCAATATGCAGAACTACACCGTGCTGATCCCGTGCCAATATCCAGAACTACATCGTGCAGCACCCTGTGCCAATACACAGAACTACTCCATGCCGATCCCATGCCAATATCCAGAACTACACCGTGCAGCACCTGCGTCAATATCCAGAACTACACCATGCCGATCCCATGCCAATATCTAGAACTACACCAGGCAGCGCCCTGTGCCAATATCCACAACTACACCATGCCGATCCCTTGCCAATATCCAGAACTACACCATGCCGATCCGATGTGCCAATATCCAGAACTACACGGTGCAGCGCCCCGTGCCAAATCAACAACTACACCATGCCAATCCTGTGCCAATATCGAGAACTACGCCGTACTGATCCTGTGCCAATATCGGGAACGACACGGTGCCGATCCCCTGTGCCAATATCCAGAACTACTCCATGCCGATCCCATGCCAATATCCAGAACTACGCTGTGCTGCTCCCTATGCCAATATCCAGAACTACACCTTGCCGTGCCAATATCTAGAACCACACCATGCCCGTCCTGTGCCAATATCCAGAGCTACACCATGCCAATCCCCTGTGCCAATATCTAGAACTACACCAGGCAGCGCCCTGTGCCAATATCCACAACTACACCATGCCGATCCCTTGCCAATATCCAGAACTACACCATGCCAATCCCCTGTGCCAATAGCCAGAGCGACATCGTGCAGTGCCCTGTGCCAATATCATAAAAATACCGTGCCGATCCCTTGGCAATATCCTGAACTACACCACGCCGATCGCGTACCAATATGCAGAACTACACCGTGCTGATCCCGTGCCAATATCCAGAACTACACCGTGCAGCACCCTGTGCCAATACACAGAACTACTCCATGCCGATCCCATGCCAATATCCAGAACTACACCGTGCAGCACCTGCGCCAATATCCAGAACTACACCATGCCGATCCCATGCCAATATCCAGAACTACACCAGGCAGCGCCCTGTGCCAATATCCACAACTACACCATGCCGATCCCTTGCCAATATCCAGAACTACACCATGCCGATCCGATGTGCCAATATCCAGAACTACACGGTGCAGCGCCCTGTGCCAAATCAACAACTACACCATGCCAATCCTGTGCCAATATCGAGAACTATGCCGTACTGATCCTGTGCCAATATCGGGAACGACACGGTGCCGATCCCCTGTGCCAATATCCAGAACTACTCCATGCCGATCCCATGCCAATATCCAGAACTACGCTGTGCTGCTCCCTATGCCAATATCCAGAACTACACCTTGCCGTGCCAATATCTAGAACCACACCGTGCCCGTCCTGTGCCAATATCCAGAACTACACCATGCCGATCCCATGCCAATATCTAGAACTACACCAGGCAGCGCCCTGTGCCAATATCCACAACTACACCATGCCGATCCCTTGCCAATATCCAGAACTACACCATGCCGATCCGATGTGCCAATATCCAGAACTACACGGTGCAGCGCCCCGTGCCAAATCAACAACTACACCATGCCAATCCTGTGCCAATATCGAGAACTACGCCGTACTGATCCTGTGCCAATATCGGGAACGACACGGTGCCGATCCCCTGTGCCAATATCCAGAACTACTCCATGCCGATCCCATGCCAATATCCAGAACTACGCTGTGCTGCTCCCTATGCCAATATCCAGAACTACACCTTGCCGTGCCAATATCTAGAACCACACCATGCCCGTCCTGTGCCAATATCCAGAACTACACCATGCCAATCCCCTGTGCCAATAGCCAGAGCGACATCGTGCAGTGCCCTGTGCCAATATCATAAAAATACCGTGCCGATCCCTTGGCAATATCCTGAACTACACCATGCCGATCGCGTACCAATATGCAGAACTACACCGTGCTGATCCCGTGCCAATATCCAGAACTACACCGTGCAGCACCCTGTGCCAATACACAGAACTACTCCATGCCGATCCCATGCCAATATCCAGAACTACACCGTGCAGCACCTGCGCCAATATCCAGAACTACACCATGCCGATCCCATGCCAATATCCAGAACTACACCAGGCAGCGCCCTGTGCCAATATCCACAACTACACCATGCCGATCCCTTGCCAATATCCAGAACTACACCATGCCGATCCGATGTGCCAATATCCAGAACTACACGGTGCAGCGCCCTGTGCCAAATCAACAACTACACCATGCCAATCCTGTGCCAATATCGAGAACTACGCCGTACTGATCCTGTGCCAATATCGGGAACGACACGGTGCCGATCCCCTGTGCCAATATCCAGAACTACTCCATGCCGATCCCATGCCAATATCCAGAACTACGCTGTGCTGCTCCCTATGCCAATATCCAGAACTACACCTTGCCGTGCCAATATCTAGAACCACACCGTGCCCGTCCTGTGCCAATATCCAGAACTACACCATGCCAATCCCCTGTGCCAATAGCCAGAGCGACTTCGTGCCGTGCCCTGTGCCATTATCATAAAAATACCGTGCCGATCCCTTGGCAATATCCTGAACTACACCATGCCGATCGCGTACCAATATGCAGAACTACACCGTGCTGATCCCGTGCCAATATCCAGAACACCGCTCCGCGCCCTGTGCCAGTATCCAGAACTACTCCATGCCGATCCCATGCCAATATCCAGAACTACACCGTGCAGCACCTGCGCCAATATCCAGAACTACACCATGCCGATCCCATGCCAATATCCAGAACTACACTGTGCTGATCTTGTACCAATATCCAGAGCTGCACCGTGCCGATCCTGTGCCAACATACAGCACTACACAGTGCTGCGCCCTGTGCCAATATCCAGAACTACACCGTGTCGATCCCGTGCCAATATCCAGAACTACACTGTGCCGATCCCATGCCAATATCCAGAACTACACCATGCAGCACCCTGTGCCAATATCCAGAATTACACCGTGCCGATTCCGTGCCAATATCCAGAACTACACCATGCCGATCCTGTGCCAATATCCAGAACTACACCGTGCCGATCCCGTACCAATATCTAGAACTACACTGTGCCAATCCTCTGTGCCAACATCCAGAACTACACAGCGCAGCACCCTGTGCCAGTATCCAATACTACAACGTGCAGCACCCTGTGCCAGTATCCAAAACTACAGCATGCCGATCCCGTGCCAATATCTAGAACCACACCGTACCGATCCCGTGCCAATATCCAGAACACCGTGCCAATCTCATGCCAATATAGAGAACTACACCATGCTGATCCCTTTTGCCTATATCCAGAACTACACCGTGCTGATCCCGTGCTAATATCCAGAACACCGTTCCGCGCCCTATGCCAGTATCCAGAACTACTCCATGCCAATCCCGTGCTAATATCCAGAACTACACCGTGCAGCACCCTGTGCCAATATACAGAACTGCCTCATGCCAATCCAGTGTCAATATCTAGAACCGCACCGTGCCGATCCCGTGTCAATATCAAGAACCACACCGTGCCGATCCCGTGCCAATATCCAGAACTACACTGTGCCGATCCCATGCCAATATCCAGAACAACGTCGTGCCGTTCCAGTGCCAATATCCAGAACTACGCCATGCCAATCCTGTGCCAATATCCAGAACTACACCGTGCCAATAGCCAGAATGACATCATGCAGCGCCGTGCCAATATCATTAAAATACCGTGCCGATCCCATGCCAATATCCAGAAATACATCGTTCAGAACCCGTGCCAATATCGAGAACTACATCGTGCCGATCCCGTGCCAATATCTAGAACTACACCAGGCAGCGCACTGTGCCAATATCCACAACTACCCCATTCCAACCCTGTGCCAATATCGAGAACTACGCCGTACTGATCCTGTGCCAATATCAGGAACGACACGGTGCCGATCCCCTGTGCCAATATCCAGAACTACTCCATGCCGACCCCGTGCCAATATCCAGAACTACACCATGCTGAGCACGTGCCAATATCCAGAACTACACGCTGCCGATCCCGTGTCAATATCCAGAACTACATCGTGCCGATCCCGTGCAAATATCCAGAACTACGCTGTGCTGCTCCCTATGCCAATATCCAGAACTACACCTTGCCGTGCCAATATCTAGAACCACACCGTGCCCGTCCTGTGCCAATATCCAGAACTACACCATGCCAATCCCCTGTGCCAATAGCCAGAGCGACATCGTGCAGCGCCCTGTGCCAATATCATAAAAATACCGTGCCGATCCCTTGGCAATATCCTGAACTACACCATGCCAATCGCGTACCAATATGCAGAACTACACCGTGCTGATCCCGTGCCAATATCCAGAACTACACCGTGCAGCACCCTGTGCCAATACACAGAACTACTCCATGCCGATCCCATGCCAATATCCAGAACTACACCGTGCAGCACCTGCGTCAATATCCAGAACTACACCATGCCGATCCCATGCCAATATCTAGAACTACACCAGGCAGCGCCCTGTGCCAATATCCACAACTACACCATGCCGATCCCTTGCCAATATCCAGAACTACACCATGCCGATCCGATGTGCCAATATCCAGAACTACACGGTGCAGCGCCCCGTGCCAAATCAACAACTACACCATGCCAATCCTGTGCCAATATCGAGAACTACGCCGTACTGATCCTGTGCCAATATCGGGAACGACACGGTGCCGATCCCCTGTGCCAATATCCAGAACTACTCCATGCCGATCCCATGCCAATATCCAGAACTACGCTGTGCTGCTCCCTATGCCAATATCCAGAACTACACCTTGCCGTGCCAATATCTAGAACCACACCGTGCCCGTCCTGTGCCAATATCCAGAACTACACCATGCCAATCCCCTGTGCCAATATCTAGAACTACACCAGGCAGCGCCCTGTGCCAATATCCACAACTACACCATGCCGATCCCTTGCCAATATCCAGAACTACACCATGCCAATCCCCTGTGCCAATAGCCAGAGCGACATCGTGCAGTGCCCTGTGCCAATATCATAAAAATACCGTGCCGATCCCTTGGCAATATCCTGAACTACACCACGCCGATCGCGTACCAATATGCAGAACTACACCGTGCTGATCCCGTGCCAATATCCAGAACTACACCGTGCAGCACCCTGTGCCAATACACAGAACTACTCCATGCCGATCCCATGCCAATATCCAGAACTACACCGTGCAGCACCTGCGGCAATATCCAGAACTACACCATGCCGATCCCATGCCAATATCCAGAACTACACCAGGCAGCGCCCTGTGCCAATATCCACAACTACACCATGCCGATCCCTTGCCAATATCCAGAACTACACCATGCCGATCCGATGTGCCAATATCCAGAACTACACGGTGCAGCGCCCTGTGCCAAATCAACAACTACACCATGCCAATCCTGTGCCAATATCGAGAACTATGCCGTACTGATCCTGTGCCAATATCGGGAACGACACGGTGCCGATCCCCTGTGCCAATATCCAGAACTACTCCATGCCGATCCCATGCCAATATCCAGAACTACGCTGTGCTGCTCCCTATGCCAATATCCAGAACTACACCTTGCCGTGCCAATATCTAGAACCACACCGTGCCCGTCCTGTGCCAATATCCAGAACTACACCATGCCGATCCCATGCCAATATCTAGAACTACACCAGGCAGCGCCCTGTGCCAATATCCACAACTACACCATGCCGATCCCTTGCCAATATCCAGAACTACACCATGCCGATCCGATGTGCCAATATCCAGAACTACACGGTGCAGCGCCCCGTGCCAAATCAACAACTACACCATGCCAATCCTGTGCCAATATCGAGAACTACGCCGTACTGATCCTGTGCCAATATCGGGAACGACACGGTGCCGATCCCCTGTGCCAATATCCAGAACTACTCCATGCCGATCCCATGCCAATATCCAGAACTACGCTGTGCTGCTCCCTATGCCAATATCCAGAACTACACCTTGCCGTGCCAATATCTAGAACCACACCATGCCCGTCCTGTGCCAATATCCAGAACTACACCATGCCAATCCCCTGTGCCAATAGCCAGAGCGACATCGTGCAGTGCCCTGTGCCAATATCATAAAAATACCGTGCCGATCCCTTGGCAATATACTGAACTACACCATGCCGATCGCGTACCAATATGCAGAACTACACCGTGCTGATCCCGTGCCAATATCCAGAACTACACCGTGCAGCACCCTGTGCCAATACACAGAACTACTCCATGCCGATCCCATGCCAATATCCAGAACTACACCGTGCAGCACCTGCGCCAATATCCAGAACTACACCATGCCGATCCCATGCCAATATCCAGAACTACACCAGGCAGCGCCCTGTGCCAATATCCACAACTACACCATGCCGATCCCTTGCCAATATCCAGAACTACACCATGCCGATCCGATGTGCCAATATCCAGAACTACACGGTGCAGCGCCCTGTGCCAAATCAACAACTACACCATGCCAATCCTGTGCCAATATCGAGAACTACGCCGTACTGATCCTGTGCCAATATCGGGAACGACACGGTGCCGATCCCCTGTGCCAATATCCAGAACTACTCCATGCCGATCCCATGCCAATATCCAGAACTACGCTGTGCTGCTCCCTATGCCAATATCCAGAACTACACCTTGCCGTGCCAATATCTAGAACCACACCGTGCCCGTCCTGTGCCAATATCCAGAACTACACCATGCCAATCCCCTGTGCCAATAGCCAGAGCGACTTCGTGCCGTGCCCTGTGCCATTATCATAAAAATACCGTGCCGATCCCTTGGCAATATCCTGAACTACACCATGCCGATCGCGTACCAATATGCAGAACTACACCGTGCTGATCCCGTGCCAATATCCAGAACACCGCTCCGCGCCCTGTGCCAGTATCCAGAACTACTCCATGCCGATCCCATGCCAATATCCAGAACTACACCGTGCAGCACCTGCGCCAATATCCAGAACTACACCATGCCGATCCCATGCCAATATCCAGAACTACACTGTGCTGATCTTGTACCAATATCCAGAGCTGCACCGTGCCGATCCTGTGCCAACATACAGCACTACACAGTGCTGCGCCCTGTGCCAATATCCAGAACTACACCGTGTCGATCCAGTGCCAATATCCAGAACTATACCGTGCCGATCCAACAGGCCAATATCCAGAACGACAGCGTGCAGCACCGCCTGGCAGTATCCAAAAGTACACTGCGCCCCGGCATGCCAATATGCAGAACTACACCGTGCCGATCCCATGCCAATATCCAGAATGACATTGTGCCGATCCTGTGCCAATATCCAGAACTACACTATGCCGATCCTGCGCCAATATCCAGAATTACACAGTGTCGATCCCTTGCCAATATCCAGAACTACACCGTGCCGATCCCCTGTGCCAATATCCAGAACTACACCGTTTTGCGCCCTGTGCCAGTATCCAGAACTACACCGTGCCAATCCTGTGCCAATATCCAGAACTATACCGTGCCGATCCCATGCCAATATCCAGAACTACGCTGTGCTGCTCCCTATGCCAATATCCAGAACTACACCTTGCCGTGCCAATATCTAGAACCACACCATGCCCGTCCTGTGCCAATATCCAGAACTACACCATGCCAATCCCCTGTGCCAATAGCCAGAGCGACATCGTGCAGTGCCCTGTGCCAATATCATAAAAATACCGTGCCGATCCCTTGGCAATATACTGAACTACACCATGCCGATCGCGTACCAATATGCAGAACTACACCGTGCTGATCCCGTGCCAATATCCAGAACTACACCGTGCAGCACCCTGTGCCAATACACAGAACTACTCCATGCCGATCCCATGCCAATATCCAGAACTACACCGTGCAGCACCTGCGCCAATATCCAGAACTACACCATGCCGATCCCATGCCAATATCCAGAACTACACCAGGCAGCGCCCTGTGCCAATATCCACAACTACACCATGCCGATCCCTTGCCAATATCCAGAACTACACCATGCCGATCCGATGTGCCAATATCCAGAACTACACGGTGCAGCGCCCTGTGCCAAATCAACAACTACACCATGCCAATCCTGTGCCAATATCGAGAACTACGCCGTACTGATCCTGTGCCAATATCGGGAACGACACGGTGCCGATCCCCTGTGCCAATATCCAGAACTACTCCATGCCGATCCCATGCCAATATCCAGAACTACGCTGTGCTGCTCCCTATGCCAATATCCAGAACTACACCTTGCCGTGCCAATATCTAGAACCACACCGTGCCCGTCCTGTGCCAATATCCAGAACTACACCATGCCAATCCCCTGTGCCAATAGCCAGAGCGACTTCGTGCCGTGCCCTGTGCCATTATCATAAAAATACCGTGCCGATCCCTTGGCAATATCCTGAACTACACCATGCCGATCGCGTACCAATATGCAGAACTACACCGTGCTGATCCCGTGCCAATATCCAGAACACCGCTCCGCGCCCTGTGCCAGTATCCAGAACTACTCCATGCCGATCCCATGCCAATATCCAGAACTACACCGTGCAGCACCTGCGCCAATATCCAGAACTACACCATGCCGATCCCATGCCAATATCCAGAACTACACTGTGCTGATCTTGTACCAATATCCAGAGCTGCACCGTGCCGATCCTGTGCCAACATACAGCACTACACAGTGCTGCGCCCTGTGCCAATATCCAGAACTACACCGTGTCGATCCAGTGCCAATATCCAGAACTATACCGTGCCGATCCAACAGGCCAATATCCAGAACGACAGCGTGCAGCACCGCCTGGCAGTATCCAAAAGTACACTGCGCCCCGGCATGCCAATATGCAGAACTACACCGTGCCGATCCCATGCCAATATCCAGAATGACATTGTGCCGATCCTGTGCCAATATCCAGAACTACACTATGCCGATCCTGCGCCAATATCCAGAATTACACAGTGTCGATCCCTTGCCAATATCCAGAACTACACCGTGCCGATCCCCTGTGCCAATATCCAGAACTACACCGTTTTGCGCCCTGTGCCAGTATCCAGAACTACACCGTGCCAATCCTGTGCCAATATCCAGAACTATACCGTGCCGATCCCATGCCAATATCCAGAACTACACCATGCTGATCCCGTGCCAATATCGGGAACTACACAGTGCCGATCCCCTGTGCCAATATCCAGAACTACACTGTGCCGATCCTATGTGCCAATAGCCAGAGCGACATCGTGCAGCGCCCTGTGATATCATAAAAATACCGTGACGATCCCGTGCCAATATCCAGAACTACACCGCGTCGATCCCGTACCAATATCCAGAACTACACCATGCCGATGCCGTACCAATATCCAGAACTACGCTGTGCTGCTCCCTTTGCCAATATCCAGAACTACACCATGCCAATCCCCTGTGCCAATAGCCAGAGCGACTTCGTGCAGCGCCCTGTGCCAATATCATAAAAATACCGTGCCGATCCCGTGGCAATATCCTGAACTACACCATGCCGATCGCGTACTAATCTCCAGAACTACACCATGCCAATCCAACGGGCCAATATCCAGAACTACACCGTGCAGCGCTGTCTGCCAGTATCCAAAAGTACACTGTGCCCTGGCATGCCAATATTCAGAACTACAACGTGCCGATCCTGTGCCAATATCCAGAACTACACGGGGCCGATCCCCTGTGCCAATATCCAGAACTACACCGTGCCGATTACGTATCAATATCCAGAACTACGCTGTGCTGCTCCCGTGTTAATTTCCAGAACTACACCGTGCCGATCCTGCGCCAATATCCAGAACTACACCGTGCCGATCCCGTGCCAATATCCAGACTATGCCGTGCCGATCCCATGCCAATATCCAGAACTACACCATGCTGATCCTGTGCCAATATCAGGAACTACACGGTGCCGATCCCGTGCCAATATCCAGAACTACACCGTTTCGCGCTCTGTGCCAATATCCAGAACTACGCTGTGCTGCTCCCGTGCCAATTTCCAGAACTACAACCTGCAGCGCCCTGTGCCAATATCCAGAACTACACTGTGCCGATCACCTGTGCCAATATCCAGAACTACACAGCGCAGCACCCTGTGCCAGTATCCAAAACTACAATGTGCAGCGCCCTGTGCCAGTATCCAAAACTACAGCGTGCCGATCCCGTGCCAGTATCCAAAACTACAACGTGCAGCGCCCTGTGCCAGTATCCAAAACTACAGCGTGCCGATCCCATGCCAATATCCAGAACTACACCTTACCGATCCCGTGCCAATATCCAGAACTACACCATGCCGATCCTGTGCCATTATCCAGAACAGCATACCAATATCAAGAACTACACCATGCCGATCCCCTTTGCCTATATCCAGAACTACACCGTGCCGATCCCCTGCCAATATCCAGAGCACCGTTCCGCGCCGTGCCAGTATCCAGAACTACTCAATGCCAATCCCGTGCTAATATCCAGAACTACACCGTGCCGATCCCGTATCAATATTCAGAACTACGCTGTGCTGCTCCAGTGTTAATTTCCAGAACTACACCGTGCCGATCCTGCGCCAATATCCAGAACTACACCGTGCCGATCCCATGCCAATATCCAGAACTATGCCGTGCCGATCCCATGCCAATATCCAGAACTACGCTGTGCTGCTCCCGTGCCAATTTCCAGAATTACACCCTGCAGCGCCCTGTGCCAATATCCAGAACTACACCGTGCCGATCCCCTGTGCCAATATCCAGAACTACACAGCGCAGCACCCTGTGCCAGTATCCAAAACTACAACGTGCAGCGCCCTGTGCCAGTATCCAAAACTACAGCGTGCCGATCCCATGCCAATATCCAGAACTACACCTTACCGATCCCGTGCCAATATCCAGAACTACACCATGCCGATCCTGTGCCATTATCCAGAACACCATGCCAATCTCATGCCAATATCAAGAACTACACCATGCCGATCCCCTTTGCCTATATCCAGAACTACACCGTGCCGATCCCCTGCCAATATCCAGAACACCGTTCCGTGCCGTGCCAGTATCCAGAACTACTCAATGCCAATCCCGTGCTAATATCCAGAACTACACCATGTAGCACGCTGTGCCAATATATAGAACTACATCATGCCAATCCCATGTCAAGATCCAGAACCACACCGTGCCGATCCCGTGCCACTATCCAAAACTACACTGTGCCGATCGCATGCCAATATCCAGAACTACATCGTGCCGATACAGTGCCAATATCCAGAACTACGCCATGTCAATCCCATGCCAATATCCAGAACTACACCGTGCCGATCCCGTGCCAATAGCCAGAACGACATCGTGCAGCGCCCTGTGCCAATCTCATAAAAATACCATGCCGATCCCGTGCCAATATCCAGAAATACATCGTTCAGAACCCGTGCCTATATCAAGAACTACGCCGTGCCAATCCCATGCCAATATCCAGAACTACATCGTGCCGATCCAGTGCCAATATCCAGAATTACACCGTGCAGCGCCCTGTGCCAAGATCCATAACTACACCATGCCGATCCCGTGCCAATATCCAGGACTACACCGGGCAGCGCCCTGTGCCAATATCCACAACTACACCATGCCAAACCCGTGCTAATATCGAGAACTACGCCGTACTGATCCTATGCCAATATCGGGAACGACATGGTGCCGATCCCCTGTGCCAATATCCAGAACTACACCCTGCCGATCCCATGCCAATTCAAGAATTACATCGTGCCGATCCCGTGCCAATATCTAGAATTACAGCATGCAGCACGCTGTGCCAATATCCAGAACTACACCGTGCATGCCCTGTGCCAAAACTATACCGTGCCGATCCCGTGCCAAGATCCAGAACTACACCGTGCAGCACGCTGTGCCAATATCCAGAGCTGCACCCTGACGATCCTGTGCCAATATCCAGAACTGCACCGTTCTGATCCCCTGGGCCAACATCCAGAACTATACCGTGCAGCGCCGTGTGCCAGTATCCAAAAGTACACCGTGCCCCAGCATGCCAATTTGCAGAACTACACCGTGCTGACCCTGTGCCAATATCCAGAACACCGCTCCGTGCCCTGTGCCAGTATCCAGAACTACTCCATGCCGATCCCGTGCCAACATCCAGAACTACACCGTGCCGTGCCCTGTGCCAATATCCAGAACTACAGCGTGCAGCGCCGTCTGCCAGTATCCAAAAGTACACCGTGCCCCGGCATGCCAGTATGCAGAACTACATTGTACCGATCCCATGCCAATATCCAGAACTACATCGTGCCGATCCAGTGGCAATATCCAGAACAACACCATGCAGTGCCCTGTGCCAATATCCACAACCACACCATGCCGATCCCTTACCAATATCCAGAACTACGACATGCCAATCTGTGTGCCAATATCCAGAACTACACCATGCCAATCCAGTGCCAATATCGAGAACTAAGCTGTACTGATCCTGTGCCAACATGCAGAACTACACTGTGCAGTGCCGTGTACCAGTATCCAAAAGTACACTGTGCCCCGGCATGCCAATATGCAGAACTACACTGCGCCCTGTGCCAATATCCAGAACACCGCTCTGTGCCCTGTGCCAGTATCCAGAACTACTCCATGCCGATCCAATGCCAATATCCAGAACTACAGCGTGCCGATCCCGTGCCAATATTCAGAACTACACCATGCCGATCCCGTGCCAATATCCAGAACTACGCCGTGCCAATCCCATTCCAATCTCCAGAACTACACCGTGCCAATCCTCTGTGCCAATATCCAGAACAACACCGTGCCGATCCTGTGCCAATATCCAGAACAACACCATGCCGATCCCGTGCCAATATCCAGAACTACACCATGCCGATCCAGGGCCAATATACAGAACTACACCGTGCAGCGCCACATACCAGTATCCAAAAGTACAACGTACCCCGGCATGCCAATAGGCAGAACTACACCATGCTGATCCACTGTGCCAATATCCAGAACACCGTGCAGCACCGTGTCAATATCTAGAACCACACCGCGCCGATCCCGCGCCAATATCCAGAACTACACTGTGCCGATCCCATGCCAATATCCAGAACGACACCATGCCAATCCCGTGCCAATATCCAGAACTACACCGTGCCGATCCCGTACCAATATCCAGAGCTGCACCGTGCCAATCCCATGCCAATATCTAGAACTACACTGTACCGATCCCCTGTGCCAACATCCAGAACTACACAGCGCAGCGCCCTGTGCCAGTATCCAAAACTACAACATTCAGCACCCTGTGCCAGTATCCAAAACTACAGCATGCCGATCCCGTGCCAATATCCAGAACCACACCGTACCGATCCCGTGCCAATATCCAGAACACCGTGCCAATCTCATGCCAATATCGAGAACTACACCATGCTGATCCCCTTTGCCTATATCCAGAACTACACCGTGCTGATCCCGTGCCAATATCCAGAACACGTTCCGCGCCCTGTGCCAGTATCCAGAACTACTCCATGCCAATCCTGTGCTAATATCCAGAACTACACCGTGCAGCACCCTGTGCCAATATACAGAGCTGCATCATGCCAATCCAGTGTCAATATTTAGAACCACATCGTGCCGATCCCGTGTCAATATCAAGAACCACACCGTGCCGATCCCGTGCCAATATCCAGATCTACACTGTGTCGATCCCATGCCAATATCCAGAACTATATCGTGCCGATCCAGTGCCAATATCCAGAACTACACCATGCAGCGCCCTGTGCCAATATCCAGAACTTTACCATGCCGATCCCGTGCCAATATCCAGAACTCCGTTCCGCGCCCTGTGCCAGTATCCAGAACTACTCCATGCCAATCCCGTGTCAATATCCAGAACTACACTGTGCCGATCCCATGCCAATATCCAGAACTACGTCGTGCCGGTCCAGTGCCAATATCCAGAACTACTCCATGCCAATCCCGTGTCAATATCCAGAACTACACTGTGCCGATCCCATGCCAATATCCAGAACTACGTCGTGCCGGTCCAGTGCCAATATCCAGAACTACGCCATGCCAACCCTGTGCCAATATCCAGAACTACACCGTGCCGATCCCCTGTGCCAATAGCCAGAACAACATCGTGCAGCGCCCTGTGCCAATATCATAAAGATACCGTGCCGATCCCGTGCCAAAATCCAGAAATACTTCGTTCAGAACCCGTGCCTATATCGAGAACTACGCCGTGCCAATCCCATGCCAATATCCAGATCTACATCGTGCCGATCCAGTGCCAATATCCAGAACTACACCGTGCAGCGCCCTGTGCCAATATCCACAACTACACCATGCCAAACCCGTGTTAATATCGAGAACTACGCCGTGCCGATCCCGTGCAAAGATCCAGAACTACACCGTGCAGCACGCTGTGCCAATATCCAGAACTACACCATGCCGATCCCATGCCAATATCGAGAACTACACTGTGCCGATCCCGTGCCAAGATCCAGAACTACACCGTGCAGCACGCTGTGCCAATATCCAGAGCTGCACCCTGACGATCCTGTGCCAATATCCAGAACTGCACCGTGCCGATCCCCTGGGCCAATATCCAGAACTACACCGTGCAGCGCCGAGTGCCAGTATCCAAAACTACAGTGTGCCCCGGCATGCCAATATGAAGAACTACACCGTGCTGATCCCGTGCCAATATCCAGAACTAGACCTTGCCGATCCCGTGCCAATATCCAGAACTAGACCTTGCCGATCCCGTGCCAATATAGAGAACGAGACCGTGCCAATCCCGTACCAATTACCATAAGTACACTGTGCCAATCCCGTACCAATTACCATAAGTACACTGTGCCGATCCCGCACCAATATCCAGAACTACATGGTGCCGATCCCTTAATGCCAATACCCAGAATTACACCGTGCCGCGCCCGTGCCAATATCCAGAACCACACCGTGCCGATCCCGTGCCAAGATCCAGAACAACACCGTGCAGCACACTGTGCCATTATCCAGAATTATACCGTGCTGATCCGATGTGCCAATATCCAGAACTGCACCGTGCAGCACCCTGTGCCAGTATCCAGAACTATACCGTGCAGCACCCAGTGCCAGTATCCAAAAGTACTCCGTGCCCTGGCATGCCAATATGCAGAACTACACAGTGCTGATCCCGTGCCAATATCCAGAACTAGACCGTGCCGATCCCGTGCCAATATCGAGAACCACACCATGCCGATCCCATACCAATATCCAGAACTACACTGTGCCGATCCCGTGCCAATATCCAGAACTACACAGTGCCGATCCCCGTGCCAATATCCAGAACTACCCCGTTTCACTCCCTGTGCCAATATCCAGAACCACATTGTGCTGCTCCTGTGCCAATTTCCAGTACTACACCATGCAGCGCCCTGTGCCAATATCCAGAACTACACCTTGACGCGCCGTGCCAAAATCTAGAACCACACCGTGCCAATCCCGTGCCAATATCCAGAACTACACCGTGCCAATATTCAGATCTACACCGTGCCGATCCCGTGCCAATATCCAGAACTACGCTGTGCCAATCTCCAGAACTACGCCGTGCCAATATTCAGAACTACACCATACCAATCCCGTGCCAATATCCAGAACTGCATCGTGCAGCGCTCTGTGCCAATATCCAGAAAAACACCGTGCCGATCCTATGCCACTATCCAGAACTATACCATGCCGATCCCGTGCCAATATCCAGAACTACAGCATGCGGCGCCCTGTGCCAGTATCCAAAACTACACCGTGCCGATCCCATGCCAATATCAGGAACTACGCCGTGCCGACCCCATGCCAATATCCAGAACTACACCCTGCCGATCCCATTCCCATATCAAGAATTACATTGTGCCGATCCCGTGCCAATATCTAGCCATTATCTGGAACTACACCGTGCAGTGCCCTGTGCCAATATCCAGAAAAACACCGTGCCGATCCCATGCCACTATCCAGAACTATACCATGCCGATCCCGTGCCAATATCCAGAACTACAGCATGCGGCGCCCTGTGCCAGTATCCAAAGCTACACCGTGCCGATCCCATGCCAATATCAGGAACTACGCCGTGCCGACCCCATGCCAATATCCAGAACTACACCCTGCCGATCCCATTCCCATATCAAGAATTACATCGTGCCGATCCCGTGCCAATATCTAGCCATTATCTGGAACTACACCGTGCAGTGCCCTGTGCCAATATCCAGAACTACACAGTGCCGATTCCGTGCCAAGATCCAGAACTACACCGTGCAACACGCTATGCCAATATCCAGAGCTGCACCCTGCCGATCCCGTGCCAATATCCAGAATTGCACCATGCCGATCCCCTGGGCCAATATCCACAACTACACTGTGCAGCACCGTGTGCCAGTATCCAAAACTACAGCGTGCCCCGGCATGCCAATATGAAGAACTACACCGTGCCGATCCTGTGCCAATATCCAGAACGACACTGTGTCGATCTCGTGCCAATGTCCAGAACTGCACCGTGCCGATCCTGCGCCAATATCCAGAACTACACCGTGCCAATCCCATGCCAATATCCAGAACTACACCGTGCCGATCCAGTGCCAAGATCCAGAACTACACCGTGCCGCGCGCTGTGCCAATATCCAGAACTACACCGTAGTGATCCCGTACCGATATCCAGAACAACACCGTGCCACTCCTATGCCAATATCGAGAACTATATGGTGCCGATCCTCTGTGCCAATATCCAGAACTACACCGTGCCGATCCCGTGCCAATATGCAGAACTACACCGTGCCGATCCTTTACCAATATCCAGAGCTGCACCGTGCCGATCCCGTGCCAATAACCAGAACTACACTGTGCCGATCCCATACCAATACCCAGAACGACACGGTGCCGATCCCCTGTGCCAACATCCAGAACTACACTGTGCTGATCCAGTGCCAATATCCAGAACTACACTGTGCTGATCCAGTGCCAATATCCAGAACTACACCGTGCCGATCCCCTGGGCCAATATCGAGAACTAAACTGTGCAGCGCCGTGTGCCAGTATCCAAAAGTACAGTGTGCCCCGGCATGCCAATATGAAGAACTACACCGTGCTGATCCCGTGCCAATATCCGAAGTAGACCTTGCCGATCCCACGCCACTATCGAGAACTAGACCGTGCCGATCCAGTGCCAATATCCAGAACTACACCGTGCAGCGCCGCATACCAGTATCCAAAAGTACAACGTACCCCGGCATGCCAATAGGCAGAACTACACCATGCTGATCCACTGTGCCAATATCCAGAACACCGTGCAGCACCCTGTGTCAATATCTAGAACCACACCGCGCCGATCCCGTGCCAATATCCAGAACTACACTATGCCGATCCCATGCCAATATCCAGAACGACACGGTGCCGATCCCGTGCCAATATCCAGAACTACACCATGCCGATCCCGTACCAATATCCAGAGCTGCACCGTGCCAATCCCATGCCAATATCTAGAACTACACTGTACCGATCCCCTGTGCCAACATCCAGAACTACACTGCGCAGCGCCCTGTGCCAGTATCCAAAACTACAACATTCGGAACCCTGTGCCAGTATCCAAAACTACAACATTCGGAACCCTGTGCCAGTATCCAAAACTACAGCATGCCGATCCCGTGCCAATATCCAGAACCACACGGTACCGATCCCGTGCCAACATCCAGAACACCGTGCCAATCTCATGCCAATATCGAGAACTACACCATGCTGATCCCCTTTGCCTATATCCAGAACGACACCGTGCTGATCCCGTGCCAATATCCAGAACACGTTCCGCGCCCTGTGCCAGTATCCAGAACTACTCCATGCCAATCCTGTGCTAATATCCAGAACTACACCGTGCAGCACCCTGTGCCAATATACAGAACTGCATCATGCCAATCCAGTGTCAATATTTAGAACCACATCGTGCCGATCCCGTGTCAATATCAAGAACCACACCGTGTCGATCCCATGCCAATATCCAGAACTATATCGTGCCGATCCAGTGCCAATATCCAGAACTACACCATGCAGCGCCCTGTGCCAATATCCAGAACTTTACCATGCCGATCCCGTGCCAATATCCAGAACTCCGTTCCGCGCCCTGTGCCAGTATCCAGAACTACTCCATGTCAATCCCGTGTCAATATCCAGAACTACACTGTGCCGATCCCATGCCAATATCCAGAACTACGTCGTGCCGGTCCAGTGCCAATATCCAGAACTACGCCATGCCAACCCTGTGCCAATATCCAGAACTACACCGTGCCGATCCCCTGTGCCAATAGCCAGAACAACATCGTGCAGCGCCCTGTGCCAATATCATAAAAATACCGTGCCGATTCCGTGCCAAAATCCAGAAATACTTCGTTCAGAACCCGTGCCTATATCGAGAACTACACCGTGCCAATCCCATGCCAATATCCAGATCTACATCGTGCCGATCCAGTGCCAATATCCAGAACTACACCGTGCAGCGCCCTGTGCCAATATCCACAACTACACCATGCCAAACCCGTGTTAATATCGAGAACTACGGCGTACTGATCCTGTGCCAATATCGGGAACGACAAAGTGCCGATCCCCTGTGCCAATATCAAGAATTACATCGTGCCGATCCCGTGTCAACATCTAGAAATACAACATGCAGCACGCTATGCCAATGTCCGGAACTACACCGTGCAGTGCCCTGTGACAATATCCAGAACTACACCGTGCCGATCCCGTGCAAAGATCCAGAACTACACCGTGCAGCACGCTGTGCCAATATCCAGAACTACACCATGCCGATCCCATGCCAATATCGAGAACTACACTGTGCCGATCCCGTGCCAAGATCCAGAACTACACCGTGCAGCACGCTGTGCCAATATCCAGAGCTGCACCCTGACGATCCTGTGCCAATATCCAGAACTGCACCGTGCCGATCCCCTGGGCCAATATCCAGAACTACACCGTGCAGCGCCGTGTGCCAGTATCCAAAACTACAGTGTGCCCCGGCATGCCAATATGAAGAACTACACCGTGCTGATCCCGTGCCAATATCCAGAACTAGACCTTGCCGATCCCGTGCCAATATCCAGAACTAGACCTTGCCGATCCCGTGCCAATATAGAGAACTAGACCGTGCCAATCCCGTACCAATTACCATAAGTACACTGTGCCGATCCCGCACCAATATCCAGAACTACACGGTGCCGATCCCTTAATGCCAATACCCAGAATTACACCGTGCCGCGCCCGTGCCAATATCCAGAACCACACCGTGCCGATCCCGTGCCAAGATCCAGAACAACACCGTGCAGCACGCTGTGCCATTATCTAGAATTATACCGTGCTGATCCGATGTGCCAATATCCAGAACTACACCGTGCAGCACCCTGTGCCAGTATCCAGAACTATACCGTGCAGCGCCCAGTGCCAGTATCCAAAAGTACTCCGTGCCCTGGCATGCCAATATGCAGAACTACACAGTGCTGATCCCGTGCCAATATCCAGAACTAGACCGTGCCGATCCCGTGCCAATATCGAGAACCACACCATGCCGATCCCATACCAATATCCAGAACTACACTGTGCCAATCCCGTGCCAATATCCAGAACTACACAGCGCCGATCCCCGTGCCAATATCCAGAACTACCCCGTTTCACTCCCTGTGCCAATATCCAGAACCACATTGTGCTGCTCCTGTGCCAATTTCCAGTACTACATCATGCAGCGCCCTGTGCCAATATCCAGAACTACACCTTGACGCGCCGTGCCAATATCTAGAACCACACCGTGCCAATCCCGTGCCAATATCCAGAACTACACCGTGCCAATATTCAGATCTACACCGTGCCGATCCCGTGCCAATATCCAGAACTACGCTGTGCCAATCTCCAGAACTACGCCGTGCCAATATTCAGAACTACACCATACCAATCCCGTGCCAATATCCAGAACTGCATCGTGCAGCGCTCTGTGCCAATATCCAGAAAAACACCGTGCCGATCCTATGCCACTATCCAGAACTATACCATGCCGATCCCATGCCAATATCCAGAACTACAGCATGCGGCGCCCTGTGCCAGTATCCAAAACTACACCGTGCCGATCCCATGCCAATATCAGGAACTACGCTGTGCCGACCCCATGCCAATATCCAGAACTACACCCTGCCGATCCCATTCCCATATCAAGAATTACATCGTGCCGATCCCGTGCCAATATCTAGCCATTATCTGGAACTACACCGTGCAGTGCCCTGTGCCAATATCCAGAACTACACAGTGCCAATCCCGTGCCAAGATCCAGAACTACACCATGCAACACGCTATGCCAATATCCAGAGCTGCACCCTGCCGATCCCGTGCCAATATCCAGAATTGCACCATGCCGATCCCCTGGGCCAATATCCACAACTACACTGTGCAGCACCATGTGACAGTATCCAAAACTACAGCGTGCCCCGGCATACCAATATGAAGAACTACACCGTGCCGATCCTGTGCCAATATCCAGAACGACACTGTGTCGATCTCGTGCCAATGTCCAGAACTGCACCATGCCGATCCTGCGCCAATATCCAGAACCACACCGTGCCAATCCCATGCCAATATCCAGAACTACACCGTGCCGATCCAGTGCCAAGATCCAGAACTACACCGTGCCGCGCGCTGTGCCAATATCCAGAACTACACCGTAGTGATCCCATACCAATATCCAGAACAATACCGTGCCACTCCTATGCCAATATCGAGAACTATATGGTGCCGATCCTCTGTGCCAATATCCAGAACTACACCGTGCCGATCCCGTGCCAATATGCAGAACTACACCGTGCCGATCCTTTACCAATATCCAGAGCTGCACCGTGCCGATCCCGTGCCAATAACCAGAACTACACTGTGCCGATCCCATACCAATACCCAGAACGACACGGTGCCGATCCCCTGTGCCAACATCCAGAACTACACCGTGCTGCGCCCTGTGCCAATATCCAGAACTAGACCATGCTGGTCCCATGCCAATATCCAGAACTACACCGTGCCGATCCAGTGCCAATATCCAGAACTACACTGTGCTGATCCAGTGCCAATATCCAGAACTACACTGTGCTGATCCAGTGCCAATATCCAGAACTACACCGTGCCGATCCCCTGGGCCAATATCGAGAACTAAACTGTGCCAGTATCCAAAAGTACAGTGTGCCCCGGCATGCCAATATGAAGAACTACACCGTGCTGATCCCGTGCCAATATCCGAAGTAGACCTTGCCGATCCCACGCCACTATCGAGAACTAGACCGTGCCGATCCAGTGCCAATATCCAGAACTACACCGTGCAGCGCCGCATACCAGTATCCAAAAGTACAACGTACCCCGGCATGCCAATAGGCAGAACTACACCATGCTGATCCACTGTGCCAATATCCAGAACACCGTGCAGCACACTGTGTCAATATCTAGAACCACACCGCGCCGATCCCGTGCCAATATCCAGAACTACACTGTGCCGATCCCATGCCAATATCCAGAACGACACCATGCCAATCCCGTGCCAATATCCAGAACTACACCGTGCCGATCCCGTACCAATATCCAGAGCTGCACCGTGCCAATCCCATGCCAATATCTAGAACTACACTGTACCGATCCCCTGTGCCAACATCCAGAACTACACAGCGCAGCGCCCTGTGCCAGTATCCAAAACTACAACATTCAGCACCCTGTGCCAGTATCCAAAACTACAGCATGCCGATCCCGTGCCAATATCCAGAACCACACCGTACCGATCCCGTGCCAATATCCAGAACACCGTGCCAATCTCATGCCAATATCGAGAACTACACCATGCTGATCCCCTTTGCCTATATCCAGAACTACACCGTGCTGATCCCGTGCCAATATCCAGAACACGTTCCGCGCCCTGTGCCAGTATCCAGAACTACTCCATGCCAATCCTGTGCTAATATCCAGAACTACACCGTGCAGCACCCTGTGCCAATATACAGAGCTGCATCATGCCAATCCAGTGTCAATATTTAGAACCACATCGTGCCGATCCCGTGTCAATATCAAGAACCACACCGTGCCGATCCCGTGCCAATATCCAGATCTACACTGTGTCGATCCCATGCCAATATCCAGAACTATATCGTGCCGATCCAGTGCCAATATCCAGAACTACACCATGCAGCGCCCTGTGCCAATATCCAGAACTTTACCATGCCGATCCCGTGCCAATATCCAGAACTCCGTTCCGCGCCCTGTGCCAGTATCCAGAACTACTCCATGCCAATCCCGTGTCAATATCCAGAACTACACTGTGCCGATCCCATGCCAATATCCAGAACTACGTCGTGCCGGTCCAGTGCCAATATCCAGAACTACTCCATGCCAATCCCGTGTCAATATCCAGAACTACACTGTGCCGATCCCATGCCAATATCCAGAACTACGTCGTGCCGGTCCAGTGCCAATATCCAGAACTACGCCATGCCAACCCTGTGCCAATATCCAGAACTACACCGTGCCGATCCCCTGTGCCAATAGCCAGAACAACATCGTGCAGCGCCCTGTGCCAATATCATAAAGATACCGTGCCGATCCCGTGCCAAAATCCAGAAATACTTCGTTCAGAACCCGTGCCTATATCGAGAACTACGCCGTGCCAATCCCATGCCAATATCCAGATCTACATCGTGCCGATCCAGTGCCAATATCCAGAACTACACCGTGCAGCGCCCTGTGCCAATATCCACAACTACACCATGCCAAACCCGTGTTAATATCGAGAACTACGCCGTGCCGATCCCGTGCAAAGATCCAGAACTACACCGTGCAGCACGCTGTGCCAATATCCAGAACTACACCATGCCGATCCCATGCCAATATCGAGAACTACACTGTGCCGATCCCGTGCCAAGATCCAGAACTACACCGTGCAGCACGCTGTGCCAATATCCAGAGCTGCACCCTGACGATCCTGTGCCAATATCCAGAACTGCACCGTGCCGATCCCCTGGGCCAATATCCAGAACTACACCGTGCAGCGCCGAGTGCCAGTATCCAAAACTACAGTGTGCCCCGGCATGCCAATATGAAGAACTACACCGTGCTGATCCCGTGCCAATATCCAGAACTAGACCTTGCCGATCCCGTGCCAATATCCAGAACTAGACCTTGCCGATCCCGTGCCAATATAGAGAACGAGACCGTGCCAATCCCGTACCAATTACCATAAGTACACTGTGCCAATCCCGTACCAATTACCATAAGTACACTGTGCCGATCCCGCACCAATATCCAGAACTACATGGTGCCGATCCCTTAATGCCAATACCCAGAATTACACCGTGCCGCGCCCGTGCCAATATCCAGAACCACACCGTGCCGATCCCGTGCCAAGATCCAGAACAACACCGTGCAGCACACTGTGCCATTATCCAGAATTATACCGTGCTGATCCGATGTGCCAATATCCAGAACTGCACCGTGCAGCACCCTGTGCCAGTATCCAGAACTATACCGTGCAGCACCCAGTGCCAGTATCCAAAAGTACTCCGTGCCCTGGCATGCCAATATGCAGAACTACACAGTGCTGATCCCGTGCCAATATCCAGAACTAGACCGTGCCGATCCCGTGCCAATATCGAGAACCACACCATGCCGATCCCATACCAATATCCAGAACTACACTGTGCCGATCCCGTGCCAATATCCAGAACTACACAGTGCCGATCCCCGTGCCAATATCCAGAACTACCCCGTTTCACTCCCTGTGCCAATATCCAGAACCACATTGTGCTGCTCCTGTGCCAATTTCCAGTACTACACCATGCAGCGCCCTGTGCCAATATCCAGAACTACACCTTGACGCGCCGTGCCAAAATCTAGAACCACACCGTGCCAATCCCGTGCCAATATCCAGAACTACACCGTGCCAATATTCAGATCTACACCGTGCCGATCCCGTGCCAATATCCAGAACTACGCTGTGCCAATCTCCAGAACTACGCCGTGCCAATATTCAGAACTACACCATACCAATCCCGTGCCAATATCCAGAACTGCATCGTGCAGCGCTCTGTGCCAATATCCAGAAAAACACCGTGCCGATCCTATGCCACTATCCAGAACTATACCATGCCGATCCCGTGCCAATATCCAGAACTACAGCATGCGGCGCCCTGTGCCAGTATCCAAAACTACACCGTGCCGATCCCATGCCAATATCAGGAACTACGCCGTGCCGACCCCATGCCAATATCCAGAACTACACCCTGCCGATCCCATTCCCATATCAAGAATTACATTGTGCCGATCCCGTGCCAATATCTAGCCATTATCTGGAACTACACCGTGCAGTGCCCTGTGCCAATATCCAGAAAAACACCGTGCCGATCCCATGCCACTATCCAGAACTATACCATGCCGATCCCGTGCCAATATCCAGAACTACAGCATGCGGCGCCCTGTGCCAGTATCCAAAGCTACACCGTGCCGATCCCATGCCAATATCAGGAACTACGCCGTGCCGACCCCATGCCAATATCCAGAACTACACCCTGCCGATCCCATTCCCATATCAAGAATTACATCGTGCCGATCCCGTGCCAATATCTAGCCATTATCTGGAACTACACCGTGCAGTGCCCTGTGCCAATATCCAGAACTACACAGTGCCGATTCCGTGCCAAGATCCAGAACTACACCGTGCAACACGCTATGCCAATATCCAGAGCTGCACCCTGCCGATCCCGTGCCAATATCCAGAATTGCACCATGCCGATCCCCTGGGCCAATATCCACAACTACACTGTGCAGCACCGTGTGCCAGTATCCAAAACTACAGCGTGCCCCGGCATGCCAATATGAAGAACTACACCGTGCCGATCCTGTGCCAATATCCAGAACGACACTGTGTCGATCTCGTGCCAATGTCCAGAACTGCACCGTGCCGATCCTGCGCCAATATCCAGAACTACACCGTGCCAATCCCATGCCAATATCCAGAACTACACCGTGCCGATCCAGTGCCAAGATCCAGAACTACACCGTGCCGCGCGCTGTGCCAATATCCAGAACTACACCGTAGTGATCCCGTACCGATATCCAGAACAACACCGTGCCACTCCTATGCCAATATCGAGAACTATATGGTGCCGATCCTCTGTGCCAATATCCAGAACTACACCGTGCCGATCCCGTGCCAATATGCAGAACTACACCGTGCCGATCCTTTACCAATATCCAGAGCTGCACCGTGCCGATCCCGTGCCAATAACCAGAACTACACTGTGCCGATCCCATACCAATACCCAGAACGACACGGTGCCGATCCCCTGTGCCAACATCCAGAACTACACTGTGCTGATCCAGTGCCAATATCCAGAACTACACTGTGCTGATCCAGTGCCAATATCCAGAACTACACCGTGCCGATCCCCTGGGCCAATATCGAGAACTAAACTGTGCAGCGCCGTGTGCCAGTATCCAAAAGTACAGTGTGCCCCGGCATGCCAATATGAAGAACTACACCGTGCTGATCCCGTGCCAATATCCGAAGTAGACCTTGCCGATCCCACGCCACTATCGAGAACTAGACCGTGCCGATCCAGTGCCAATATCCAGAACTACACCGTGCAGCGCCGCATACCAGTATCCAAAAGTACAACGTACCCCGGCATGCCAATAGGCAGAACTACACCATGCTGATCCACTGTGCCAATATCCAGAACACCGTGCAGCACCCTGTGTCAATATCTAGAACCACACCGCGCCGATCCCGTGCCAATATCCAGAACTACACTATGCCGATCCCATGCCAATATCCAGAACGACACGGTGCCGATCCCGTGCCAATATCCAGAACTACACCATGCCGATCCCGTACCAATATCCAGAGCTGCACCGTGCCAATCCCATGCCAATATCTAGAACTACACTGTACCGATCCCCTGTGCCAACATCCAGAACTACACTGCGCAGCGCCCTGTGCCAGTATCCAAAACTACAACATTCGGAACCCTGTGCCAGTATCCAAAACTACAACATTCGGAACCCTGTGCCAGTATCCAAAACTACAGCATGCCGATCCCGTGCCAATATCCAGAACCACACGGTACCGATCCCGTGCCAACATCCAGAACACCGTGCCAATCTCATGCCAATATCGAGAACTACACCATGCTGATCCCCTTTGCCTATATCCAGAACGACACCGTGCTGATCCCGTGCCAATATCCAGAACACGTTCCGCGCCCTGTGCCAGTATCCAGAACTACTCCATGCCAATCCTGTGCTAATATCCAGAACTACACCGTGCAGCACCCTGTGCCAATATACAGAACTGCATCATGCCAATCCAGTGTCAATATTTAGAACCACATCGTGCCGATCCCGTGTCAATATCAAGAACCACACCGTGTCGATCCCATGCCAATATCCAGAACTATATCGTGCCGATCCAGTGCCAATATCCAGAACTACACCATGCAGCGCCCTGTGCCAATATCCAGAACTTTACCATGCCGATCCCGTGCCAATATCCAGAACTCCGTTCCGCGCCCTGTGCCAGTATCCAGAACTACTCCATGTCAATCCCGTGTCAATATCCAGAACTACACTGTGCCGATCCCATGCCAATATCCAGAACTACGTCGTGCCGGTCCAGTGCCAATATCCAGAACTACGCCATGCCAACCCTGTGCCAATATCCAGAACTACACCGTGCCGATCCCCTGTGCCAATAGCCAGAACAACATCGTGCAGCGCCCTGTGCCAATATCATAAAAATACCGTGCCGATTCCGTGCCAAAATCCAGAAATACTTCGTTCAGAACCCGTGCCTATATCGAGAACTACACCGTGCCAATCCCATGCCAATATCCAGATCTACATCGTGCCGATCCAGTGCCAATATCCAGAACTACACCGTGCAGCGCCCTGTGCCAATATCCACAACTACACCATGCCAAACCCGTGTTAATATCGAGAACTACGGCGTACTGATCCTGTGCCAATATCGGGAACGACAAAGTGCCGATCCCCTGTGCCAATATCAAGAATTACATCGTGCCGATCCCGTGTCAACATCTAGAAATACAACATGCAGCACGCTATGCCAATGTCCGGAACTACACCGTGCAGTGCCCTGTGACAATATCCAGAACTACACCGTGCCGATCCCGTGCAAAGATCCAGAACTACACCGTGCAGCACGCTGTGCCAATATCCAGAACTACACCATGCCGATCCCATGCCAATATCGAGAACTACACTGTGCCGATCCCGTGCCAAGATCCAGAACTACACCGTGCAGCACGCTGTGCCAATATCCAGAGCTGCACCCTGACGATCCTGTGCCAATATCCAGAACTGCACCGTGCCGATCCCCTGGGCCAATATCCAGAACTACACCGTGCAGCGCCGTGTGCCAGTATCCAAAACTACAGTGTGCCCCGGCATGCCAATATGAAGAACTACACCGTGCTGATCCCGTGCCAATATCCAGAACTAGACCTTGCCGATCCCGTGCCAATATCCAGAACTAGACCTTGCCGATCCCGTGCCAATATAGAGAACTAGACCGTGCCAATCCCGTACCAATTACCATAAGTACACTGTGCCGATCCCGCACCAATATCCAGAACTACACGGTGCCGATCCCTTAATGCCAATACCCAGAATTACACCGTGCCGCGCCCGTGCCAATATCCAGAACCACACCGTGCCGATCCCGTGCCAAGATCCAGAACAACACCGTGCAGCACGCTGTGCCATTATCTAGAATTATACCGTGCTGATCCGATGTGCCAATATCCAGAACTACACCGTGCAGCACCCTGTGCCAGTATCCAGAACTATACCGTGCAGCGCCCAGTGCCAGTATCCAAAAGTACTCCGTGCCCTGGCATGCCAATATGCAGAACTACACAGTGCTGATCCCGTGCCAATATCCAGAACTAGACCGTGCCGATCCCGTGCCAATATCGAGAACCACACCATGCCGATCCCATACCAATATCCAGAACTACACTGTGCCAATCCCGTGCCAATATCCAGAACTACACAGCGCCGATCCCCGTGCCAATATCCAGAACTACCCCGTTTCACTCCCTGTGCCAATATCCAGAACCACATTGTGCTGCTCCTGTGCCAATTTCCAGTACTACATCATGCAGCGCCCTGTGCCAATATCCAGAACTACACCTTGACGCGCCGTGCCAATATCTAGAACCACACCGTGCCAATCCCGTGCCAATATCCAGAACTACACCGTGCCAATATTCAGATCTACACCGTGCCGATCCCGTGCCAATATCCAGAACTACGCTGTGCCAATCTCCAGAACTACGCCGTGCCAATATTCAGAACTACACCATACCAATCCCGTGCCAATATCCAGAACTGCATCGTGCAGCGCTCTGTGCCAATATCCAGAAAAACACCGTGCCGATCCTATGCCACTATCCAGAACTATACCATGCCGATCCCATGCCAATATCCAGAACTACAGCATGCGGCGCCCTGTGCCAGTATCCAAAACTACACCGTGCCGATCCCATGCCAATATCAGGAACTACGCTGTGCCGACCCCATGCCAATATCCAGAACTACACCCTGCCGATCCCATTCCCATATCAAGAATTACATCGTGCCGATCCCGTGCCAATATCTAGCCATTATCTGGAACTACACCGTGCAGTGCCCTGTGCCAATATCCAGAACTACACAGTGCCAATCCCGTGCCAAGATCCAGAACTACACCATGCAACACGCTATGCCAATATCCAGAGCTGCACCCTGCCGATCCCGTGCCAATATCCAGAATTGCACCATGCCGATCCCCTGGGCCAATATCCACAACTACACTGTGCAGCACCATGTGACAGTATCCAAAACTACAGCGTGCCCCGGCATACCAATATGAAGAACTACACCGTGCCGATCCTGTGCCAATATCCAGAACGACACTGTGTCGATCTCGTGCCAATGTCCAGAACTGCACCATGCCGATCCTGCGCCAATATCCAGAACCACACCGTGCCAATCCCATGCCAATATCCAGAACTACACCGTGCCGATCCAGTGCCAAGATCCAGAACTACACCGTGCCGCGCGCTGTGCCAATATCCAGAACTACACCGTAGTGATCCCATACCAATATCCAGAACAATACCGTGCCACTCCTATGCCAATATCGAGAACTATATGGTGCCGATCCTCTGTGCCAATATCCAGAACTACACCGTGCCGATCCCGTGCCAATATGCAGAACTACACCGTGCCGATCCTTTACCAATATCCAGAGCTGCACCGTGCCGATCCCGTGCCAATAACCAGAACTACACTGTGCCGATCCCATACCAATACCCAGAACGACACGGTGCCGATCCCCTGTGCCAACATCCAGAACTACACCGTGCTGCGCCCTGTGCCAATATCCAGAACTAGACCATGCTGGTCCCATGCCAATATCCAGAACTACACCGTGCCGATCCAGTGCCAATATCCAGAACTACACTGTGCTGATCCAGTGCCAATATCCAGAACTACACTGTGCTGATCCAGTGCCAATATCCAGAACTACACCGTGCCGATCCCCTGGGCCAATATCGAGAACTAAACTGTGCCAGTATCCAAAAGTACAGTGTGCCCCGGCATGCCAATATGAAGAACTACACCGTGCTGATCCCGTGCCAATATCCGAAGTAGACCTTGCCGATCCCACGCCACTATCGAGAACTAGACCGTGCCGATCCAGTGCCAATATCCAGAACTACACCGTGCAGCGCCGCATACCAGTATCCAAAAGTACAACGTACCCCGGCATGCCAATAGGCAGAACTACACCATGCTGATCCACTGTGCCAATATCCAGAACACCGTGCAGCACACTGTGTCAATATCTAGAACCACACCGCGCCGATCCCGTGCCAATATCCAGAACTACACTGTGCCGATCCCATGCCAATATCCAGAACGACACCATGCCAATCCCGTGCCAATATCCAGAACTACACCGTGCCGATCCCGTACCAATATCCAGAGCTGCACCGTGCCAATCCCATGCCAATATCTAGAACTACACTGTACCGATCCCCTGTGCCAACATCCAGAACTACACAGCGCAGCGCCCTGTGCCAGTATCCAAAACTACAACATTCAGCACCCTGTGCCAGTATCCAAAACTACAGCATGCCGATCCCGTGCCAATATCCAGAACCACACCGTACCGATCCCGTGCCAATATCCAGAACACCGTGCCAATCTCATGCCAATATCGAGAACTACACCATGCTGATCCCCTTTGCCTATATGCAGAACTACACCGTGCTGATCCCGTGCCAATATCCAGAACACGTTCCGCGCCCTGTGCCAGTATCCAGAACTACTCCATGCCAATCCTGTGCTAATATCCAGAACTACACCGTGCAGCACCCTGTGCCAATATACAGAGCTGCATCATGCCAATCCAGTGTCAATATTTAGAACCACATCGTGCCGATCCCGTGTCAATATCAAGAACCACACCGTGTCGATCCCGTGCCAATATCCAGATCTACACTGTGTCGATCCCATGCCAATATCCAGAACTATATCGTGCCGATCCAGTGCCAATATCCAGAACTACACCATGCAGCGCCCTGTGCCAATATCCAGAACTTTACCATGCCGATCCCGTGCCAATATCCAGAACTCCGTTCCGCGCCCTGTGCCGGTATCCAGAACTACTCCATGCCAATATCCAGAACTACACTGTGCCGATCCCATGCCAATATCCAGAACTACGTCGTGCCGGTCCAGTGCCAATATCCAGAACTACGCCATGCCAACCTGTGCCAATATCCAGAACTACACCGTGCCGATCCCCTGTGCCAATAGCCAGAACGACGTCGTGCAGCGCCCTGTGCCAATATCATAAAAATACCGTGCCGATCCCGTGCCAAAATCCAGAAATACTTCGTTCAGAACCCGTGCCTATATCGAGAACTACGCCGTGCCAATCCCATGCCAATATCCAGATCTACATCATGCCGATCCAGTGCCAATATCCAGAACTACACCGTGCAGCGCCCTGTGCCAATATCCACAACTACACCATGCCAAACCAGTGTTAATATCGAGAACTACGCCGTACTGATCCTGTGCCAATATCGGGAACGACACGATGCCGATCCCCTGTGCCAATATCAAGAATTACATCGTGCCGATCCCGTGTCAATATCTAGAACTACAACATGCAGCACGCTATGCCAATATCCGGAACTACACCGTGCAGTGCCCTGTGACAATATCCAGAACTACACCGTGCCGATCCCATGCCAATATCGAGAACTACACTGTGCCGATCCCGTGCCAAGATCCAGAACTACACCGTGCAGCACGCTGTGCCAATATCCAGAGCTGCACCCTGACGATCCTGTGCCAATATCCAGAACTGCACCGTGCCGATCCCCTGGGCCAATATCCAGAACTGCACCGTGCCGATCCCCTGGGCCAATATCCAGAACTACAGTGTGCCCCGGCATGCCAATATGAAGAACTACACCGTGCTGATCCCGTGCCAATATCCAGAACTAGACCTTGCCGATCCCGTGCCAATATCCAGAACTAGACCTTGCCGATCCCGTGCCAATATAGAGAACTAGACCGTGCCAATCCCGTACCAATTACCATAAGTACACTGTGCCGATCCCGCACCAATATCCAGAACTACACGGTGCCGATCCCTTAATGCCAATACCCAGAATTACACCGTGCCGCGCCCGTGCCAATATCCAGAACAACACCGTGCAGCACGCTGTGCCATTATCCAGAATTATACCGTGCTGATCCGATGTGCCAATATCCAGAACTACACCGTGCAGCACCCTGTGCCAGTATCCAGAACTATACCGTGCAGCGCGCCCAGTGCCAGTATCCAAAAGTACTCCGTGCCCTGGCATGCCAATATGCAGAACTACACAGTGCTGATCCCGTGCCAATATCCAGAACTAGACCGTGCCGATCCCATGCCAATATCGAGAACCACACCATGCCGATCCCATACCAATATCCAGAACTACACTGTGCCGATCCCGTGCCAATATCCAGAACTACACAGTGCCGATCCCCGTGCCAATATCCAGAACTACCCCGTTTCACTCCCTGTGCCAATATCCAGAACCACATTGTGCTGCTCCTGTGCCAATTTCCAGTACTACACCATGCAGCGCCCTGTGCCAATATCCAGAACTACACCTTGACGCGCTGTGCCAATATCTAGAACCACACCGTGCCAATCCCGTGCCAATATCCAGAACTACACCGTGCCAATATTCAGATCTACACCGTGCCGATCCCGTGCCAATATCCAGAACTACGCCGTGCCAATCTCCAGAACTACGCCGTGCCAATATTCAGAACTACACCATGCCAATCCTGTGCCAATATCCAGAACTGCATCGTGCAGCGCTCTGTGCCAATATCCAGAAAAACACCGTGCCGATCCCATGCCACTATCCAGAACTATACCATGCCGATCCCGTGCCAATATCCAGAACTACAGCATGCGGCGCCCTCTGCCAGTATCCAAAACTACACCGTGCCGATCCCATGCCAATATCAGGAACTACGCAGTGCCGACCCCATGCCAATATCCAGAACTACACCCTGCCGATCCCATTCCCATATCAAGAATTACATCGTGCCAATCCCGTGCCAATATCTAGCCATTATCTGGAACTACACCGTGCAGTGCCCTGTGCCAATATCCAGAAAAACACCATGCCGATCCCATGCCACTATCCAGAACTATACCATGCCGATCCCGTGCCAATATCCAGAACTACAGCATGCGGCGCCCTGTGCCAGTATCCAAAACTACACCGTGCCGATCCCATGCCAATATCAGGAACTACGCCGTGCCGACCCCATGCCAATATCCAGAACTACACCCTGCCGATCCCATTCCCATATCAAGAATTACATCGTGCCGATCCCGTGCCAATATCTAGCCATTATCTGGAACTACACCGTGCAGTGCCCTGTGCCAATATCCAGAACTACACAGTGCCGATCCCGTGCCAAGATCCAGCACTACACCGTGCCGATCCCGTGCCAAGATCCAGAACTACACCGTGCAACACGCTATGCCAATATCCAGAGCTGCACCCTGCCGATCCTGTGCCAATATCCAGAATTGCACCATGCCGATCCCCTGGGCCAATATCCACAACTACACTGTGCAGCACCGTGTGCCAGTATCCAAAACTACAGCGTGCCCCGGCATGCCAATATGAAGAATTACACCGTGCCGATCCTGTGCCAATATCCAGAACGACACTGTGTCGATCTCGTGCCAATGTCCAGAACTGCACCATGCCGATCCTGCGCCAATATCCAGAACTACACCGTGCCAATCCCATGCCAATATCTAGAACTACACCGTGCCGATCCAGTGCCAAGATCCAGAACTACACCGTGCCGATGACGTGCCAATATCGAGAACTACGCCGTGCCGATCCCATGCCTATATCTAGAACTACACCGTGCCGCGCGCTGTGCCAATATCCAGAACTACACTGTAGTGATCCCATACCAATATCCAGAACAACACCATGCCACTCCTATGCCAATATCGAGAACTATATGGTGCCGATCCTCTGTGCCAATATCCAGAACTACACCGTGCCGATCCCGTGCCAATATGCAGAACTACACCGTGCCGATCCTTTACCAATATCCAGAGCTGCACCGTGCCGATCCCGTGCCAATAACCAGAACTACACTGTGCCGATCCCATACCAATACCCAGAACGACACGGTGCCGATCCCCTGTGCCAACATCCAGAACTACACCGTGCTGCGCCCTGTGCCAATATCCAGAACTAGACCATGCTGGTCCCATGCCAATATCCAGAACTACACCGTGCCGATCCAGTGCCAATATCCAGAACTACACTGTGCTGATCCAGTGCCAATATCCAGAACTACACTGTGCTGATCCAGTGCCAATATCCAGAACTACACCGTGCCGATCCCCTGGGCCAATATCGAGAACTAAACTGTGCAGCGCCGTGTGCCAGTATCCAAAAGTACAGTGTGCCCCGGCATGCCAATATGAAGAACTACACCGTGCTGATCCCGTGCCAATATCCGAAGTAGACCTTGCCGATCCCACGCCACTATCGAGAACTAGACCGTGCCGATCCAGTGCCAATATCCAGAACTACACCGTGCCGCGCCCTGTGCCAATATCCAGAACTACACCGTGCTAATCCCATGCCAGTATCCAGAAGTACACCGTGCCGATCCCGTGGCGATATCCAGAACTACACCGTGCCGATCCCCTGTGGCACTATCCCGAACTACACTGTTCAGACATGTTTCTGCATTTTAATTTGGAATTCGCTGGTTGGGGGGAGGGGGGGGGGGCGTGGGAGGCTGCAGGAGATGTTCATTAGGCGGATGAGACGTTAAATCTTAGCCCCTAAACCCTGCCCTCTCAAGCGGACGTAAAATATCTCCTGGCACTATTTCGAAGAAGAGCAGGGGAGTTATCCCCGGTTTCCTGGCCAATATTTATCCCCCAATCAATGTAACAAAATAAAAAGATTATCTGGGCATTATCACATTGCTGTTTGTGGGAGCTTGCTGTGCACAAATTGGCTGCTGCGTTTCCTAATTGCAACAGTAACTACACTCCAAAAATACTTCATTCAAAGCGTTTTACAGCCAGACGGCCGGTGGTTGTGAAAAACGCTATATAAATTAAAGTCTTTCTTTTCATTGCAATTGTCTCATCTATCAAAATGAACACCAACAGTATTTTGTGGAAAATACCCAGTCTCATTGAAAGAAGCTTCATTCAGACTTTATTGACCGGTTATAATGTATCCCTGACTATTGTCACACTGTAATTGTTACATCGATAACTCTCACTCAATGCTATTCCTGGGACATTTGACACGTGTGTGAAATCTGATTTCTCCCCGCAATTTCTTGTTTGCGTTTAATACCGAATCGAGCCACCTTAAAGCATGATATTACCACCCACTATTGGTATTTGCACTACAGTACTAGGGTGTCCAAACAGCTTCACCATGGAGGTTTGGGTTGTAGGCCACACATTAAGTTTAAATTAAGATCAGCCATGATCTTATTGAATGGTGCAGCAGTCAAGTTCATGGCACCGTGGCTGGCTCTGCTGCACAGGAGGGCAGGAAAAAGAGTGGGAGAGCTATAGTGATTCAATTGTAAGGGGAATAGATAGACGTTTCTGCGGCCGCAATCAAGACTCCAGGATGGTATGTTGCCTCCCTGGTGCAAGGGTCAAGGATGTCTCGGAGCGGGTGCAGGGCATTCTGAAAAGGGAGGATGAACAGCCAGTTGTCGTGATGCAGATAGGTACCAACGATAAAGGTAAAAAATGGGATGAGGTCCTACAAGACGAATTTAGGGAGCTAGGGGAGCTAAATTAAAAAGTAGGACCTCAAAAGTAGTAATCTCAGGATTGCTACCAGTGTCACGTGCTAGTCAGAGTAGGAATCGCAGGATAGCTCAGAGGAATACGTGGCTTGAGGAGTGGTGCAGAAGAGAGGGATTCAAATTCCTGGGACATTGGAATCGGTTCTGGGGGAGGTGGGACCTGTACAAACCGGACGGTCTGCACCTAGGCAGGACCGGAACCAATGTCCTAGGGGGAGTATTTGCTAGTGCTGTTGGGGAGAAGTTAAACTAATATGGCAGGGGGATGGGAACCTATGCAGGGAGACAGAGGGAAGTAGAATGGGGGCAGAAGCAAAACATAGAAAGAAGAAAAGTAAAAGTGGAGGGCAGAGAAACCTAAGGCAAAAAGCAAAAGGGCCACATTACACCAAAATTCTAAAGGGGCAAAAGAGTGTTAGAAAGACAAGCCTGAAGGCTCTGTGCCTCAATGCGAGGAGTATTCGGAATAAGGTGGACGAATTAACTGCGCAGATAGCCATTAACAGGTATGATGTAATTGGCATCATGGAGACATGGCTCCAGGGTGACCAAGGCTGGGAACTCAACATCCAGGGGTATTCAACATTTAGGAAGGATAGACAGAAAGGAAAAGGAGGTGGGGTGGCATTGCTGGTTAAAGAGGAAATTAATGCAATAGTAAGAAAGGACATTAGCTTGGATGATGTGGAATCGGTATGGGTGGAGCTACGGAATACCAAGGGGCAGAAAACGCTAGTGGGAGTTGTGTACAGACCGCCAAACAGTAGTAGTAAGGTTGGGGACAGCATCAAACAAGAAATTAGGGATTCATGTAATAAATGTAAAGCAGTTATCATGGGTGACTTTAATCTACATATTGATTGGGCTAACCAAACTGGTAGCAATGCGGTGGAGAGGATTTCCTGGAATGTATTAGGGATGATTTTCTAGACCAATATGTAGAAGAACCAACTAGGGAGCTGGCCATCCTAGACTGGGTGATGTGTAATGAGAAAGGGCTAATTAGCAATCTTGTTGTGCGAGGTCCCTTGGGGAAGAGTGACCATAACATGGTAGAATTCTTTATTAAGATGGAGAGTGACACAGTTAATTCAGAAACTAGGGTCCTGAGCTTAAGGAAAGGTAACTTCGATGGTTTGAGGTGTGAATTGGCTAGAATAGACTGGCAAATGATATTTAAAGGGTTGACGGTGGATAGGCAATGGCAAACATTTAAAGATCACATGGAGAACTTCAGCAATTGTACATCCCTATCTGGAGTTTAAAACAACGGGGAAGGTGGCTCAACCATGGCTAACAAAGGAAATTAAGGATGGTGTTAAATCCAAGGAAGAGGCATATAAATTGGCCAGAAATAGCAACAAACCTGAGGACTGGGAGAAATTTAGAATTCAGAAAAGGAGGGTTTAATTAAGAGGGGGAAAATAGAGTACGAGAAGAAGCTTGCAGGGAACATAAAAACTGACTGCAAAAGCTTCTATAGATATGTGAAGAGAAAAAGATTAGTGAAGACAAACGTAGGTCCCTTGCAGTCGGATTCAGGTGAATTTATAATGGGGAACAAAGAAATGGCACACCAATTGAACAAATATTTTGGTTCTGTCTTCACAAAGGAAGACACGAATAACCTTCCGGAAGTACTGGGGGACCGAGGGTCGAGTGAGAAGGAGGAACTGAAGGATATCCTTATTAGGCGGGAAATTGTGTTAGGAAAATTGATGGGATTGAAGGCCGATAAATCCCCGGGGCCTGATAGTCTGCATCCCAGAGTACTTAAGAAAGTGGCCCTAGAAATAGTGGATGCATTGGTGATCATTTTCCAACAATCTATCGACTCAGGATCAGTTCCTATGGACTGGAGGGTAGCTAATGTAACACCACTTTTTAAAAAAGGGAGGGAGAGAGAAAGCGGGTAATTATAGACCGGTTAGCCTGATATCAGTAGTGGGAAAATGTTGGAATCAATTAGTAAGGATGAAGTAGCAGCGCATTTGGAAAGCAGTGACAGGATCGGTCCAAGTCAGCATGGATTTATGAAAGGGAAATTATGCTTGATAAATCTTCTAGAATTTTTTGAGGATGTAACCAGTAGAGTGGACAAGGGAGAACCAGTGGGTGTGGTGTATTTGGACTTTCAAAAGGTTTTTGACAAGGTCCCACACAAGAGATTGGTGTACAAAATCAAAGCACATGGTATTGGGGGTAATGTACTGATGTAAATAGAGAACTGGTTGACAGACAGGAAGCAGAGTGTCGGGATAAATGGGTCCTTTTCAGAATGGCATGCAGTGACTAGTGGAGTGCCGCAGGGCTCAGTGCTGGGACTCCAGCTTTTTACAATATACATCAATGATTTGGATGAAGGAATTGATTGTAATATCTCCAAGTTTGCAGATGACACTAAACTGGGTGGTGGTGTGAGCTTTGAGGGAGACGCTAGGAGGCTGCAGGGTGACTTGGACAGGTTAGGTGAGTGGGCAGATGCATGGCAGATGCAGTATAATGTGGATAAATGTGAGTTAATCCACTTTGGGGGCAAAAACACGAAGACAGAATATTATCTGAATGGCGGCAGATTAAGAAAAGGGGAGGTGCAATGAGCCTGGGTGTCATGATTCATCGGTCATTGAAAGTTGGCATACAGGTACAGCAGGCGGTGAAGGCGGCAAATGGCATGTTGGCCTTCATAGCTAGGGGATTTGAGTTTCGGAGCAGGGAGGTCTTACTGCAGTTGTACAGGGCCTTGGTGAGGCCTCAACTGGAATATTGTGCTGTTTTGGTCTCCTAATCTGAGGAAGGACGTTCTTGCTACTGAGGGAGTGCGGCGAAGGTTCACCAGACTGATTCCCGGGATGGCAGGACTGACATATGAGGAGAGAATGGATCAACTGGGCCTTTATACATTGGAGTTTAGAAGGATGAGGGGGTTCTCATAGAAACATATAAGATTCTGACGGGACGGGACAAGTTAGATGTGGGTAGAATGTTCCCGATGTTGGGGAAGTCCAGAACCAGGGGATACAATCTTCGGATAAAGGGTAGGCCATTTAGGACTGAGATGAGGAGAAACTGCTTCACTCAGAGTTGTTAACCTGTGGAATTCCCTGCCACAGAGAGTTGTTGATGCCAGTTCATTGGATATATTCAAGAGGGAGTTAGATGTGGCCCTTACGCCTAAGGGGATCAAGGGGTACGGAGAGAAAGCAGGAAAGGGATACTGAGGGAATGATCAGCCATGATCTTATTGAATAGTGGTGCAGGCTCGAAGGGCCGAATGGCCTACTCCTGCATCTATTTTCTATGTTTCTATGAGGGGCCGAATGACCTACTCTTGCTCCTATTTCTTATATTATGTTCTTAAATTCTTATGTTTTGATTTAGCTGCCAATTAAGCATTGACACAGCAAAAATCAAACAAAACAAAACAAAGTAATAAAAGCCCATTTTCCCCAGATTTCTTGTTGTGGCCATAGTGTGGCACCCCTGTGGTAGTATATGGGGTCTGATGGTGGTTTCAAATATCTGGTGACAACATTGTACTTGATCCCTTTGCTAATGCAACCCAATATCCTGTATGGTTTTCCCACTGAAGCCACGAGTAGAGCTGATGTTTTCAATGATTTTTCCACAATCAACCAGTTAAAATACTCTCCATATTGTCCGCACAAACGCCTCCATCACACCATCACAGTCACTCCTCAACCTCGCCCCTCAGTCTCCCCCCTCCCGACACCTGCCACCGACTCGCTCGACTCCTCGTCACAGACTGTGCCACCCCACTCTTCACCATTCCTTCTGCACCCACCCACGCTTTATAATTCACAAAGCCCGGGGGGGGACCTTTACCACTAATCTCACTCATGTTGGTCACGGACCCCGGGGTGCGGGGAAGTTCCCCTTGGCCATGCATCCTGGGAGGATGCTCCCTTTGGCCACGCACCCTGTGGGGGGTTCCCTTGGGCCGCACCTCCATGGGGGGGGTTCCCTAGACCACACACCCCCGTCCTACAATTACCAGAGCTCATGGCCCGCCCCCCCCAACCCTGATCCCACATCTCTCCATCCCCACCTTACTAGCCCCCCCCAGTATCTCTCCCCCCCCCATCCCAAAGACCCCCACATTGTCTCCCTCCAGTGTCCCCAGCCCCCCCAGTGTTCCCTCTCCCCAGCGTCTCCCCCCAGTGTTCCCTCTCCCCAGCCCCCCCAGTGTTCCCTCTCCCCAGCCCCCACAGTGTTCCCTCCCCGCCAGTGCTCCCTCTCCCCACAGTGACCCCTCTCCCCAGCCCCCCAGTATCTCCCCCGCAGTGCCCCCTCCCCCCAGTGTCCCCAGCCGCTCACTACGCCGCCCGCGGGAAGCCCAGGCCGGGGGGGTGCGTGTGTGTGTGTGTGTGTGGGAGGCGCCGCACGACGGCTGCCCTGCCCGGGCCGGGCGGCGCCTCGTTGCCCGGTTACCGGGTCAGGGGCCTCACTCACCGCTTCGCTCTCACCGGACACTCGTCGGCCCGGGCGCCGCACCGCGCATGCTCGGGGAGTTCGCGCGGACCCTGGGACACGTAGTTTCCGGCCCGCTCGCCCTGGCCGGAAGCGGCGCGCGCAGGACTACGACTCCCACAGTGCACCTTGGCACGGCCGCCATTGACGCCTCCCTGCGGGGACGGCGTCGGCCATTGAGGTGAGTGAGGGGCGTTCGGGTCGCGACCGCGGCATCAGACCAGCCGCCAGCCGCCAGCCGCCAACCGGGTCAAGGCCTTCCCACCAAACGAGTCGCAACCGCCAATGACGACTTCGCTGCCCCCCCCCCGGAGCCGGCAGGCAGCCCAGTGGAGCGCCTGCGCGGCCTCCGAATGGTAACCCTGGGAGTTGTAGTTTCTCTCACTCCTCCCGCCGTGTTCCGCAGCCGCTCCCTAGAGGGCGCAGAAACTACAACTCCCAGAATCCGCTGCGCCTCCAACAACAACAACTGGGCGCCAGACTCTCGGGCAACAGCGCAGGGCACCGAGGGCACTGCCGTTCGTCTGGTTTCATGAATGGGGCTGCAACCTGGCCAGCAGCAGGCAGGAATTGGCCAGGAAGGCTCCACTTTGGTTCATATTCTGTCTTTCTTACAAGTAGCACCTAGATACTTGGTTAGTTAACAGGAAACGGTTGGAAAAAGGATCGATAGTCTGGCACAGATTCCACTGGAATCATAGGAGCCTACAGCACAGAAGGAGACCATTCGGCCCATCGTGCCTGTGCCGGCTCTTTGAAAGAGCTATCATCATCCCCGGTAACCAAATTTTAATTTGATTTAAAGTTTCGTTAAAGTTGAAAACGTTAATTTGTGGGTTCTAATGCCCTTGCCAAAAGGGGGCATTTGATTTACCTTCGGCCACCTGAGGAAAAGATTGTTTGAAGATCAGGCCCTCAAATCTACCACCAAGCTCATGGTCTAGAGGGCTGCAATGATACCCGCCCTCCTGTAGGGCTCAGAGACATGGACCATGTACAGTAGATATTTCAAATCACTGGAGAAGTATCACCAACGATGTCTCCACAAGATCCTACAAATCCCCTGGGAGGACACACGCACCAACATTAGTGTCCTAGTCTGGGCTAACATCTGAAGCACTGACCACACTCGATCAGCTCCGCTGGACAGGCCACATTGTTCGCATGCCAGACACGAGACTCCATAAGCAATTACTCTACGCGGAGCTCCTTCATGGCAAACGAGTCAAAGGTGGGCAGCGGAAACATTACAAGGACACCCTCAAAGCCTCCCTGGTGAAGTGCGACATCACCACTGACACCTGGGAGTCCCTGGCCAAAGACCGCCCTCGGTGGAGAAAGTGCATCCGGGAGGGGGCATTCGAATCTCAACGGCGCAAACTTGAAGAGGTCAGGCGCAGGCAGCGGAAGGAGCATGTGGTAAATCAGTCCTACCCCCCTTTCCCCAGCAAATGTCTGTCCCATCTGTGACGGGGTCTGTGGCTCCCCTATTGGACTGTTCAGCCACCAAAGAACTCACTTTAGAAGTGGAAGCAAATCTTCCTCGATTCCGAAGGACTGCCTATGATGATGACAACTAAAATAGTTGTAGAGCTGTTGCTGTTCCATGTTTATGTGGAGTGTGTAAGGTTGCAGCCCCTATTCCATTATTTGAAGGGGCTGCTCTTCAAATTCTGGTTGCACTTCAGTCCCACGCTCCTGATTTTTGGGCACCCTGTGCGAAGGGATGCGGGCAAGTCGGAGGTCCTCCTCGTAGGACTGTTACTGGGCATGGCCAAGGTGGCCATTAACCGGTCCAGGCAGCGGGCAGTCAAGAGGGTCATTCAGCCCGACTGCCTGCCTCTCTTCCGCAGTTACATTCGAGCCAGGGTGTCCCTGGAGATGGAGTACGCGGTGTCCACCGGTATGCTCGCAGCCTTCCGCGAGAGGTGGGCGCTGGAGGGACTGAAGTGCATCATTTTAACAGGGAACATAATTTTAATTTGATTTGATTAGAAAAAGGTTCCCTTTAATTTTCAATTGTTAATTTGTGGTTTTTGGTGCCCTCAAAAAAAAAAGGGGGCACTTGATTGAAAGTTACTTTAAAAATAGTAGAAAGAGCTATCCAATTAATTCCACACTCCCCTGCTCTGTCCCCATTCCCCTGTAAATTATTTAGCCAAGTATTTATCCAATTACCTTTTGAAAGTTTATTATTAAATCTTTCACCACCCTTTCAGGCAGTGCATTCCAGATCACAGTAACTCGCTGTGTAAAAACAAAAGTTTCCCCATGTCGCCGCCTTTGGTTCTTTTGCCAATCTCCTTAAATCTGTGTCCTCTGGTTATTGATCCTTCTGTCACTTCTAAAGAGTTCCTCCTTATTTACTCAAACCTATTCATGATTTTGAACACCTCGATCAAATCTCCTCTTAACCTTGTCATAGAACCATGGAAGTTTACAGCACAGAAGAAGGCCATTTCGGCCCATCTTGTCCACGCCGGCCAACAAGATGCTATCCAGCCGAGTCCCACTTTCCAGCTCTGGGTCCGTAGCCCTGTAGGTTACGGCACTTCAGTGCACATCCAAGTACGTTTTAAATATGATGAGGGTTTCTGCCTCTACCACCCTTTCAGGCAGTAAGTTCCAGACCCTCAGCATCCTCTGGGTGATGAAATTTCCCCTCAAATCCCCTCTAAACCTTCTACCAATTACTTTAAATTTATGCCCCCTGGTTGTTGATCCCTCTGCTAAGGGAAATGGGCCTTTTCTATCCATTATATCTAGGCCCCTCATAATTTTATACACCTCAATAAGATCTCCCCTCAGCCTCCTCTGTTCCAAGGAAAACAAACCCAGCCTATCCAATCTTTCCTCATAGCTGAAATTCTCCAGTCCAGGCAACATCCTCATAAATCTCCTCTGTACCCTCCCTAGTGCAATCACATCCTTCCTGTAATGTGGTGACCAGAACTGCACGCAATACTCTAGTTGCGGCCTACCCAGCGTTTTATACAGTGCAAGCATAATCTCCCGGCTCTTGCATTGTATGTGATATGTCCTTACTATACAGTATAAATGCACACGAGGCCCATACTTGAGAGAAGGTCACGCTGTGACCAGTTACCTTTATTACCAAGATCTCAAGTGATGAAGGTGGGTGGAGCTTCCCCTTTTATACCTGAAAGTCCAGGTTAGGAGTGTCTCCCACAAGTTCACCACCTAGTGGTCAATGTTCTCAAGGTGCACAACTTAGGTCAGCTTATACATGGGTTACAATGATAGTTGAATACATGACAATACCTCCTTCCCAAAGTCTTATTGGGATCACAGGTTAAGTCTCTCTGGTGTTTTACGCTCCCTTGTAGAGCGCCTCAGTTGGGGCTCCGGTTGTTGGGCGCTGGCCTGAGTGTCTGCTGTTTGCGGTGCCTCAGGCCTGTCCGGACTGCCCACAGTGACTGGGCTCTCCTCCACTTGGTTCCGGTGTTCGGTCACCTGTGGTGGAGTTAAAGTCTACGTCGTGTCCTTCCTCTGCTTCTTCTATGGGGTTGCTGAACCTCCTTTTAGTTTGATCCACGTGTTTGCGGCAGATTTGTCCATTGGTAAGTTTAACTACCAAAACCCTGTTCCCCTCTTTGGCAATCACAGTGCCTGCAAGCCATTTGGGCCCTGCAGCGTAATTAAGAACATAAACAAGGTCATTGCCATCAATACATCGCGCACTCGCATTCCTGTCATGGTAGTCACATTGTGACTGGCGCCTGCTCTCAACAATTTCTTTCATAGTAGGGTGTATAAGGGATAACCTGGTTTTGAGCGTCCTTTTCATTAGCAGCTCTGCGGGTGGAACCCCTGTGAGCGAGTGTGGTCGGGATCTATTGGCTAACAGGAGGCGTGATAAGCGGCTTTGTAGGGAACCCCCTTGGATTCTGATCATCCTCTGTTTGATTATCTGCACTGCTCGTTCCGCCTGGCTGTTGGAGGCCGGCTTGAACGGTGCCGTTCTGACATGGTTGATTCCATTACCTGCCATGAAGTCCTGGAATTCAGTACTTGTGAAGCACGGGCCATTGTCGCTGACCAAGACATCGGGCAGACCATGGGCAGCGAACATTGCCCGTAGACTTTCTACCATGGCAGAGGATGTGCTTGAATTTAAAATGGCACACTCAATCCATTTGGAGTAGGCGTCTACTACAACCAAAAACATTTTTCCTATGAAAGGACCTGCGTAGTACACATGGATGCATGACCATGGCTTGGCGGGCCAGGACCAGGGGCTAAGGGGGGCTTTCCTGGGTGCATTGCCCAGCTGAGCACACGTGTTGCGCCTGCAAACACAAAGTTCCAGGTCTGTATCTATCCCTGGGCACCAAACATGTGACCTGGCAATTGCTTTCATCATGACGATGCCAGGGTGCTCATTGTGAAGTTCTCTGGTAAACATCTCTCTGCCCATCTGGGGCATGACTACTCGGTTTCCCCACAGTAGGCAATCGGCCTGAATCGAGAGTTCATCCTTATGCCTATGAAACGGTTTAAATTCCTCGAGGCATGCCCTGTACATGGCTGCCCAGTCTCCATTCAGGACACATTTCTTAACTAAAGACAGTAGCGGGACTTTGATCTGATGGGCTGTCACAGGTGAGCCTTCGCTTTCGAAAGCTCCAACAGCCATGACCATCTCAGCATCATGCTCAGTTGCCCCCTCAGTGGTGGCTAGTGGGAGCCTGCTGAGTGCATCGGTGCAGTTTTCAGTGCCCGGTCTGTGCCAAATTGTGTAGTCATAGGCAGCTAACGTGAGTACCCACCTCTGTATGCGGGCCGATGCATTCGCATTTATGGCCTTGTTGTCGGACAAAAGGGACGTTAGGGCTTTGTGATCTGTCTCCAGCTCAAAATTCCTGCCAAACAGGTACTGGTGCATTTTTTTTACTGCACATACACATACTAGCGCTTCCTTTTCTACCATCCCGTAGCCCCTTTCTGCCTGGGACAGACTTCTGGAGGCATAAGCTACCGGCTGTAACTGACCATTGGCATTCACATGCTGCAACACACACCCAATCCTATAGGACGACACATTGCACGTTAAAACAAGTTTCTTACACGGGTCATATAGCGTTAACAGTCTGTTAGAGCATAACAAATTGCGTGCTCTATCAAAAGCCCTTTCCTGGCTGTGCCCCCAGACCCAAACGCGACCTTTGCGTAAGAGCACGTGTAGCGGCTCTAACAGCGTGCTCAATTTGGGAAGAATGTTACCAAAATAGTTCAGGAGCCCCAGGAACGAACGCAGCTCCGTCGTGTTACGGGGTCTGGGTGCTCTCTGGATCGCTTCCGTTTTGGACACAGTAGGTCTGATCCCGTCTGCTGCTACTCTCTTCCCCAGGAATTCTACCTCTGGAGCTAAGAAGACGCACTTCGCCTTTTTCAATTGCAGCCCTATCCGGTCCAGTCTGCGTAGCACCTCCTCCAGGTTGTGGAGGTGTTCTTCAGTATCGTGACCTGTGATGAGGATATCATCTTGAAAAACCACCGTCCTCGGAATCGACTTGAGGAGGCTTTCCATATTTTGCTGAAAGATCGTGGCGGCCGAACGAATCCCGAACGGACATCTGTTATACTCAAACAACCCCTTGTGTGTCGTGATGGTGGTCAGCTTCTTCGACTCACTCGCCAGCTCCTGGGTCATCTAAGCTGAGGTCAGGTCCAATTTTGAAAAAGGTTTGCCACCGGATAGCGTCGCAAAGAGGTCCTCCACTCTCGGTAGCGGGTACTGGTCTTGGAGTGACACCCGATTGATGGTGGCCTTGTAATCGCCACATATCCTGACCGACCCATCCGCCTTGAGCGCCGGCACGATCGGGCTCGCCCAGTCACTGAATTCGACTGGCGAGATGATGCCTTCCCTCAGCAGGTGGTCCAATTCGCATTCTATCTTTTCCCACATCACGTACGGTACCGTTCTGGCCTTGTGGTGTACTGGCCTGGCGTCCGGGTTTATGTGAATCACTACCTTGACCCCATGAAAGTGCCGATGCCAGGTCGAAATAATGAGTCAAATTTGTCCAGGACCTGTGAGCATGATACTCGCTCCATAGAAGAAATTGCATTGACATCGCCTCATTTCCAGTTCATGACAGCAAGCCAACTCCTCCCCAGTAGTGCGGGACCGTCCCCCGGGACAATCCAGAGTGGCAACCTGTTCTCCGAATCTTTGCGGGTTATGACTACCGTGGCGCTGCCTAGCACCGGAATGATCTCCTTTGTGTATGTCCGTAGCTGTGTGTCAATTGGCAATAATTTTGGCCTCCTGGCCTTGGACACCCACAACTTTTCGAACTGTTTGATACTCATCAGGGACTGGCTGGCCCCCGTGTCTAGCCCCATTAATACTGGGATGCCATTGAGGAGCACTTTCATCATTATCGGTGGCGTCCTGGTTTATGAACTGTATACGTGCTCCACATGAACTCGCTGAACTTTAGCTTCCAGCGATTTCCTCCAGTATTCATTTGGCCTCGTTGGGCTTACATCGGGTCCGTCCTCCTTATACGTCAACCTGGCTGCAGGCTTCCTGCACATACGCGCCAAGTGACCGCTGACGTTGCAGTTTCTGCAGGTATATTGCTGATACCTGCAAGCTCTGGCTGGGTGTTTGCCTCCACACCTCCAGCATGAGCTGGAGGCCCCGTTGTTGGAAACAAAAGGTCCATTACCAGTCGATCGTCTCTGACTGTCTCTGTAACTGTCCTTAAGCGCACCATTAACATGTGTTGATGGCCGCATTACTGGCCGCATTGTCCATTGCGATGGCATGAATTGCCGTTCAGCTAGCCATTGTCTCTGTTGAATTCCCCCTTTGGGTTCGACTACATGCTGGGGCATATCCAATTGCCCTTGTCTGCCTAGACAACTATGTGCCGCATTAACAATGTTGATTTCCTGGTCGTTTGCCGCATTTGAGCCAAGATTTTTGTCAAACATCATTCTGGTCTCTTACTCCCCTGAGATAAATGTCTGGGCTATCAGAGCCGCCGCTTCCAAGGTCAAGTCTTTGGTCTCAATCAGTTTCCTGAAAACCCCAGCGTGCCCGATGTCCTCAATAAATAAGTCTCGCAGCATCTCCACTCTGCATGCATCTGGGAACTTACATAGGCTCGCCAGTCGTCGGAGGTCTGGCACAAAGTCTGGAACGCTTTGCCTTTCTCGCCGCCGGTGCGTGTAAAACCGGTGTCTCGCTGTGTGCATACTGCTCGCCGGTTTAAGATGTTCCCCGATCAACTTACTGAGCTCTTCGAACATCTTGTCCGCCGGCTTCTCTGGCGCTAGAAAGTCCTTCATCAGGGAGTACGTTCTGGATCCACAAACCGTCAGGGGATGAGCCCTGCGTTTGTCGGCCGAATCCTGTCCCAACCATTCCTTAGTGACAAAACTTTGCTGTAGTCTCTCAATAAAGTCGTCCCAATCATCACCAACACAGTACCTCTCTTCTGTGCTGCTAGTGGCCATGCTTGCATGGTTTAAATCCCAGTTTCTCGTCGCCAATGATATGTCCTTACTTTTTAGTATAAATGCACACGAGACCCATACTTGAGAGAAGGTCACTCTGTGACCAGTTACCTTTATTACCAAGACTTCAAGTGGTGAAGGTGGTTGGAGCTTCCCCTTTTATACCTGAAAGTCCAGGTTAGGAGTGTCTCCCACAAGTTCACCCCTTGTGGTCAATGTTCTCAACGTGTACAACTTAGGTCGGCTTATACATGGGTTACAATGATAGTTGAATACATGACGGTATGCCTCGGCTAATAAAGGCAAGCATTCTGTATGCCTTCTTAACCACCTTATCTACCTAGCCTGCTACCTTCAGGGATCTGTGGACATGCACTCCAAGGTCCCTTTGTTCCTCTACACTTCTAAGTGTCCTACCATTTAATGTGTATTCCCTTGCCTTGTTAGACCTCCCCAAATGCATTACCTCACACTTATCCGGATTCAATTCCATTTGCCACTGTTCTGCCCACCTGACCAGTCCATTGATATCTTCCTGCAGTCCGCAGCTTTCTTCTTCATTATCAACCACACAGCTGATTTTAGTATCATCTGCAAACCTCTTAATCATAACCCCAATGTTCAAGTCTAGATCATTGATGTATATCACAAAAAGCAAGGGACCTAGTACTGAGCCCTGTGGAACCCCACTGGAAACATCCTTCCAGTCACGGAAACATCCTTCCAGTCACAAAAACACCCGTCAACCATTACCCTTTGCCTCCTGCCTCTGAGCCAATTTTAGATCCAACTTGCCACTTTGCCCTGGATCCCGTGGGCTTTTAAGAACATAAGAAATAGGAGTAGGAGTAGGCCATATGGCCCCTCGAGCCTGCTTCGCCATTTAATACGATCATGGCTGATCCAATCATGAACTCAGCTCCACTTCCCTGCCCGCTCCCCATAACCCCATATTCCCTTATCGGTTAAGAAACTGTCTATCTCTGTCTTAAATATATCAATGACCCAGCTTCCACAGCTCTCTGAGGCAGCGAATTTCACAGATTCACAACCCTCTAAGAGAAGAAATTCCTCTTCATATCAGTTTTAAATGGGCAGTCCCTTATTCTAAGATTATGCCCCCTAGTTCTAGTCTCCCCTATCAGTGGAAACATCCTCTCTGCATCCACCTTGTCAAGCCCCCTCATAATCTTATACATTTCGATAAGATCACCTCTCATTTTTCTGAATTCCAATGAGTAGAAGCCCAACCTACTCAACCTTTCCTCATAAGTCAACCCCCTCATCTCTGGAATCAACCTAGTGAACCTTCTCTGAACTGCCTCCAAAGTATATCCTTTCATAAATATGGAAACCAAAACTGCACACACTATTCCAGGTGTGGCCTCACCAATAACCTGTACAACTGTAGGCAAGACTTCCCTGCTTTTATACTCCATCCCCTTTGCAATAAAGGCCAAGATTCCATTGGCCTTCCTGATCACTTGCTGTACCTGCATGTTATCCTTTTGTGTTTCATGCACAAGTACCCCCAGGTCCCGCTGTACTGCAGTTTGCAATTTTTTGCCATTTAAATAATAACTTGCTCTTTGATTTTGTTTTGCCAAAGTGCATGACCTCACACTTTCCAACATTATACTCCATCTGCCAATTTTTTGCCCACTCACTTAGCCTGGCTTTGTCCTTTTGCAGATTTTTTGTGCGTTCGTCACACATTGCTTTTCCTCCCATCTTTATATCGTCAGCAAACTTGGATACGTTACACTCGGTCCCTTCTTCCAAGTCGTTAATATAGATTGTAAATAGTTGGGGTCCCAGCACTGATTTCTGCGGCACCCCACTAGTTACTGATTGCCAACCCAAGAATGAACCATTTATCCCGACTCTTTGTTTTCTGTTCGTTAGCCAATCCTCTATCCATGCTAATATATTACACCCAACCCCGTGAACTTTTACCTTGTGCAGTAACCTTTTATGTGGCACCTTGTCAAATGCCTTCTGGAAGTCCAGATACACCACATCCAATGGTTCCCCTTTATCCACCCTGTTCGTTACATCTTGAAAGAATTCTAGCAAATTTGTCAAACATGACTTCCCATTCATAAATCCGTGCTGACTCTGCCTGACTGAATTATGTTTTTCTAAATGTCCTGCTACTGCTTCTTAAATAATGGAGTCCAACATTTTCCCAACCACAGATGTTAGGCTAACTGGTGTATAGTTGTCTGCCTCCTTTTTTAAATAGGGGTGTTACATTTGCGGTTTTCCAATCTGCTGGGACCTCCCCAGAATCCAGGGAATGTTGGTAAATTACTTTCATGACCACTCTGCCATGCCATCATCATCATCATCATCATAGGCGGTCCCTCGAAACGAGGATGACTTGCTTCCATGCCAAAAAAAGGATGAGTTCACAGGTGTTTCGAATGAAGAACCCAAACTATATCCTGAAGGGTGGAAGATGCCTGTGCGTAGATTTTTTTAACATGTGGTGGCCGTTGCTTACCAGCCACCACACGGGCTTGACAGAGCTAGGTCTTGGTCCAGTGGCAAGGATTCCCAAGACAACTGGAGACCTGCATGTGTCTGCCATGTGGGACCTTATCCAAAGCTTTGCTAAAATCCATATATATGCACTGCCCTCATCGACCCTCCTGGTTACCTCCTCAAAAAATTCAATCAAGTTAGTCAGACATGACATTCCCTTAACAAATCCATGCTGACTGTCCTGGATTAATCTGAATGTTTCTAAATGAAGATTTATCCTGTCCTTCAGGACTTTTTCCAATAATTTTCCCACCCGCCCGAGATTAGGCTGACTGGCCTGTAATTACTCGGTCTGTCCCTTTTTAAACAAAGGTACCATATTAGCAGTCCTCCAGTCCTCTGGCAGCACACCTGAAGCCAGAGAAGACTGGAAAATGATGGTCAAAGCCTCTGCTATTTCATCTTTTGCTTTGCTTAACAGCCTGGGATACATTTCATCCGGGCCTGAAATTTCCCCTCAAAGCTGCTAAATCCCTTAATACCTCCTCTCTCACTATGTTGATTTCATCTAATATTTCACATTCCTTCTCCCCAATAGCAGTGTCTGAATCGCCCCTCTCTTTTGTGCTCCAAGGAGAACAACTCTAGCTTCTCCAGTCTCTCCACATAACTGAAGTCCATCATCCCTGGTACCATTCTAGTAAATCTCCTCTGCACCTTCTGCAAGGCCTTTACATCTGCATTAAAATGTGGTGCCCAAAATTCAACACAATACTTCAGCTGAGGACTAACCAGTGTTTTATAAAAGTTTAACACAACTTCCTTGTTTTTGTACTCTATTCCTCTATTAATAATAATTATAGGAACATTGATATCTTCCTGCAGTCCGTAGCTTTTGGCAGACTGATCATGAAAGTAAAAGCCCATCAAAAATTGTCTCAGAGGCAAGAAGTAAAGGGTAATTGATAGAGAATTCAAACAGGCTGCATTTAGACAGGCTGTGAAAATTCACAGACAAGTCAGAGATGCTACATGCATTTCATCCACATTGCATTAAGTCATCAATCAACTTGACATTTTCGGACCTTGGATAGCGAGCCAATAAAACATTAAAAGACTTTCAATTGAGCCAATAAGGTCAAAGAAGGCGAGTTCTTTTCTGTAAATTGATCCAGGTATAAAGTACAGCCATTTTGACCATGTGTTTCAGTAAGACAAAGAAACTGGCATTCAGTCAGCAGTTTGTTGTTCTCTGCCAAGATTAAAAAGTTAAAACTACCATCGGAGTTCGTATTTCATTGGAAATTAAGAGATCTAACAATTTTGGCGCTGCGAGCAGGGTCGCTGAGGAAAGAAACTGAATTTTGGACATCGGACCTATATATAGAGGTAAGGACTCCTTTTTTTTAAAAAAAAGTCCTCGGTCAAAAGTCTAAATTCGCCTCTCCTACGCGATTGCGAAAGCCTCCGGTTTGCGAACCCTCTGGTTGGTAGTCGGCTCGAGGTCCTATAGACGTCTAAACTTCGGCGGTGTGTTAGTTAATTAATCACCGACCTATTGATCGGCTAGCAGGCCTACGACTCGAGACCCCAGTAAAAGAACTCAGTAAAGAAATGGCAGCAGGAGACAAGAACAAAGAATTGCCTACAACTGTTAAAGGTGGGCAGGCACCACCTCAAGTTTCACTAGATTTAATTCTCGAACAGTTGAAAGAATACATAGAGCAACAATTCAACTTATCTAAAACCTGTATTAAGATCGAACAAAAGTACGGAACCTCCAAAGGACAATGGTCCTTGGACGAGATTAAAAGGGTCTGGGGAAAAACGACCCGTATGAAAAATAAAGAGCGAACTAGATGGTCCCTTGCGGTTATGGGCCAGATTCGAAACCAGAATGAAATTATAATGCGTTCGCAACATGATCGAGAACTGACCAGTACAAAGGATCAATTGCAAGCTGTTTGTGCACAGCTGCGACAGAAAAAGCTTGAACTTGAAAAGCTGGAAGCGGAAGTTAAAGATCTTAAAGGTGAAATTAAAGAATGGAAAAAATAATTCGGTCAAGAGACAGTAATAGGAAAAGGAAAATGTATTGATCAATTCCCAGGGTACCCATGTTTGGATAAAGTCAAAGCGCAAACCCGAAGACACGACCGAGGAATAGATACGGTTTCTGAATCCTCCGACAATACAGTGTCGGAGGATGATGAAGAATTAGGGGTGCGCTTTGCCCCGTTTAAAAAAAGACGAGTTGTAGTCAAATCAGAAGAGACTGCGGATGAGGGCGGAACCAAAAAAACAAAGAGAAGGGTGTACGAAGAATACTTAGTTCATGCTCCGGCAGACCCAGAAAAAATTGATAAATGGTCCAAGGAGTTGCCCAATCCAAAGAAAGGGGGAGTGAAAACGTGGGACCAATTGGACCACTTAAGAAATATATATCAACTTCATCCCTGGGACGGAGTGCAAATTTTGACCATAATGGTGCCAAAAACACAGGGAAGAAAATTGCACGACAAGGTAGATGAAGCTTTGGGGCAGGATGAGCAAGAATTAAACGCAGGATGGGAGGCGATTAAACACTGGCTGCAAGCCTTCAGTCCAGCTAAGACAGACTGGGGAAAAATTGCAGCCTGCCAACAGAAAGGAACAGAGGAGGTCCTGGAGTATGACGAGCGGTTTAGATGCACGTGGCTAGAACATTCGGGTATGAATAATACAGATGAGGAAATGGATGAACAAGCGTTTGGACCCCTGAAAGCAGCTTTCGTGGCAGGTCTAAAGCCAGAACTGTCCAAAATGCTTAAGGTAGTTTTACCGGACTGGGAAGGTAGAGGAACTATCTTTGCAGCATTGGTGGATCGATGTAACCAATTAGATCGGGATATGAGAGCTAAAGTCCGAGCTGTACAGGCTATGGGATGGAAATCCCAGGATTCCGATAAACAGTTATTCGGAAAATTACCCAGAAAATGTCATTATTGTGGGAAAGAAGGTCACTGGGCCAAGACGTGCAGGGCAAAACAGAAAGGTCGTGGCTGGGGAAGAGGACGCAGCCAGGGATACAATAACGACCTCATAGAAGCATTTAAGCGACTGACAATACAACAACAGAAGGAGTTACTTAGGATAGCAAAAAACGATTAGAGCCCACCCTGGCCCCCCTCCTCGCACTAATACAACAAAGGGGAGATGGGCTATATATAACTGAGGGTGGGCGATAAGAATGTGGACTGTCTTTTAGACACAGCGGCGGAATTAACATGCTTACCCCTAAAATATGGAGACTTTTTGCCGTTGGATGGTAGGGCATGTACAGCCTATGGAGTTGGGGGCCATAAAATGGAAATTAAAAGGACAACACCGGTACTTATAGGGCTGGGTCCACATGAACTAACCACGCCGGTCTGGATAGGCCCAGTAGATCAACCCCTTTTGGGAATGGACGTTCTAATCCAAATAGATTCATCGTTGCATTTCGAGGATGGTCGGGTGACATGGTCAATTAGAACTTTGAAGAAAGAAGAATTCAAGGAACACCCGATATGGGCTAAAGATAAGAACGATTGTGGCCTACTCCAGATGGAGCCTGCGTCATTTACAGGGACCAAGCCTCCATGCACTAAACAGTATCCCATCAGTCCAACTGCCATCGCGGGAATCTTACCGGTTATTCAGCAATTGGAGAAACAAGGGGTGCTTATTAAAATGCATAGCTCCTCCAATAGCCCCGTGTGGCCGGTACAGAAATCTAATGAGACTTGGTGTTTGACTGTCGATTATAGGAAAGCTAACCAGTGTATTGATCAAAAAGTTCCTTTGGTCGCAGATCCCTCCACCATTTTTAATGCCCTCAAACTGGAACATAAATATTTCTCGGTTATAGATATGGCCAACGGATTTTGGTCGGTGCCTCTGGCACCGGAGGTTCGACAGTGGTTTGCTTTCACTGTCCAAGGACAACAGTATACTTGGACCCGGTTACCGCAGGGTTTCCACAACAGCCCTACGGTATTCCACATGGCTTTACAAAGCCATTTGCGAGAATTACCTCCCCTGTCATCCACAGTCATCCAATATGTAGATGATATCCTGCTAGCTTCAAACACGGAAGAACAGCATGAACAAGATTTACGATCTTTGCTGGATCACCTTCGGCTGAAAGGACATAAAGCCAGCATTGACAAAGCACAAATATCCCAAGAAGAGGTTGTATACCTGGGACAAAAGATTTCACAAGGAAAGAGAGAACTTACCCAGGATAGAACTGCAGCCATTCAGGCTGCTAAAAAAACCCAACACTATTCAGGAACTAAGGTCTTTTTTGGGATTGTGTAACTTTAACAGAAATTGGATTGACTCCTTCACACAGCTTGCTCAGCCACTGAATGATATTTTAAAGGGGAAACGTGCCTCTAAAGAAGCCATCACCCTCACTAAGGAACAGCAAGAGGCCTTCCCGAGTTTGAAAAAGGCTTTGTGTTCGGCACCAGCTCTGGGAATCCCCGACAGTGGTAAGCCATTTACCCTGTTTGTCCATGAGAAAGAAGGATATATGACAGCGATACTGACACAAGAACATGGGGATCGGCAAAGACCTCTATTGGCTATTATTCGGCAAAAATTCGGTAGCCCTCGGATGGGGAAGTTGCCTAAGGGCCATGGAAGCTACATGTCGAGCGGTAATGATCACTGCGGGTCTAGTCCTCGACCAAAAGCTGATTGTCAAGTGTCCCCACACCGTACACGCTTTGCTGTCTATGAATAGAATGTCTCAGGTGGCAGCAGCAAGATGGACCCATATGGACAGCAGTTTTGGAAGCTCCTAATCTCCATATCGTCCGGGCCAGCCCGGTTAATCCCGCAACTATGCTCCCAATGTCAGAATCGAGGGAGCAAAAGGGGGGAGAATGTGAAGAGCATGACTGCGTGGAGATTTTAAAAGAAACAGAAGAAGCAGCCTTAGCAGCAGAGGAGCGTCTGCACAACCCAGACCTCATCCTGTTTACAGATGGTTCCTCCTTTGTTGACAATGGTACCAGAAAAGCAGGATGGGCAGTTACAACCTTATATGAGGTAGTGGCAAAAGGATGTTTACCCTCAGGAACGTCAGCACAACAGGTCGAGTTACGGGCCCTGTCAGAAACATGTCGAATAGCAGAAGGACAGACAGCTAATGTCTACACAGATTCACGTTATGCTTTTGGAGTCGCTCACGACTTTGGTATGTTATGGTAGAAAAGAGGATTCCTCACTGCTGCTGGTACACCTATCCGAAATGGAAAAGAAGTCCGAGACTTACTGGAGGCCATACAATTACCTCAGGAAGTGTCCATCCTGAAGTGTAAGGCCCATACCAAGGAAAATACCACAGAAGCACAAGGAAATGCCCTAGCTGACCAGGCAGCTAAAGATGCCGCCTCACAGGGCGTTCCTCCAGAAGAACCAACACAGATGTGCAGATTGAAAGCACTCAGGACTTTGACACGAGACCTTCAAACAATGCAAGGCGAGTGCTCCCGAGAGGAAAAATGGACACGGATTGAGGCAGGAATTAAGCTATGCGAAGATGGTGTCTGGAGACAAAGAGTTACCGACAAGCCAGTCGCGCCACAAGCGCTTATGCCTTTTTTAGCCCAACAGATCCACTCGTGGGGACACTTGGCCTCACAACAGATGACGGCACGGTTCCAGAAAAGCTGGTGGGGTCGAGGATTTAAAAAACACGCCCAGCTGGTAACAAACCGCTGTGTGGTCTGCCAGAAAAATAATTCTGGACCCATCACGGTAATGCCCCAACTGAGGCCCCCTGCCCCTGTCGGACCATTCCAGCATCTGCAGGTTGATTATATATCTCTTCCTTCATGCCAAGGATACACTAACATTCTTGTCATGGTCGACAGATTCTCTAGATGGGTAGAAGCTGTCCCAACTAAAAGAGCCACAGCCAATCACACTGCAAAGGTCTTGTGTAAGGATTATATTCCCCGATGGGGAGTTCCGAGTAGCATTGACTCAGATCAGGGAACACACTTCACAGGTGCTGTCTGCCAAGAAGTCTGCAGGTTACTGAACATTACGTGGGATTTACACTGTCCTTATCATCCACAATCATCAGGACAAGTAGAACGAATGAATCGAACTCTGAAACAACGGCTTGCCAAATATCACCAAGAAGGAACACCATGGCCCCAGGCACTACCAATAGTGCTATGTAGCATTAGGGCAACCCTGAACAGAACTACAGGTCTAAGCCCATTTGAAATTATAACAGGAAGACCCATGTCGCTGTCAGGAACTATCGATTTACGGAAAGCTGATGTTCACTTAATGAGTGACACTTTGTTATCATACTGTCAGAACTTAACCAATGCTATTAGTTCTGTTTCCCGACAGGTATCGGCAGCTTGGGGTAATCCACCCGAAGGAGGACACGACATCATCCCGGGAGTCTGGGTGTATGTGAAAAAGTTGCATAAAGAATCTTTGGGTGCCAAGTGGGAGGGACCTTATCAAGTGTTATTGACCACCTAGGCAGCTGTTAAAGTCCAAGGAAAGAAAGCCTGGATCCACGCTTCACACATTAAACGAGCACCCGTAACTGAAGCTGAAATCTAATAAGGACAATTACTTTTTGCGAAAATGTATAAATTTACTGTAGTATTGATTGTAGGTATTATAGGCATAGGCCTACTTCTTACCAGCCGACCCTCTGCACCAAAATGAAATAGTAGGGTAGCAAGGGAATTACATGTAAATACCTTTTACTTTTATATTGCTTGTTTATGTTATGCTTATGGAAAGGTGGTTTACTGGTTGAATTAAGATATTGATTTGGATTAAATTGGAATAAGGTTAATTAACCTACTAAAACCAGACTTCCATTGTGGCCACGATGGAACTCGGGTTAGTGTAAATTTGTGTGGAAGCTACTAGTCCATGTGGCGAAACACATCAACAAATTTTAGAAGGAAACTCTATTAACATGTATGAAATTATTTTGTAGAATGTTTAACCGGTGATACCTGAAGTTTTATGATTCAGTTTGTGAAAGAATCAAAGGGGGGATTGATAGAGAATTCAAACAGGCTGCATTTAGACAGGCTGTGAAAATTCACAGACAACAAGTCAGAGATGCTACATGCATTTCAGCCACATTGCATTAAGTCATCAATCAACTTGACATTTTCGGACCTTGGGTAGCGAGTCAATAAAACGTTAAAAGACTTTCAATTGAGCCAATAAGGTCAAAGAAGGCGAGTTCTTTTCTGTAAATTGATCCAGGTCTAAAGTACAGCCATTTTGACCATGTGTCTCAGTAAGACAAAGAAACTGGCAATCAGCCAACAGTTTGTTGCTCTCTGCCGAGATTAAAAAGTTAAAACTACCATCGGAGTTCGTATTTCATTGGAAATTAAGAGATCTAACAGTAATGGTTGATGGGTGTTTTTGTGACTGGAAGGCTGTATCCAGTGGGGTTCCGCAGGGCTCAGTGCTGGGTCCCTTGCTTTTTGTGGTATATATCAATGACTTGGACTTAAATGTTGAGGTGTGATTAAGAAGTTTGCAGATGACACTAAAATATGCTGTGTGGTTGATAATGAAGAAGAAAACTGCTGACTGTAGGAAGATATCAATGTACTGGTCAGGTGGGCAGAACAGTGGCAAATGAAATTGAATTCGGATAAGTGTGAGGCAATGCATTTGGGGAGGTCTAACAAGGCAAGGGAATACACATTAAATGGTACGTCACTGAAAAGTGTAGAGTAACAAAGGGACCTTGGAGTGCAAGTCCACAGATCCCTGAAGGCAGCAGGCCCAGATAGATAAGGTGGTTAAGAAGGCATACAGAATACTTGCCTTTATTAGTCGAGGCATGGAATACATGAGCAAGGAGGTTATGCAAGAACTGTGTAAAATACTGGTTGGCGATAGCTAGAGTACTGCGTGCAGTTCTGGTCACCACATTACAGGAAAGATATGATTGCACTGGAAAGGGTGCAGAGGAGATTTACAGGAATGTTGCCTGGACTGGAGAATTTTGGCTATGAGGAAAGATTGGAGATGCTGAGTCTGTTTTCTTTGGAACAGGGGAGGCTGAGGGGAGACCTTATTGAAGTGCATAAAATTATGAGCGGCCTGGATAGAGTGGATAGGAAGGACCTGTTTCCCTTGGCAGAGGGGTCAACAACCAGGGGGCATAGATTTAAAGTAATTGATAGGAGGTTTAGAGGAGATATGAGGGGGAATTTCTTCACCCAGAGGGTGGTGGGGGTCTGGAACTCATTGCCTGAAAGGGTGGTAGAGGCAGAAACCTTCACCACATTTAAAAAGTACTTGGATACATACTTGAAGTGCCATAACCTACAGGGCTACGGACCCAGAGCTGGAAAGTGGGATTAGGCTGGATAGCTCTTGGTCAGCCAACGCAGACACAATGGGCCAAAATGGCCTCCTTCCGTACTGTAAATTTCTATGGTGCAATGAAAAGGGAGGTGGGGTTGCTATTTTTATCAGTGAGAATCTAACAGCTAGAGAGACTTGATATTGCCTCATCAGGTACAGCTGAAGCTATCTGGGTTCAAGTGGACCAAGCTCACGGGTAGGGATTAATTATCAGTACTTGTTATAGGCCCCCGGGTCAGATACCTAAACATGATGAGTTATTATGGAAGCAGATTACTAATGCTTTTAATATAAAATGTCGCCTTTGTCTGGTGGGTGATTTTAATCTTCAGCCAGGTCGCTGATTGCAGTGCGGGCAGGTACAACAGGAGGGGCGAAGAAGCGGCAAGAGTTTGTGGAGGGAAATGACTGGGGCCCAGGAGAGGCGTGAGTTTGGGGCCCAGAAGAGGCGAGGGCCCAGGGGCAGCATGGGCCAGCCCACACTGCGATATGTGTGCGCGCTAGGTCCGTGCAGCAGAGCTGGTCTCCAGTTGTCTTGGTTAATCCTTGCCACTGGACCAAGACCTAGCTCTGTCAAGCCCATGTGGTGGCTGGTGTGCTGCCACCACATGTTATAAAAATCCATGCACAGGCATCTTCCACCCTTCACGATGTAGTTCAGGATCTGGAATATTAGGTCCTTCATTGAAACACCTGTGAACTATACCTTTTTGGTGTAAAAGCAAGTCATCCTCGCTTCGAGGGACTGCCTATGATGATGGGTTTACCTGCTGTTGTGGTGGAAAGTGCAGCTGAAAAATGTATTGAAAATATACAAGACTGTTTCTTGACTCAACATGTTAATAAAGTAACTGGGGAAAATCATATATTGAAAGTTGACATGCAGGTACAGCAGGCGGTTAAGAAAGCAAATGGCATGTTGGCCTTAATAGCGAGGGGATTTGAGTACAGGGGCAGGGAGGTGTTACTACAGTTGTACAGGGCCTTGATGAGGTCACACCTGGAGTATTGTGTGCAGTTTTGGTCTCCTAACTTGAGGAAGGACATTCTTGTTATTGAGGGAGTGCAGCGAAGGTTCACCAGACTGATTCCCGGGATGGCGGGACTGACATATCAAGAAAGACTGGATCAACTGGGCTTGTATTCACCGGAGTTCAGAAGAATGAGAGGGGATCTCATAGAAACTTAAAATTCTGACGGGTTTAGACAGGTTAGATGCAGGAAGAATGTTCCCAATGTTGGGGAAGTCCAGAACCAGGGGTCACAGTCTAAGGGTTAGGGGTAAGCCATTTAGGACCGAGATGAGGAGAAACTTCTTCACCCAGAGAGTGGTGAACCTGTGGAATTCTCTACCACAGGAAGTTGTTGAGGCCAATTCACTAAATATATTCAAAAGGGAGTTAGATGTAGTCCTTACTACTAGGGGGATCAAGGGGTATGGCGAGAAAGCAGGAATGGGGTACTGAAGTTGCATGTTCAGCCATGAACTCATTGAATGGCGGTGCAGGCTCGAAGGGCCAAATCGCCTACTCCTGCACCTATTTTCTATGTTTCTCTGTTTCTATTGGACCTGGTGTTTAGTAGTGAGCCTGACCTCACATCAGGCCTTCATGTGGGGGAACATCTGGGCAGTTGATCACAACATTATATGGTCCCAATTGGCTGGGAGAACCAGAGGGACTGACAACCTACAACTCGTACCAGATTTCGGAAGAGCAAACTTCTCCAAAATGGCAGATGATTTGGAATGGGTAAATTGGCTAACCCTCCTGGGTGGTGATGAGACTGATGTTGAATATAAATGGAAAGTTTTTAAGAACAAGATTAAAAATGTGGAAAACAAACATGTACCTAAAATCAAAAGAAGGAAATGTGGTAAGAAATAGCCAAGGTGGCTGACTGGGTCTGTACAAAGACAAATAAGATGTAAACAGAAATGTCTCTGTAAATTAAAAACATTTAATACTGAAATTATCAGGGTTGAATACAAGGAACAACTAAAGAAAACAAAGGCTGCTATTAGATCAGCAAAAAGGATTGTAGACAACTGTGGCAATAATGGGAAGAGCTTTTTTTTAGTTATGTGAAGAGTTAGAGAACTATCAAAGACTGTATTGGGCCACTGAAGAGTGTTCAAGGACAGGTTACAAAGGACTCACTGAGTATGGTGGAAATATTACATGAGTACTTTGCATCACTCTTCACCCTTGAAGATAATGCTCGGATATTAGAATTTAATACTAGTTTTGTTAGTAATATTAACATAGATAAACATATTGTTTTAGAGAGAATTAAGAATTTGAAAATAGACAGTGCAGCCGGGCCGGATGATATCCATCCGATGGTCCTCCGGGAGATGGGACATGTGCTGTGCGAGCACCTGGCCTGTATGTTTAAGAGCTCACTGCACTCTGGAATGGTTCCCACAGATTGGAAGGAGGCTAATGTAGTCCCCATTTTTTTAGACAAGACAGACCTGGGCAACTATAGGCCCATCAGTTTAACATCAGTAATAGGGAAGATGCTTGAAGGAATCATAAGGGATGCAATATGTGAGTACTTGGATAGGGAGGGACATATTAGGGACACCCAACATGGCTTCATAAAAAGAGGTCATGTCTTACAAATCTAATCGTATTTTTTGAAGCATTACAAAGTTGGTGGATGAGGGAAGCCCAGTAACCATTGTCTACTTAGGTTTCCAAAAAGCTTTTGATAAGGTATCTCTATAAGATCAGAGCCTCTGGTATTAATGGAAGTATACTGAGTTGGATACAGAACTGACTGGCAGGACGCAGGCAAAGAGCAGTTATAGATGGATTTGGATCTGTTTGGAGACCGGTCACCAGTGGTGTCCCGCAGGGATCAGTGTCGGGACCGTTGCTTTTTACTATTTTTATTAATGATCTGGATTGTGGGGTTGGCGGCACAATTTGCAAATTTGCAGGTAATACCAAGATCTGTGCGAGTGTTAGAACTGTAGGAGATGCTCGTCTGCTTCAGGCAGACCTTAATGTGTGGGGAGACTGGGCTCAAGACTGGAAGATGATGTATAACTTAGATAAGTGCAGTGTTTTATGGGCAGGGCAAATGCTCAACATTCATACACCCTCCAGGGAAAGGCATTAAAGATGGTGGAGACAGAAAGAGATTTGGGCATTCTCGTGCATACATCCTTAAAGATACACGAGCAATGCCATGCAGCGATAGCGAGAGCAAATAGGGTGTTGTGGTGTATCCATAGAACAATTGAGTATGAGACGAGGCATACTGTTTTGTCCTTGTTCAAGACCTTAGTCAGGAATACTGTGTCCAGTTTTGGTCTCCTCACTTGGTGAGTGATATTGAGACCCTGGAAAGGGTGCAGAAGAGGGGCACTCAACTAATTCCAAGGCTAAAGCATCTTAGTTATCAAGATAGGCTAAAAGAGTTGGGACTCTCTACCTTAGAGCAGTGTAGACTTACGGGGATCTGATTGAGGTTTATCAGATAATGAAGGGAACAGACAGTGTTTCAGCTAACAGTTTATTTCAATTAAATTGGTTGGGCAAGACCAGGGGACACAAATTTAAGTTTTATAGGGCTAGATCTAGGTTAGACGTCAGGTTCTTTTCCCAGACAATAGTAGACCTCTGGAACAAGCTGCCCCCTCGTGGCGGATGCAGACTCGCTGAATTCCTTCAAGCGAAAGCTGGATTTGTTTCTGGCTGCAGTGGAGATCACCTCTTATAGAAGGTCGGAACTGCAGGGAATTTAATGTCCAGAGTGATCTCTTGGACTAATTTCGATCGCCTAGATGAGTCAGAGAGGAATTTCCCAGATTTCTTTTCCTCCCAAATTGGCCTGGGCTTTTTAATCTTTTCTTTGCCCCGCCCCGGAGATCACATGATTTGGAGTGGGGTGGAGTGTCTGTGTTGTGATACACAAGGTATGGCAATTGTGTGGGATAGGCTCGATGGACCTGATGGTCTTTACCAGTCCGTCATTGTTCGTATTCATAGAAGAAGGCCTTTCGGCAAATCGAATCTCCGCTGATTGTGGTCAGGCACTTCGCAGAAGAGAAACAAGATGCCAAGTAGCGTCAAAAGAGTTGGGAGAGGTGACCAAAAGCTTGGTCGAAGGGATACATTTTGGGGAAGGGTTTTAAAATTCTTCTTGTTTTCAAATCCCTTACAATCTCTGTAACCTCCACCAGCCCTACAACCCTCGGAGATCTCTGTGCACCTCTAATTCTGGCCCGTTGTGCATCCCTGATTTTAATCGCTCCACCATTAGCAGCCATTAGACAATGGCTTTGGTCTTCCCAATATTTAGTTGGAGGACATTTCTGCTCAACCAGTACTAGATAATTTAGTGACAGTGGAGGGGTCAAGAGAAGTGAGGGTGAGGTTGAACTGGGTGTCGTCGGCGTACATATGGATCCTGATGTCGCCAAGTGACAACATGCGGAGATAAATAGGAGTGGGCCAAGGATAGATCCTGGGGGACACCAGGGGTAACAATGTGGGAGCGGGAAGAGAAACCATTGCAGATAATTCTGTAGCTACGATTAGATAGATAAGAATGGAACCAGGCGAGTGCAGTCCCACCCAGCTGGATGATGGTGGAGAGGCGTTGCAGGAGGATGGAGTGGTCAACCGTGTCAAAGGCTGCAAACAGGTTGAGAACATCAAGGAGGGATAGTTTACCTTTGTCACAATCACATAGGATGTCATTTGTGACTTTGATAAGAGCCGTTTCGGTACTGTGGCAGGGGCAGAAACCGGATTGAAGGGATTCAAACATCGACTTCATTTCTTAGCTTAATTTCCCGCCGGCAACCAGCCAAATAAACAGCCCGGCTGGTGGGTGGGCGGGAGGGCTCACTAATGCCGGGAAGCCACAGCCACAGACCTTTGGCAATGGTTCTTAGCTATCGGGAGGGTGGAGGGACTTGCGATCTGGAGGGTGTGCGTGGTGTTGGGTTTGTGTTCCCCGTATTGCACTCTGTAACCACCCCTTCCATCTGTCGTGGGAAGGGAGTTAACATCGGGACCCGTGCAAGAAGCCAAGTCTGCAATGTGTCTGTGGCTGATTGAAGTAAATACTGGGTGATTTTAGCCTATGTCATCTCATCTGAGTCGAGATGGTCCACTGAGTAAGACAGTCGGGGCTAATGAGTAGATATAGGTTGTGATATTTCTGTAAGCGGTATGGTGGTGTAGTGGTTATTTTACCAGTAATAATGCAGAGAAAAGTGAGTTTAAATCCCATCAGGGCAGTTTCAGAATTTGAATTCAGTTTAAAAAAAATAATAAATCTGGGAATAAAAAGCTGGTCTCAGTAAAAGTGACAAAGCTGTCGGATTGTCGTAAAAACCCTGCTGATTCATTAGTATCCTTTAGGGAAGGAACCATCCTTGCCTGGTCTGGCCTATATAAGAACATAAGAACTAGGAGCAGGAGTAGGCCACTCGGCCCCTCGAATCTGCTCCGCCACTCAATAAGATCATGGCTGATCTTCTACCTTAACTCCACTTTCCCACACTATCCTCGTGTCCTTTGATTCCCTTAGAATCCAAAAATCTATCTACGTATCTTGAATATACTCAATGATTGAGCATCCACAGCTCTCAGCTCAGTCCTAAATGGCCGACCCCTTATTCTGAGACTGTGACCCCTGGTTTTAGACTCCTCAGCCAGAGGAAACATCCTCCCAGTATCTACCCTTCAAGGCCCTTAAAAAAAAATGTTTCAATGAGATCACCTCTCATTCTCCTAAACTCTAGGGACTAAATGGCGAGACTCCTCAATCTTTCCTCATAGGAGAATTCCCTCATCCCAGGAATCAGTCTGGTGAACCTTTGTTCACTCCCTCTAAGACAAGTGTATCCTTCCTTAGGTAAGGAGACAAAAACTGTACACAGTACTCCAGGTGTGGTCTCACCAAGGACACACAATTACTTGCTGTACTTTTTGTGATTCATGTACAAGGATACCCAGGTCTCTCTGAATAGCAGCATTTCACAGTCTCTCACCATATAAAAAATATTTTGCTTTTCTATTTTTCTTATCAAAGTGTATAACTTCAACATTATATTCCATCTGTCATATTCTTGCCCATTCACTTAACCTGTCTATATCATAAGAACATAAGAAATAGGAGCAGGAGTCGGCCCTACAGCCCCTTGAACCTGCTCCACCATTCAATCAGATCATGGCTGATCATCGATCTCAACTCCACTTTCCTGCCCGATCTCCATATCCCTTCATTCCCTTCAGAATCTTGTATGTTTCAATGAGATCACCTCTCATTCTTTTAAACTCCAGAGAGTATAGACCCATTCTACAGAATCTCTCATCATAGGACAGCCCTCTCATCCCAGGAATCAGTCTGGTGAACCTCCGTTGTACCACCTCCAAGGCAAGTATATCCTTCCTTAGATACAGAGACCAGAACTGTGTGCAGTACGCCAGGTGTGGTCTCACCAAGGCCCTGTACAATTGTAGCAAGACTTCCTTACTCTTATACTCCAACCCCCAGCAATAAAGGACAACATGCCATTTGCCTTCCTTACCGCTTGCTGTACCTGCATGCTCGCTTTCTGTGTTTCTTGCACAAGGACACCCAAATCTCTCTGAACACCGACATTTAAAGTTTCTCACCATTTAAAAAATATTTTTCTATTCTTCCTACCAAAGTGAATAACCTCACATTTCCCCACATTATACTCCATCTGCCACCTTACTGCCCACTCACTTAGTCTATCTATATCCCTTTGCAGACACTGTGTTCTCCTCACAGCTCACTGTCCCACCTAGCTTTGTATCATCAGCAAACTTGGATACATTATACTCGGTCCCTTCATCTAGATCATTAATATAGATTGTAAATAGCTGAGACTCCAGCACTGATCCTTGCGGCACTCCACTAGTTGCAGCCTGCCAACCTGAAAAAGACCCGTTTATCCCTACTCTGTTTTCTGTCCGTTAACCAATCCTCTATCCATGCTAACACATTACCTCCAATCCCATGAGCCCTTATCTTGTGTAATAACCTTTTATCTGGCACCTTATCGAATGCCTTTTGGAAATCCAAATATACTATATCCACTGGTTCCCCTTTATCTACCCTGCTAGTTACATCCTAATAAATTTGTCTGACATGATTTCCCTTTCATAAATCCATGTTGACTCTGCCTAATTATGTTATGATTATCTAAGTGCCCTGATACCATTTCTTTAACAATGGATTCCAGTATTTTCCCGATGACTGATGTCAGGCTAACTGGCCTGTAGTTTGCTGTTTCCTCTCTCCCTCCTTTCTTGAACAGTGGGGTTACATCTGCTACTTTCCATTTCACTGGGACCATTCTAGAATCTAGGGAATTTTGGAAGATGAAAACCAATGCAAACACTATCTTTGCAGCCACCTCTTTTAGACCCCTATGATGTAGGCCGTCAGGTCCAGGGGAGTTGTCGGCTTTAAGCCCCATTAGTTTCTCTGGCACTTTTTCTCTACTGATCTTAATTACATTACCGTATATACTCGCGTATCATGTGACTTTTGAAGACCTAAATTGTAACCTAAATTTGGGGGGTCGCATAATACGCGAGATACAAAATTTGCGGGTGTGAAGTGCTGGCCAAGATTAGGCTGTTAGTCTGTTAAGCAGACCGTATCCACGCTGAATCTCGGCAGGTATCTCCTGGGCTGGATTGCAGCCTCTATTGTCACTTGTACTGTATCGGGGGGGATGAGAGAGAGTCGCGGAGGTCGGGGGGGGGGGGGGGAGAGAGAGTCACGGGGGTCGGGGGTGGGGGGAGGAAAGAGACCGGACCGGATCCGACCTGACCCCCGCTCTCCCTACCCCGGCGACCCGACCTCCGCTCCCCCAACTCCCCCCCCCACCCGGCAACCCGACCTCCGCTTCCCCCCGGTAACCCAACCCGACCTCCTCTTCACCCCCCCCCCACTCCCCCGGCGACCCGACCTCCGCCACCCACAACTCCCAAACACAGTAGAGGCTGTGGCTGAACGACGCTAGTCAAGCCAGCTGGAACGATTGCTGTATCGGTGTTCGATTCGCGAACAGCTTTCACAGCAGAATCCACTCGATGTTTCATGTTAAGGTCTGTATTCGATCTCAAAAAAGTGACTCGCATGATACATGAGATATATGGTAAAATCATGTTTTGGGGACGAAAATTTAGGGGTCGCATGATACGCGAGATCGCAGGATACGCGAGTATATACGGTACATTCCTCACCCTCATTAGACCATTGGTTCCTCACCATTTTAGGTATGCTTTTTGCTTCTTCTACTAGGAAGACAGATACAAAATATTTGTTTAATGTTTCTGCCGTTTCCTTATTCCCCATAATAATTTCTCCCGTCTCAGCCTCTAAGGGACCAATATTTACTTTTGCTACTCTCTTCCTTTTTACATCCTTGTAGAAGCTCTTACAATCTGGTTTTATATTTCTTGCTAGTTTTCTCTCATAGTCTATTTTTTCCCTTTTTATCAATTTTTTGATTATCCTTTACTGGTTTCTGAAACTCTCCAAATCCTAAGGCTTACTACAGATTGAACCTCTCAAAACCGGCACTCTTTTATCCGGCAACCTCCCTTGTCCGGCATCATTCCCGGCCCTGGGACGGGGGGGCAAATGCGCAGAATGCGACCGGGTCGTTGTCAGCAGCGTTGTCAGCATTACCCTTGGTCGACGTTTAATACAGCAGCCGCTTTCTGTTCTTTAAATTTTTCCTCCTCTCTTGGGCACTCCTCCCCCACCCCCCCTCCCCCAACGGTCGCTGTGCCAGAAATGCTGCGCATTAGGCTTCTGCACAACGTCATTGTCAGTCAACATATTCACCGAGGCGTACAAAAGCATGGACCTTACACTAAACATCTGTAAGACAAAAGTCCTCCACCAACCTGACCCTGCCACACAGCACTGCCCCCCAGTCATCAAGATCCACGGCGTGGCTCTGGACAATGTGGACCATTTCCCATACCTCGGGAGCCTCTTATCAACAAGGGCAGACATAGACGACGAAATTCAACACCACCTCCAGTGTGCCAGCACAGCCTTCGGCCGCCTGAGAAAGAGTGTTCAAAGATCAGGCCCTCAAATCTGCCACCAAGCTCATGGTCTACAGGGTTGTAGTAATACCCGCCCTCCTGTATGGCTCAGAGACATGGACCATGTACAGTAGACACCTCAAGTGCGGGAGAAATACCACCAAGATCCTGCAAATCCCCTGGGAGGACCAACATTAGCGTCCTCAACCAGGCCAGCATCGAAGCACTGGCCACACGCATCCAGCTCCGCTGGGCAGGCCACATTGTTCGCATGCCTGACACGAGACTCCCAAAGCAAGCGCTCTTCTCGGAATTCCTTTATGGCAAACGAGCCAAAGGTGTGCAGAGGAAACGTTACAAGGACAACCTCAAAGCCTCCCTGATAAAGTGCAACATCCCCACCGACACCTGGGAGTCCCTGGCCAAAGACCGCCCTAAGTGGAGGAAGTGCATTCGGGAGGGCGCTGAGTACCTCGAGTCTCATCGCCGAGAGCATGCAGAAATCAAGCGCAGGCAGCGGAAAGAGCGTGAGGCAAACCTGTCCCACCCTCCCTTTCCCTCAATGACTATCTGTTCCACCTATGACGGGGACAGTGGTTCTCGTATTGGACTGTTCAGTCACCTAAGGACTCATTTTTAGAGTGGAAGCAAGTGTTCCTCGATTCCAAGGGACTGTCTATGATGATGATGATGTCAGCAGTGGGTGAATCAGGACTATATGCTGCACAGTAGCCTTCTGCGCAGAGCATGCGCAAATCCAGCTTCAGGGTCGGGATGCCATCTTGTGAGGCAACATTCAATAAAGCAACGCGGAGAAGGAGCGCGGCGGGAGTTTTGGAGTCGGTGCGTGGCGGAGGCGGTCAGGGGCACAAGCACGGTCATCAGGACGGGTAAGTCGAGGGTTGGGTCAGCGTGACCTCCTGTCGCCCGGCAAATTTTCTTGTCCGGCACAGGCCAGGTCCCGAGGGTGCCGAATAAGAGCGGTTCAACCTGTACTATTCTTCACAACATTATAAGCTTCTGCTGTTATATCCCTTTGCAGCCGTCTCACAACTTACTTTCCCACCTAACTTTGTATCGTCAGTAAACATGGATACATTTCATTCCGTCCCCTAATCTAAGTCATTGATATAGATTGTAAATAACTGAGGCCCTGATCCAAGCACTGATCCTTGCGGTACCCCACTAGTTACAGCCTGCCAACCCGAAAATGATCTGTTTATTCCTACCTTGTTTTTTGTCATTCTCACTGGACCCTTGGTTCCCCACTATTTTCAGAATGTTATTTGTGATTTCTTTCATGAAAACAGATACAGAGATACATTTAATGTCTCTGCCATTTACTTAGTCCCCATTATAATTTCTCCTGTCAGTGCCTCTAAGGGACCCATGCTTTTGCTAATTTCTTCCTTTTTACATATTTATCGAAGCTTTTACAATCTGTTTTTATGTCTATTGCTAGTTTAGTCTCCTATTTTCTTTCCCCTGTAATTATCGATTTCTTGATCATCCTTTGCTTAATTCTAAATTCCTCCCATATGTAACTCCAGCCTCACATGACCTCAGTTCTTCTTCCCCAGTAAGTGGCTCAAGAATCGTGTGTTTGTGTGTACACAACAGATAGACTAGTATCTGTCATCGCTCAGTGAGTAGCACTCTCGCCTCTTAGCCAGAAGGTTGTTGGTTCAAGTCCTACTTCAGATGGTTGAGCACATAATCCAGGCTGACACTCTGGTGCAAGTACAGAGGGAGTGCTGTACAGTTGGAGGTCCTGTCTTTCGGATGAGATGTTAAACCAAGGTCCCGTCTGCCCTCTTGGGGCTAATATTTATCTTTCAATCAACGTCACTAAAACTTTATCTGGTCATTATCACATTGCTGTTTGTGGGAGCTTGCTGTGCATGAACTGGCAACATTACAACAGTGTCTGTACTTCAAAAGTACTTAATTGGCTGTAAGGCTCTTTGGGATGGCCTGATGTGAAAAACGTGATATAAATACAAGTCTGTCTTTCTTTATTTCTTTTAAGAAGATAACAAACCAGAAACACATAATTGAGTTTTTATTATTGCCGTAGCGATGATATGATTCACCCCCTGCTCACTGTGAAACGACACACGGGTCAGATATTCTCCCCATGAAGATGATGGCGTTGATGGCAACTTCTCGAATCAGCAGGATGAACGGCCGGTTGGCGTTGAAGACCTCCTGGCTGTGCCGCAGCGACCGACCCATCAGCATCACCGCCGTGGTTGCCGCAGCTTCACTGCCTTCCTCGTTCACCTGACGAGCAAAGCCCCATATGTCAAGCCGATCCGAAACAGAGAAACATAGCTTCTACACTAACCCATCAAACTCCCAGGGCAGGTACAGGGGGTTAGATACTGAGTAAAGTTCCCTCTACACTGTCCCATCAAACACTCCCAGGGCAGGTACAGGGGGTTAGATACTGAGTAAAGTTCCCTCTACACTGTCCTATCAAACACTCCCAGGACAGTTACAGGGGGTTAGATACTGAGTAAAGCTCCCTCTACACTGTCCCATCAAACACTCCCAGGGCAGGTACAGCACGGGGTTAGATACAGAGTAAAGTTCCCTCTACACTGTGTCATCAAACACTACCAGGGCAGGTACAGGGGGTTAGATACTGAGTAAAGCTCCCTCTACACTGTGTCATCAAACACTCCCAGGGCAGGTACAGCATGGGTTAGATACAGAGTAAAGCTCCCTCTACACTGTCCCATCAAACTCCCAGGGCAGGTACAGCATGTGTTAGATACTGAGTAAAGCTCCCTCTACACTGTCCCATCAAACTCCCAGGGCAGGTACAGCACGGGTTAGATACTGAGTAAAGCTCCCTCTATACTGTCACATCAAACACTCCCAGGGCAGGTACAGCATGTGTTAGATACAGAGTAAAGCTCCCTCTACACTAACCCATCAAACACTGCCAGGGCAGGTACAGCACGGGTTAGATGCAGAGTTAAGCTCCCTCTACACTGTCCCATCAAACTCCCAGGGCAGGTACAGCATGGGGTTAGATACTGAGTAAAGTTCCCTCTACACTGTCCCATCAAACTCCCAGGGCAGGTACAGCACGGGTTAGATACAGAGTAAAGTTCCCTCTATACTGTCCCATCAAACACTCCCAGGGCAGGTACAGCACGGGTTAGATACAGAGTAAAGCTCCCTCTACACTAACCCATCAAACTCCCAGGGCAGGTACAGCACGGGTTAGATACAGAGTAAAGTTCCCTCTATACTGTCCCATCAAACACTCCCAGGGCAGGTACAGCACGGGTTAGATACAGAGTAAAGCTCCCTCTACACTGTCCCATCAAACACTCCCAGGGCAGGTACAGCACGGGTTAGATACAGAGTAAAGTTCCCTCTACACTGTGTCATCAAACACTCCCAGGGCAGGTACAGCACGGGTTAGATACAGAGTAAAGTTCCCTCTACACTGTCCCATCAAACTCTCCCAGTGCAGGTACAGCACAGGGTTAGATACAGAGTAAAGCTCCCTCTACACTGTCCCATCAAACTCCCAGGGCAGGTACAGCACGGGTTAGATACAGAGTAAAGCTCCCTCTACACTAACCCATCAAACTCCCAGGCCAGGTACAGCACGGGTTAGATACAGAGTAAAGTTCCCTCTATACTGTCCCATCAAACACTCCCAGGGCAGGTACAGCACGGGTTAGATACAGAGTAAAGCTCCCTCTACACTGTCCCATCAAACACTCCCAGGGCAGGTACAGCACGGGTTAGATACAGAGTAAAGTTCCCTCTATACTGTCCCATCAAACACTCCCAGGGCAGGTACAGCACGGGTTAGATACAGAGTAAAGCTCCCTCTACACTGTCCCATCAAACACTCCCAGGGCAGGTACAGCACGGGTTAGATACAGAGTAAAGCTCCCTCTACACTGTCCCATCAAACACTCCCAGGGCAGGTACAGCACGGGTTAGATACAGAGTAAAGTTCCCTCTACACTGTCCCATCAAACACTCCCAGGGCAGGTACAGCACGGGTTAGATACAGAGTAAAGTTCCCTCTACACTGTGTCATCAAACACTCCCAGGGCAGGTACAGCACGGGTTAGATACAGAGTAAAGTTCCCTCTACACTGTCCCATCAAACTCTCCCAGTGCAGGTACAGCACGGGGTTAGATACAGAGTAAAGCTCCCTCTACACTGTCCCATCAAACACTCCCAGGGCAGGTACAGCACGGGGTTAGATACAGAGTAAAGCTCCCTCCACACTGTCCCATCAAACACTCCCAGGGCAGGTACAGCACGGAGTTAGATACAGAGTACAGCTCCCTCTACACTGTCCCATCTAACACTCCCAGGGCAGGTACAGCACGGGGTTAGATACAGAGTAAAGCTCCCTCTACACTGTCCCATCAAACACTCCCAGGGCAGGTACAGCACGGGGTTAGATACAGAGTAAAGCTCCCTCTACACTGTCCCATCAAACACTCCCAGGGCAGGTACAGCACGGGGTTAGATACAGAGTAAAGCTCCCTCTACACTGTCCCATCAAACACTCCCAGGGCAGGTACAGCACGGGTTAGATACAGAGTAAAGCTCCCTCTACACTGTCCCATCAAACACTCCCAGGGCAGGTACAGCACGGGTTAGATACAGAATAAAACTCCCTCTACACTGTCCCATCAAACACTCCCAGGGCAGGTACAGCACGGGTTAGATACTGAGTAAAGCTCCCTCTACACTGTCCCATCAAACACTCCCAGGGCAGGTACAGCACGGGGTTAGATACAGAGTAAAGCTCCCTCTACACTGTCCCATCAAACACTCCCAGGGCAGGTACAGCACGGGTTAGATACAGAGTAAAGCTCCCTCTACACTGTCCCACCAAACACTCCCAGTGCAGGTACAGCACGGGTTAGATACAGAGTAAAGCTCCCTCTACACTGTCCCACCAAACACTCCCAGGGCAGGTACAGCACGGGGTTAGATACAGAATAAAGATCCCTCTACACTAACCCGTCAAACACTCCCACGGCAGGTACAGCACGAGGTTAGATACAGAGTAAAGCTCCCTCTACACTGTCCCATCAACTACTCCCAGGGCAGGCACAGCACGGGTTAGATACAGAGTAAAGCTTCCGCTACATTGTCTCATCAAACACTCCCAGGGCTGGTACAGTATAGGTTTGATACAGAATAAAGCTCCCTCTACACTGTCCCATTAAACACTCCCGGGGCAGGTACAACACAGGTTAGATACAGAGTAAAGCTCCCTCTATACAACCCCATCAAACACTCCCAGGGCAGGTACAGCACGAGTTAGATACAGAGTTAAGCTGCCTCTACACTGTCCCATCAACTACTCCCAGGACATGTACAGCACGAGGCTAGATACAGAGTAAATCTCCCTCTACACTGTCCCATCAAACACTCCCAGGGCAGGTACAACACGGGTTAGATACAGAGTAAAGCTCCCTCTATACTGTGTCATCAAACACTCCCAGGGCTGGTACAGCACAGGTTTGATGCAGAGTAAAGCTCCCTCTACACTGTCCCATCAAACACTCCCAGGGCTGGTACAGCACAGGTTTGATACAGAGTAAAGCTCCCTCTACACTGTCCCATCAAACACTCCCAGGGCAGGTACAGCACGGGTTAGATACAGAGTAAAGCTCCCTGTACACTGTCCCATCAAACACTCCCAGGGCAGGTACAGCACGAGGCTAGATACAGAGTAAACAAAATAATTAGGAACAGGAGTAGGCCATCTAGCCCCTCGAGCCTGCTCCGCCATTCAACAAGATCATGGCTGATCTGGCCGTGGACTCAGCTCCACTTACCCGCCCGCTCCCCGTAACCCTTAATTCCCTTATTGGTTAAAAATCTATCTATCTGTGACTAGCCTCAACTGCTTCCTTGGGCAGAGAATTCCACAGATTCAGAACCCTCTGGGAGAAGAAATTCCTTCCCAACTCGTTTTAAATTGGCTCCCCCGTATTTTGAGGCTGTGCCCCTAGATCTAGTCTCCCCGATGTGGAAATGTATTTTTATCTAAGCTGATACCATACGGTATTTGTGTGCCCTTTGCAATATATATATAACAAAATGGAGTCCTGGTCCTTCCAGAAATTTCTGCATTTTAGCAGTCAGCTTGCATAAACAGCTAAACCTGGTTTGAGATGGCTGATGGCCATCAGACAGCTAGGAGACAAGTCATGCTGAGACAAGTACCGCCCCCCCTCCCCCCCATGGTGCTCTCCTATTGTCTATACGACAAGTTTCATGCCACCCCACCCTTTTCGAAGTACTCAAACCATCAGCCATTATCTCTTGTAGAGGCCTCATCCATTTGATGTAAAAAGATAACTGACTAGGAAACTGAACAATCCTGACACAATGCAAGACAGGTAATAGCTCATTACCTCACTCTCATGGAGTAATGGCCGGCTGGCCAACTAATAACCCTGACAAAAGGAAATATCTGGAAACCATGTCAGGACAAGGATGTAGTAATTAACTCTTTATCTGTATTCACTGACTATGAGACGGAGCCAATACACAGGGAGAGGCCAGAACTTGGGTTTTACTGTATAAATATCTTGTGAAACTGTACCATTGCGGAGGTGTTCACTTAGCCCTTGACTGAGTGTGACCTGCCCCTTGATAGCAAGTAAATAAAAGAAACTTCTGCCGGAGCTGTAAGTGTCGGAGTCATTCTTTTCGGAGGTCGAGATTTCGACACCGACCAGTGGAAACAACCTCTCTGCCTCTATCTTGTCGATTCCCTTTCATTATTTTAAATGTTTCTATAAGATCACCACTCATCCTTCTGAACTCCAACGAGTAAAGACCCAGTCTACTCAATCTATCATCATAAGGTAACCCTCTCATCTCCGGAATCAGCCTCGTGAATCGTCTCTGTACCCCCTCCAAAGCTAGTATATCCTTCCTTAAGTAAGGTGACCAAAACTACACGCAGTACTCCAAGTGCGGCCTCACTAATACCCTATACAGTTGCAGCAGGATCTCCCTGCTTTTGTACTCCATCCCTCTCGCAATGAAGGCCAACATTGCATTCGCCTTCCTGATTACTTGCTGCACCTGCAAACTAACTTTTTGGGATTCATGCACAAGGACCTGTAAATGTTTGGTGTTTCCCCCAGATCGGGGGGGCAAGGTTTAATGTTTTTTATTTATTCCCAAAAAGAGTTTCATGCACAAGGACCCCCAGGTCCCTCTGCACCGCAGCATGTTGTAATTTCTCCCCATTCAAATAATATTCCCTTTTACTGTTTTTTTTTCCAAGGTGGATGACCTCACATTTTCCGACATTGTATTCCATCTGCCAAACCTTCGCCCATTCGCTTAACCTATCTAAATCTCTTTGCAGCCTCTCTGTGTCCTCTACATAACCCGCTTTCCCACTAATTTTTGTGTCATCTGCAAATTTTGTTACACTACACTCTGTCCCCTCTTCCAGGTCATCTATGTATATTGTAAACAGTTGTGGTCCCAGCACAGATCCCTGTGGCACACCACTAACCACCGATTTCCAACCCGAAAAGGACCCATTTATCCCGACTCTCTGCTTTTTGTTAGCCAGCCAATTCTCTATCCATGCTAATACATTTCCTCTGAATCCGCATACCTTTATCTTCTGCAGTAACCTTTTGTGTGGCACCTTATCGAATGCCTTTTGGAAATCTAAATACACCACATCCATCGGTACATCTCTATCCACCATGCTCGTAACATCCTCAAAGAATTCCAGTAAATGAGTTAAACATGATTTCCCCTTCATGAATCCATGCTGCGTCTGCTTGATTGCACTATTCCTAACTAGATGTCCCGCTATTCCTTCCTTAATGATAGCTTCAAGCATTTTCCCCACTACAGAGGTTAAACTAACCGGCCTATAGTTACCTGCCTTTTATCTGACACCTTTTTTAAACAGAGGCGTTACATTAGCTGCTTTCCAATCCGCTGGTACCTCCCCAGAGTCCAGAGAATTTTGGTAGATTATAACGAATGCATCTGCTATAACTTCCGCCATCTCTTTTAATACCCTGGGATGCATTTCATCAGGACCAGGGGACTTGTCTACCTTGAGTCCCATTAGCCTATTCAGCACTACCCCCCTAGTGATAGTGATTATCTCAAGGTCCTCCCTTCCCACATTCCCGTGACCAGCAATTTTTGGCATGGTTTTTGTGTCTTCCACTGTGAAGACCGAAGCAAAATAATTGTTTAAGGTCTCAGCCATTTCCACATTTCCCATTATTAAATCCCCCTTCTCATCTTCTCTTCTAAGGGACCAACATTTACTTTAGTCACTCTTTTCCGTTTTATATATCTGTAAAAGCTTTTACTATCTGTTTTTATGTTTTGCGCAAGTTTACTTTTGTAATCTATCTTTCCTTTCTTTATTGCTTTCTTAGTCATTCTTTGATGTCGTTTAAAATTTTCCCAATCTTCTAGTTTCCCACTAACCTTGGCCACCTTATACGCATTGGTTTTTAATTTGATACTCTCCTTTATTTCCTTGGTTATCCACGGCTGGTTATCTCTTCTCTTACCGCCCTTTTTTTTCACGGAATATATTTTTGTTGAGTTCTATGAAAAAGCTCCTTAAAAGTCCTCCACTGTTCCTCAATTGTGCCACCGTTTAGTCTGTGTTTCGTCTACTTTAGCCAACTCTGCCCTCATCCCACTGTAGTCCCCTTTGTTTAAGCATAGTACGCTCGTTTGAGACACTACTTCCTCACCCTCAATCTGTATTACAAATTCAACCATACTGTGATCACTCATTCCGAGAGGATCTTTTACTAGGAGATCGTTTATTATTCCTGTCTCATTACACAGGACCAGATCTAAGATAGCTTGCTCCCTTGTAGGTTCTGTCACATACTATTCTAAGAAACAATCCCGTATGCATTCTATGAATTCCTCCTCAAGGCTACCCCGTGCGATTTGATTTGATCAATCGATATGCAGGTTAAAATCCCCCATGATTACTGCCGTTCCTTTTTCACATGCCTCCATTATTCCCTTGATTATTGCCCGCCCCACCGTGAAGTTATTATTTGGGGGCCTATAAACTACGCCCACCAGTGACTTTTTCCCCTTACTATCTCTAATCTCCACCCACAATGATTCAACATTTTGTTCATTAGAGCCAATATCGTCTCTCACAACTGCCCTGATATCATCGTTTATTAACAGAGCTACCCCACCTCCTTTCCCTTCTTGTCTATCCTTCCGAATCGTCAGATACCCCTGTATGTTTAATTACATGTCTTGGCACTACCCCCCCGCCCCCCCACAACCATGTTTCTGTAATGGCCACCAAATCATACCCATTTGTAATGATTTGTGCCGTCAACTCATTTACTTTATTTCGAATGCTGCGTGCGTTTAGGTAGAGTGTTTTAATACTAGTTTTTAAACCATGATTTTTAGTTTAGACCCCTCCTGCAGCCCCTTTATATTCATACATATTGTCCCTTCCTATCACCTTGTGGTTTACTTACCCCAGTGCTACTCCTCTGTTGCCTCCTGCCTTTTGCATTCTTTCTTGGGGTCCTGTTCATCTGAGCTCTCACCCACTCTAACTAGCTCAGAGCCCTCTCCTGGGTTCCGAAGAGAAACATAGAAACATAGAAAATAGGTGCAGGAGCAGGCCATTCAGCCCTTCTAGCCTGCACCGCCATTCAATGAGTTCATGGCTGAACATGAAACTTCAGTACCCCCTTCCTGCATTCTCGCCATACCCCTTGATCCCCCGAGTAGTAAGGACTTCATCTAACTCCCTTTTGAATATATTTAGTGAATTGGCCTCAACTACTTTCTGTGGTAGAGAATTCCACAGGTTCACCACTCTCTGGGTGAAGAAGTTTCTCCTCACCTTGGTCCTAAATGGCTTACCCCTTATCCTTAGACTATGACCCCTGGTTCTGGACTTCCCCAACATTGGGAACATTCTTCCTGCATCTAACCTGTCTAAACCCATCAGAATTTTAAACATTTCTATGAGGTCCCCTCTCATTCTTCTGAACTCCAGTGAATACAAGCCCAGTTGGTCCAGTCTTTCTTGATAGGTTAGTCCCACCATCCCGGGAATCAGTCTGGTGAATCTTCGCTGCACTCCCTCAATAGCAAGAATGTCCTTCCTCAAGTTAGGAGACCAAAACTGTACACAATACTCCAGGTGTGGCCTCACCAAGGCCCTGTACAACTGTAGCAACACCTCCCTGCCCCTGTACTCAAATCCCCTCGCTATGAAGGCCAACATGCCATTTGCTTTCTTAACCGTCTGCTGTACCTGCATGCCAACCTTCAATGACTGATGTACCATGACACCCAGGTCTCGTTGCACCTTCCCTTTTCCTAATCTGTCACCATTCAGATAATAGTCTGTCTCTCTGTTTTTACCACCAAAGTGGATAACCTCACATTTATCCACATTATACTTCATCTGCCATTCATTTGCCCACTCACCTAACCTATCCAAGTCACTCTGCAGCCTCATAGCATCCTCCTCGCAGCTCACACTGCCACCCAACTTGGTGTCATCCGCAAATTTGGAGATACTACATTTAATCCCCTCGTCTAAATCATTAATGTACAATGTAAACAGCTGGGGCCCCAGCACAGAACCTTGCAGTACCCCATTAGTCACTGCCTGCCATTCTGAAAAGTACCCATTTACTCCTACTCTTTGCTTCCTGTCTGACAACTAGTTCTCAATCCACGTCAGCACACTATCCCCAATCCCATGTGCTTTAACTTTGCACATTAATCTCTTGTGTGGGACCTTGTCGAAATCCTTCTGAAAGTCCAAATATACCACATCAACTGGTTCTCCTTTGTCCACTTTACTGGAAACATCCTCAAAAAATTCCAGAAGATTTGTCAAGCATGATTTCCCTTTCACAAATCCATGCTGACTTGGACCTATCATGGCACCTCTTTCCAAATGCACTGCTATGACATCCTTAATAATTGATTCCATCATTTTACCCACTACTGAGGTCAGGCTGACCGGTCTATCTCTCTCCCTCCTTTTTTAAAAAGTGGGGTTACATTGGCTACCCTCCACTCGATAGGAACTGATCCAGAGTCAATGGAATGTTGGAAAATGACTGTCAATGCATCCGCTATTTCCAAGGCCACCTCCTTAAGTACTCTGGGATGCAGTCCATCAGGTCCTGGGGATTTATCGGCCTTCAACCCCATCAATTTCCCCAACACAATTTCCAGACTAATAAAGATTTCCCTCAGTTCCTCCTCCTTACTAGACCCTCTGACCCCTTTTATATCCGGAAGGTTGTTTGTGTCCTCCTTAGTGAATACCGAACCAAAGTACTTGTTCAATTGGTCTGCCATTTCTTTGTTCCCCGTTATGACTTCCCCTGATTCTGACTGCAGGGGACCTACGTTTGTCTTTACTAACCTTTTTCTCTTTACATACCTATAGAAACTTTTGCAATCCGCCTTAATGTTCCCTGCAAGCTTCTTCTCGTACTCCATTTTCCCTGCCCTAATCAAACCCTTTGTCCTCCTCTGCTGAGTTCTAAATTTCTCCCAGTCCCTGGGTTCGCTGCTATTTCTGGCCAATTTGTATGCCACTTCCTTGGCTTTAATACTATCCCTGATTTCCCTAGATAGCCACGGTTGAGCCACCTTCCCTTTTTTATTTTTACGCCAGACAGGAATGTACAATTGTTATAATTCATCCATGCGGTCTCTAAATGTCTGCCATTGCCCATCCACAGTCAACCCCTTAAGTATCATTCGCCAATCTATCCTAGCCAATTCACGCCTCATACCTTCAAAGTTACCCTTCTTTAAGTTCTGGACCATGGTCTCTGAATTAACTGTTTATTCTCCATCCTAATGCAGAATTCCACCATATTATGGTCACTCTTCCTCAAGGGGCCTCGCACAATGAGATTGCTAATTAATCCTCTCTCATTACACAACACCCAGTCTAAGATGGCCTCCCCCCTAGTTGGTTCCTCGACATATTGGTCTAGAAAACCATCCCTTATGCACTCCAGGAAATCCTCCTCCACCGTATTGCTTCCAGTTTGGCTAGCCCAATCTATGTGCATATTAAAGTCACCCATTATAACTGCTGCACCTTTATTGCATGCATCCCTAATTTCCTGTTTGATGCCCTCCCCAACATCACTACTACTGTTTGGAGGGCTGTACACAACTCCCACTAACGTTTTTTGCCCTTTGGTGTTCTGCAGCTGTACCCATATAGATTCCACATCATCCAAGCTAATGTCTTTCCTAACTATTGCATTAATCTCCTCGTTAACCAGCAATGCTACACCACCTCCTTTTCCTTTTATTCTATCCTTCCTGAATGTTGAATACCCCTGGATGCTGAGTTCCCAGCCCTGATCATCCTGGAGCCACGTCTCCGTAATCCCAATCACATCATATTTGTTAACATCTATTTGCACAGTTAATTCATCCACCTTATTGCGGATACTCCTTGCATTAAGACACAAAGCCTTCAGGCTTGTTTTTTTAACATCCTTTGTCCTTTTAGAATTTTGCTGTACAGTGGCCCTTTTTGTTCTTTGCCTTGGGTTTCTCTGCCCTCCACTTTTCCTCATCTCCTTTCTGTCTTTTGCTTTTGCCTCCTTTTTGTCTCCCTCTGTCTCCCTGCATTGGTTCCCATCCCCCTGCCATATTAGTTTAACTCCTCCCCAACAGCACTAGCAAACACTCTCCCTAGGACATTGGTTCCGGTCCTGCCCAGGTGCAGACCGTCCGGTTTGTACTGGTCCCACCTCCCCCAGAACCGGTTCCAATGCCCCAGGAATTTGAATCCCTCCCTGCTGCACCACTGCTCAAGCCACGTATTCATCTGCGCTATCCTGCGATTCCTACTTTGACTAGCACGTGGCACTGGTAGCAATCCCGAGATTACTACTTTTGAGGTCCTACTTTTTAATTTAGCTCCTAGCTCCTTCAATTCGTTTCGTAGGTCCTCATCCCTTTTTTTACCTATGTCGTTGGTACCAATGTGCACCACGACAACTGGCTGTTCTCCCTCCCATTTCAGAATGTCCTGTACCCGCTCCGAGACATCCTTGACCCTTGCACCAGGGAGGCAACATACCATCCTGGAGTCTCGGTTGCGGCCGCAGAAACGCCTATCTATTCCCCTCACCATTGAATCCCCTATCACTATCGCGCTCCCTCTCTTTTTCCTGCCCTCCTGTGCAGCAGAGCCAGCCACGGTGCCATGAACTTGGCTGCTGCTGCCCTCCCCTGATGAGTCATCCCCCCTCAACAGTACTCAAAGCGGTGTATCTGTTTTGCAGGGGGATGACCACAGGGGACCCCTGCACTACCTTCCTTGCACTACTCTTCCTGCTGGTCTTCCATTCCCTATCTGGCTGTGGACCCTTCTCCTGCGGTAAGACCAACTCACTACACGTGATACTGATGTCATTCTCAGCATACTCCTTGCATTGAGGCAACCTCTACACTCCCATCAAACACTCCCAGGGCAGGTACAGCACGGGTTAGATACAGAGTAAAGCTCCCTCTACACAGTCCCATCAAACACTCGAAGGGCTGGTACAGCATGGGTTAGATACAGAGTAAATCTCCCTCTTCACTGTCTCATCAAACACTCCCAGGGCAGGTTAAGCACAGGTTAGATGGTTAGATACAGAGTAAAGCTCCCTCTACGCTGTAACACCAAACACTCCCAGGGCACGTACAGCACGGGTTAGATACAGAATAAAACTCCCTCTACACTGTCCCATCAAACACTCCCAGGGCAGGTACAGCACAGCTTAGATGCAGAGTAACATAGCCTCTTCACTGTCCCATCAAACACTCCCAGGGCAGGTACAGCACGGGGTTAGAAACAGAGTAAAGCTCCCTCTACACTGCAGCACTCCCACGGCAGGTACAGCATGGGTTAGATACAGAGTAAAGCTCCATCTACACTGTCCCATCAAACACTCCCAGGGCAGGTACAGCACAGGTTAGATAGAGAGTAAAGCTGCCTCTACGCTGTCCCATCAAACACTCCCAGGGCACGTACAGCACGGGTTAGATACAGAGTAAAACTCCCTCTACACTGTCCCATCAAACACTCCCACGGCAGGTACAGCACAGGGTTAGATAGAGAGTAAAGCTGCCTCTACGCTGTCCCATCAAACACTCCCAGGGCAGGTACAGCACGGGTTAGATACAGAGTAAAGCTCCCTCAACACTGTCCCATCAAACACTCCCACGGCAGGTACAGCACAGGGTTAGATAGAGAGTAAAGCTGCCTCTACGCTGTCCCATCAAACACTCCCAGGGCACGTACAGCACGGGTTAGATACAGAGTAAAGCTCCCTCTACACTGTCCCATCAAACACTCCCAGGGCACGTACAGCATGGGGTTAGATACAGAGTAAAGCTCCCTCTACGCTGTCCCATCAAACACTCCCAGGGCAGGTACAGCACGGGTTAGATACAGAGTAAAGCTCCCTCTACACTGTCCCATCAAACACTCCCAGGGCAGGTACAGCACGGGGTTAGATACAGAGTAAAGCTTCCTCTACGCTGTCCCATCAAACACTCCCAGGGCACGTACAGCACGGGTTAGATACAGAGTAAAACTCCCTCTACACTGTCCCATCAAACACTCCCAGGGCAGGTACAGCACGGAGTTAGATACAGAGTAAAGCTCCCTCTACGCTGTCCCATCAAACACTCCCAGGGCACATACAGCACGGGTTAGATAGAGTAAAACTCCCTCTACACAGTCCCATCAACTACTCACAGGCCAGGCACAGCATGGGTTCGATACAGAGTAAAGCTCCCTCTACACTGTCCGATCAAACACTCCCAGGGCAGGTACAGCACGGGTTAGATGCAGAGTAACATAGCCTCTACACTGTCCCTTCAAACACTCCCACGGCAGGTACAGCGTGGGGTTAGATACAGAGTTAAGCTTCTTCTACACTGTCCCATCAAACACTCCCACGGCAGGTACAGCATGGGGTTAGATACAGAGTAAAGCTCCCTCTACACTGCCGCATCAAACACTCCCAGGGCACGTACAGCATGGATTAGATACAGAGTAAAGCTCCCTCTACACTGTCCATCAAACACTCCCAGGGCAGGTACAGCACGGGTTAGATACAGAGTAAAGCGGCCTCTACACTGTCCCATCAAACACTCCCAGGGCAGGTACAGCACGGGGTTAGATACAGAGTAAAACTCCATCTACACAGTCCTATCAAACACTCCCAGGGCAGGTACAGCACGAGTTAGATACAAAGTAAAGCTTCCTCTACACTGTCCCATCAAACACTCCCAGGGCACGTTCAGCACGGGTTAGATACAGAGTAAAGCTCCCTCTACACTGTCCCATCAAACACTTCCAGGGCAGGTACAGTACGGGTTAGATACAGAGTAAAGCTCCCTCTACGCTGTCCCATCAAACACTCCCAGGGCATGTGCTGCACGGGTGAGATACAGAGTAAAACTCCCTCTACAGAGTCCCATCAAACACTCCCAGGGCAGGTACAGCATGAGTTCGATAAAGAGTAAAGCTCCTCTACACTGTCCCATCAAACACTCCCAGGGCAGGCACAGGATATGCTAGATATAGAGTAAATCTTCATCTCTAGGGCAGGCGATGTGTCACTGCTGCAATATGTGGGAGCTGGTGGACACCATTGAGGTCCATCACAGCCACATTTGCAGAAAGTATCTGCAGCTTGAGGAACTTCGGCTCTGTGTTGATGAGCTGGAGTCCAAGCTGCAATCAGGGAGGGGGAGAGTTACCTGGATGCTCTGTTGCAGGAGGCAGTCACACCCCTTAGATTAATTAATTCAAATGTGGTCTGCGGTCAGGGACAGGAGGGTGTGACTATGAGTGAGGCAGGTATGGGGACCCACGAATTAGCATTGGAGGAGCCTCAACCCTTGCAATTGTCTAACAGGTACGAGACTCTTTCTCCCTGTATGGACGAGAAGAGGGACTGTAGGGAGGATGAACAAACTGACCACAGCACCGTAGTACAGAAGGCCATTCAAGTGGGGGGAGTAAAAAGAAACATTGTAGTGGTAGGGGCCAAGAGCGTGAGTCCCGAAGGCTGTGTTGCCAGAGTTAAGGACATCTCCTCGGGGCTGGAGAGGAACTTGGAGTGGGAGCGAGAAGATCCAGTTGTTGTCCATGTGGGTACAACGACATAGATAGGACAAAGAAAGAGGTCCTCCTGAGAGAGTATGAGCAGCTAGGGGCCAAATTAAAAAGCAGAACCACAAAGGTAATAATCTCTGGATTCCTACCTGAGCCATGAGCAAATTTGCATTGGGTAAATAAGATCAGAGAGTTAAACACGTGGCTCAAAGACTGGTGTGGGAGAAATGGGTTTCAATTTATGGGGCACTGGCACCAGTACTGGAGTATGAGGGAGCTGTTCTGTTGGGACGGGCTCCAATTAGACTGTGCTGGGAGAAGTGTCCTGGTGAATCAAACAACTCGGGCTGTAGAGAGGGTGGGGGGTTCAGGTGAGCGGAAATTAAAAAAGTCAAAGAACAAGGAGAAGGTAATAGAGCAGGGTAGCACTGGGGGAAATGAAACCAGAGCGTGCCAGGGACAGAATGTATAAACATGAGATTGTATCAGAAAGTGGGGTCAAAGCAGGAATAATGGTAAAAAAAAAATTAAAAGCTCTTTATCTGAATGCACGCAGCATTCGTAACAAAATAGATAAGTTGACGGCACAAATAGATTTAAATGGGTATGATCTGATAGCCATTACAGAGACATGGTTGCAGGGTGCCCAAGACTGGGAATTAAACATACAGGGGTATCTGACGATTCAGAAAGATAGACAAGAAGGGAAAGGAGGTGGGGTAGCTCTGTTAATCAAAGATGATATCAGGGCAGTTGTGAGGGATGATATTGGCTCCAATGAACAAAATGTTGAATCATTGTGGGTGGAGATTAGAGATAGTAAGGGGAAAAAGTCACTGGTCGGCGTAGTTTATAGGCCCCCAAATAATAACTTCACGGTGGGGCGGGCAATAATCAAGGGAATAATGGAGGCATGTGAAAAAGGATCGGCAGGAGTCATGGGAGATTTTAACCTACATATCGATTGGTCAAATCAAATCGCACGGGGTAGCCTGGAGGAGGAATTCATAGAATGCATACGGGATTGTTTCTTAGAACAGTATGTAACAGAACCTACAAGGGAGCAAGCCATCTTAGATCTGGTCCTGTGTAATGAGACAGGAAAAATAAACGATCTCCTAGTAAAAGATCCTCTCGGAATGAGTGATCACAGTATGGTTGAATTTGTAATACAGATTGAGGGTGAGGAAGTTGTGTCAGAAACGAGCGTACTATGCTTAAACAAAGGGGACTACAGTGGGATGAGGGCAGAGTTGGCTAAAGTAGACTGGAAACAAAGACTAAACGGTGGCACAATTGAGGAACAGTGGAGGACTTTTAAGGAGCTCTTTCATAGTGCGCAACAAAAATATATTCCAGTGAAAAAGAAGGGCGGCAAGAGAAGGGATAACCAACCGTGGATAACCAAGGAAATAAAGGAGAGTATAAAATCAAAGACCAATGCATATAAGGTGTTCAAGGTTAGTGGGAAACTAGAGGATTGGGAAAATTTTAAGCAACAGCAAAGAATGACTAAAAAAGCAATAAAGAAAGGGAAGATAGATTACGAAGGTAAACTTGCACAAAACATAAAAACAGATAGTAAAAGCTTTTACCGATATATAAAACGGAAAAGAGTGACTAAAGTAAATGTTGGTCCCTTAGAAGATGAAAAGGGGGATTTAATAATGGGAAATGTGGAAATGGCTGAGACCTTAAACAATTATTTTGCTTCGGTCTTCACAGTGGAAGACACAAAAACCATGCCAAAAATTGCAGGCCACAGGAATGTGGGAAGGGAGGACCTTGAGACAATCACTATCACTAGGCGGGGTAGTGCTGGACAGGCTAATGGGACTCAAGGTAGACAAGTCCCCTGGTCCTGATGAAATGCATCCCAGGGTATTAAAAGAGATGGCGGAAGTTATAGCAGATGCATTCGTTATAATCTACCAAAATTCTCTGGACTCTGGGGAGGTACCAGCAGATTGGAAAGCAGCTAATGTAACGCCTCTGTTTAAAAAAGGGGGCAGGCAAAAGGCAGGTAACTATAGGCCGGTTAGTTTAACATCTGTAGTGGGGAAAATGCTTGAAACTATCATTAAGGAAGAAATAGCGGGACATCTAGATAGGAATAGTGCAATCAAGCAGACGCAGCATGGATTCATGAAGGGGAAATCATGTTTAACTAATTTACTGGAATTCTTTGAGGATATAACGAGCATGGTGGATAGAGGTGTACTGATGGATGTGGTGTATTTAGATTTCCAAAAGGCATTCGATAAGGTGCCACACAAAAGGTTACTGCAGAAGATAAAGTTACGCGACGTCAGAGGAAATGTATTAGCATGGATGGAGAATTGGCTGGCGAACAGAAAGCAGAGAGTCGGGATAAATGGGTCCTTTTCGGGTTGGAAATCGGTGGTTAGTGGTGTGCCACAAGAATCAGTGCTGGGACCACAACTGTTTACAATATACATAGATGACCTGGAAGAGGGGACAGAGTGTAGTGCAACAAAATTTGCAGATGACACTAAGATTAGTGGGAAAGCGGGTTGTGTAGAGGATTCAGAGAGGCTGCAAGGAGATTTGGATAGGTTAAGCGAATGGGCTAAGGTTTGGCAGATGGAATACAATGTCGGAAAATGTGAGGTCATCCACCTTGGGAAAAAAAACAGTAAAAGGGAATATTATTTGAATGGGGAGAAATTACAACATGCTGAGGTGCAGAGGGACCTGGGGGTCCTTGTGCAAGAATCCCAAAAAGTTAGTTTGCAGGTGCAGCAGGTAATCAGGAAGGCGAATGGAATGTTGGCTTTCATTGCGAGAGGGATGGAGTACAAAAGCAGGGAGGTCCTGCTGCAACTGTATAAGGTATTGGTAAGGCCGCACCTGGAGTACTGCGTGCAGTTTTGGTCACCTTACTTAAGGAAGGTACAAAGATGATTCACTAGGCTGATTCCAGAAATGAGGGGGTTACCTTATGATGATAGATTGAGTAGACTGGGTCTTTACTCGTTGGAGTTCAGAAGGATGAGGGGTGATCTTATAGAAACATTTAAAGTCATGCAAGGGATAGACAAGATAGAGGCAGAGAGGTTGTTTCCACTGGTAGGGGAGACTAGAACTAGGGGGCACAGCCTCAAAATACGGAGGAGCCAATTTAAAACCGAGTTGAGAGGGAATTTCTTCTCCCAGAGGGTTGTGAATCTGTGGAATTCTCTGCCCAAGGAAGCAGTTGAGACTAGCTCATTGAATGTGTTCAAGTCACAGATAGATAGATTTTTAACCAATAAGGGAATTAAGGGTTACGGGGGGAGGGCGGTTAAGTGGAGCTGAGTCCACGGCCAGATCAGTCATGATCTTGTTGAATGGCGGAGCAGGCTCGAGGGGCTAGATGGCCTACTCCTGTTCCTAATTCTTATGTTCTTATAGGAGCATCCAGTCGTGTCCCGGTAACTGCCCCCAAACGAAGTGGCGTGTGGGAAATTGCACTCCGCTTCCATTGAGGGGTGGTAAGGCCAATTCTGCGGCGGGAGCAGGACTTCCACGCTGGGGGCTGAAATTCCCTGCCCCAGAAGGTTACCGCCCCCAAGATGGGAGCTTGTGCAGGGAGGCAGAGGGAAGATGAGGGGAGATGGGGGCGGGGGATGGAGGGGAGAGTGGTGGAGGTGGGAGGCGTAGAAACCCAGGGTGGGGGACAGGAGGGACCACATTGCAGCGGAGGTCTGGGGGGGGGGTGAAGTGTGTTGGAGGGGCGGGCCTGGGGGCTCTGTGCAGGGAGTGTTCAGAGTGGGGTGAATGGGTTGACTGCGCAGATGGCGGTTGGTGGATGTGGTGTGTTTGGCGTCGCGGAGGTGTGGCTCCGGGGTGGCCGGGGCTGGGGGCTCGATATCCGGGGGTGTTCGGCATTTGGGAAGGATTCTGACGGGACGGGGAGAGTTGGGTGCGGTGGTGGGGGGGGGGGGTGTTCCCGGTGTTGGGTGGGTCCGGAGCCGGGGGGGGGGGGGCACGCTCTTGGGATGGGGGGTGGGCTGTTTGGGGCTGGGATTGGGAGAGACTTCTTCACTCGGGGAGTTGTTGGCCTGTGGGGTTCCCTGCCACGGAGAGTTGTTGATGCCAGTTCATTGGACGTGTTCGGGAGGGAGTTGGATGTGGTCCTTGTTGCTGGGGGGGTCGGGGGGGTGTGGAGGGGGTGTGCGGGGGGAGGTGCTGGGGTGGGTGATCAGCCATGATCTTGTTGAATGGCGGTGCAGGCTCAAAGGGCCGAATGGCCTACTCCTGCACCTATTTTCTATGTTTCTAAAACAAAGCAGGCAACAGGCTATCTTAGATCTGGTACTGTGTAATGAGACATGAATAATAAATGATCTCCTCGTAAAGGATCCTCTAGAAAAGAGTGATCATAGCATGGTTGAATTTCAAATTCAGTTGGAGTGTGAGAAAGTTGGATCGCAAGCCAGTGTCCTAAGCTTAAATAAAGGAGACTACAAAGGTATGAGGACAGAGTTGGCTAAAGTTGACTGGGAAAATAGATTAAAGAGTGGGACGGTTGATGAGCAGTGGCAGACATTTCAGGAGATATTTCATAACTCGCAACAAAAATATATCCCAATGAGAAGGAAAGACTATAAGAGAAGGCATAACCATCCGTGGCTAACTAAGGAAATAAAGGATGATATCAAATTGAAAACAAGGGCATACAAAGTGGCTAAGTCTAGTGGGAGGCCAGAGAATTGCGAAACAGTTAAAAACCAGCAAAAAAAATAAAGAGAGGGAAAATAGATTATGAAAATAAACTGGCAAGAAATATAAAAACAGATAGTAAGAGTTTCTACAGGTATATAAAATATTAAAGTAAATGTTGGCCCCCAGAGGATGAGACTGGGGAATTAATAATGGGGAACAGGAAATGGCAGAGACTTTGAACAAATATTTTGTATCGGTCTTCACGGTAGAGGACACTAAAAAATCCCAATAATGGATAATCAAGGGGCAATAGGGAGGGAGGAACTTAAAACAATCATTATCACTAAAGAAAAAGTAGTCGGTAACATAATGGGACTAAAGGCGGACAAGTCCCCTGGACCTGATGGCTTGCTTCCTAGGGTCTTAAAAGAAGTGGCTGCAGAGATAGTGATGCATTGGTTGTAATTTACCAACATTCCCTGGATTCTGGGGCGGTCCCAGCAGATTGGAAAGCCACAAATGTAACGCCCCTATTTAAAAAAGGAGACAGACAGAAAGCAGGAAACTATAGACCAGTTAGCCTAACATCTGTCATTGGGAAAATGCTGGAGTCCATTATTAAGGAAGCAATAGCAGGACATTTGGAAAAGCATAATTCAGTTAAGCAGAGTCAGCATGGTTTTATGAAAGGGAAATCATGTTTGACACATTTGCTGGAGTTCTTTGAGGATGCAACGAGCAGGGTGGATAAGGGGGAACGAGTAGATGTGATATATTTGGATTCCCAGAAGGCATTCAATAAGGTGCCAGATAAAAGTTTACGCACAAGATAAAAGTTCACGGGGTTGGGGGTAATATATTAGCATGGATAGAGGATTGGCTAACTAACAGAAAACAGAGAGTCGCAATAAATGGGTCATTTTCTGGTTGGCAAACTGTAACTAGTGGGGTGCCACAGGGATCGGTGCTGGGGCCTCAATTATTTACAATCTATATTAATGTTTTGGATGAAGGGACCGAGTGTAATGTAGCCAAATTTGCTGATGATACAAAGATGGGTGGGAAAGCAAGTTGTGAGGAGGACACAAAGAATCTGCAAAGGGATATAGACAGGCTAAGTGAGTGGGCAAAAATTTGGCAGATGGAATATAATATTCAGCCTATATTCATTGGCGTTTAGAAGAATGACAGGTGGTCTTATAGAATGGCGGAGCAGGCTCGAGGGGCCAAGTGGACTACTCCTGTTCCTATTTCTTATGTTCTTATGACACTGTCCCATCAAACACTCCCAGGGCAGGTACAGGATGGGTTAGATACAGAGTAAAGTTCCCTCTACACTGTCCCATCAAACACTCCCAGGGCAGGTACAGCACGGGTTAGATACAGAGTAAAGCTCCCTCTACACTGTCTCATCAAACACTCCCAGGGCAGGTACAGCACGGGTTAGATACAGAGTAAAGCTCCCTCTACACTGTCCCATCAAACACTCCCAGGGCAGGTACAGCACGGGTTAAATACAGAGTAAAGCTCCCTCTACACTGTCCCATCAAACACTCCCAGGGCAGGTACAGCATGGGTGTGGGATTCGAAGGTGGGAGATAATGGAAGTTTAAGAGTTTCTGGGCAGTACAGGCTGAGGTACTGGAAGACGTAAAACTGAGCATCAGAGTGCCACCTACTGGTGGGCACGTAGGATTACAGCGTGACATGTTTTGGCCTAACTATGGACATAAGAATTTATACTGGAGAAAATGACAGAAAAGTGTTCCAAAAACACAACCTGAAGTGGAGTGACACAGAAAGCAGGCGCATGCATACGTAAATGTTTCAAAATGTTTTCCACTGCAGTTATTTCCGTTCCTTCCCCCGCTAAAGACCAATCGTAAGCATAAAAAAAACTGTCCATTTGCAACTAAGCGATGAAACGCCGTTGGTTGTATCATACCTCCAAGAAGGCTTTATGAAATGCGTCAGAGACGTAAAGGTCAGCGTGTCCTCCTTCACCTATCCCTGTGAAAGAAAAAACACATTCAGCATTTTCCGCAGCCAACTTCGGATGCCTTGTAAAAGGAGAAAGGAGCAGTCAGTAGTTCAGGGCAGCTCACAATCCATGGGCTCCTAAATCTCACTCACTGCTGTGAAGCATAAAGCACCCAGCTTGGTCTGAACGGGCACTGAGCCTCAGTGTGCATAGAAACATAGAAAATAGGTGCAGAAGTAGGCCATTCGGCCCTTCGAGCCTGCACCGCCATTCAAATGATCATGGCTGATCATGCAACTTCAGTACCCCACTCCTGCTTTCTCTCCATACCCCTTGGTCCCTTTAGCCCTTTAGCCGTAAGGGCCACATCTAACTCCCTTTTGAATATATCTAACGAACTGGCCTCAACAACTTTCTGTAGTAGAGAATTCCACAGGTTCACAATTCTCTGAGTGAAGAAGTCCCGGTCCTAAATGGCTTACCCCTTATCCTTAGACTGTGACCCCTGGTTCTGGACTTCCCCATGGTGGGATGTGGTGTGGGATAGATTACATGTGGCAGAGCTTTGACTAACTTGGAGTTGTGGAAGGTGGAGAATTGGAAGCCATTGGCGTAGTGGAGTCTAGAGGTGACAAAGGGGTTTCGGCGTGACAGTGTAGAAAGAGGAAGGGAAGTGGCTTAATGTGTGTGTGGGGGGGGGGGGGGAGGGAGATGGGGCGAGTGGGAGATGGGGAGAGTGGGAGATGGGGAGGAAGGGGGATGGGGAGGAAGGGGGATGGGGAGGAAGGGGGATGGGGAGGAAGGGGGATGGGGAGGAAGGGAGATGGGGAGGAAGTGAGATGGGGAGGAAGGGAGGTGGGAAGACTGGGAAAGAGGGAGATGTGGAGGGAGGGAGGCGGGGAGATTGGGAGCCATGGTGAGAGAGAGACGGGGAGATTGGGCGTCGGGAAGGGTGGGAGATGGAGGGTAGAGGGACAGTCTGGGATACAAGTCAGCAGGCAGTACTGTGAAAAGTTGTTATCAAACCTGGCAGATTAGCTTTCTCGGGATCGAACAGGTCCACCAGGCCCATTTGCTGCAGCGTGTCGGTCAGACGGAAAGAGTCTTCGACGCGGAAGCGGGGTAGCATGAGATCAACGTCCTTCACACTCAGTTTGCTGAGCCATCCCAGGATCTTCTCGTGTCCCAGCTGTCTCTCGACATCCGCCAGGTTCCCTTCTGCCGTGGGGAGAATCAGTACCATGGACACATCGTCCCCTTTGTATGGGAGCTCGATCACTTTCACCTGGTCTTCTGGGAATGAGCCAAACCGGAAGAATGCCTGTTGCTGCATCATCGGGACCTGGCAGCGGCTGTTAACCGACTTCTCGAATTCCCGTTCCAAGGTCAATTCCTTCTCAAACATGGATTTCCACAGGCCCTGCACAAACAGGTTCAAATGTTTGATAACTCTGTCTTTCAAGTTTTTACCAACAATATCTTGCATTTATATAGTGCCTCATTTACGTCCCAAGGCACTTCACAGGAGTATGAGCAGACAAAATTTCATACAAGCCACATAATGAGATATTAGTACACATGACCAAAAGCTTGGTCAAAGAGATTTAAGGAGCAACTTAATGGAGGAGAGAGGTGGAGAGGTTTAGGGAGGGAATTCCAGAGTTTAGGGCCTGAGCAGTTGAAGGCATGGCCACCAAAGATGGGGCAATGAAAATAGGGCATTACATCGGATATACAGGACAGACAAAAGGCCATTCAGCCCAACCAGTCCATGCCAGTGTTTATGCTCCATTCGAGCCTCCCGTCTTTCCTCATCTAAATCTATCAGCATAACCCTCTATTCCCTTATCCCTCATATGCTTATAACCGCCCCTTAAATACATCTACACTATTTGCTTCAACCGCCTCCTGTGGTAACAAGTTCCACATTCTCACCACTCTCTGGATAAAGAAGTTTCTTCTGAATTCCCCATTTGATTTCTTGGTGACTATCTTATATTGATGGCCCCACAAGTGGAAACATTCTCTCTGTATCCACTCTATCAAAACCTTTCCTAATTTTAAAGACCTCTATCAGGTCACCCCTCAGCCTTCCCTTTTCAGGAGAAAAGAGACCCAGCCTGTTCAATCTTTTTAGTTGCAACCTCTCAGTTCTGGCCTCACCCTTGTAAATCTTTTCCCCCCTTTCTCCAGTGTATCTATATCCTTTTTGTAATATGGTGACCAGAATTGTGCGCAGTACTCCAAGTGTGATCTATAGAAGTTTAGCATAACTTCCCTACTTTTCAATTCCAACCCTCTAGAAATAAACCCTAATGCTTGGTTTGCTTTTTATGGCTTTGTTGACCTGTGGTGCTACTTTTAGTATTGGTGTATTTGTACTCCCAGATCCCTTTGTTCCTCTACCCCACCCAGACTTGCACCCTCCAAGTAGTAAGTGACTTCCCTATTCTTCCTACGAAAATATAATACCTCACATTTATCTGAGTTGAAATTAATTTGCCAATTATATGCCCATTCTGCAAGTTTATTAATGTCCTCCTGTAATTTGTTGCAGTCCTCCTCAGTATTGTCTATCCCCCCCACCCCATCCAATTTGGTGTCATCCACAAATTTAGAAATTGTGTTTTTGATTCCAGAGTCTAAATTGTTAATATAAATTATCAACAGTGGTCCCAGCACTGATCCTTGTGGAACACCACTACCCATCTTCTGCCACTATGAATAGCTACCCTTTACCCCCACTCTCTGCTTTCTGTCTTGAAGCCAGCTAGCTATCCATTCTGCTATTTGTCCTCTGACTCTGCATTCTCTGACCTTATTCATGAGTCTATTATGTGGTTCCTTATCAAAGGCATTTTGAAAATCTAGATAAATTACATCTACTGCATTACCCTTCTCTACTCTCTCTGTTACCTCTTCAAAAAATTCAATTAGGTTGGTCATACAAGACTTTTCCTTTTGAAATCCATGCAGACTATTCATTATATTTTTGGTTTCTAGATGTTCTTCTATTTTTTCCTTTAGTAGGGATTCTATTATTTTTCCTACCACCGATATTAAGCTGATTGGTCTACAGTTCTCTGGACATGTTCTATCTCCCTTCTTAAATATCGGTATTACGTTAGCTATCCACCAGTACTCTGGCATAAAACTACATGTGTAGTAATGCCTCTGCTATCTCCTCCCTAGATTCTTTTAAAATGCACAGATGTAATCTGTCTGGACCAGGGGTATTATCCTCTTTGAGTTTGGTTAGTTTATTAATATATCTCCTCTTTTTATTTTAAATACAGTTACCTCATTATTAATCTCAACATTCAATGTCATGTTCACCTATTCTATCCCTAGTAAACACTGAAGCAAAGTAATTATTTAATATTTCTTCCATCTCTCTATTGCTGCCTGTGGTAGTATTCTGTCTATCCCTTAGTGGTCCTAGTCCCATCCTGACTTTTCTTTTTATATTGATGTGCCTGTAAAATATTTTACTATTTTGTTTTATGTTTCTTGATAATTTAATTTCATAGTTCCTCTTTGCCTTCCTAATTGTTTTTTTTTTTACTTCTCTCCTAATCTCTTTGTCTTCTCCCTTATCATGCTCTCCCCCACTGCCCATGTACTTAATGTATGCCTCTTTCCTTACCCTCAATTGTTCCCTTACGGCTTTATTCATGGATGGTGTCTCATTAGTGTTTAGCTTGTTCTCGTTTTTTTAGCAGAATATATTTTTCTTGGACTCTGTTGAACATAGTTTTAAATGTTTCCCATTGCTGTTCTACATCATTGTTTGTCAATATTGTTGTCCATTTTATTTTCCCATGTTTTATTTTCAGCCCCTCAAAATCAACTTTTCTCCAAACTATTACCTTGGTCTTCATAATACTTATATCTGTATTATATTATGGTCACTATTGCCTAGATGTTCCCCTGCTTGTACTTCTCTTAGCTGCTCTGGTTAATTCCCCATTACGAGATCCAATAGCGAATCCTCCCTTGTGGGGCTTTTCACATAGTGGGTTAGAAAGGAGTCCTGTACACATTGTAGGAACTCCATTCCCTTATCCCACTCTATCCAATTAATATCAAGGTAGTTGAAATTTATTCTATGTTTTTTCATTCATTTCCCTAATTTGTTTGCTTATTTCTTCCTCCACCTCCCTTCCACTATTAGTGGGCTGTAGACTACCCCCATTAGTGTGATTGATCCTTTATTATCTTTTATCTCTATCCACATGGATTCTATTTCTGTCTTACTGATAGCTACATCACTTTTCTCGACTGCCATTATGTTATCCCTAATAAGTACAGGGTTACTCCACCTCTCCTTTTTCCCTCTTTATATTTTCTAGATAGGTTGTACTGTTGTACCTCTCCAGTCCGGCACCCTCGTGACCTGACCGGTGCCGGAACAGAGAATTTCCCGAACCACGGGAGGTCTCGCTTACTGGTAACGGTGGACAGCGCCCGGGTTCCTGTGTCTGTGTGAGTGCATGCTGGCCACCCTCTGGGTGACTCCCTCAGCACCCATGCACGCACTCACTGACTGACAGACGCTCCCTGCCTATCGCCGAACATACTGATGGCAGCCATTGCAGCCGATGAAAACTTTAAAAAAAATGAACCCGTCATTTCCTCGGGTAATGTCGAACCACGGATGCTTCCGGATGAGAGAGTCTCGGACTGGAGAGGTACAACCTGTACCCTGCATTGTTTCATTCCCAATCCTGAATTTTCTGTAGCCATGTCTCCATAATCCCTACGATAGAATCATAGAACATTACGACACAGAAGGAAGCCGTTCGGCCCATCGTATCTGTGCCGGTCGAAAAGGAGCTATCCAGCCTAATCCCACATTCCAGCTCTGGGTCCATAGTCCTGTAGGTCACTGCTCTTTAAGTACACATCCAAGTACCTTTTAAAAAAAAAACACCCTTTCAGGCAGTGAGTTCCAAACCCCCACCATCCTCTGGGCAAAGAATTGTTTCCTCACCTCCCCTCTAAACCTTCCACCAATTACTTTAAATCTATGCCCCCTGGTTGTTGACCCCTCTGCTAAGGGAAATGGGTCCATTCTATCCTCTCTATCTAGGCCCCTCATCATTTTATACACCTCAATAAGGTCTCCCCTCAGCCTCCTCTGTTCCAAGGAAAACAACCCCAGCCTATCATAGCTAAAATTCACCAGTCCAGGCAACATCCTTGTAAATCTCCTCTGTACACTCTCTAATGCAATGACATCTTTCCTGCAATGGGTAACACATAATGGGTCTCTGTCTCTTTCTCCTCCTGGGGAATGTTATTAACTCTTAAATATCCGGCAGCAATCAAAGAGACAGAGGGGCATTGGCTGGAGACATGTGAACCCACCTTAAAGTAGATTGCATTAACGATGACCAGGGCCGTGTTGTGTGTTATCGCATCTGGAGGAATGACGTCGTTGATGTGGCCCTCGGTGTTGTTGGCCACCCAAGAGTTGATGATGTTTCTGGCTGCCTTGGGCTTTTCCTGTTACAGAAAGACTTGCATTTATATAGCACATTTTACCACTTCACGATGTCCCAAAGCCTCACAGCCAGGGAAGAATTTTTTTTTATTGAAGTGTAGCCACTGTTGTAATGTGGGAAACCAAATTGTGCACAGCAAGCTCCCACAAACAGCAGATGAGATAATGACCAGATAATCTATTTTTTTGTTATTGGTATTGATTCAGGGATCACTGTTGGCCCAGGACACCAGGGAGAATTCCCCTGCTCTTCTTTGAATAGTGGCCGCAGGATCTTTTGCATCCACCTGAGAGGAGCAGACGGGGCATCGGTTCAACGTCTCATCCAAAAGACGGCACCTCCGACAGTGCAGCACTCCCTCAGCACAGGACTTGAACCCATGACCTTCTGACTCAGCTGCTGGTAAATTGCTCCTGAAAGATCAGTTGGCCGCGGAAACTCCAGCGGGAGAGCAGCGCCTCCCCAGGGTATTCTGTCACTTTAATCACGGTGGGTGATCGGGAGAAGGATTCCCCATAAACCCAGATCTTCCCAACGAGAGAGTGAGGTGGATGAAGTTTTTCGGACCACAACATGCTCTGTGGGCTTCCTCTCCCCTGTCCCCCACCCTTCCCTACACCTCCTTCCCGTCCTCTCCCCGCCCCTCTCCTACCCCAATCCATCCCTCGACCCTCTCCTACACCTCCCTCCCCGTCCTCTCCCCACCCCTCTCCTACCCCCAATCCATCCCCTGACCCTCTCCTACACCTCCCTCCCTGTCCCCTCCCCTCACCCCCAACCCATTCCCCCGACCCTCTCCTACACCTCTCTCCCTGTCCCCTCCCCTCACCCCCAACCCATTCCCCCGACCCTCTCCTACACCTCCCTCCCTGTCCCCTCACCCCCAACCCATCCCTCGACCCTCTCCTACACCTCCCTCCCCGTCCTCTCCCCTCCCCTCCCCTTTCCTACCCCCCAACTCAACCCCTAACCCTCTCCTACACCTCCCTCCCCGTCCTCTCCCCTCCCCTCCCAACCATTACCCTCCCCACTCACTCTCTCCCCTCACTTCCCATCATCACTTCTACCTCTCTCCCTCCCCTCCTTCTTCCCTCCCCCTTCCTCCTTCTTTCACCTCTCTCCCCTCCCACAACATCTTCCCTTCCCACCCCTCCCCTCCTTCTCCTCCCTTCCCCTCCCTCCTCTCCCCTCTGTTCCTTCTCTGCCTCCCCTCCCCCTCTATTCCCCTCCTCCCCTCCCCCTCTATTCCCCACCCTCCCCCTCTATTCCTCTCCTTCCCCCTCTATTCCCCTCCCCTCCCCCTCTATTCCCCTCCCCCCTCTATTCCCCACCCTCCACTCCCCTCCCCCTCCCTCCCCCTCTATTCCCCTCCCTCCCCTCCCTTCCTCCTCTATTTCCCTCCCCTCCTCCTCTATTCCCCTCCCTCCCCCTCTATTCCGCTCCCTCCCCCTCCCCTCCTCCTCTATTCCCCTCCCCTCCTCCTCTATTCCCCTCCCCTACCCATCTCTTCCCCTCCATTCCCCTCCCCTGTATTCCCCTCCCCCTCCATTTCCCTCCCCCTCTATTCCCCTCCCTCACCTCCCCCTCTATTCCCCTCCCCCTCTATCCCCCTCCTCCCCTCCCCCTCTATTCCCCTCCTCCCCTCCCCTCTATTCCCCTCCTCCCCTCCCCCTCTATTCCCCTCCTCCCCTCCCCCTCTATTCCCCTCCTCCATCTAGTCCCCTCCATTCCCCTCCCCCTCTATTCCCCCTCCCTCACCTCCCCCTCTATTCCCTTCCCCCTCTTGCCCCCTACCCCTCTTTCCCCCCTCCCCTGCTCTATTCCCCTTCCCCCCTATTCCCCTCCCTCCCCTCCTCTATTACCCTCATCCCCCTCCCTCTCTATTCCCCTCCATCTCTCACTCTATTCCCCTCCCCCTCCCCCTCTATTCCCCTCTCCCTTCCCCTCTATTCCACTCACTCCCCTCCCCCTCTAATTCCCTCACTCCCCTCCCCCTCTATTTCCCTCACTCCCCTCCCCCTCTATTTCCCTCCCCTTCCTCTCACCTTGAAGTTGACGGGGATCAGCTTTGCTTTATACACCGCCTCGCTTATGTTCTGGAACGTTTTGTTGAAGGTCAGCGACTTGTCACCAAAGAGACGATTTGCCGACACCAGCTGCGAAGACTTGTTGGCTTTCCGGTACAGCCGGCAATTGAGTTTGGCAAAGAAGTAGTGCACTTGGTCTGAGGTCTTCTCCGTGATGGTGTCAAATTTAAAGACCTGCAGAGGGAGGGAGGGAGTGAGTGAGTGAGTGAGGGAGGGACAGAGGGAGTGAGTGAGTGAGGGACAGAAGGAGTGAGGGAGTGAGGGAGAGGAGAGGGAGTGAGGGACAGAGGGGAGGGAGTGAGGGACAGAGGGGAGGGAGTGAGGGACAGAGGGGGGAGTGAGGAACAGAGGGAGGGAGTGAGGGACAGAGGGAGCAAGTAAGGGAGGGAGGGAGTGAGTGATGAACAGAAGGAGGGAGGGAGGGACAGAGGGAGGGAGGGAGGGATGGAGGGAGGGAGCGGGTTGGAAAAACTATTGAGACTGCCCTTGTAACAACGCTATGGGGATACCAGCTCGGGAGCGGCCAATCTCCTTCACCCCACGATATTCCCCACCATACCCCTTTCTGCCATGGTCTGACGGGGGCTTCACTCAGCTACACAGCCCTGGAATGTCCCAGGTCCAGTTCCTGGCCTCAATCAAGGCGGCAGAAGGGACTCTGCGATTGGTGTCAAGTGTCTCTGCTTTAGGAAAGGGGAGCTGGGGGTGAGGAAAAGATTTGGCCAAAGTTACCCGTGTCTGACCCCTATCTCTGTAACCTCCTCAAGCTCCACAACCCTCCGAGATATCTGTGTTCCTCCAATTCTGGCCTTTTGTACATCCCTGATTATAATCACTCAAGCATCGGTGGCCGTGACTTCTGTTGCCTGGACCCCATGCTCTGGAACTCCCTGCCTAAACCTTTCCACCTCTCTACATCTCGTTCATCATTTAAGACGCTCCTTAAAACCTACCTCTTTGACCAAGCTTTTGGTCACCTGTCCTAATATCTCCTTGTAGTGTCAGCTGTGGCTCAGTGGGCAGCACTCTCACCTCTGAGCCAAAAGGTTGTGGGTTTAAGTCCCACTCCAGGAACTTGAGCACATAAATCTAGGCTGACACTTCAGTGCAGTGCTGAGGGAGTGCTACACTGTTGGAGGTGCTATCTTTCGGATGAGATGTTAAACAGAGTCTGCTCTCTCAGGTGGATATAAAAGATCCTACAGTACTATTTTGAAGAAGAGCAGAGGAGTTATCCCCGATATCCTGGCCAATGTTTATCCCTCAATCAACATAACAAAAAAAAAAATTATCTGGTCATGATCACATTGCTGTTTGTGGGAGCTTGCTGTGCGCAAATTGGCTGCCGCGATTCCCACATTACAACAGTGACTATACTCCAAAAGTACTTCATTGGCTGTGAAGTGCTTTGAGACGTCCGGTGATCATGAAAGGCGCTATATAAATGCAAGTCTTTTTTTCTTCTATGTGGCTTGGTGTTAAATGTTGTTTTGTGACACTCCTGTGAAGTGCCTTGGGGCATTTTACGACCACTTTCAGCCAGGACCCTGGAGGTTTGTCCACGTGCTCGCCCCATCTTCCACACACCGGGTGACCAAGGTTAACAGGGTGGGGGGGGGGGGTGGGGGAATTATCAGGAAAGATTGAGCAGGTCTGGGCTCTCCTCTCTGGAAAAGGTTATCATAGAATCATAGAAATATACAGCACGGAAGGAGGCCATTTTGGCCCATCGTGTCCAGGCCACCCGACAAAGAGCTACCCAGCCTAATCCCACTTTTCAGCTCTGGGTCCGTAGCCCTGTGGGTTACGGCACTTCAAGTGCACATCCAAGTACTTTTTAAATGTGGTGAGGGTTTCTGCCTCTACCACCCTTTCAGGCAGTGAGTTCCAGACCCCCACCACCCTCTAGGTGAAGAAATTTCCCCTCAAATCCCCTCTAAACCTTCTACCAATTACTTTAAATGTATTCCCCCTGGTTGTTGACCCCTCTGCTAAGGGAAATAGGTCCGTCCTATCCACTCTATCTAGGCCCCTCATAATTTTATACACCTCAATAAGGACTCCCCTCAGCCTCCTCTGTTCCAAAGAAAACAACCCCAGCCTATCCAATCTTTCCTCATAGCTAAAATTCTCCAGTCCAGATAACATCCTGGAAAATCTCCTCTGTACCCTCTCTAGTGCAATCACATCTTTCCTGTAATGTGGTGACCAGAACTGCACGCAGTACTCTAGCTGTCGCCTAACCAGTGTTTTATACAGTTCAAGCATAACCTCCCTGATCTTGTATTCTATGCCTCAGCAAGTATTCCGTATGCCTTCTTAACCACCTTATCTACCTGGTCTGCTACCTTCAGAGATCTGTGGACCACCACTCTAAGGTCCCTCTGTTCCTCTGTACTTTTTAGTGTCCGACCATTCAATGTGTATCTACCACAGACCCAATCCACACCCGGACTGGGGTCAAGCAGGGCTGCGTCATCGCGCCAACTCTCTTCTCGATCTTTCTTGCTGCAATGCTCCACTGTAGAAGCAGTGGGAACCTCTTCAACCTTCGTCGTCTCCAGGTTAGATCCAAGGCCGTCCCATCCTCTGTCATCGAACTACAGTACGTGGACGACGCTTGCGTTTGCGCACATTCAGAGGCCGAACTCCAAGCCATCGTCAACACCTTCACCGAGGCGTACAAAAGCATGGGCCTTACATTAAACATCCGTAAGATAAAGATCCTCCACCAACCTGACCCCGCCACACAGCACTGCCCCCCCAGTCATCCAGATCCACGGCACGGCCTTGAACAATGTGGACCATTTCCATACCTCGGGAGCCTATTATCAACAAGGGCAGACATCGACAATGAGGTTCAACACCACCTCCAGTGCGCCAGCGCAATCTTCGGTCGCCTGAGGAAGAGAGTGTTCGAAGATCAGGCCCTCAAATCTGGCACGAAGCTCATGGTCGACAGGGCTGTAGTGATACCCGCCCTCCTGTATGACTCAGAGATGTGACCCATATACAGTAGACACCTCAAATCACTGGAGAAATACCACCAAAAATGTCCCTGCAAGATACTGCAAATCCCCTGGGAGGAGAGACACACCAATGTCAGTGTTCTCAATCAGGTCAAAATCCCCAGCATTGAAGCACTGACCACACTTGACCAACTCCGTTAGGCAGGCCACATTGTCCGCATACCTGACATAAGACATAAGAACATAAGAATTAGGAATTAGCCCCTCGAGCCTGCTCCGCCATTCAATAAGATCATGGCTGATCAAGACTCCCAAAGCAAGCGCTCTACTCGGAACTCCTATACGGCAAGCGAGCCCCAGGTGGGCAGAGGAAACGTTACAAGAACACCCTCAAAGCCTCCCTGACAACATCCCCACTGACACCTGGAAGTCCCTGGCCAAAGACCGCCCTAAGTGGAGGAAGTGCATCCGAGAGGGCGCTGAACACCTCGAGTCTCATCGCCGAGAGCATGCAGAAACCAAGCGCAGGCAGCGGAAAGAGCGTGCGGCAAACCAGTCCCACTCACCCCTTCCCTCAACGACTATCTGTCCCACCGGTGACAGAGACTGTAATTCCTGTATTGGACTGTTCAGTCACCTGAGAACTCACTTTCAGAGTGGAAACAAGTCTTCCTCGATTCCTAGGGACTGCCTGTGATGATGATTCCCTTGCCTTGTTAATCCTCCCCAAATGCATTAGCTCACACTGCTCCGGATTGAATTCCATTTGCCACTGTTCTGGTTAGTTCATTGATATCTTCCTGCAGTTTACAGCTTTCTTCTTCATTATGAACCACACAGCTGATTTTAGTATCATCTGCAAACTTCTTAATCATACTCCCTATATTCAAGTCTAAATCATTGATATATACCACAAAAAGCAAGGGACCCAGCACTGAGCCCTGCGGAACCCCACTGGAAATCATTGATAGATACCAGAGAGACTGAGAGGCGATCTAGTGGAGGAATGAAAGAAAGACTTGCATTTATATAGCGGCTTGCACAACCTCTGAACATCCCACAGTGTTTTACAGCCAATGAAGTCCTTTTGGAATGTAGTCGCTGTTGTAATGTGTGAAACGCAGCAGCCAATTTGTGCACAGCAAGCTCCCACACACAGCAATGCGATAAATGATCAGTTAGTCTGTTTTACTGCTATTGGTTGAGAGATTAATATTGTCCCAGGACCCTGCTCTTCTTCAAAATAGTGCCATGGGATCTTTCACATCCATTTGAGAGGGCAGATGGGGCCTCGGTTTAACGACTCATCCAAAAGATAGTACCTCCGACAGTGCAGCACTCCCTCAGTACTGCCCCTCCGACAGTGCAGCACTTCCTCAGTACTGCCCATCCGACAGTTCAGCACTCCCTCAGTACTACCCCTCTGACAGTGCAGCACTCCCTCTGTACTGCCCCTCTGACAGTGCAGCGCTCCCTCAGTACTGCCCCTCTGACAGTGCAGCACTCCCTCTGTACTGCCCCTCCGACAGTGCTGCGCTCCCTCAGTACTTGCCCCTCCGACAGTGCAGCATTCCCTCAGTACTACCCCTCCGACAGTGCAGCGTTCCCTCAGTACTGCCACTCTGACAGTGCTGCGCTCCCTCAGTACTTCCCTCAGTACTACCCCTCCGACAGTGCAGCGTTCCCTCAGTACTGCCACTCTGACAGTGCTGCGCTCCCTCAGTACTTGCCCCTCCGACAGTGCAGCACTCCCTCAGTACTGCCCCTCCGACAGTGTGGCACTCCCTCAGTAATGAGGTTTGTGTGGAGTATGAAGTCTGGCATTAACCAGTTGGTGGACTGTACGAAAAGCCTGTTTGTGTGGTGTAGATTCGAGGGGAATAATTGTAACTTTGTGTGATAATGTGCACCCCTCCCAATTGTTATTTCCTTTCCCGAGACTCCTCGTGCCCCGGAGAGCATTTGCGAGCACACACCTCCATCAGCTGCCGCAAGGTGTCCCCACATGCTCCCAGTTTGGTCATGGCAAAAGCTGTGGAGATGCTCAGGGGCGATATGAAGATGTTGTCCCCGTTGGACTTCAAGATGGCAAGGCGTTTGTAAAAATCGACGGCGAATCTGCTGTTGGCCTTGGACAGCTCCCAGACCCGTGGGTTGGTGTTCTCGGGAAGCCTCTTGGCTTTCGGCTGCGGCACTGCCCCTCCAGCCTCTGGCCCCAGGACCTTCTTGTCTGGAGGACGATAGACGCACATGGGTTGTCCCGGGATGTCCTTGAGTTTGGTGTTGCAGTGGGACAGACTGTCATCATGAGAAGGGGTCGGGTCTATTGCCCTCACTACCGCTGCACAGAGGAACAAAGCGAGGAGGCTCATCCTGGAGGGGGAGAAACAGCCCGTTAGTGTGGGGCAGATAATTGGTTTCAGTGATGTTTTAGGAGCTTTAATTAAGCGGTTCCTTAACACAGTAAAAGAAAGACTTGCATTTATTATCACGGCTTTCACAACCTCAGGACATCCCAAAGCGCTTTACAGTGAAAGTCAAATACTTTTGAAGTTTCGTCACTGTTGCAATGTAGGATACGCGACAGCTAATTTTCACACTGCAAGTCCACAGACTTGAGCACAAAATCCAGGCTGACACCCCAGTGCAGTACTGCGGGAGTGCTGCACTGTCGGAGGTGCCATCTTTCAGGTAAGACATTAAACCGCAGCGAGTGACTCATCTCCTGACTCCCCAAAGCCTTTTCACCATCTACAAGGCTCAAGTCAGGAGTGTGATGGAACACTCTCCACTTGCCTGGATGAGTGCAGCTCCAACAACACTCAAGAAGCTCGACACCATCCAGGACAAAGCAGCCCGCTTGATCGGCACCCCATCCACCACCTTCAACATTCACTCCCTCCACCACCGGCGCACCGTGGCTGCAGTGTGTACCATCTACAGGATGCACTGCAGCAACTCACCAAGGCTTCTTCGACAGCACCTCCCAAACCCGCGACCTCTACCACCTAGAAGGATAAGGGCAGCAGGCGCATGGGAACACCATCACCTCCAAGTTCCCCTCCAAGTCACACACCATCCTGACTGGAAATATATCGGCCGTTCCTTCATCGTTGCTGGGTCACAATCCTGGAACTCCCTCACTAACAGCACTGTGGGAGCACCTTCACCACACGGACTGCAGCGGTTCAAGGCGGCTCATCACCACCTTCTCAAGGGCAGTTAGGGATGGGCAATAAATGCCCACATCCCAGGTACAAATAAAAAACCCAACGCCCCATCCGACTGTTATGGTGGACATAAAAGATCCCACAGCACTATTTCAAAGAGCACAGCAATTAAATAACAATGAGATCATTTGTTTTAGTGATGTTTGTTGAGGGATAAATCTCCCCAGGGCATCGGGGTGAAGTCCCCAGCTCTTTGGCGAAGTACTGCTGTGGGATCTTTTACATTCACCCGAGTGGGCAGAAGGGCCTCGGTTTAACATCTGCCCTCTCAGAAAACCAGGGATGTGCAAGAAGCCAGAATTGGAGGAGTGCACAGATCTCAGAGGGTTGTAGAGCTGGTGGAGGTTAAAGAGATAGGGAGGGGTGAGGCAGTGGAGAGATTTGAAAACAATGATGAGAATTTTAACATTGAGGTATTGCCGGACCAGGAGCCGATGTAGGTCAGTGAGAATAGGGGCTGATAGGTGAGCGGGACACAGGCAGCAGAGTTTTAGGTGAGATCAAGTTTACCGGAGAGTGCAAGGTAGGAGGCCGGCCAGGAGTGCATTGGAATAGTCGATTCTGGAGGTAATAAAGACGTGGATGAAGATTTCAGCAGCGGATAAGCTGGGGCAGGGGTGGAGTCGGATGACATTATGGAGGTGGAAGTAGGCAGTCTTGGTGATGGAGAGGATTTGGAGTCAGAATCCCATCTCGGGGTCAAAAAGGACACCAAGAGTGCGACCAGTCTGGTTCAGCCTCAGAGAGTGGCCATGGAGGGTGTTGGAGGCGGTGGCTAGGGAACACAGTTTGTGGCGGGGACTGAAGACAATGGCTTTGGTCTTCCCAATATTTAGTTGGAGGGAATTTCTGCTCATCCAATACTGCAACATGTATGGGGACTGGGGCATGAAAGGTGGAGGTGAGAGTGTGATTGAGCAGATCAGTAGCTGCAGAAATGTGGTGGTGAATGGAGGACCAGAGGCCGGACGGTTCGGAATTTGAAAGTGCCGTAGTAAGAGACGTGGGAGAGATTACTTTTTCCGGGACGGACACAGAGGAAGTGGGGTTAGGAGGGGGAAGGGTGGTGTGGGTCAAAAGCGATTGCGTTATCTTCGATTGAGTAGCGAGGCCACGTGAGACAGCATGGTTGAGGGGGTGGCCTTGAGTATGGGTAGAGGAGTTTATACGGAGGGAGAGATTGAGGAAGGAGGGCAGTGAACTCGGAGGAGAGAGAGTGTAATGAGTTGAGATGGAGATTGAAATCCTCGAGGATAAGGAGTTGTTCGCTGCAGAGGCTGAAGGAGGAAAGCAGCGATAACTCCGTGAGAAACTTGACTTGGTACTGGAGGGGGGGGAATAGAGAATGAGGATTTAATAAGAGAGGCGAGAGGGGTGAAATAAGGTGAGATGCTCAAAGGAGAAGGTGCCAGATGTTGGGGGACCGAGCAAGGTGTGATTTGCTGTTAAGGGCCATACCGTCACCTCAGTGCTCTGGGAGGTAAGCCAGATGACAAAGCTTCATTTAGGGGGCAGGGTGTCATCACACATCAGACAGGTTTCCATCAAGACCATGATGTCGATGCAATCACTCACAATAAGCTCATGGATGGCAAGGGCCTTGTTCACAGGTGAACGGACATTAATGGACAGCCTTTCATGACCTCAGAACATGACAAAGCACTTTACAGCCAATCACTTCTGAAATGTCATCACCGTTTTGTCGGGAAATGTCAACCTGCACACAGGAAGATCCCACAAACAAGTTGTTCTGGCTGAGGGCCTTGTGCGGTGTCAGGGGAATTCTGTAGAGTACAACAATTTACAGCAGACAATGCTACTGTCTATATAGGCAGCCTGGGCAACAGTCAAAGAGCACAATCAGGCCTCTCACCCACCCTCAGGCCTCACACCATACCCACCCCCAGGCCTCGCCCCCAGACCCAGGCCTCACACCACACCCACCCCCAGGCCTCACCCCCAGATCCAGTCCTCACACCACACCCAGGCCTCACACTACACCTACCCCCAGGCCTCACCCCCAGACCCAAGCCTCAAACCACACCTATCCCCAGGCCTCACATCACACCCACCCTCAGGCCTCAGACCACACCTACCCTCAGGCCTCACCCCCAGACCCAGGCCTCACACAACACCAACCCCCAGGCCTCGCACCACACCCAGCCCCAGACCTCACACCACACCCAGGCCTCACACCACACCCACCCCCAGACCTCACACTACACTTGGACCCAGGCCTCACACCACACCCACCCCCCCAAGCCTCACACTCAGACCCAAGCCTCACCCCCACCCCCAGGCCTCACACTACATCTGGACCCAGGCCTCAACACCACCCCCAGGCCTCACACTACAACTGGACCCAGGCCTCACACCCACCCCCAGGCCTCACACTACACCTGGACCCAGGCCTCACACTACACCTGGACCCAGGCTTCACGCCCAGACCCAGGCCTCACACCCAGATCCTGGCCCCAGTTGCCCTGAGAAACCAGTGCTGATCCTTCCCCTTGAACCAATATAGCTGTTTGATACAACTGAGTGTCTCGCTAGTCCACTTCAGAGATCAGTTAAGAGTCTATCACATTGGTGTGGGACTGGAGTCACGTATAGGCCAGACCAGGTAATGATGGCAGGTTTCCTTTCCTAAAGGACATTGGTGAATCAGTTGGGTTTTTCCGACAATACAACAGCTTCATGGTCACTTTAACTGAGATCAACTTTTTATTTCCAGATTGTTTTTTAAACTGAATTCCAATTCTCAAACTGCCCTGGTGGGTTTGGAACCCATGTTTCTCTGAATTACAACTCCCTACCGTGGCTCAGTCATATCACTGTTGCCTCTGAGTCAGAAGGTTATGGGTTCAAGTCCAACTCCAGAGGCTTGTGCATAACTAAGCCTGAAAACCGCAAATGTAATGCCCCCATTTAAAAAAGAGGCAGACAAAAAACAGAAAACTATGGACCAGTTAGCCTAACATCTGTGGTTGGGAAAATGCTGGAGTCCATTATTAAGGAAGCAGTAGCAGGACATTTGGAAAAGCATAATTCAATCAAGCAGAGTCAGCATGGTTTTGTGAAAGGGAAATCATGTTTGACTTATTTGCTGGAGTTCTTTGAGGATGTAACAAGCAGGATTGATTAGGGGGAATCAGAGAATGTGGTGTATTTGGATTTCCAAAAAGCATTTGATAAGGTGCCACATAAAAGGCACATGATAAAAGTTCACAGGGTTGGTGATAATATATTAGCATGGATAGAAGATTGGCTAACTAACAGAAAACAGAGAGTCGGGATAAATGGATCATTTTCCGATTGGCAATCAGTAACTAGTGGTGTGCCGCAGGGATCGGTGCTGGGTCCTCAACTATTTACAATCTATATTAATGACTTAGATGAAGGGATGGAGTGTAATGTAGCCAAGTTTGTTGATGATACAAAGATGGATGGGAAAGCAAGTTGTGAGGAGGACACAAAGAATCTGCAAAGGGATATAGACAGGCTAAGTGAGTGGGCAAAAATTTGGCAGATGAAGTATAATGTGGGAAAATGTGAGGTTATCCACTTTGGCAGAAATAATAGAAAAGCAAATTATAATATAAATGGAGAAAAATTGCAAAGTGCTGCAGTACAGAGAGACCTGGGGGTCCTTGTGCCTTGAAACACAAAAAGTTAGTATGCAGGTACAGCAAGTGATCAGGAAGGCAAATGGAATGCTGGCCTTTATTGCAAGGGGGATAAAGTATAAAAGCAGAGAACTCCTGCTACAACTGTACAGGGTATTGGTGAGGCCACACCTGGAGTACTGTGTACAGTTTTGGTCTCTGTATTTAAGGAAGGATGTACTTGCATTGGAGGCTGGTCAGAGGAGGTTCGCTAGGTTGATTCCGGAGATGAAAGGGTATACACATTAAGCAGCAAGCCACCTAATAGTGTAGATGAACAAAGGGACCTTGGAGTGCTTGTCCACAAATCCCTGAAAGTAGCAGGCCAGGTGGATAAGGTGGTTAAGAAGGCATATTGAATGCTTGCCTTTATTGGCCGAGGCATAGAATACAAAATGCTTAAATTGTATAATACTCTGGTTAGGTCACAGCTGGAATACTGCGTGCAGTTCTGGTCGCCGTATTATAAGAAGGGTGTGATTGCATTAGAGGGTGCAGAGAAGATTTACTAAGATGCTGCCTGGAATGGAGAATCTTAGCAATGAGGACAGATTGGATAGGCTGGGTTTGTTCTCATTGGAACAGAGGAGGTTGAGAGGAGACCTCCTTGAGGTGTACAACATTTTGAGGGGCCTGGATATAGTGGAGAGCAAGGGCGTATTCCATTGGTGGAGGGGTCAATTACGAGGGGCATAGTTTTAAGGTGGTTGGTGGAAGGTTCAGAGGGAATTTGGGGGGTGGGGGGCTTCTTCACGCAGAGGGTTGTAGGGGTCCGGAACTCATCGCCTGGAAGGGTGGTGGATGCAGAAACCCTCACCACTTTTAAAAGGTGCGTGGATGGGCACTTAAAGTGCAGTAACCTGCAGGGTTACGGATCTAGAGCTAGTAATTGGGATTAGACTGGATAACCTCTTGTTGGCGGGCGCAGATACGATGGTAAGTACTGCAGGGAATCGAATACGGCTAGGGTGATCTCCTGGACTAGTTTCGATCGCCTGGATGGGTCAGAGAGGAATTTTCCCAGATTTTTTTCTCCCTAAATTGGTCTGGGTTTTTATCTGGTTTTTGCCTCTCCCAGGAGGTCACATGGGCTCCGGTTAGGGTGGAGTGTAGAATGTTTCATTATAGGTGTGTCGCAGTTGTGTGAGGCGGACTGGTTGGGCCGGGTGCTCTTTACCTTTCCGCCATTGTTCATTGTTCACAGGTTTATATATAAACTTCAGGGCTGCTGACCAAAGGCCGTGCGGCTCTTTGTTGGCCGGCGCGGACACAATGGGCTGAAATGGCCTCCTTCTGCGCTGTAAATTTCTATGTTTCTATGAGGGGGTTGACTTATGAACATAGATTGAGTAGGTTGGGCCAATACTCATTGGAGTTCAGAAGAATGAGAGGTGATCTTATTGAAACTTATAAGATAATGATGGGGCTCGACAAGGTGGATGCAGCGAGGATATTTCCACTCATAGGGGAAACTAAAACTAGGGGCCATAATCTCAGAATAAGGGGCTGCCCATTAAAAACTGAGATGAGGAGAAATTTCTTCTCTCAGAGGGTTGTAAATCTGTGGAATTCTCTGCCCAGGAGAGCTGTGGAGGCTGGGTCATTGAATATATTTAAGGTGGAGATAGACAGATTTTTGAGCAATAAGGGAGTAAAGGATTATGGGGAGCGGGCAGGGAAGTGGAACTGAGTCCATGATCAGATCAGCCATGATCTTATTGAATGGCGGAGCAGGTTCGAGGGGTCAAATGGCTGACTCCTGCTCCTATTTCTTATGTTCTTATGTTCATAAAAGTCCAGGCTGACACTCCAGTGCAGTGTTGGGGGAGCGTTGACTGTCGGAGGTGCCGACTTTCGGATGAGATGTTAAACCGAGGCCCCATCTGCTTTTTCAGGTTGTTGGAAAAGATCCCATGGCACACTTGAAGAAGAGCAGGGAAGTTCTCCCCGGTGTCCTGGTAAATATTTATCACTCAATCCACATCACTAAAACAGATTATCTGATCATTATCACATTGCTGTTTGTGGGAGCTTGCTGTGCACAAATTGGCTGCCCCGTTTCCCACATTACTGCAGTGACCACACTCCAAAAGTACTTCATTGGCTGTAAAGCGCTTTGAGGTGTCTGGTGGTCGTGAAAGGCGCTATATAAATGCATTTTCCTTCTTTTTCTTTAGTCCAGTATATAACCTCTACAAATGCCAGTTCCTGCATCACTGTTTTACAGAATGTAAAGGAAAAAGTATTGCATTTATATAGCTCCTGATCCCAACCTCTCCCGATCCCTCCCTCACCCAATCCCCTCCTCACCCGATCCCATCCTCACCCGATCCTTTCCTCACTCGATCTCTCCCTCACCCGATCCCTTCCTCGCCCGATCTCTTCCTCGCTCAATCCCCTCCTAACCCGATCCTATCTTCTCCCGATCTCTTCCTCTCCTGAACCTTTCCTCACTCGATCCCTTCCTCACCCGATCCTTTCCTCACCCGATCCCTCTCGTGCCCACTCTGCTCCTGCCTTCGCCAGGTGTCCACACGAGGATCCTTTCCAGCATGGGTCGCTGGAACCTGGACCCACGCTGGGTTTTATTCCCTAGCTGTAGATTGTTGGGTGGTGGGGAGCTGGGGGGGCGGGTAGGCAACAGGACAGGACTGGGGCCCACCCTGATATTCCTTCAACACCAGCAGGGACCAGCTAACCCACCAGCAATTGCCGACTGAAACCTGGCCCCGGGCACCGAGCCACCACAGAGCTTTCAATTCACAAATATCGCCGCAGGCCTGCGGGAATGTTGGGAAATCATTCTCCAGACCCTTTCGCTTTTCCTCACACTTCTACCTTTCTCCCTCAACATTATTAGTGTTAAACTGGGAATAGAATTTCAGCTACCTACCTGTGAAAGCTCTGTCCAATCTCACTCCTCTGGTAATGTTTCAAAATGGAATGGTGAATAGCTTCTGAAATTAAAAAGCTCAGAAAACAGCGCACAAGCACACAGGTCAATGGTTGCGAGGCTGTCGAGATTACCAAATCTGTGCAAACTGGAACAGCCAATGGCAGCCTCACTGAAGCTCCATAACAAACAGGTCTCAACCTGTACTTAACCCTTGGGACTTGCTTCTTTGAACTTTCCTCTCCCTGTCCTTTCGTCATTCCAAATAATAGGGGAGGCATAAAGGCGGGAGGGGCTTTTGAAACCCTGCAAAAGAATGAGCTAAGAGTAGGCAACAGTATGATGAGTCTTGGTTTGTTGTTTGATGGCAGCTCTCTTGCCTCTGGGTCCAAAGGTCGTGGGTTCGAGTCTCACTCCAGGGACCTGAGCACATAATGCAGGCTGACACTCCCAGTGCAGTGCTGAGTTCCGCTGCACTGTCGGAGGTGCCGTCTTTCAGATGAGACGTTAAACAGAGGCCCCGTCTGCTCTCTCAGGTGAGTTGGAAGAAGAGCAGGGGAGTTCTCCCCAGTGCCCTGGCCAATATTTATTCCTCAACCAACATCACCAGAACAGGTTATCTGGCCATTTATTTCACTCCTGTGTATGGGAGCTTGCTTGTGCGCAAATTTGCTGCCGTGTTCCCTACATTACAGCAGTGACTACACTCCAAAAGTACTTCATTGGCTGTAAAGCGCTTTGGGATGTCCTGAGGTGGTAAAAGGCGCTTTAGAAATGCAAGTTCTTCAAGATGGGCCGGATTTTGCTGCAGCAAAGCATCTCACTGCGTGTGCCCTGAGTTAGACGTGCCCCTGCGCCCTTCAGCTCAAAGATGTTTTACTCACAAAGTTGGTGAAAGTGTGAGCTGATAACGGCGCGGCAAGGGAAACAGGGCATCTGGGACCTGAGTGTGTAGGGCAAGCAACACATGCAATTTAAGGATTAGGGAAATAAACAGCGAGCGGAGCGAGAAGGGGGTGAATTAAAAGGGATGAAATCAGGTATAGAAAGAGAAATCAAGGGAGGGGAAGAAAGATTGGATTGAGAGAGAGAGAGAGAGAAAGAGTCAGAAAGAAAAAGTAAGATTTTTAAATTTGACATTGATAAAATCTCCAACAATTCACTACCTGAAGGAATGAGACTCCACACTTCTAATTGTTCATTTTCTGGGCCAGAGGGGTTGATTAGCAATTATCATGTCGTTAACAGGGTAGGTACGTTGATAATTACTAGACTTAACTTTCTGCGGCGAGTTTAATGGGCAATTAATGTGCAAATACAGAAACTTCACGAAAGTCACTGGGTGGTTAAGGGCGAGATGCCATTTCTTGAAGCTAAAGGCACAAATCGTTCAGCAACTTGTGCCGATTGATAATTCCCAGGGTATCTCTCCCTCGCCACCAGCTGCTGGCCAATTTACACATTAATAACGGCAAGCATCATTCACACGCTGTCACTTTTACAGCACTTTCTGTCCCATTGTTTATTTCAGTGAGGATGGAGAGAGGAGGAATTGTGTGTAGGATGAGCTATTTGGAGGCTTCGAAAAATGAGAAGGAAGCATGGACCATTGTCCTATCAATAAAATAGAGGGTCAAAAATGGAGAGTGATCATCTGACAGAAGTTGCGGTTTGCTTTGTATCCAGCAATATGAGAGGTGCTGGATGAGCCTCTTCAGAATTGTGAATAGGGTTCATGTCTTACAAAGTATTTACAGCACAGAAACAGGCCATTTGGCCCAACAGATCCATGCCAGTGGATGGCCTTGCGCTTTACAGAAGTTTCTGCGCCATTAATAAAAGAAAGACTTGCATTTATATAGCACCTTTCACGACCAACGGACGTCTCAAAGCGCTTTACAGCCAATGAAGTACTTTTGGAGTGTAGTCGCTGTTGTAATGTAGGAAACACGGCAGCCACGTTGCGCACAGCAAGCTGCCAGACACAGCAATGTGATAATGACCAGATAATCTGTTTTTGTTATATTGATTGAGGGATAAATATTGGCCCAGGACACCGGGAATAGCTCCCCTGCTATTCTTCGAAATAGTGCCATGGGATCTTTTATGTCCACCTGAGAGGGCAGACAGGGCCTCGGTTTAACGTCTCATCCAAATGACGGCACCTCTGACAGTGCAGCACTCCCTCAGCACTGCACTGGAGTGTCAGCCTAGATTTATGTGCTCAGGTCCCTGGAGTGGGACTTGAACCCACAACCTTCTGACTCAGAGGCGAGTGTGCTACCCACTGAGCCCCAGCTGACACAGAAACAAGTGCCTGGCACAAAAGAAGAAACCAAAATTGTTGTAACGCATCTTTGGCAATGGAGGAGATGAGGGAATCCCAGTTAAGATCAGAGGAGATGGTGAGGCCAAGAAAGTTGCTAGAGGAAGCAGAGCTAAGGCCGGAGCAGGTCAGAGCTGTTTGCTGCTGGTTAGATGTACGAGAAAGATGACAAACTGTGTCTTTGAGCAATTGAAAGAAAGCAGATACCATTGCCTCACTGAAGAGCAAGGGGTGATTCAACCTTTGCACATAGCGAGGAATGCCTGGTCTGAAGGAACTCGATGATTGCTGAGTGGAGTTGTCTGCAAACAACATAGTAACACATCCCAAGGTGCTTCATAGGAGCGTTATCGAACAAAATTTGACACCGAGCCACATAAGGAGACATTGGACAGGGACCAAAATTTTGGTCAAATATGGTTTTAAGAAGCTTCTTAAAGGAGGAGAGAGAGGTAGAGAGGCAAAGAGGGTTAGAGAGGGAATTCAGAGCTTAGGGCCCAGACACGGCCACCAGTGGTGGAACAATTAAAATTGGGGATGCACAAGAGGCCAGAATTGGAGGAGCGTAGAGATCGTGGAGGGTTGTCGTCCTTGAGATGGTGAGGGGTGAGGACATGGAGGGATTTGAACACAAGGATGATCATTTTAAAATTGAGGACAGAACGTGGACAAGAATAAGGAATAGTAAAAGGACTGATGCGGAGTCCCAGGTCAACTCTTAGTGGTGGGGAAATGTTCAGAAGGTATT